>NC_132947.1:3199038-3838846 GCF_034638445.1 Ciconia boyciana | reverse complement strand
TTTCCTGTGGGAGGAGCGTGGCAGTACAATCAATCCATGAATGCATTGTAAAATCAATGCTCTGTATAATTAGGGCACTCCAAGGGTAAAAAAAAAAAAGGGGGAAAAAAAGAAGGGAAAAAAAGAAGAAGGAAAAAAAAAGGGAAAAAAAAAAAAAGGAGAAGCTCTTCAATGCGTAACAGGACTCTTGAAGGCTGGAGAACACACAAGCCCCTGAACAAACAGATTTTAAGTCCATTTCAGAGGCAGCGAGGGAAGATCTTGGGGGATTGATGCAAAATCATTTTATCTTGGTGCTGGCTGCAAAATACCGAGAGCTCTGGGATGTTGGTCATACGTGAGACAACCTCCTCAGTTCTCAGCTGGGACAGTCGGTGCTTCGGCACCCTGACTGCCACCGACCTGTTTGCTTTTGGCTGCCGACGGGAAATTATTTTGATGGCAAGCCCCTTTGGCAGCTGTGAGAGATGATTTGGGAGGAAATACGTGCCCAGAAACCACCTTGGCTGTGTGTGGGGTGGCCAGGATCAGACCTCTGTGTGCAAATCCAATCCTCCCCCTGCAATGGCAGTGGTGGTGGAGATCCTCCCTGTACCGTTTGCATCCCCAGCAGCGCAGAAAGGCTTTGACCTCAAAAGATTATTTTTGCATTTAAATATTGCCAACCATTTCTCAGGGACTGAATGAAGCTGGATCATAATTCCCAGCTAAACACAAATGTTAACTATAGATCATGAAAATACAGCGGGGCGTAAATAGTTTTCTTTTATATGGCACTAAATTATAAGCAGAGCCAATTAAGTTAGAAGGCAAAAATTCCTTCAAATTAGCAGTCACTTTTGCAAGCTCTTGGTGAAAGCAATAATGGGTTTTTTGCCTGAAAAATCCACTTTTTGGGGTACAGGATGTCTGTCACAGGCTGCCGGCCCTGGTGGAGCGTGCTGCAGCTCTTTAACAAAGCTTGGCTTGACAAATTGAGTTTTTAAATTTAAAGGCTAAGCCACCCTTCAGCCTGATTTTTAATTACTCAACGCTAAAAGATCTCTGAAGATCCAACTCGCCCACAAAGATCCTCTCCAGAAATTAGACTCCCAAGCAGGAGGGGGCAAAAACCCAAACAAATACTCTGCCTGGAACGGCCACCGTGCAGGTTAACGTTCCTCAGATGGGTCATTAGGTCTTTTACGGATTGTCAGCATGGAGAACTGCTCCTGGTTCCAGGGCAAAGAAAACTACTTCATATTAAAATACATGGCTCTTGTGGGACACGGCACTTTCACAGGGCTGCCTGCGAACTTGGCAAGAGCCCTGAAGTTGAGAAAGATAGATAACCCTGCAAATCAGAAAAGGCAGGTTTTCATCAATAGAAAATTACAGATCCCTGGTGAGAACTCCCATCATTATCTATCAAGAAATAAATTGGCCTGAGTTCCTCTTAACTGGTTCATCTGCCGGGATCTTGCAGTGGGAAGGACCTTTGCCTTCCGACCAGCCATCGGTTCGCTGGGTGTTTTAATTGCTTGTAAGAATAACTATTGCTAGAACGACGGTAAAGCTGCTTATGCCCTGATTTCAAAGAAAAGTGAGTTTTTTGAAGAATTTATTGGCCTGGAGTGCTCTGACCGGTGGTACAGGTGGGAAGGGAGAGGTTTCTGCAGGGAAGAGGTGCAGAGGTGTATCCCAATCTGCCCCTATAAATCTGCGGTTAGAGCAATCCACGTCCATATGAAACCAACTCCAGGAGCAACGCTCGGTGTCAGAGCTTCATTTTCAGATGAGGATGAGAAACACCCCAGCAGAGCTGCGGGCCGGCTACACTGCGGCAGCTTTGACTCTTTAAATCCAGCCTTTGGAAAAATGCATGGAGCTACCCCAGACAAAATACCCAGAACGTGGAAGGTAAGCGTCCCTTTTCCTTTAGGATGCATAGGGCATGCTAGGATGTGTGAGAACGAGGTTTGTCAGTGGAGCCCGCGGCCGTCACCCAGCTGACAGCACACGGACAAGGACAACGCCGCCGAAACACCGCTTGGGCTCTGTTGGCAGGAGGAAGCCGGCATGCCAAAAGGATTCATTATGCCCCAAAATAAATGTGAGGGTACGGCTGGAGACAAGTATCACCGGGAGGATTTCTGGCACCCAGCTGTGCACTCAGGGGCCAGAGGAAACAGGGGAGGGGGATGATACGTGGGACATCCCTGCTACTAAACCCGGGTGTTCAATGTCCTCGTCCGGCGAGAGGCGTGGAGGGGCACGCGTGGAGAGGAGGCCTTTTCCAGGAGAGGGCACTCGCGGGAAACAGCAGCTCCAGCCGCTCCGGCCCCGGGCAGGGGGATCCCCCCCCGGCCCCCGCTCCCCTCCGGCCCCGGGCAGGGGGACCCCCCTGTCTCCGCTCCCCTCCGGCCCCGGGCAGGGGACCCCCCCTGTCTCCGCTCCCCTCCGGCCCCGGGCAGGGGGACCCCCCTTGTTCCCCGCTCCCCTCCGGCTCCGGGCAGGGGGACCCCCCTTGTTCCGCGCTCCCCTCCGGCCCCGGGCAGGGGGATCCCCCGGCCCCCGCTCCCCTCCGGCCCCGTGCAGGGGGACCCCCCTTGTTCCCCGCTCCCCTCCGGCCCCGGGCAGGGGACCCCCCCTGTCTCCGCTCCCCCCCGGCCCCGGGCAGGGGACCCCCCCGGCCCCCGCGTCCCTCTGCCACCGGCTGTGCGGGGCCGGCAGCGACTGAGGAATTAATTAGGAGATGAATCCTCGCCAATCCATAGGGATCCTCTCTCATGCCCCGTCTATGCCGGGCGGATGCTGCCGTGTGCTCCTATTTGCCATCAGTCCTGAAAAAAAAAAAAAGAAAAAAAAAAAGAAAAGAAAAAAAAAAAAAAAGACGACGTACAGAAAAAAAAAGCCCTTAAGGCCACTGGGGCACTATGTGAGAGGGAAACATCTTGTATGCTAATTGGCTTTAGGTACTTACAGCAAGATTGAGACTTGTAGCGTTGCCACAGATTGTTGGAAATTCCTCCGATAAGCTGACAGATGAATGTGTCTCTCTCACGGAGAGGTGAGAGAGCAGCAAAATACTTCCAAGAGCACAGGCAGCGAAGCAGAGATATTTCAGGCATGTCAACACGCCGGGGCGGTGAGAACGCTGACCACTCGCTGCAGGAAGGATGGGGGGAGAGAGGGAAGAGAAGGGGAAAAGCAGCGGGCAGGCACAAAACGCTGATCTGCTGGCCACATCCTGCCACCCGCACACTGAGAAGCAGCTTTTTGTATGAAGAGCTCCATCAGTTTGAATTAGTGCTTGTAAAGCAAGGTGGGGGCGAACAGCAATAACTCTGCCAGAATCTGGCCCATAGAGTTTCGTACACAGGAGCACGGCCAGGAAAGATGCAAGCTGAGATTAATGTCCCGGCAAAGCTTATTGTTGGGGCCTCCTTAAGCCATGAACCATGTTTGTTTGTTTGTTTGGCTGGGATTTTGGATTCTTTTTCACAAGTTTGAGAATTAACCTTGCCCATTAGCATGGGCAGGGTTTGTCTCTCCCAGGTCCCCAGCCCTGCTCTTTGGGTGATGCTGGGGGAACTCCCTGGGCGCTGAGCCCTGTAGGGTTGGCAGTGGGCAAGGCAGAGCCATGCCGAGGCTTCCCCACCAGCACCCACCCTTCAGCACAAACCTCCATCTCCCCTCTGTGCTGTAAAAAATGAGAGGAAAAGCCTTGAGGCATGGGGGTCTCACGCAACAGAGACTTATACAGGTGGCACAAATGCTGTCGCTCTGCCGGAGCAACACTCTGTCCTGAAAAAACACCAGACCCTGCGGTTCACCTGGTCTATTCCAAACACTGGGAATAAACCCTGCAGGAGCACAAAGTCGGTGTTACATGGACAGGGTGCCTAGCTGGGCACCCGTGCCACCGCACTGCTCCAGCTGCCTCCGGCTGCCCCACTGGTTCTTGGGCTTCCCTCCACTTGCAAAGACTTGAGAGTAATTTCTGACAGTTTAGATGGTAGTTGCTGTTCAATACTTTTTGCATGATATTTGGGGTCATTTCTGAAGCTTTTAATTTGATTCATTCGGCATGTTCGAGCAGGGACATGTGGCTGAAGCCATGTCTGCTCCCAGCCATCAGCCGTGCCCAAGGCTGTGGCTCCCTCCTCCCCATCCATACCAGAGTTGCATTGGGCCCTGGGTATTGCTCAGGTCAAACAACATTGCTTCTTCTCTCCAGCTACCTGAACACATTTGCACGAGTGATTTCCTGCCAGTTTTGAGTGTGCAAATGGTCCTGTGGCATTTTACTGAGCCCCCACTTTCTCAATCTAGGTTCAGCTCCTCATGTTCTGAGAAAATCCTTCATCTGACCTTGAGCAAGGTCACTTTCTACTTCTGTGCCTCAGTTCCCCCATCAATAAAATGGGCTTAATAACACTTCCTTTCTCCAAATTTAAGTTTTTCTCCCTATGTCTAGCTTTCTGTCTCTTGCCCACAGCTGCACAGTGTGGATCCGATGGGACTCTTAATTTAATGAGCACAAGAGAGCCTATTATTATAACCTTCATGCCATAGCTCCATCTTTATCTCTGTCTGCTATTTGCTGCGGGAAATATCTCAGCTTTCTCTTTTCAATTGCCATTAGCAATCGCAGCAGCTGTGGTACAGGATCCAGGGATTTTCAGCTGAAGTCTAAATGCAGTTGACAACTGTATGAATCTTATAGCCAATGTAAGTAGCTAATGCAAATATCAACATCATAGTAAGAAACACTCAGAAGCAGTAAGTGACTGATAGAAAAGTGATTATATGGACTTTATGTTGAAAAGTAAATATTTACTCTCCAGCATTGACAGATGCCTCAAGCACCATAGATCTAAAAAAAGGCATTGATTCATTCTCCTCCAGCCTCTCTTATCTCCTACTTATGAAAATATCTGGCAAATAGTACATCATCTGCTTCCTCCATAGCCCAAGTGCCTCAGAGCATCCACTCAGGTAATTTGTTTGGTATCCAACAGTGCAATAGTTAATTGTAGTGCTCATGGTATCGAGTGTGGGGCTCTGCTGTAGCCTCCTGAAACGCAGCCATCCAGCGATGCTCCTGCTTCGCCAATGCAGAGCTCAGACTGTGGGCCAGCTCCTGCCCTGCTCTACATCCACCCATGCATTAAAAAGGAAAAAAAAAAAAAAGGGTTTTATCTGCAAGAAATTTTATCCCTTGAAAAAGAAGTAAAAAAGAAAACGACCTGGGAAAATGCATCTGTGCTCTTTAAGAGCAGGCTGGCGGTCGGTGGCTCCCCGTGCTGCTCTCCTCTTTGCCCTCCTGGAATTGCCTTGAAATAACTTAAATGAAGTTGAGCTACTCGGAGGCTGTCAAGTTTGTAGGACCTCCCTGGCAATCAATTTAACCTCCTGGAATCAGTTTTTTCTGCTGCCTGAAGTTGCTGAGTCAGTGATGGGTGCCTGGGGGCTGCCTGCAAAGCTGGTCCCAGTCCCTCTTCCCCAAGGAGCCACCCAGGGACTTCTCCCCCATGCAGAACTGCCAGTGGATAAGGCACCTTGTGCTGTTCCTCCACCTCGTTATTTTTGGAAGGGGCACTCGCAGATGCTGTGTTTTAAAATGACCCATGGGTGACCACACTGTCATCATCTGGGGGGTGGGACACCCTTTGGGGGTAGCTGTGGCTGCGTACACCAAATGTAAACTGGCTTCAGCCTTCCTGCTCCACTCAAGGGGCAGGGAAATCCCTGGCACCTTGAGTGGAGCAGCCATTTTAGCCTCCCGTTGATTCTAAAAGAGAGAAACACACTGTGCTCCCTCACTTTTGTCCCCTTTTGGGGCTTGCCTGTCTTTAGAAGAACCGTTTTAGCTGCAGGTGGCATTGGTTGACATTGGCAGGGTATGTTCATGCATGCAGACGGTGAAAGGCATCCCTCCCGCCCATCAGAGCTTCGCCGCGCTTCACACTGCAGCAGCTTTCTCTCTACAGTTGATAATTACTCACCTCAGAAATAAATAATCACGAAGTGGAGGATACAGAGAATCATTTGCAGAAGGGAACTAAGAGCACTTTGTCTGTGTCTCCTACGGAGCCTCCACGTTGGCTGGAGGGATCTGCCCAAACAGCTATCTGAATGTTGTGCTCAGTAATTACTAACTACATGAACATTTCTCTTTTATTTTATTTTGCCTCATGGTAATTAAGTGTGAAAGCCTTGTTTAGAAGCCTCTCACTCCATGCTGCTCCCAGTTGTTTTCATACCTGGAACAGAGGATGGGACCTGCCTTGAAATGATGTGACCCAGTAAGATGCCACCCAGCAAGGACACTATACCCTGAGAAAAGCAATCCAACCTGAAAAATCCTCCAGATTAAGCCCAAAAGACAGCTGCAGTATAAGGCTTTCTTCCAGAGGTTTCACCTAGAAGTGTGTTTAAAAGAAGAGGAATAAGAAACACATTTGCCAAGTTCATAAAACCGCGACCTTGAGACATAGGTCACCAAGACATCACCGGCTTTGGCGATAGGGTCGTGGCACGAGGGGACAACTATAGCGACTTGGAAATGAACCTTTGATGAGATAAGACATTTCAAGGAGAGATTTGCTCGTAACAGGGGGTTTGGGTGTTCGCAACACTTGGATTCTGCTTTTGCTTTCACCGGAGCATCTAAAGCCAATGAAGTCAATGAAGTTATAGGTGTTCTGCATCTATATGGGTGGCTCATTGCATCCAAATTGTGCAGTGAATCAGGGCTGGGTCTTGATATGTCCTGCACCTGCATTATTTGCAGACTGCCGGTCCCTATTGCTCTCCTCCTCCATCAAGTCCCGCTGCCTGCATGCAGGAAAATAACTCCAGGGACTTTGATAACATTATTCCCGTGAAGGAGGCAGGCGAGATGGGACCCCCCTCTTGCAAAGCCAGTGCTTTTTTCCCTCTTTCTTTTGTAGGTGCTCCAGTGCCTACGATCAGGCTGGAAGAGCATGGCCCAACACAGATGTGTTTTTAAAGTTTTATTGTCATCAGAACAGAGAGGTGTGTGGATGGAGAATATTTTCTTCATAGAGCTAAAATTCAGGTTTCTTTTCTTTCTTTCTTTCACTCTTCATGCGATGCCAGCAGCTCAGAGAGCTGCTGCCTGCAGTCTTAGGTGTGCATTAGCTTCCATTTGATTGCTGTACAGCAACTCTTCTTATCTTTGAAAATTAACCATTTCATAAGCACAGAGGAGGTGTCTCGCAACGTGAGCGTAATGCACCAGGCATTGCACCAAAGACTGCAGAGTGCACCACTCTTTCAGTCAATGCTGAGTCTTTGACACCTAAAAGAAAAAGTATATTCCAGCCCTGTCAGACGTACAGAGCAATTATGCAAAACCGTCTTTAAGAAGATATTATTCTCAGGACTTTTTTTTTTGGGTGAGAGGCAGTATTTCACAAAGATCCTCACCTTTTCTTTGTTATATAATTCAGTGTCGCTTACAGTAAATTATATTTGTGCAGTTTCATTATCACATCTATGTAAATTCTGCTGCCCTCCAGTAAAGTATCCTCAGAGTTTAAGATGCAAAATGATGTTAAGATAGGGTGTAAGATAAAACAAAGGAAAGGCAAGCAAGGTGGTTCCTTTTTCTGCATTGACTGCATGGATGTTAATGAGAGTCATCTCCATGTACAGGTCTAGCAGCTGGTTGCTATATTTATTTTAATTGTAGATACTTTTTTTTTTTCAGGGAGAAATCCAAATCCCATTTGTGCTCTCTTATGACACAAACCCCTGCAAATTTGGAATAAATCTGTGAATGAAACATCCATGTGTTTTTTAATTGTTCCCTTCCCACTAACTAAATATAGTGGGATGTTTTAGGGTGAGATATGAACTTTCCAGCTTCATCTCTCTTCCACTCCTGTATTGTCCTAGCTGCCTGCTGTTGACTCCTTGTAGGTCATTTCAAGCAACATAAGCAAGGCAAGTGAACAGCAAAATTGCAAGATGCAAATGCCCTTCATTTTTGGCTTTGAGTCAAGAAATAATAAGTTGACAATAACCCTGCCAGAATATGCAGCAAGGGTGACTGCATATTTCTTCCTGCTAGCGTGACAGTACAAGGGAGTTGGGCACCGGGAAGAGACAAGCCTGTGTTCCCCGGACGCTGCAGCATGTGCCTTGTCTCAGGTTTTAAAGGTTTTTCTGGATAAAGCATAAATGATTCCATGCAGCCAGCAGCTCCTTTCCCCTTCTTCAGCAGAAAAAGTAGGAAAAAAAAAGAAAAAAAGCAGGTGATTTAAAGTTATGTTAAAATAATACTAAATGAAGCACAACTTGTTTTTTAAAAGATGCTGTGGATGTAGGGAAGAAATGCTTTTCTGGGTGATGTCTCCGGTGAAGATGGGAGGGCAGCTGGGGATCCCCAGGGGTTGGAGCTGAGAGCCCAAGCCTGCGTTGCTGTCCCCAGCCCACCGCTGTGCTCTGAAGCACCTCCCAGGCATCTCACGGGTCCCCATATACTGCGTAGTGGAGTCCGCTTTATCAGCACCCAGGGTTTTGCACCTCAGGATAAACTCAGTTCCTGCAGTCAGTCTGGAGTCTCTTCGTTACCTCTGCATTTCCCCCACCATGCCTTTGCAGGCAGCTGGTCTGGCTCCGCTGCTGGCCTGTCTCAGGCTTTCCTTCCTTTCCAAGTCTCCCTGCCTCCAGCCATCCCTCTATAAATGCTCTTCAAACATCACCCCGTTCTCCCATCTCTTGTTTCTCAAAAGTTTTTAAAAATTTAATAACTCGCATTAGCATCCTTGGATCTGAAGGGTTTGAGGTGGCTCCTCTGGTGTCATCCCTTCTCTCCAGAGAGCCACAGTTTCCCACCGCTGCCAGTCCCTTGGCACCAGGCGTGCGCAGAGGCTGACTGCCACGCTGCTGTGCTGCCCACTGCAACGACGATGGGGACATCCTCATGGTGTGAATGGACTAAATGATTGCATGAACTCCTGGAGCCTTTGGAGGTCAACATCTGGGACTCAGCAACCATCTCAAGAGCTTGAGTGGAAAGTATTGGGATATTGCACACAAAAGGAAGAAGCAATGAAGTCTGGCCATGGAGGAACACTCGTCTTCCAGAATTCCGATTTCTCCCAGCTAAGCCCATCTCTTATTTAGCTGAGGTCCCGCTCCAGCGCTGGAGGCTCTTTATCTCCAGCCAGGAGGAGACAGTGGAGTAGAATCCTGCAGTGAGCAGCACTTTGGGAGTTTGTGATAGATGCTGTCTACCTCATTACTGAACAATGAAACTTTATTGTTCCCTCTGTTCTATTGATTTTTATGTCTCCAAAGCACGCTGGCGAACTCTGAAATGAATATCTGTCAGAGGAGGAGGACCGCTGCTGCTGATCTGCATCTTTGAAGTGAATGTCCATGGATCAAGTCCTGGGGCACTGTCGCTGCCACGTCTGTGGGAGGGGAGGGCTTCCCCAGCACCTCCCCGGGTGGTTTGCAGGGGCTGGGAGCTAAGAGTGCGGTGGAGGTTTGTCCTTCCTGTGCCCTGCTCCTGGTTCTGCACCCGCGCTGAGAGAAGGATGTCCCTATCTACAGACCTGGTGGGGAGGGCTGCTCTGCAACCTGTCTGCTGGAAAAAGGCAGTGTTTTGGCCTATATCCATGAAATTCAGCATGGACCTTCTCAAACTAGCTTGGCTTAGAGATCAAGACTCCATCAATCGGGTCTTCATGGTAAACTCCAGCCTGGGGCAGTGCCACGCCTGGCAGCCCCCCTCCATGGGCTGAGCACTGGGAGGGGACCCCACATCTCCGTGACACTCTCCCCCAGATGCTTGTGTCCTCAGTGTGCAGCCACCCTGCCCACAACGCTAGATTAAATATATGTATTATTTGTTTCATGTTTGTATATAGCCCTCAAGTGGGGAAGCATTTGCCCTGCAGTCTACGTATATATCTGGGAACTTCACAATTAGTTAATATTTTATGCATAATTCATAAAATTATACTACGTTTTCTGGGAATAATTAGCTGACTCTGTACCTCTAATGAACTGCAGGTTCAGCTATGACAAATACATTGGGTGACTCCAAGGGATAGCAACACGCAGGCGTGTTCAAGCAGGCATGCAGGCAAAATTCAAGCAGCTCCTAAATTAACCAAAGCAAATCCCTGAAGATGCAGTATTTATGCACTGAAGCAAGAAGGGAGGGCTCACATCTCACAAGTCTCATCAGCCATCACAGCCCAAGAAGCAAGAGCGAGAAAATAAGAGTTATTTACCTATTGCTAAGTGGGAGCTGGGCAGCTCAGGTGAGACTTTCCTCCTTTTCCTTTATTTGGGTGATTGCGTGGAGCTATCATGGAAATGATCCCCAGTGTGGAAACACCAGGATGAAAGTGGGTATGATTGGCACCAAGGTTTTCAGGCTTAAATTGCAAACTTTTCTTAAAATTCTGGTCTGAATTGGAGGAAAAGGAAACCCATTTGAGCTGTTCTGGTTTTTAAGATAGGAAGTCAGAAATCTTGTCAAAATGCTTATTTCCACAGCAGCTCTCCTGCCTCTGTGGGTGCAGGGCTGCCCTCTCGCAGGGGGCTCGGCCCCAGCACCAAACCCCTTTGGGGATGTCAACAGAGGCAAAGCCGGCTCTGCCTTGGCAGTAGCTATACACCCAAAAGTTGAGAATTTGGGTGCTGGGTGAGCAATGCCTGCCGTGACACAGGAGACAGCCTTTTCCTCTCACCTCTCACTTTTGGGCTGAATAACTGATGCAAACTCTGGAGCAAAGCCAGCACCCTCAGGGTGCTCTCAGCACCCGGCTGCTGCTTGCTCCCAGGCAGGGACCCTTGCTCCGTTGGTGTTCACTTACGGCATTAAATACAGAGCAGTGATCCAAAGGCAGGAGAGCATCTTCTCCTGCCCTGCTCAGCCTGGCTGCTCCATCTGACCCGGCATCAGCGCTACAACCAGGTGGCATGGGGCGAGATGCCAGCAGCATCTTCAGGGCACCCGCTTCTCCTCCCAGCTCCCCAGCTGCCTCCTGCTCATGGATGTGGGCAAAAATGAGCTACTCACTGAAGATGACCTCGGAAACCTGGAGATCTAATACACTGCTACCAGTAGTCTAAAATATTAAATTTTCCCTAGGCAGCGCGCTCCCTAAATGAGGAGGCAAAGCGAGCCCGTTCTGCAACAGGCAGCCATGCTGCCGGGGCATACGTATCCACCGCCAGTAATTGACTTTAAGTGGAGGGCTGCAAACTGGTAAGTATATTAACTTTATGTGCCTCTCTGACATTTTAAAAAAAATTAGATTTTCGACTCTGTCATAGGTACAAAGGAAGACACAGAGAAAAGCTGCGCGTGTCAGGGGGTGAGCACATTAAGGCAGACGATGATGACACCTGTCTGGTTGAGTTTAGGCTGACAAAATTCAGCAGAGAGACCTCGGCGGAGGGAAGAGGATGCTCGGGAGAAGCAGTGCTGGCGGGGCCCTCCTCAGAAGCATACCTCATTTTTTTTAATTAGGTTATAACTCAATTACGAATGCAAGGCTCTTCATTCCTGACAAGTTTTCCATAATCTTAATTTGATCTCATGTCAGAAGGGTACCTTCCTCCGATAACCAAGCCAAGCTAAGAGTTTAACTAGAATAATAGCTGATTAAAAGGGGTTAATAGATACACCTCAAACAGAAGTAAATTAACGGGAGACGCTGTCTGTTGCCTAATGGGATCAGAACAGTATTTGTTTAGTTTATGAATGATTAATCTCCCTCTCTTGGCATTCCTCAGATGCTAATTGCACTTAGGGAGCCCATGTTTGTTTTTGCAAGAGTTGGAGGTGGCAGAAAGAAGGCGATGGTTGGCCCAAAGGGGAGCTCATTCACCCTGCGTAATGGGCTCTTGGCACAGCCAGGGGGAATACCGGTAAAACCACGCTAAACCAGACCTGACCCCAAACGTGTGAAACTCTTGAATTAAAGATATCGTTAAAGTCATTTGGGATATTTTATGAGAAAAATTGTAAAGTGCACAAATGCACTGAGTGCCGAGACTCATCTCACCTTCCTGCCCGGACAATGGGAGAATTTCACACCACAAAAACACCTGGATTTTGCCCTGTGGAAATACTCCAGACTGATTGCAGAAAAGCTAAAAGAAAGGCCAAAGGAGGGAAACCACTTCTCATGGCAACTTTTGCATTTGACAATTCAAAGCAGGAGAGCAGAAGCATTTGTCAGAAGCGCTGGGAGGGAAGCAGTAATTGCCTGGAAGCAGCCACAGATGCGGGGCTCACTCCAGCTGCTGCTGCATCGCTAAGAGGTAACCAAATCATTTTCCTCTCTACACACTTGTCAGCATTTTAATCCTCCATTATCTTTGTACCTAACAACACAAATGTGCTATCTCAGCCATAGTGTGAATTTACTAGCAAACAAACCATTTTAAACCAAAAAAAAACCCCTTTTTCATCCCAAGCTTAGCAAGCATGAGGCATTTTCTAAATAAAGCCCTACCAGCTGGGGGCCCGATTCAGCAAGGTACCAAGGCACGTGCCACCAAAGTCAGTTGGCACCACCCAGCTCAAACTTTTAGCACGTTTGCAAAGGGCTTATTGAATTTGGAGCCAGGAGGAGCAGTTTTGGAAGGCAGGTACCCATCCCGAGCACAGCATCCTTGCAGTGATGGCTCAAATTATCTTTGAAGCTACGGCAGTCATTTGCAGAGATCAAGGTACCTGGGCTCACCAAATTACTGAGCTGTGATAAAGGCTAGTTCTTTGTTCAGTTTAGTTTTAAATGTCCCAGGTGATGGTGGGGTATGACTTTATGGATGATTAGGGCTCGTTGATGAGAAAATTTGTGTAGCGGAGAGGAAGACTGGGGTGCTCAGTCTGTGTTCATGGTCTTCCAGTTCTTGACTTTACCAAGGGATGTATGCTTGAAAGACGCGAGGGACATTGGGAAGACCAAGCCAACACCATTTCTGCACAAGACCTTTTTTTAAGTTTGGGATGAATTGAAATGATCTGAGGGGAATCTCATTTTAATCTCAAAATTCTGCCGTTACCAAAATTGCATGCTAAGAAATGGGATGCTCTTTTACTATTTTCCATAAATAACATTACTTTGTACTGTTCCCAGGTATTTCATTCATCACTGTATCATATAGAAAGCCTGAGCTGAATAAAACCTTCTGAAAGAAGATGAGGAGACGCACTCTGCCTTGTAGATTATTTTACAGTTACTGAAGCCATTCATTTTCTCTGCCTGCTTTCCACAAACGTGGAAAATAAACCATATACCAGGAGGCGTGACTTCTACTTTTTGCCAAACAGCATTGAAATAAATTCCCTATTAAGGGAGTCACCTAGAAATATTGGTTTTAATAATAAATTACTGGATTATTGGCTTTCCATCTTGACGGTGCAAGCAGCATTCTCCAAGGCTGGGGGAAGCTCTAGCAAGGCAGGTTTTGGCTGAGGTCTGACGGGGGGCTCAGAGCAGGGGCAGGGTACGGGTACGAAGCCATGAGAGCTTTTGCAAAGCCTGGGGGGGGGGTCCAGGCATTGCCTGTTGCTGGAATATAGGAGCAGATGGGAAGTGGAGAAGCACCAAGCATTTATTAAACACCCCCATGTATCACCTTCCTGAGCCATTTGATCCCCCAAGCTACAAGTATTCGTTACCCAAACCAAACTCCAGCTGAGGTGTCCTGAGAGCTTATGGCAAAATTCTTGGCCACAATGTTTATAAACCCAACGAGATGCTTACAAGCACGTGAAGGATGTACAGACACAGCATCCAGCCAACTCACCCGTGCACCCTCCCATCCGCAGGGATTATTGCCTGCCGTTGCCCTGCAAAGTGAAGTGGATCTCATGCCTGGAGGTATAAGAGGTATAAGCACATATGGAGCCGTTGTGCAAAAGGGACGGAGACTGTGCTAAACCCTTCTTTGAGAACTATTAAACTCACCCAAAGGCAATGCTGGAAGAGTGGGTTAGACGTGGTGACTGGTCTCTCATGCAGCGGCTGAGCTTTGGGACCCCATGGATGGTGGCCAGGGGGAAGCCCGAGGCGATGGGTGTTTCTCATAAGGGGCTGGTTGAGTAAGTGTTGCCCTCCAGCCCTTCTTCCCCGTGCTGAAGGCCCGTGTCTGCAGCTGAAACGGCCTTTTGTACAGCCCAGAGCAGCCTCCCAGGCAGCAGTTTGAAAATATTCTGGCTTTTGCAGGCTCTTACAGCTGCAGGTGGATGCCGAGTGAGATTTTCAGAAGTGCCTAGGCATGTAAAGCACCTCATTCCCAGTGCAAATGCCACCAGGTGTCTGCCTGCATCATTAGGCACCTAATTGCCTCTGAAACCCGGCTCCTGGGAGCAAGGCGGCTGCTGCCAGCGGCACCCCGGCACCGAGCGTTGTGCCGAGCCGGCTGCACCGCGGTGCAGCTCTCATGGGACACCATGGCCCTCGGCCCCGTTCCTGCACCCTGGTGCCCGGCAGCCTTCTCCCTGCCTCAGTTTCCTCATGCAGCAACTAAATGATTCACATGCCTTTGGGAAGTCCTTTGAGATCTCCTGCTGACGAGCTGTGTCGGAGAGAGAGAGGTGGTACCAAAGGGCTGATTATTGCAGTTATTGCTAAAAAAACCTCCTTTACCTGTGAACCTAGAGCACAGCATGGCACTGACTCCAAAGGATTGGGAGCAGGGTTAAAAACACATCCCGGCAGAGGATGGCAGGAGCTGCCCTTTGGCTGTCCATACTTCTAACGTGCCCTTGCACGGAGGGGCTACAAGGCGAGGAAGTTTGTGCAGTGACGAATGGCCTGGCCAGGTAACAAATTCCAGGCTGGAATATGCCTCCTCAGCAGCCCAACAAAGTGTGATTGCAGTGGGCATTGCATTAATTTGTGAAATGTCGTTTTTAAATTGGTTTTACAGTTCACTGGGAGTGTGAGGCTGCAGCCTCAATAGCAAGTGCCGCTCACACACGACCGGAGGAAATAATGGCAGAAACTGGTCTCTGCTGCTGACCCCCATGACTGGATCTGGCAGCAAGGAGCAGGGACCAAGTCAGGTGTGAGTTAATAAATACATATATACTGTGAGCAAAGAGCATGCTTTATGCAATCATGAAAAAACACACAAGTGCATGCAAGTTAGTTGCTGAAAATTACTCCTGCTGAATTCTTTGCTCCCATTGCCTGAATTTCACTTGCATGCAATGCTGCAAGACGGGACTTTGTTTCTGAAAGTGACAGACAGAAATCATGCCCGGGGTAGAAACAGTGATTAAGGGATGCTGAGCTGCTGTGCCAGAGCACAGTGGGAGGCTGGACCTCAGTGCTGGTGAAGGCAGCGGCCGCTCTCAGACCAGCTCGGGGCTCAGGGGGGTGCTGGGAGCTGCAGGGACTGGTCAGAGCTCAAGGACCCGAACCGAGGCCCTGGAAAGTCCTTCTGACTTAGAGGAGGTAAGCACCATCCATGAGCAACCTAATTGTCAAATCAAAGAAATGACCCAAATGGCACAAACTCCACGATACACTTATGCACAAACCTGGAGATTCCCGTTAACTCCTCTCCTGTCTGAAGAAAGGCCCTTTCCCTGCTGAGCAGGTACATGCTTGCTCTGGTTAAGTGTTAATGCAGGTTTAGCAGCTGCCAGGCTCGGGAGCAAGCCCGTGCTGCCCGCGTGTGCCACCACCATCCCCTGGACCACGGGGCGAGGTGGTCCCCACTGTGTCCTGCTATTGAATCCCATCAGGTTAAAGCATGGTCACACATCAGACGTGCCTGCAAAGCCCAACAGCTTCCTACCCCACAGATCTGCGCGCTCATCCTCAGATCTGCTGACTTTAGGGATAAAATATGTCCCTTACTACATTTTGCCCCTGTTAGCACAGCATAGCCACTGCAGCAGTGATTTCAGGGCAGGAGCTGCCTCCCTTCCCATCACTGTGTCCCACCGACGGGACAAGTTACGGCTCTCCTTCACCCCCAGAGCCCGGGGTGAGCTTGCTGAGCTGCCAGGCAGAAAACAAGCAAGCAAAGAAAAAAAAAAATCCCAAACAAACAAAACAAAGAAACTAAACCCCTTCATTTCTGTCGTGTTTTGTTTTTTTTTTTTTTAACCTGGAAAATGAACTAGAGCCTATAAGCCCAGAATCCCACAAGGGTAGTAACGGCAAGTCACTTTTCGGAGTGTAATCACACTTGGAGAGACAAATATCTGCAGCGTGTCTGCATGGGCAGGATTCATGCCCGAGAGCTGCCAGCCTCCTCCAGCCCCTTCAAGCCATCCGAAGGCTTTGAGAAACCTTGCCACAAGTCTGCTGATTCCCCCTTGGTTGTGTTTTATTTAATTTCTTTTTCTCTCAAGCAGACCCTGCTCTCGGGAATTATTTGCTCTTTATTCTAATATGTCTCTTAACAGGCAGGAGGCTGCACCGATGTCCATGCGATGTGTCTATCATCTTAGTCCAGGCATTTTAATTTACACTGCAGTAAAAAATTTGGCACCCAACATTTTCTACTTTGAGCCACAATGGAGAGGCTGTGCCAAAGGTTTGACTGTGCTCATTTCCCTCTTCCATTTGGGGGGTGCGTGCATGGAAGAAGGACAATGGAAAGAAACCCCCCCAAATCTGGGATGACAGTTTTTAATCACGTCAGCCCAGGATCGCATTGCTGGCATGACTCTGCTGAATGAGTATCTGTCTGTCTGTCCAGAAGAGCTTTGCAGCACGCAGGAATATAGGCGATCCATCTTAAAGCATTGACAGAGGCTGTTTCACTCTAGGACTAGTAGAAAATACGGGTTGCTTTGCTTGAGGAGGTTGCTCTGGTACGGAGGGGCTTCCCAACCCCCTTGGGTAGCCTTTGGAGCTGGGTTGGGGAAACCTGCGCTGGAGGGAGGGGGCTCTGGGGGTCCCCAGGGCCTTTCCCCTGCCTCTCCCCTCCGCCCCTGAGTGAGCTGTGGATGGCGCAGCCCCACGCTGAGCTCCAGGAGCCAAGCAGCCGAGGGGACTCCTCTGCTGCTGCAATGCAGGGCTGAGTGCAGGTTGCAGAAAACGAAGGACATACAGACACTGCAGAACCAGGTCCGGAGGCTGGAGGGGAGGATCAGAGCCCAGCCCGGCGCCGCTTTCGCTTTCCTGTCTGTCTCCCTTTGGCTGCGTCCATTTTAAGCCAACGCCATCCATAAACAAGCAGCCAGCAAAGGGCACCTCGGGCACCACCACGTTTGGGAGGTGAAGGGGCACAAATGCAACCAGGAATAGGCAGGACTGATTTGCACTGTCCTACATTGCTTACCTAATGCTTTGGCAAGAAGCTGGAGCCAATTCATCATTGTTTATCCCCAAAACAGCTATTGCCTTTGCCAGATAACGTCTGGGGAGAGTCACCTTTCCTCCCTCCTGGGGCCATTCCTGATTTGCTTTTCAGGGAGGTAGCGCTAATTCAGCTGGGCACAGGGAAAATGCACCGATAGGAACACATTGATCCAAAACTCTCAAAAAAACTTCGGAAAAGAGCAAAAAAAAAAAGAGTAAAGCAGTTTTCTTTCTCTCTTGTCTTGCTTATTTATCACCCCCACTGTTTTCAATATAAAACAGAGAGAGGACAAAAAAGAAACAAAAAGCCACCACAAGTGGGGAGACAGCAGCCTTTCCATTTCTTTTATGCATGTGAATTGTTCCCACGAGTTAGGATATTTTTGTTTTGGACAAATTTCCCAAAATTAGAAGGGACAAAAGGTCAAAAATAACTTCTTGGATCAAAATTTCCAGGCAAGAGGCTGGTTTTCCTGCTCCTCTTTCCCTATCTTAGTCGTGATTCTTCCTGATACCCGGTGGCTTCATTTACTCCTAGACTTTTACTGAGCAAACCCCCCTGACATCAACTAGCCCCAGCTTTTTTTCTACAGACCACCTTCAAAACCTGCATAAACGGGAATTTAAAAGATGAACACACCTTCAGAAGACGGAGAGGAAGATAAAAGACAAGGAGCGAAGTTGCGGACGATGTATGTTTGCTATTGCACAGAGAGGTGGGGAAACAACCAGCCGTGAGGAACAGTGTGAAGAATTGGAGCCATCTCGGCGGGTCACACGCTGTCAATGCCTGAAGGACAAGAAACAAATGATCGACTGCTGTGTTTGTAATGGCATGGAGGGTAAAGGATGGCGGGCAGGGAGACACGGGCCCACGGCTGGAAGGAGTAGGAGGGAGATGCTGGTGGAGATGTGAAAATCCACCGGCTGGGTTACCCTTTGGAGAATGTTATTCCTTCATTTTTTCCTGTCTCGTTTGCTGTCCTGATGGAGTAGCTGAGGTTCTGGGCATCCACAGAGTGGGATGGAAAGTAGTGGGGGGAAAGGATGGGAAAATGGGACTGAAGACCTAAGGAGCAACGAGAGGAGGTTGCGGAGTTGTGGGACATGAGGTTTCTTCTGAAAGTACCTTGGGGTTTCCTGGGGAGATGGAAGGCTGAGAACGGGAGAAAGGACAGAAGACGTCAGATAAGGACACAGCGGTTGTGCACGGGGTGACGGGTGTCAGGGAACCTCAGTGTTTTGGAGCACAAGGGAAGCAATAGGGAGACAGGCAAAAAAAAAAGCAACAATAAATATTTCAGGACCTGTACTACTCATGACAGCTGTTACAGGCATATATCAAAAGCTCCTACAAGCCCTGGAAATTTCATTAAGAAGTCCACAATGCCTGGACACATATGGAATTATGATACTCCTCATCCTTTTCCGTGTCAAAATCCTCCAAGCCTCAGCTACCTTAAAAAGTTGTTTATAATAGATCTGAGAGTTTACGTCTTCTTAATGCTACCATATAGGGTATTTGCAGCTGGATATATTTGACTGATATAGTACATTCTTTATGGTGATCATTCCTTGATTAAAAAAAATATTTTTTCTGTGTCAGGCACTTTCTGTCACTGTCTACCATAAATCAATTTGTCACATAGAAGGTAATAAAACAAGAGATGTTTGTTCTCTTAAACACCACATCCAAGCGGCATTTGCAGCATTGTTATAGCTGTGCTCGGATGTTCGACTCGGTGGTCCCTACCCTGGCGGTCCCAGGAGGATGACACGGCTTGGTGGCACCGGAGGGTATGGGGGGAAGAGTCACGGACTCGCCCAAGCATCACTCGTGTCACAGCTGTGTCCTGGCACCAGGGGTGAGGACTGAGCCCTGCACCAGCCGCTCAGTGCAGACCTCCCAAAACAACCCAGATCCAAACCAAAATTTTTAAAATAATGGGGTGTCCCGCCCTGAGCAACGCTGCTGCAGGGCATGGGTCAGTACCTGTGAGTGTCCCTGGGTATTTTAATATGAAAAAGCCTTTTACTGCAATGACTGGCACGGTCCCACAAAGTGATGCCGAAGTCACTTCTCCCTTCTGCGTAATATGCTCAGAAACGCTGCTTCGCAAAAAAGCCCTGTTTCTCATAGTGAAATATTCTTATTTTTAAAATTTCCAGCCTGGAAACACAGGACAAGTCGGCTGTGCTGCGGGAACCCGAGTACTAGCCTGGCTCACAGGCCATCCATCTCCCACTCCTCACTTTCAGAGCTTCTCAAATTTCAGCCTGGCATCTCTGATCGTAAGTCTACTTAACCATTTTAATAGCACTAAATGGAGTCTGTGTTACTGCCCTTATCTGCTCTCTAGTCTTCCGGGTCATACATGCTTAGTTTACTGTCAGAGACAAGTTTTTACTGCTGTCAGCACTGCAGCGTGGCAGTACCTGCAGAGCAGCAGGCTGCAGGCTTTGCTCTGCCTTCTTCATTGTCAAGAAAATTACCACCCGCAATCTGATTCCTGAATATTTGTCTTGCGGTTTCTTAATTGGTGCCATCAAGGAAATGCTGGAGAAAAAAACACTACACAGTGCAAAAGAAAGGGTGATGTTATCTATTTACAATCCTTTTGTGCAACGGTTATAATAATTAACATAACAACGATGACTAGTAATTAGAATTACCCGCATTAAGTTAAGGACATGATTTTGTTTTCCTTTGTGCACATGCAAATCTGGACTCGTTTTCCTCCTGTCACTGGGGGAAAAAAAAGTGTGAGAGGAGAGTAAGTCCAGAAGCAGGCAAAATGCATGTGCAAGGCATATGCAGAGGCTCTAGTTACAGCCCCAGACCCTCGCCCACTGCTGGCAGCGGTGGCCCCTGGCACGCACCCGGGTTTCCACGCAGGATGCCGGGGGCTGTGCATGCCCACTCCGTCTGCATTTGGTCCCCAGGAAACCTGGTCAGCTGTCTTTAAAATCATACCAAGCAGAACAATGCAGGTGGAGATGATAAAAGATGCAGAAAAGATGCACACGTGGCTTCATTTTTACCTCCCTTCACTCCAAGCCCTGCAGGCTGGATCTGCAGTTCCAGCAGCTCAAGAAAATCTTTGTCAAATTAATAGATTTAAAAGTAGAAAACGCCAGCCGAGAGTCCGGGCACGCTTCTGAGATCACCCGCTCGCGTTTTGCACCAGCAGCACTGATGGAATTACTTTTGCTTTACACCAGCATAAATAAAAGCAAGATCAGGTCCACTATCTGGAAGATAAGGATGAAGTTTTACAGCCTCCCTTTCCTTATCACACCCGGACTTTTTAATACTTTGGAAGTATAATGAGCAAGGTTGTGCCAGCCCGGGCTCTCTGGGCTTGTAGGCACTCCTTGCCCCTCCTGCTAGCAAGTGGGGTCTCATGCCCTTTTCCTCTAGAAATTCAGAATGCAAGTGGCACCGGGGCCAGATAAATGACCCGTTGTTTATGAACAGAGATAATTTATTAAATCCTGTTTGGCTAAAGTAATTCCTGTCAGCGTGAAGGTACAACAAATTGCAAATGAATAATCTCTCCTGCAATTCGCAGGGGCGAAAGACCACACTCCCCGCACGCTCTGTTACTATATTTAGCACAGATACAGTAAATGCATTCCTATATGGAAACCACTCTCCCCAAAGATCACTTTTTGAGCGTCTCAATAGTGGGCTGCTGGCAGAGGCTGCAGAGCAGGTTGATGGCCCTGGGTGTGTTATTGGGGTTGCTTCTGCTGCAGGATGCTCGTGGTGGGCACGGAGTTACTGTACGCTGAAACCCGGGGCGCAGCGTTCGAGCCCATGAGCGGGGATAAATCAAACGTAGCAGCTGTGACTTACCCGAACGGTCACTCCAGCTTTGGAGTTATCTAGTTACAAGCACGTTGCTCCTGCTTCATCCAATGCTGGGCCTTAATATAACTTTTAAATCATTGCGAAATGGACTTCGCATTTTATTTCCTCGGACTGTGAAAAAATACATTGCTGTACCCCGCCCTGGGATAGGGACAGAGACAGCTATTTATATCATTTCCAGCAAAACACCCTACGAAACACGAAGTAAACTGGAAAATCAATAATTATTATTATTACAGTGTCTCTGGGTCTCTGGTGTGTGGGGCACTGCACATCCCCACTGCAGGATCCATCCTCTGCTCAGAGCATTTACAGCCGTGCTAGCTAGTGTGGGAAGCCACAGGGAAACTGAGGCAGAGAACTATTTCTAAGGAGAAGTTTATGGCACAGCAAAAAATCTCCATCCTCACTGCCCTGATGGCAGGGAACGAGGGTGTCCCAGCCCAACAGGAGCATCTCCGCAGCAGTGCAAGAGGCACAGGGCCTCTGCAAAGCATCGCGGGGCCAATGTTTTGGGGGCTGAGTGTTTCTGGCAGTGATATAAACCTACTCAGATGATGCAAGTGTGCCCCGGACCATTTTAGGGCGGGTTTTTGTGCTGTGCCCCCCAGGTTTGGCTCCCCTGCCAGGACATTCCCCTCCCCAGCAGCCCCCTCCCCTGCTTCCCGCGCCCCTGCTCAGCCTGGCAGCGCCCGCAGGGTGAGGAAAGGCAAGAGGGGCATTCCGCTCCTTCTCGCAGGCTGCCCATTCCTTGGAGGGGTCAAAGCCCTGCAGCGGTGGCTCAGGCTGGTTTCATCAAGGTGGGCTTGCTGTGCCACACCAGTATAAAATCTCCCACCAGACAGACAACAGAGCCCATCGACGGGCAGGGAGGAAAGGCGATACGGGCTGGGATGTGTCTAGGACGGTAATCGGAGCTGCTCTGACTGCACTAATGCTTATTGTGCTCTAAAAACACTGATCGATGGATCTCGCTCCACCACCCAAGCACCTTTCAGGTAAAAGAAACCACCGGAGCGAAATCCCAAGGGAATTTCAAAGCTTGTGGCACTCGCACATTGCTTTTAGATCCCTCTTCTCTATTTTGGCGGCAGTACTGAAGGAAAAACCCATTACTCTTTTTCTTGTCCAACCAGCACTGATGTCCTCACTGCAGCGGTGGGCTCAGGAGGGAGATGAACTCAATGGTGGCGAGTCCATGTTCTTCCCTCCCTCCTTCCCCTGCATCCCTGGTGCATCATGGAGCAAGGCATGCTCCGGCTGCCATTGCGATGGGTTGGATGTGCGAGCCACCCCTTTGCCTGGCTTTATTTTTAGTGCGTGCACAGAAGGCAGATAATGGCGATTGATGTGCTTTTTCCTTCAGGTTTAGGTTTCCTGTCAGCTGAGCCGCAGATAAACCATAAACATGAAGAACAAACAAACAATTAGCCTCCCTCGGACCCAGGCGCAGAGGCACTCCGCTAGGGTTTATAGCCCTTTTCCAGCTTTACTGCCAAGATAAATCTTTCACCACCCACTGCCCAATCAACCCCAATACAAAAAAGTTTTGTTGTTTTGTTTTTGTTTTTTTTTTTTTTTACAGTAGATATTTGATTTCTTATATTTAGGAAACATTAAAACCAGAGTACAGACAGATAGGTGGGGACTGACATGTAAATTATATATCGATCTGGAGGATGTGCTGGCTTAATTCTTCCTTGTGTGGGACCAGAGGAGAGGCAGAACAACCTCTGCTTCCTCTGAGCTGTGGTTTCCACCACTGCTGGACCTCCATGGGCAGCATCCTTCAGCCCCACGCACCCCACCAGCATGCAACCGGCGTGCCGGCGGCTGCGTGAGGCCAAAGCACGCTGCCTTGCACAAGCCCCGGTGTCTACTTTATTACCCACATTTATTTTTCAAACTGAATAAAATTCAGATAAATCTGTTTAGGAGCTTGTTTGTTTTCCATCCTGTATTTCTATTTACTCACCCAGGTAGGTTTTTTGGTCACTGGGTCGAAATTCCCTTCACGGTATCACTGGTGCATCACTGGCATAAAAGGCTGATTCAGTTTTGGTGGTAAATTACCCGGGGCCTTTTTTTTTTTTAATATGACTGTGAATTTTGTCAAAACTTTGTGTGGCAGTTTCATTTCGTGTCTTTATTGTCCAGCGAGGGAGAGCTGGGAGTGCTAAATTAATTTCCGTGGTGAGACCAATAAGTTCAGCTCTCCTGCTGTAAAAGATACATTAATTTTGCTACATTCCCTTTTTTAATAGGCACAAAGCCACCTGGATAAATACAGGTTGCACACAGAGAGCAGCCATGGACCTGGGCACAGAGACTGTCAGCTAGAATAAATAAGTCAGAAATTAAGAATACAGTATATGCAGAGAAATGCCACTTTCTTTTGACTTTGGTTTTTAGCATTTTTTATGTGAGGTGAGGGAAAATGGTAGGCTCCAATACTCTTATCTAGCTTAAAGACGTGAAAAGGAGATGAAGAATATTCTCTGGGTTTAAAATATTTAGAGTTTTTAATGTTTAATGTCAAATACATTGGTTTTGATAAATAGAATAAAGGAAGTATTAATCTTACATACCGTGCACTTGCACATGGGGCTACTCCCTCATTATAGCTTCGCTGCCAGTGGACAAACCTGTGGACCATTTTTAATGGACTTTCTTAGGGATAAACAGGGATACTTGAGACTTGAGCCTTCTTTTCTGCAGGAGTTCAGGGGTAATTTTCTGTTGAACAGCAGAAGTTGGCTGGAGGTCTCCACTAATATGAGTGGGAAAACAAACCTATGATACCCATTGGCATGTCAGCTCCAGAGACGGATAAACCAGAAAGCCAGCCAAGCCTAGGAATATGACTGGATTGACTATACAGAGAGCACGAGGGATTTGGGTTTGGAGCATGGCTTGGTGCTCCCGTGGCATTCCCTGCCGAGAGCTGGGGGAAACTGGTGACACCGACGTTGGTCATTCAACCGGCAGCTGAAACGCCTTGAACCGCAGGCAGCCGTGTTTGCTAGAGAGAAGATGCAGATAAGACACAATTTGGTACTTGTCACATTTAGCGGCTGTGCAATCAGCCAGCTCTGCAGCCGGCACTGGCCAGAATTAAGATGCGATTCTGTGGGGGAGGATCATCTTTTAATGGGCTTATTGCAAAACCTTCCTTCTTTATGCCAGAAGTGGAAAGTAGCAAATCTCAGGCTCGTGGCTGCCCCAGGGACATGTCCCTCCAAGGTCACCCAGCTCAGAGCTCTGGATTTGGAGAAGGTTCTCAGAAAGTGCTAATTTTACCATTGTTTTTTGAGCCTGATTCTGGTCTGGAGGGGGTCTTGGTATCGCATATTCAGATTCAGAATCAAAGATACATTGAACAACTTTTTGGACGAATAGTTGGATGGTTCTTTAGTTCCTGAGTCTGAAAATCAAACCCAGAGGCCTCCGGAGGCTTGCCGAAGTGAGGACAGGCAGTGATGCCAAATGATGTCTGAAAGAGCTCTGTGTCCACAAGAATCCTGCTCACGGCAACGCGTTCCCATTTCTTAGACGGATCTCTGTCCTGTGCTGTCTAGCCAGCTCATAGATTTCCTGCCAAATTCTCCTTGCTGTGCTATTACCTCATCCTTCCGACACACTGCTTGTCCAATTTGACCATTTTTCCTGCCCTGTCTGGAGGGTGAACTCTCCGAGACAAGGACTTCGCATCTGTTGCAGCTCCGCATTGCCCCTCGCCCGACGCAAACACTGCGTGGATGGGTGAACCTGAGGTCCTGCAGCAATTTCTCCTCAGGGACCCCAGGGATTATTTTTCTGTGTCGGTCTCAGCTGATTTGGGGTGGGTAGAGCGAGGCAGGGGGCACTGCCAGCGTTTGCCAAATGCAATAGGAGAAAATCTATAGGACAAAAGGTACAGCCATATTTCCTTAAAGCTCATAAAATGGTCCCATCACTGGCAAGAAGGAAAGCAAGCAGGGAAATCGAGAAAAAAACCTACAGACCCACTAGCCTTTGTGCGGCAGAGGAAACATCAGAGGCAGCGCATGTAAATCGCCATGCAAATGAGGCTGGCAAAGCTTTAATGAGATGAAGTTACCACCAAGCTTCCCAATGCAGCCCCAAGGCTAGAGAGAAGTATTTCACTCTAAGTGAGCATCCAGAGCTCAGGCACAAACTGCGCTTGCAAGGAACAGAATAAAAAGGGCAATTTAAGACAATGGTGGCTATAAGTAGCAGATGAGAAAACACAATAAAAAGAAAGATTTCTTACTCTGCAAGTGAATCCATTTACTTCAAAGGTACTACATTTCTTTGATACAATAGCATAACGTTTTTATTGGGGACTAATTGAGCCAGTGATATAATTACAACAGTAAATTAAGGCCTGAAGTATACTTTGAATTTAGGAATAAATTCGTAAATACTTCCTTATCAGTGGCATGTAGGAAAATGGCCAGTCTGATTTAGCAAGGAGGAATCCTTACATATTGGCCATCTCAAGAAAATGATGAGTCTTCTTTCCACATAAAAATGAGTGATACATTAACTGCTTTGACTGCAGCCCTTTTATTCATTGCTTGGTACAATCAGTTTTACTAGTGGGTTAATAAAAATTAATTAATAGTTAATTAAGGCCTACAATCAAGTATACCCATTTTTGATTACTTTATCATCACAGTGTTTACATCAATGTGCAAAGCACAGGACAAAACTGATCTGTCTCTCTGAGCGCTGCTGTCTGCAAGCCAGAAATGGTTTGCAGATCCAGGTTCAAACCTGCCAGCAATGGGATGCCCTTTGCAGAAGTGCACGTACCTGCAGCCTCCAGCTCTCAGAGCACTCTTGGATCTCTGTGGTGAGATCCAGACCTTGTCTCTGCACCCAAAACAGAACCGAGCCTCACCATTCCCAGAGCTGCATCCTTTCCCAGGTTACTCACCATCAAACTGGGCAGTGTGGGTGCAAGCAAGGGAGAAAAGCTGCATGGCCTTTGAGCCTCAGGAAGGAGTAAGGGGTGGTCAGAAAAGCTCTTCTTGGAAGGACGGGCTGTTTGTGAGTCTTTTGCCTGCAAGGATGAAGCAGAGTTCTTTAAACCACCTGGGTTTCTCCAGTCTGGCTTTCCTTGCTGGTTCCAGCCATGCCCATCTGAACCATCTACTGGTCAGGAAAATAAAAAGGCAAACAAGCAACGAGCCAGAAATGCTCTCAGTCAGTTCCTCCTTTCCCAATCACTATGCAGACAATTACTGTCCAGGATATCCTAAAATTAGATTAATAAATCCAACTCCAGCACTTCCACTGGAGTAAGTTTTTTGCAGTTCAATGACAGCCTGGGTCTCATGTGGTTATGTGTTGAAGGAAGCTTCAGCCACATGGATACCCAGCAGAAACTGGACATTAGAAAGGAGAAAAAAGCCCATGAATAATGTGTTTAATGCAGAAAATGCCATCGAACAGTTTTTTATGGAAGTGTATCCCTCAGAAACTGCTGACTTCTCTTTTATTATATTTAGCAATACAAATAGCTGAGGACTGTGTTTGGGCTCATTGCAGATAAAGTGCTGGAAAGACAGTCGTGGGGTGAAGGCACATTTATTTCTCTTACTAAGATCCGCACTGTGCTGCCACAGCTGGTGAATCTTATCTCTAAGGCTTTTCTTGGGAATAAAGCATTTAGCCTTTGTAGCTGGGTCTTGTTACAAGAAGCCTAAGAGAAGATTCAATTATGTGCCACAGCACAGGGAGAGGGAATGAGCAACAACTGAGTCCTGATGCAAAGGGAAGAAAGTCACGCAGTAATCACCGATTCCCTGAACTGTTCACTGGAGACCTGATTGACCAACAACATGAACCTAGAGAGAAAAAGAACAATGAGAGCCTAGAGTACCCTCCAAGACAGATAGGATCGTGGGAGGGGGCTGCCTGCAGATGTGCCGTTGTGTGTTATCAAGATCTCTCTAGTGTTTCTCCTTGGAAGGGATTACAGATAGAGAAATATTGCTCTCCCCAGAGATTCCCCTAGGAAACAAAAGCAAGAGCTCAGTGCACCTCCCTTCCTCAAGTAAGACAACGTAGCACAGTCTTTGAATTTATTATTGCAATTACTACAAGAATTATTAATATCCTTGCTATATCCTTGCTAACCTTGTCTCAAAACCAGTCAAGACCAGGGGATGATATTGCAAGAGTGTAGCCCATTAGGCAGTTTCACACTCCTGCAGATGGACCTGACAATATTAAACCCTGGCCAGATTTGGCCAAATACTGTGCCAATCCCTTGCTGAGCTGGAAACCTGCTCGGTGGACGGTGTTCGCACCAAGCTGCCAGCATGCCCCGCGCCCTGCTGAGCCTCACCTCCATGGCCAGGCAGCCACCGGCAGATCCAAAAGCAGGGCAACCTGCTGGGTTTTCATCAAAGGCTCATTTATCTCTTGTGAAAGTACATGATGTATCAAATGTTTTGCCTTGATTAACGATGCTAATTAAGCTAATGGATTTGAGTAATTTTACAATTGATATTTTTATGTAATTTTGTTTTTGCTCTGCGGTAGCCAGAACTTACTGCCTTGTCAGCTTCTCTCTGTCATGTTCAACATTATGCACGGACATCATCTTTAAGGTCATATAAATAAACAAAGCAAGAAAGCTCTTCATATTTATCTCAGCCCTCCCCCTGCTGCCCACTGCACATTCCCAGGGTGTGCAACGAAGCAGATTTCAAAAGCAGGGAGTGGAGTCACCAAAAGCAATATCCCAGCAGCGAAAAAGATTGGATTTGGGGGTCAGGATGTTAGGCTGGGCTTCTAGAAACTCAACTCCTTATCACAATTCTTCTATGAGTTTCCGGGGGGCCATGAGGGAGCCACTCTGTTCTCCATCAGTAAATTGGATAAACTAGGTAGACTGTTGGCTTGCTGTGGGCTGCAAATGGAGTGTGTGTGTAAAACACACACAATTTTGGACTTGATGATCTTAAAGGTCTTTTCCAACCTAAATGATTCTGTGGTTCTATAATATAGGTATAGATGTGTAAGAGTGAGGGATGCTGAGCTAAATTTGGGCCCTGAAGGTGATGCTGTCGTGCTAACTGAATACCAGAGGTATAGACCATGTAGATTAGGTGGTGTTGAAAGAAGAAGCTATTTGCATGGCACAAATGCTCCATGCACTTCTAGGTGCAAAGGGCAAGAACTGGGCACGCAGTTTCATGGTTGCAGTACTGCACACGCTGAGGAGGCTTTAAAAACCTTGTCGGTTTTATGTAGTGCCTGAATCCCCACAGGTGGAATTTGTGGGTCTTTATTTGTTTACAGGACACCATCAACCAGAGAGCCATGTAACTACTGACCATGTAATTACACTGTAAGGCAAGTTCCACATGTTGACAGGGTAAATAAAATACCAGGTTATTTTTTCCCCTCTGCAAAGGAGAGGGTTATCACGAGATCTTACGGCTGCGAATTATGTAGTAATTATGGCTTCAACAACCAGGCAACTTCCAATATCGTTACTGAGTGATTGCCAGGAATGGGAGACTGTTACGTACTGGAGCTACATAAATCTCGGACGCTGGAGACTGACCTGGCAGCTCCAAGCACCATTCCCACCAGTTCATTTTCCAGTTTTGTCCATTGTAGTTTTGAGCACCTCAAAGGATGGCTTCCATAACCAGCCCTGGGAGATGGTTCTGCCCATCAGGAGGAGAAATGCTGAACTTCATCCCTGTAGCCCTGGCTGTATTTATGCCCCATACTCCTCAACAGCGTGGGTTGCTAACAACCACCTCGGTCCCTGTCTTCAGCCTCCTGAGAGTGCCTTAGCCTGATGGCTTTGGAGGAACCGAGGAAGGAGCCAAGAGCAAGAAAATCTCTGCCCAGCCTTACTCAGCACCCTGCTAAAGCAATAATTACATATGTAGAGCTACAGCTCAGCGGATAACACTGGGCACTATCTGTAAGCTTAAATCTTGGCCAAACTTGCATCTAATCTCTCATGCTGAGCATGCTTGCAAGAAGTGGCACACCTGGAAAACAAGAAGGCTGTGTGGGTGAGAAAAAGAAATGAATAATGATTTGGGGGGTTTCATATACTTCAGGTTTTGTGCTTGGACTGAAACAGCATTTGATTACTCATATGTTTAGTGAACCTAGAAACCAGGTCAATGGGTCAACAAGTAAATAGCTAAGAGGCATCAGGGTGTATGCCCTGCTCTGCAAGAGGACTCTGAGGAAGGAGGCAGGAGTTAAAGCTTTGGATCTGCCTGAACTGCAGCAAAATTGTATTGCGGGATGGAGCCCATACTGCTTGGAGAGCCCAGTCCTCTTCTGGAGGGACTCCAGAAGTGGATGGGCTCAAGGGAGCTGCCCGTCGCCAGGGCTGGGGGACCCTGGGGTTTATGGGGTGCCCAGATTTCACACCTGTTGGGTGAAATAGGTCTCTGCCGTGGCAGATGGCCCATGGCCAGGTCTCTCTTGAAGCTGAACAAGTTGTGCCTGAACTCCTGCCCTGGGGTATCACACAACGTCAGACCTATTTCCTGAGTATGTGCCACTTTTATATGAGCAAAGCCACATACTTTTCCTTAAACTTTACAGCCCTTTAATTCAAATTTTAATTATTATTCCTTATCATCCTCAGTGTGTTTCTGCTGCACTTAGGAAACTGTCTCTTGTGGTTAATTTAACACCTGCAAATTCCCAAAGCTGTTAACCTAAATCTAGTGGATGAAGTCTTTGCCATACATTTAAGAGATCACGAGGTCAGGTCTACTTGGGGCTGAGCTCTTGTTACCAAGCAATAGGGTATCTATTTTACTTCCTCTGTATGACAGACCACTGTAGGCTTTATACTTATTTATCATCATTATCGGAGACATTCTGCAGTTGACTGAAATGTTATGCAACTAAACAAAATCTCAGAAGCGAGTGCTTTCGGGAATATTTCTCTACCATACCCTGCTTGAGAAGGACAAATATTGATTCAGAGACTTTGGGTACATCGATTATCCTTTTAGGGAAAGCATGGTAGCATTAATAAATCTTGGAATTTTGCTCTTTGTGTTTCTGAAAGACTGTCTTCTCCGCACGGTCACATGCTGAATAACTGATTAGGGTCTCTTTTATTTGTTTTGGGTTTTTCCCTCTTAACAGCACGGTGCCAGCTCTGTTGAAATGAATGTGAGCCTTTTCACTGCCATCACATGAAGTCCTGCCTTTCCCCCTAAGCACATGTACAGTGTAGGAAGGGTCACTAATCTTAGCTCATAAACCTCTATCAAATGACAAGCTATTACTTCCCTGGCCTGTAAGAACTAAGGCTTGGCTGCCCTTTTTCTTAAAAAGGGAGGGAAAAAGAAAAACCTTGAGGGGTAAACCAAGACCAAGCATTTCAGATGGTTTTAGATGAAAAGAGAAGAAAATTTCAGTGTCCAAGGTCACAACGCATCACAAATTTCTTGCCATCATCCTCTTCATTCAAACTAGAGACTGTTAATTTGATTGTCTCAGAAGATCTCAGAAGCTCTCATCTGCCCCTATAATTGACCAAGGAGATTCAACATTGCTGGTAACCTGAGAGGAGGAACTGTGAGCTCCCATCATGGACCAGAGGAGTGATCTCCTGATCTCCTCCTTGTGAAATGTCAAATCAACATGCCCAAGACCATAGCCAGCCAAGAGATCCAGCACACTTACAAGCTCTTTGGCAAAAAACCCCAACAGAACTGCTCAAAAAACCACTCCTTCCACCTTCCCTGAGGATCTGGAAAGTAGATGATGGGTCAAAATGGTCAGGGGGAGGCTCTGACATCTCCTGGCAATGGCCCTAAAGGAGTGGCTATTTTTCCTCCGATGAGGAACAAGCAGGACAACCGTCACGACAGCAAATTATGCTGCTCTCCTTGAGCCTAAAGGAAATCTTTCGGAAGACATCTGTGACCCTGAAAGATCAATGGCAGGTCAGATACCACTCGGAAACATATATGATATTGGCACTCTCCTGGCATGGTGCTCCAAGAAAAGCCACCCTTGGCCAATTCCTCCTGAAGATGAGGCAGCTAAATTTGGGCTCATAAATCATGGATCCTGGGGAATCGCATTGGAGGACTGGACTTGCAGTTCATTCTTATCAGTGTTTCTCAGGTCTTCGCTTGCTGTCAATAGCCCTCCATTTGACGTGACAAGAGGCATTATAATACAGCTGTAATTACAATCCTCTCATTCTGGAGGGTCCTCGGTGTTGTAAATGTACATTTAAGTCAAAGGAATTGCGCTGATGTGCAGCTGATTAAGTTCTGGCCTTCTGTTTTAGAGGCACTACTTATAATTTGCTTCAATCATTTTCCTGCAGGGAAGCAACATGGCAAACTATTGGCACACAGATGAGAAGAAGCAAACAGTATTTTCCCCACTTCTGAACAGTTTTAAGCATGTTGGTTTATAGCGAGGGCACATATACTCACCAAGTTAGGAGATACAGCTCAATGCAAACTGTACCACATTCCCACCGGAGCATGAAGCACAGTCCCCTGCTCATGTTATCTCAAGTATATGTGGCACATTACATTAAAAAAGAAAGCAAATAGGAAACATTCCATGGTGCTCTTGTCCTCTGGGGAAGTGGGAAAAAGAAGCTGCTAGGACAAAACTCAGACCCTTCTCCTCCTGCCCTGCAGAAAGCTGCTTGGATGCCATGGTTGAATGCAGGGTAGGAGCGGTACTTGCTGCGTCCCCAGACACTTTCTGCTCAGAAGAATCCCCCATTTGCAACCTGCCAGTGCTGGGGTCAGGCTGGCAGCTGGAGGTGACTCTGCGTGATGCCGCCATGCCTGTTACGAACGGGAAGACACCTCGCAGATGGCAGCTCAGCCCCCACGAATGCGGCTGTCCTTCCCCGGCACTTGCTCTGTCCCTTCCCCAGCGAGGAAGGAAACCTGAGAGCACTTTCTGGTGAGAGCAGCGAGCTTGACAGGCTCATAAATATCGCACCGCATACCCTTTCCTTTCTGTCCTTTGAAAGAAAAGAGTGACACTAAGAAAGCATTTGATCACATTGGATTTGTGCCATTTTGCAGCTTACTTGAATAAGCTGAAGGGGAGAGCTGGGAGCAGCAGAGACTGGACGAATTTCACGGATGCAGCGGGGTTGTCGATGGAGAGAAAGGGCAGCCAGGACCTGCATGAGGAATTGGTGGCTCTGTTGGTCAGGTCAGCTGGAAACAGCCCCGTTGCCCGTTAGGGAGCTGAAGACAGAAGAGAGCAGAGCAGGGCTGGGTGCTGAAGGTGCCTCTCTTTGGAGATCCCAGTGCTGGTGCACATGGCTCCTGGGTCACGCTCTCTGGTGACTTAAAGTGAGGGGAGACGAGGAGATGCAGAAAAGGGGTGAAGAGTGTTTTATAGAATCATAGAATCACAGAATGCTTTGGGTGGAAGGGGCCTTTACAGGTCATCAGTCCAACCCCCCTGCAAGAGCAGGGACATCTTCAACTGGATCAGGTTGCTCAGAGCCCCGTCCAGCCTGACCTTGAATGTTTCCAGGGATGGGGCATCCACCACCTCCCTGGGCAACCTGGGCCAGTGCCTCACCACCCTCATTGTAAAAAACTTCTTTCTTAAATCCAGTCTAAATCTGCCCTCCCTTAGTTTAAAACCATTGCTCCTTGTCCTGTGACAACAGCCCTTGCTAAAAAGTCTGTCCCCGGTTTTAAGCCACCCCAGTGTATTTACAGCCTGGAGAGCATGACTCCTGCAGCTACACCTACGTGTTGCTGTTATGCACGGGATGCAAGGGAACATGCACTGGGTTTCACCCCGGTGGCCCTGGGCATTCAGTGTCTCTGCCCCACATGTTGCATTTCCAGCCCCATTTCCCCTCACTGTATCTTTATGCATGAGAGGGATGAATGCAGAAACAGCTTGGCATTTGCAAACTAGTAAAAGGTGCTTTTTTTAAAAAAAAAAAAAAAGACAGACCAGCTCTAACACTGAAACTAAACTCTATATCTAATTCCTCCTCATTTTCAGGGTCTGTGGCTGTAAATTTTAGCTCTTGACACAATCCCTAGTTGGGACATATTGGCCTTTTGAAAGCCATTCTTGCTCTCACTTTGGAGCTCTGGTTTGCCCTAAGATATGGGCTCTTAGTTTGCAAATGCAGTGTAAATTTATAGTGCTATGTAGAAGAGAATAAATGATTCTTTATACTGGGTCCTTGGATTTTTTACAGCTCCTATGAATAAAATACAAAGAGACTTGAAAGGCTTTATTAAATAAGAAGGTGGGTGTCTTGAGAATGATCAGTTATAGGCATTGTACTGGTGTTGCGAATTGTTGGTTTTAAAGCCTTTGGGGCAATCTATAGTTGATCCAAATGATAAAACCTTTGTAGGCTTCAGGGAGCTCTGACAGCTTACACCAGCTGGGGATCTGTCCTGCATTTCCAATGAGGATTAATACAGCGCTGCATTTTTGGCTGTATTTTGGTAAGGGAATGTCCCCTAATAACCCAAGAGAGAGGGAAAAATCAATTTTTGCATGACCAATTGCTTGGTGTGTGAATGCAGCATCATGACCCCCTGTGTCTGCTGGGGCTGCTCCTCATGCGAGGCTGGGAAAGGGTTCATGGGCAATAGCCCCGGCGTGTGCCCGCAGCAAGCCACCACCGCCCCAGGAGCTTGGGATGGAATAGGGAATTTTTTTATCCTTTCAAAGGGTCTAGAGTCCATCTTGTCTCCTTCCCAGGTGAGAGCAGCTCCATCCATGATGCTGGTTACGTGCGACAAAGCCTCATCCTGGGGCTAATCCTGAGGGCAAGCCCTGGCAGTCCATTTGCTTGTTGCCTGTGCTGTGGTGTGGCGTCCAGTGTGCTGTTTACTCCTTTGACTTCTTTTTCTAAAGGGCTTTTAAAAAAAGCTGTTCTCCGTGCAGAAAGAAACCTTTCTTTCTCTTTCCTTTTTCAACCAATATCACCAATAATTGGAAGAAATTTGGTTATCCCAACACCAGTCTGGAGCAGGACCGTCAGAGCCAAGGATCTTCCCCCACGTCCCTGCTGGTGCGACGCAGCACAGAATCCAGCCTGGCAGCTCAGCCGGTGCGGAGCTGAACATCCCTGCCGGCACATCCCGGGACCCCCGTGCGGGGCGGGATGTAGCAGGGGTCCCCACTGCCCTCTGGGTGCTGTAGGGCTGCATGCAAAGGAGAGCCTCTCCTGGTTCCTACAGCTCAGAGCAGAGAGCAGCTTTTAATTACCCACGGAAGGAGAGAGCTCCACAGCTATCCCATACTAACGACCATCCGGTCAAATGGCACAAAGAACTAGCAACAGTAAGTAATTTTGTCATTTTTGCCACCAAAACATACTTTTCATTGCTAGATGTGGCAATACCATCCAAAGACTTCACTGACCCTCTCCCTGTCCCTTTTTTTTAATAAGGAAACTGAAGAATCGAAGGATAAAATAACTTTTCAAACATGGTACCGTGGTTGACAGATTCACGTCTTACATGCAGGATCACTCTTCTTTCTTGCTAGGGAAATCCCAAACTAAGCTCTTCCTTACCATGTTTACTTTCCTGTCCACATATACTTGGGTTTTTTTGTGTTTTTCACATTATCACTTGCTAAATATATCACAGCACATCATTTACTTTGCTCTGTAGCTCGAAGACCTCTGCATGCATTTCTCTCCTCGCAAAATGAATCGCTGGTTCAAATATTTAAATATAAAAAGAATACCATCATACAGTATACAAGCAATTTGTTATCACGGTCTGCAAACAAGGTAGAGAGGGGAATATGCTAAAGTAAATTTTATGTATAGCTACTGTGTAAATTTGCCTATTTCCCAGGAGTGGTATTGTCACTATTAATCGTAATAGCGTTTCTAATATGGCATATTTCCAATATTTTCTCATTAATTAGGATTCTGATCATACAACCCCATTTCGTTCCTGTTGTGCTTCCCCTTGCCTGTCTGGAACCTGCCCAACTCTTGTGCAAAGGGTCATGGCTGGCGGCACGGTGGAGGAGCAGGCAGGGGCACCCCTGCCCACGGGTGCCTGCCCGAGCCCTGCACGCCCTGCGTCCACCACATCATCCGAGGACAGTCGGCGTGTCCTTCGCACCCCTTCTGCATCTGAAGCCCATACACAGCTCCGCATTTGCAGAAACCGGCCCCAGCCCCTGTTTCTAACAACAGGCAACTGAGCGGGAGATTTCCCCCAGCTGAAGGGGCATGCTGTTATTTGCTCCTCGCTGTTTGCTAAAATGTACATTTGTGTATAGGTTTAAGGGAAAATGAGATTGTTTGGAGAGCAATGCTAGAGTGATGTAGGATCATTTCCAAGTAGGCTTGGCTGTGTGGAGTGTCCTTGACCGTGACTGCGAAAGGTTTCTGACAGCGCGCTGATGTGCGGCAGCCGTTCCCCGCAGACACGTGCCTGGGGACCGCTGCTCCAGGTGAGCTCCAGAAGCAGGCAGATCAGGGCCCTGAGGTGTAAGCACTGTGTTTGCATGAGCCATCCACCTAAATGATGAGCAAACTACTATCTTTAACTGCTTTAAAGTGCAATTTCCCCATTTATATACACATGGCTTAATACAGGCCGTCCTTACCTCTGCCTAAACCCTGCTGCTATGACTTCTGCGAGACCCTGATGCGCTCACTTCAGTATTTGCTATTTCAAACACACAACCCCCCACATTTAAAAGAAACACAGCAAAAGAATCCTTGCACACAGGTCAGACAAAGCACACGTGTGTTCCTGCCGCCAGCGTAAGGTACGGGATGCTGATGCTGTGCCAGTGGAGGTTTTTCCACGGGAAATGCAAGCAGATCAATAAGCCCCAGACGAAAAGAGAGGCAAGGGAAGACAACAAGTAGCTGTGGTAGCATTGAAACAGTTAAAAAAAAAATCTGGTTTTGTTTAAAAGCTGAAGTAAAGGCTATAGGGAACCTTCACATACTCACTTGAGGCGGGGGGTGTGATTTTTTTGCAATAAGCTTGGTGAGCTCCTGCTCTGTGGTCTCGAGCAAGACCTTTAACCTCCTCTGCCTCTGCCTCCTCAAGCATAAAGGGAGAACACCAGTCTTATCCTGCCTTAGTAAAATGCTCCAAATGCCATGGAAGAAGCATATAAAACAGCCTCTTGTACCCCCATGAGATGAGGAGGGCAGAGCAGAAGACCTTCACACATCATGGATCAGGAGAGCTCCTCTGACTTCAGCCGAGCATCATCAGCTTGTCTCTTGTCCTGTTTAATGCCCCCTTGGAAAGGGCCGAAAATGGGTCATTCTCAGCTAGGCTTGAACCAGTTCAGCCAGGACTGGGGTTATTCCAGCAGTTCCAGTATTAACCCTCCAGGGTTATAACCTGTCCTTAGAGAAGAGCTAGAGCAGATTATCCTCGTCTTTCTCACCCCTGAGAAGTGTGGGAACGGAACAATTTATAAGGCACCAAAAATAACCTGCAGTCCTTTCAAATACCCAGAAGGAAGGGAATATTCAGGGTCCAGTAAATAAACAGGGACAGTGTTGCTGTGACCCTTCCCAGCCTCTCTTGGTCCGAGTTCCCCATTATGCAGTAAATAAATAGCTATCTGTTATATGGTTATTTTTTTTTAATAAAAACACTTCAAAATGCTTTGCTTTCCTTAATTAAAAACACATCAAGCCATGGATAAAGCATTGTGGAATGGCTTGTTGTGGCATTGCCTTTTACAGCTGGCAAGCAAATTTCTAATAAAATGGTTTTTGAAAGGAATATTGCCTTCATTCAAATCTCCTATAAAAACTACCCATCCATTAATTCCAATTAATGACACTACAGCATTTCCACTAACACTGGTAGTAATTCTTGGCTAATGGATGATTTTCAACAAAATCAGAATCAATGTAAGTTTGGACAGGACCCTTGCAGAATTAATTTACTGCCCTGATGCTAGCTGAACCAGAGCACAGTGGTCTTCTCAAGCATATAAATCACAGTGGTTTGAAATGGTTTCTCAGTGCCATTGTACACAGCCCATGCTATGAATTTCCTGTGGGCTTACAGGGAGAATAAAACGCATCCTGTTCTGCTGCTTGATCCTGCGGGTCCGTCACATGAAACTGCCCGTAGGCACAGGAACAGGCGCCTTTCATGGAAGGACCCTGGGCGTAGGGGATGAAAGGCAGAACAAAAGTGAGAAGGGAAAACTGCCTACTCCCAGCAGCCGCAGCATCTCCCTCATCGACTCTGAGTGGGAGAAAATCAGCCCAGCCCTCTCCCCGTCTTTCCCTGCTCCATAACTCACCTGCCTTAATTCCAACAAGACCCTGAGCCTCCTCTGTCTTCTCTGTTGGGTCTAGGACTGTTCCTTCTTGGTTGGTTTCCAGGCCACCATCACCACCCAGGCAAAAGATCTGGCTTGTTCAGCCAATCCAAAAACAACCCAAAGAAAGCAGCAAGGAAAACAGAGAAAAAAAACCCAAGAGCCATGCAAAAATGAAGCTGTGACCGGTCCATCCAGAGAGAAGGGAGTGAATTCAGTCTGCAAGAAAGTCAGGGCAACTGGGCAGCTGCTGTAAGTCTGCAATACTGCACCCAAGTAAGCTGCAATGTTTTCTCCCAGCTACAGGTCTCTGGATTTCTTCCTCCTCAGCTGAAGGTCTAGGTCTCAGTGGGACTGAGAAGCAGCCTCCAGTATCAGGCTGGGAGCAGTGGGGAGAGAAAAAATAGGACAGAAATGTTATATCTGATTAAGGGAGTTGCTGGAAGGAACTCTGAATGGGCCTGTGTCTTTTTGCTCCTCCAGTTGTACTTAGTTTTTTTATAAATATATACACACACACCCCATATGTGTGTGTGTGTGTGTGTATATTGTGTATGTGTATATATATATATAAAATCTGTAATGTTTGCTGTTCAGTCGTCAAAAGGGAAGAGGAGAGCCAATTAAACACTGAACTGCTCAGGAAATATTGAGTGAAAATGAAGTTTCTGTCTGATAACTTCTAATGAAAACTGAGGAGCAGAGCACACAAGACACTTTGATGGGGACTGCATGGGAATAAGGCTTTGACACACAGGAGTAAGAGGAAAGGAAAGGAAAAATTCACTCTGTCCCTAATAAGGGGCTTCACCTGGTGATGGGAAGGGTTAAGTAATTTCTTCCTCCTCCTAAAGGACTTTAATTAACAGCTGATCATGTTGCTTAATCTATGCATCTCTGCCTACCTGCCTGCTGCTCTTTTGTCCTTTTGGAGAAAGAGTGGTAAAACTTAAACTGTTGACCTTGAAAAGCAATCATTCTGCAATCACCTCATTGGAAGGGCTAACAGCATCTCTGGGAGTCCACATAAACACCAAAAAGGGTGGACAGCAGTAAAATCGGGATAGGTTTGGACCAAGTAACCCCCTTTTCCCCTTTTATGTATCATCAGTTTTACACCCTTACCAGCAACCTTATTGCAAATGGAAACCTTTGTGTGTAAGAGCAGAAGAAAGAGCAATTAATGTAAAACTAGCTATTTATGTGGGCAGTTCTGGGATGCACTAATTTACGTCCGTTCACCGAAATGTGCCCGTCACCAGAGCACAAGCAGCAGTAGCAAGGCAGCCCGCGTGTTGAAACCCATTGGCAGCGTGTCAGCATGGCCCGTACCCTTGAAACCCCCCAAAATGCTGAGCACATCACATGACTGCTCATCGCTGGATAAAAAAATTCCCATTGTCCACCTGGAAGAAGACCAAAGAAATGCCTGATGGGATGACAGCACATCCCGGGTGGTGACTGGGCAAATATTCAGACCTTTTCCTAAGCTCATTGACCATTCCTGGCTACTTCCAGGACAGCAGACGCTGAAAATGGTCTTATCGGCAAGAGGCTCAGAGTGATCTGGGATCGAAGGCTTAAGAATAGAAAGGGAGGTTATTTATGCTTTATTTCATGTATCAATACTGTGAGAAAAATGCAGAGAGCAGCAACATGAGAGATTTCTGAAAGAGAAAAGACACAAAGGCTAGCTGGGGGATCACTAATGTAATTCTTTTCTTTTTTTTTCTTTCCCCCAAAGCATTCATTTTCTAATGATTCAGCCGGGCAATTCAAGTCAACTCCCCTTTTGTATTGTGGATTTAGGTAGAAAACCCAAAGGGTGTTTATTTTACAATGTATTACAGAGAAACGGCATTATCAGCCAGAAGTGCAAGGATCACGAGCGATGGGGCATTAGCCGCTCTCGCAGCAGCGTGCTCGAGGGCTCGGCTGGGTCCCAGCGTATCAGCATCCCTCCCGCCGCCACTAGACAAGAAGGCAACTTAATAGAAACGGTTTCCAAATCACAGAGCCCTGTAACCTGTCATTTTCTGGATGGCTTTATTATAGCTTTCCATGTCTGAGAAAAACCTGGTTCATCCTTCGCCAGGTTAAAGGGATTGTGGGGTTTCCCGGCTGATGGTAACACGGTGCTGTGCAAATGCTGGCAGCAGAGGGAAATATTATTTCAGCTGATAATAAAGAGCATTAATGAAAGGAGCTACATCTGCTCGGTTGTAGCAGCGTGTCTAAACACAAGCTCAAACAGGCTGCTGGAAATCCTTGCGTTGGCCCCAGGGTGGCTCAGGCTCAGATTTTGGGGGCTGTGGGGTGCAAAGCATCACCCATGTCCCATGCAGGGGTTTCCCAGGGAATCTGTTCTCAAACCAGGTCTGGATGTCACATTTTGAAAACTTAATTCCAACCTTCTCTCAGTGGAAAATGTGCTTAACACTGAGCCATTCAATAAGACTTGAGCACTTGCCTAAAGCTAAGCAAGTGCTTAAGTGTTCACCTGGTTAAGGATTCTTTCCTGAACCAAGAATGAGACATGGAGTTTTTGAAACTGATTGATATATTTGGAGTAAGTCAGTATTAATGATCATGTAAATTAAAATCTGGAAGACATCCAGCTTTTTAAAAGCTTCATCTGACACTGCAGCTCCTTGCAAATCGACTTTGTGTTCCAAAGATACCTACATGGAGATGCACTTTTGCTCACAAATATTTCTGGGTACAGGATGCCTTTTAAAGAAGCTCCAGTAATTACTGTGACGAGGTGATCACGAGGGTCATCTGGTGTTAAGGCCGATTTGGAATACATATTGTTCAAAATAACCCAAACAAGCCCATCATTAATACATTTTGTTAAAAATATTAATAATAAGATGCATGGATGTTCTTTGCCTTGTTTGCTTACTCTTTCTCACCGCGGGATGAGCCAGGGTGCCTAGGAAGGTGGGGATCTGCTCTGAGTGTGTTGCAAGAAAATAGAGCTGGGGAAAACAAAACTGACATAAAGAAAGACCTACAATTCTGTGCCGCATGTTAATTCTCAGTGAAAAATAATGCCGTCAGGTTTCCCCCTCACTGATTTCCATTTGTTAGTCATCCAGGGAAGCTTGGCATGCCAGAAATCAGCCCGTTGCATTAGTCAGGGTTTGTTGATCAACCCTGCCGAAGGACACAGAACTGCCCTTATGTCTCACAGCATATGCAGATTAATTCACCTTAATAACATCCTCAGAGCAAAATGGGACTCTGCATCCTTTGTCTTGCCAGTGCACTGGGGAAATTAATGTTAGTAGTGATTAACCAGTTCAAAAATTCAGTTTACTGGTGACTGGGTACGTTTCAGGCTCCACCTTTCATGCAATCAATGTGCCGTTTGCATGGACGTAGCAGTCAATAGCACGATGGTTATGCTGTGCTTTCTTTTCCTAAAAGGGAAGGAGAAGAAGTGACTAAAGTGAGCACAAGGGCTTGGATAGACAGACAGACAGACAGACAGACAGCTGGCATGGGCTGCCTCAAACGAGAAGGTGGGATCTGCTCAGGGCAGGGGACATATCAGGAGGGCAGACACAGGAGGCTGGCAGGAGGTGGCACAAGAAAGCCACCACGGCACGGCCGAGGCCTTGTGCTGGGAATGACAACGGTCATCCTAGAGAGACGAAAACGTCAGGGTTTGGAGCAGTCCGCTCCTTTCCTGCGTCGTTTCTGCTAACTCCACTGAAAGCCTGCACTCCCCACTAGCGCAAGAGCCACCAGCTATTTCCTCTTCCCTGGGCAGCAACACCTCCTCATGCCAGGGCACGTGAAAGCACCAAATACATCCCCCGGTGCCCGTACTTTTTGCATCATCTCTGTCCTTCAGTGATGTCCCCTTGGCTCCAGCTAGAGCCGCTCCAAGGGAGAGCTCCAAGGCTGCTGCGTATACTAATCTTGTAAACGCTACTCATTTTTGCCCAGGCTATCAAAGTAAAATGTCTCTACAGTGCAGTACATTTATTAAAGTCCTAATGGAATTAGAGTCCTCCCACCAAAAAGCCAGATGGTTGGTGTTTTTATGTTATTAGTTAATGCAATTTAGTATTAAAGTTTTGAGTTAAAAACAGTGCATGTTGTTTTCTTTATGACATCTGCTTATATTCTGCCAGGAAGACGAAGTTATGTTTAAATGGGGCCTTTCCTTTATTAATGAAGTCAATTAAAAGAATGACCCAAACGAAGGGGATATTCAGTTTTGGAAACAATCACCTTTTATTACTGCAGGCAGTGCTGGTCCTGGGAGCCGTAATGCTGAGCATGTGCTGGAAAAAGGCCTTCAATGTCCACCGTGTTTAACAGCCACCAAGAACCAGGGAGGGGAAATAAAAACTGCAGAATATGGCAAGAGACTTGATATTTTTGTCGCTGTAAAATATCTTCTTCGCAGTGATTGGCAGCTGCCAGCGGCGTGTGTGGGTTTGAGGAGGGATGTCCTTGGGCAAAGAGCACTCTGATGGCCGCACGGTTTGCTCAGTCCTCATCTTTCATTTCAAAACCCATCACATACGGTGCAAAGGCAACTCCAAAGACTATTTCTCAGGCGGGGTTGATTGCACACAGTGCCACTTCCCTCATTTTATTCTCTTTCTTCCTTCTTCATTTTATAGATGTGTTTTATGATATAACAGCAAGGACAGGCCCCTCTCACCAATTTTAGCACAGCATTGGGAACGGAGAGGTATTTCTGATCATACTGGGCTTCCCCAATGCTGGCAAAGAGATGCTTTAAGGGGGAAGCGGGACCCCGCGTTGGAGGACCCGAGGGACAGCCCCTGTCCCCAGCCGCAGGCTGCACCGGCGGCTGCACGGGGACCAGAGCCCAGGCTTCCCCCGGACATCGTGGGCGATGACTCTACCCCTCAGGTTGGCGTCATCTAATTCCCCACGCTGGAGCTGCAGTCTTATGTAAAACTGCTGCAATTTACTGGTAGACTCCTTTAGATCAACCCCACAGCCTTTTCCTTTTCATAGCATGCTGTCATTACTGACCTTTCACATTTAGGATTAGGCAGAATGGAAGATAAAATCTTCATTCAACTCAGATAAATTTTAATTTTCTTTTTACTACATTCTCTCTCTTTTCTTTCTTTTTTTCTGAAATACACCTATCTCCAAGAGCCATCCAAGCAGCAGCAATGCCATCAAGCAAATGCTCTCAGCAGTCATCACAGTTGTTCTGGGATGTGAAATTGTGAAGTACCTACAGCTTTACACTGGAAATATTACCATAGCATTTATGGACAGACCCTGCCAAGAGAGCTGGGCCAGATTTTGGCTGGGTTAATCTCTAACCTGACTGAAGCCAGTGAAGAAAAGTCAAATTAAACCTGTGAGGATCTGAGCTGTAACTTGGTTGCTGTTTCTTGCATAGCAACATTGCTGCTAAGTCCGTAACTATCTATTAATTGGGAAACTAAGAAAAGGTCTCAGATCCATCTCAGACAGGCAAAGTGAATCATCAGAATAAAATGAACTGACTTTTTTTTCTGTTGCCTAAGCATCATCCTCTTCCTGGGGCATCCAGAATGGATTTCATGGCTGCAGTTCTTAGAAGAGAAAACAGGATGTCTTAAAATGGGTATCTGGGAGATACATCTGTAAAGCTGTTAACCTGCAAAGCACAGAGTGGTACACAATAACTACATATAATAATTTCTATTCTATTCTATTCTATTCTATTCTATTCTATTCTATTCTATTCCATTCCATTCCATTCCATTCCATTCCATTCCATTCCATTCCATTCACCACCCTTGAAAGTGCACCTTACCAGGTGTGCATTAAGTGGTGCAGCTCACATCCGTCATGCACAGCAGATTTCCTCTCGCGCCTCCTCTCCCCAGGCCTGGAGCTGGGTTTGTGGCACGGTGCCTTGCATTGCTGATGCTCTGCTTGTTGGATTTCTAGATGCCTGCACTACTCCGCCTGTACACGAGAGAAGAAGTCCTCTGAGCAAGCGGGCTGCACTGCAGGGCGTTGAACACTGGGGTGGTCTTAGAGAGTGTCCCTGTCACAGCGCTCTGAAAAGCGCATGAGACAGCTCACACCATGCAGAAGAGCCTGTCCCTGGCTCCTACAGGTTGCTCAGACCCTACCAAAGCGAAGGGTGCCTGGTGGTTGTAACAAAGTATTTGGGTAAGGAAGGTGGGAATGGTTATGGCTACAGAGCGCTCTGCATCTGGGAATCTCAAACAGCCTGATGCAATTAAGATAAGATTCACCAGTGCAGAAAAAAAGCAGAGCTCAACTTACCGTTTGCATGCCAGAAAAACTTCAGCTTGGATTTTCTTGCGTGTTTTCATATTCTGCATTAGCTTGCCAGCTCTTAGGGAGGACCTTGGCAGCGCAGCCGGTGCAGGGGCTGGGGCAGTGCTCATCTCCATGCAGTGCTCGTCTCCACGTCTCACCTGATGCCCGGGGCCAGGAGCAAAGGCTCCTTCAGTCCCTGGGTGGCATGGCTGGGGTCAGGCTGGGGGTCAGGCTGGGGAGCCTTGGCTGTCTTGGGCTCCTGCACCCCCCAGTATTGGTATTAGGGGTTGCATCTTGGCAAGAGAGGGTCAGATGAAGCTCCTTGAGCTCCCTGAATTCCCACGCCAAGGCATGGCTCCCAGGGTTTGCTCCCTGGTGCCTCTCCAGTAGGAAACAACATCTCCTCCAGAAGGGCTGCCTTCAGCACAGTGGGATTTAGGGAGCTGCTTGGTAAAACGGAGCCTGGCCAGCCCTTCGGCTGTAGATGAAACTCCCTTCTCCACTCTGCTCTGCTGCAAGAGAGAAGTGCTCCTCAGAAATTATTCTTTTTTTTTCTTCACTTGAAGCACTTCCTGTAAACCAGAAGATATATGACTGTTTCAAAGAGTTTTAATACTTTTACCAGTAACTCCGCAGCGCACTTATGAAGAAGTGAGGCATTGCGGGTGAAGAAGTGCATGGCAATTTAGAAGATTTAATAGAAGTCGATTTTACACTTACACACATTAACATTCACACAGACTTGATAAGAAAAAAAGCACTATCTAGTATTCTCGCAGCTACATGATGCTGTTTGCCAAAGCCTTTAGTTATAATTAGTCAGATTAAACTCCATCCATAGATAGCTTCAACTCCATCCAGAAATCTACCTCACTTTCTATTTTTACAAACCATGCTGACAATAAGTGTTCTCACATCTGACAGGATATATTGTCTTTGCCCATTGCCTCTTATAACCTGACAGTGAAAAATGTACACTTCAGCATCCAGGGAGTCGTTTGTTACCTCTCCACTTCCTTCTAATTAATGAAAACATAAGGGAAGAAACAATAACTGGGTCTACTGTTCAGGCAGAAAATGATTATTGCTCAGATGAAATAAAAAAAAATATTTTTGGCACCTGATTGCCTCAGCAATGACATAATCAGCAGGGATTTTTACTGACTATGCAATAAAGCTACATATAACTATAAATGCAAAATACTTAAAGATTCCCCCCCCCTCCTTCCTTTGCATGTAGTTACACCTCCCATAAAGGCTATCTTAAAGATGATAAAAAAGAGGTGTGCTTTACAGACAAATGATCTTGTTACAGAAAAGTGAGAGGTTGGACCCAAAAAGCAGTCCAGCCTGGCTTCACTCACAGAGATGTGTTGTTTGGCATCGAGCACTTTGATTGCTGTATTTGGGCCAGGTAGCATATTTTTGTGCTGGTACATGGGGAAATGATTGATACAGATGAAATCTGGAACTCAGCAGAGCACATCCCAGGCTTTGACTTCAGTGCGAGTCAGCGGAGGGGCTGGGGGGCCATGGGGCTGGGGAAAGCACACTCACCAACACAAAGTGAGTTTCCCCAGGGGCTTTGGGGTTTCTGCTGTGAACGGTGGGGCTTTCCCCAGCCTTTTTTGAATTTTGCTGCTTTTCAAGAGCATTACACCTGACCAGGGCATTTCTGCTTGAGATGTTCTTACCCAAGATCTACCTGTGAAACATCTCCAGGGTATCTAAACTCGCTTCAGAAATCTGATTTTCCCATTCATTGTCCATTCCTTAGGACTTTTCATAGAAATGTCCTGAATATAATGACTGTCCTGACCTCCATAAATACAGGGCAGTATTTTTTCCATTGATCAAAATTGCTGAAACAGTGCTATTCCATTTCTCAGAAAGCAAGTTGCAGAGAGCCATTGGGATGAGAACGGATGTCTTCATTACCCGCCAGAAGTAAATTGAAAACCAGTGCAATCCAGGGGAAAAAAGGAGAACAACAGTGATATGTTGATATTCTAGTTCATGCTGAGTTGTACTTTATTGCCTGGTCTTGAATGAGACTAGGAATAGTGCAAGATGCTTTAGTACACCCAGGTACTAAACCCAAGCCTTGAGTACCCAGTGCCTGTGGGTCATCTTCACTGTAAATCCAACGTTTGGCTTGCACTGAGTATAAACAACATATCAAAATGGGAAAGTGTCATTATTAACTGGACACGGTGGCTTGCAAAGATGGATGCATGGCTACCTACGAGTAACTCACCTAAAAGAGGTTGAGTGTCTTTCATCCTGTTAGAAAAAGGGTGGATACTCAAGTTAATAATTGTGATACACAGCCAGAAATAATTAGAGACTGCAAGACTGGCAATCATAAATTACTTTTCTTTTAATAACATAACGAAGGCAAAGTCGCAGAGGTAATAGAAAAGTGCAGCTCAAGCAGAGAAGTTCAAATGAAAAAATCAAGGCCAAATCCATTTCTTTAATTCCTTTCTTGCACAGAGGACAATATAATATTCATGGTTTCCAATGGACTAACTTTAACTGTAGGTGATTTTTTCCACAGCTAACTTGTCTAAGGGAGAGGAAGAAATAAAATCTTAAAGGAGAGGTCTGCTGGCTCTTTAAATCTATGAAATATAGCACTGGAAAGATTTCCTCCACATCTGCAGGGGGATGCTCTGACCGGGCGATGGTAGCTGTAGACCGGAGTGGGTCTGGTCTAACTGATCGCAGCTTGAAATTCCAGGAGAAATTCTGGCTACCGGCCAGTGATGCTAATGGGAGCACCAAAAGCATAATTCTTCTGGGGGATTTTCTTGGGATACATCAAAGTGATAGTTCTTCCATTGCTGGAGACATGGTACCTGCCTCCTGCCCAGTTTGCTCCCAGAGCTAGTGCAGAAGAAATTAATAGGCTTAACACAGCATGGTGAGTGTTAGCACTGCTAGTCTAAGCTAGCATGGGACAAATTATTCTACAGTGAGACTCTGAATAACTGACTTAGTGCCCGTCTTTAGAAGCTGATGTTGGGGGAGATGAATCCTCCTGAGAGCAGCAGCCTGGAGACTGGCTTTGTTTTAGTTCAGTATGCAAGGAGCGGCGGAGTGTGGAGCGGTGAAAGCAAGATCATTGAAATCTGTTGAGTTGATGTTATCCATTGCAGTGATTTTCTTTAATTACAGCAGAAGCTGAACATCCTTTTGTCTGTACAGTATGACAGACTTATTAAAATATAATGTAAAACTTGAAATGTAACAAAAGGAGGTGAAATGATTCCTAAATCACTGCGGTTCTTTTGGAAAAGAGGAAAGGCTCTGCTTTCATGCCCAGACCTATCTTGCAGAGATAATATCAGGATTTGCATTACAGTAGTATCTGAAAGCCCTGAGCTCGACGTTCAGTTGTCTTGGGTGGCATCAAGCAAAAAGATTATACAACCTTTTACATGACTATCATTAAATACAGTTTAATATATTTCCCAATAAGGATGTAAACATGTCTGAGACTAAAATGGGCTCAGTTTGAATTGTACGGATAATGTAGGCTGGAGGTTCCAGTGTGACTTTTAAGCAGGAGTCTGCAATTTGTTCTATTTTAATTTGACCCATCCATTTTGATGGGTAGTCTCATTAATACAGCACAGTTTTACATCAGAAATATCCCCTTTGAATGATATGAAGCCTAATGCATTCCTCCCACACTGGAATAAACATAATATGTGGCAAACATATTACACCTGGTGATCCTTAATGTAACTGATTGATCATCAATTTTCAAAAAGGGAAACCATCGTTGGGTAGAAAATAGATCATCTATTGAGCCAGACAATTATCTTCTCTCCTGAATGAGATGCTGCGTGCCAAACCAGAGAGAAACAGCTATTTGGCAGAACAGTAAATGTAACTAATACCTTTAGGACATGTTGGACAAAATTATTTGTTAATAGTGCTCCAAGGACTGGAAAAAGCCTCCAGAACCAAGGTACATATCCCATTAGTGGCATGAAAACCACTTCATGGTGGTGCAAGGCCCCTCATGGAGTAAGGAGCTGTCACTGCCAACAGTGGTACCTGTTGACTTCAACACTTCTGGGAGGACCAACAATGTCCTCCAGCCCTCCCTGCCTCCATCAGGGCACCTTCCTGCATGGGGAAAGCAACACCAGGACACATTGCTCACAGCGGCACTGGGAAGAGGGATGGGTGGCAGGGCTGGGCAGGTGCGGGCTGAGCTTGCCGTCAGAGGCTCATCACCACTCGGTCACTCACAGTGTCTGCACCACCCCGTCAGGGCTGGTTCACCTCTCACGCTGCCTGGATGGAGCTGTGGTGCAGGGAAACAGAGTCTCACCTGCTCGGCTCTCTTTGACCTTGCAGAGAAAACTAACTCAGCCTTTTCTGCATCACCTGTGACTGCCTCCAGGTGCTGTTCTCACCCATATGAGAATAAGGAGAATTAAGCTACCTTGGGTTAAATGAGCTCCTAGCTGGGTGACTTGTTGTCTCTGTCTGCAGGGATTTCAAAAGCATCGCTACGCTGTGCTGCCCCATGAGATGTGGCTGCTGGGCTTGGCATGGTCCCCATGCTCCAACCCACCTCCGAGCAGGGCTCATCACCAACCTCCTGCTCTCTCCAACTCCTGCTGGAGACCTCAGCCTCAAGCTAAAGGTAACGTGATAGAAGTCCTTCAGCAAAATGAGATTATCAGCTGTCGCAATCCAGTTTGCTCTTTTAAAAGATGTATGTCAGTTTACATCAAACCCTTTGCTGGCTAATGGAATATATCAAAGGGACAGTGTCACGGGTTTTTGGGCCGCAGGTTTGACCTACCTTAAAATAGCTGTTATTAAATGGGATAGTTATTTGAAATCCAGATGTCTTTTTTTTTTTTTTTTAAAGAGGAAAATGACACTCTGCCCTTGTAAATTTTATGCCTGCAATTAAATCAAAATGAAAACGAAAAATCCAGATCAAAAGAGAAAGGAAAGTGCTCTTTATTTTGTTAGGGTCTGTAGAAACACAGTCATTTCTCCTTTTGCAGCTTCCAAGGCTGGCTAGCTGAAGCAGCCTGTTGCTGGAGCTGCACTGTCATTGCTGCTGAGGCTGATACACACACAGAGAGATTCTGGCATGAAGCTCCTTTCCATTAACATATTTTTTCTATGAATGGCACTGTTTGTCCTGCAGAGTGGAAAATCCCTCTGCTTGAAAAAATAGTCTCGAGGGACCACCTCTACAGGGAAGAAAGAAATTTATTCGCCCAGGCTCACACGGTCTTGGTCCCTCTGCTGAGAATGACAACCAGCCTGACTCCATGTGTCAGCAGAGGTCCTGGCTCAGGAACTTGGCTGAGAAATATGGGGTAATTTGATGTTGACATTAAAACCTGTCACCATCTGAAACAGCAGGGGGAAAAAATAACAATATTTGCTAAAAGGCAGAAGATAAAATCACTAGATGAAATTACTGCTTCAGAATGACCTTCTAAAAATACCTGCGGTGATCAGTCTGGATGGCTGGAGAGCTGCAAACCGGAACGGTGGAGACTCCGCTCTGAAGCCAGGTCCTCCCTGGAGGGAGGTAATTTGCACCTTGCAAAAACACTGTCCCCAAATAAATTACGATCATAATGAACCACAAAGACAACAGACAAAAGAAGCCTGTTCCTTGTAAACAAAGGAGCAGGAGGGAAGGCTCCAGCTCCAGCTCCAGCCAAGAGCCTGGTCGTAATCTCTCATTAGTGCAAAGGTTAACGAAGAAGGTCGTAGCGGGCAGACTGGGGCTGCAGCTTGGGCAGGCCCAGGCAGTTTCTCTTGGTGCATGCTGCCAGCATGTCTCCCACAGTCACCTTCCCCTACAAAACCGGCAATGATTCATTTGCTGCTCTACTTTTCCTGCATCCAACGACACCTACTTGAGTCTTCCAGGGAGCTCTTTGCAGCAGGAGCCCTGTTTGCATTTCCAGCTGCCTCTCAACAAGGGTGACGTTACTGACCATGGTAGAGCTGCATTTCCTATTCCTTGCATAAATCCCTTTTGATTTCACAATCTCTTTGCTATAGGCAGGAGCACCGATACACAGCTGGGTACAAATCACCCCGTGGGCCCGTGTACACTCTTAATTTCCAATGCATTAGCAGCACACTCCCAAGCTCCATTCCAAGACACAGCCAATAAAAATGAATTAACTGAACAGTCATTAGGATATAATGTGGTAGCGTTAAGGTGAGTCACAATATAATTACCATTATTTCTAATGGAGTTACCATGCCATTACTGCAGAACAACACACCTCACCTCTGTCTTTGAATGGGCACACACCTCATTGCACACGCACTGTGGTGCACACTCGATCTGAACACAAAAATCAAGGAGAGATCCAGCGCTTGCTTGGAAAATTGCAGCCCCAAGTCAGATGTGTGCAAAAACCACAGGTGCTCTTAGTGGCTGGACTTGTTAGAAAATCTGGGTCCTGTCAATGGCATCAAAAGGAGCCTTTTGTTGACTACAGTGAGTTTTGCATCAGGACCCTCAGGTTTCTTAATGGGGATTCCTAAAGAAATGTGTATTGGGCATTCATGAGCTGTGGGCATTTAAGTAAGTTTTGAACCTGAATGCCAAATTCATCCGCATTCACGGGAGGAGTGGCAGACAGAAGGTCATTGACTTTAGCAGGCTGCAGCAAAACACGTGGCTGAGGCAAAGGCATGGACTCCTGGTGGTCCCATGGAAGGAATGTTGCAGCATCTGTTCCCCACTTCAACTTCCTTGGAGACCTTTGGCTTTAGCAGTGTCCTCCACAGGTTTTGGGTTTGCTTCTTTCAGGACTCCTGGTTTACAAGGTGGCTTGTGGACTTTTCACGGTGTTCATCCCACTGCCAGGTTTGGGGCATGTTGGCTGTTTCCGGAGAGATTCTCCTTAAGGACCCTGCAAAGGCAGGGAATATGGGATGTGACATAAATGTATTCTGCTAATGCTGTAAATTAGTCATCTCAAATATGTATTTAATATAATAAATTTGGAAGACAGCTACTGTAGGTTAAGTGGCAAGTGACAGCACTTATAATGAGGATTAATATACATACAGGTCCTACAGATTTGTTAAACTTCAATAAATATTTATTATAATCCACTGGTTCTTAACTTACACTTTAATAAATTAGCTAATGTTAAATAAATAGAGAAGCATGACCGAAGGGAATGGGCAAAAGCCTGTCGGTGCCACCATAAGCCCATGACTCACAAAGGGTACGGCCTAACAAAAACCAGACTGCATAGGTTTGGCACCAATGCCAGTTGGTTCAACAAGATTTGCATTAGAGCCTTCATTTCCAGGTATGTTCCAGAAGGGAATTTCTCTGTGATTTTAGATGAGATGATCCTTTTCACTCAGAACACAGTTAAGGGTTACTTGTGTCCTTCCTAAAGAGCAGCCTTTGCTCCAAATATTCCAACAATCCCAAGAGGAAATTAGTTACCCTTGACTACATTGCATCCTGATGCAGTCTGAGCATGAAAAATTAACCTAACTTTTGCAGCTTCAGGAAAAAATACCATTTACTTTCCCTTATATTGGCTCCATATTTTTTAGGGAAAAGGAACTAATGCTGTGGCTGTAGGTCTGCAATGGAGCAAGCATAAAATTGCTCCCATCAAGCTGTTGTTGTGTCCCAGTAGTCTGGGGAAGCTCCAGTTGGAGATATCTGACCAGGATCTAGGAGGGTCCAGATGCCATCTGACCATCTCTCAACATGGCATCTCTGACATGGCTCTTCCAGAACTGGCTTGGTCACAACTACTTCAGGTCATCATGCTTAGCTGGAGGCACAGCAGTGTGCCTGGAAGGAGCAGATTTCCAAAGGTGCTCGGGTCTCTTAAGGTATGGGAAGAAGTTCAGCTGAATTTCAGAAGTGCTTTGCCATAAGTAAGCATCTAATTCACTGCTTGTGCTTTTGGAAATGTTACCAAGCACCTATCTGTCTGTGTGGGTTGGTGCCTAATTGCCGTTGAAAGTCTGGCAGGGGCAGGGACTGCATTAAAAGCTCCCCAGGCATTTTAGACCAGTGTGGAAGGCTTTGCACAAGGCAGAGATGAAGAAGAACAGCAAATTTTTGAATTGCCTATCATGATGAGTACAGAGCACATTGTTTTGCTAAATTATTTTTGCTCACTGCTTCACCTATGGTTTTTTTGTTTATTTTTTTCCTGATTTATCCAAAGATTTTTGGATCTTTCAGAAGAACTTTTATCTATATCTGATGACAAATTACTTTCTCCTGTAAATGCAACGCAGGGCATACTCTGCTGGCTGGCACTGCTGTTCATTACCCTCTTTCATGGATCATCTTGTTGGCTTCCTCTCCCATCATTATGCCTTTGCCTATGATAACCTCCTTGACATTGTCTTACTGATATTTTCTTAGCCTTCCTGGACCCTTTTCCTGCTGCTGTCATGCACAGGCTTGCAATGAATATTTTCTCAATCCCATGTGACAGATAATAATGTTTTTCTTAATTGCTAATCACATCTATTAGTGAGTTACTTGCAGGAGAACAGTTAATTCCAGAGCGCTTAGAAATTCTGCAGAAGGGCTGTGGGTACGTGCAGTGCTTCCCAGGGCGACTCCCGAGCCTCGAGCCCCGGTGAGCTGGTGATCTCTGCACCACCAACACCGTATCTAGAAGTGACGGGGTTTCATTCCGAGCCCTGGACGAAAGAGGAGGATATATTAACCTTATGGATGAGGTTGACCCCATCCAATAGCACAAGTCCTGTGGAATGCCTTTTGCAGGGCGGAACACAGACCCTGTAGGAAAGGTGAACTTGTAGAGAGTGGTTGAACTGAGCAAGGGCTTGGCTCAGCAAAGCATTGGGCAAAAAGCCGCTGGCACAGGTCCCTCGGAGGATGTCACGCCTGCTCCTGGGCAGGCAGTGGAGCCTCACTGATGCCCCTGGCTGCAGTGGGTTGCTTGTTTTTAACACCCTCAGCACAGTGCTGCAGGATTTCCTTGGCTCAGACGTTGTCAGAAACTCAGAAACAGTCTCATGGATTAGATAAAGGTGGTGGGGTGACCCTCAAAGCCAGGCAGTCCCAATGACTTCAGGGAACTGAAGTGAAACCAGAAGGAAAGTCTGACTGAGAGCCTAAAGCATCCACGCAGCACAGCCTGATGGGGAGATAACCGTAGGGAAATGAGAGGAAGGGAGGGGGTAAAATGAAGCGGTGAGTGTTTGTAAATGGGACTCCTCAGGAACTGAACATGATTGCCTAAAAACTCCCACACTTCCTCCGAACAGCTGCTTTCTCTGTGCTAAATAAATCATGCATCTTGTTACCTTATCCTGTACGCATGGAAAAGATGTGTTTGAGCAAAAAAGCGCGGGGCCCTTCCAGCACTTTGTTTTTCCCACCAGCCTGCGCCTCTCTCATGTCAGTTCCTGATCTTGTTTCTCTCCCTTTCTCCCCAGTTCCTCCGCTCTCAAACCAGTCTGGTCCAACCCTGGCTCTGGCCAGCCATCAGCGGGGACCCCAGGCACTCCTGGCCTGAGATTTGCGGTGGAGGAGCCTGATAAGAAACCTGAGAGCAGGTTCACCCTCAGTGGGGTGGTGTGGAGCTGCTCAAGGGGACTTGGGCCACCTCCACTGGTGTCTCTGCCCCAGCCCTCATCCCTCCAAGGATGCTCTTCTTGCTCCTCAAAACCTCGCCGCGGATGGTACCCCGCAGCAGGCTGCATTTGGGGGTGCAAAGGGCACCGCTGCATTTTGGGTATGAATTATTCGAGGTAGCGGGTCTTCGCAGAGGAATGCTGCAGTGCTCCATTAACGTCAGGAGATATTTCTGTAGCATGCACCAAGCCACGAGTGTCCTTTTTGCTGTTAAGCACCACCAATGTTAATTTGGGAGGGAGCGGGAGGCGTGCTCGCTCAAGGAAGATGTGGGAAACCAATTACAAGTTCTTATAGAAATCCAAATGTGTCTTCCTAAATACGCCACCTCTCAAAATGAGGCTGAGATTTAGCTTTCACAATAAGCCTGAACTGTGAACTTTTTAATTTGCACATGGTTTCAGGAAATCTAACTCATCCTATCAGGAAAAAAAAGCCACTTTAAAAAAATACTCTTTTGCTTGTTTCTTTATTCCAGGAGCAGAGTAATTTATGTAGTCATTTAATTTTGTTCTGCCACAAACAAAACCACAGTATATAATGTGATCTCTGTTGCTGGAACGCTTACTGTTGGAAGAACATCGGAGAAGACATAAATGTCCCTGACACAAAAGAAGATCCCAGGTTTCAGAGAGATCACACAGATTGGAAAATACGGGGTTTTTGGTTAAATTTATGAGTGGTCCTTTGTTCTTTCCTTTATAGTATGATAGCATAATAATCTTTTAAAACCACAGTAAGAGCCAGGTACCTGAGAGATTGGTGCTTTATAAATACTTAAACAGATAGACCGCTATGAAAATCTTTTGTTCTGCTGCATTTTTGCCCAGTGTTAATATTGCTCCAACAATGCAGGAAAAAAACCTCTAATAATTGAAAAACATTTGTGTTCAGAGATGAGGTGGTTAGTGTCTTCAGAGAAATATCTTCCAAAACAAAGAGCATTATATTACACATGAAAACTGCAGAAACAACGTGCTGGTTTGGCGTATATGTGCATACAGAGATACCAAAAATCTCCCAGCCAGCCAGTGAAACAGCCATATTTCATCGTTACGATAGCATCTGATGGCTGTATTTCACAACTTCTGAAAAGTCAAAGAAAAACCCAACCTTTCCATCTTGCTGAACAAAAAAGCCCGCAACATGTGAATGAACTCAAGTCAGCTGGTGAGTAACTGGCTAAGTTATCTCTAATGTCACCCTTTCATCCGCCAACAGCGAGATGCTGATAAGCCCCCGAGGTGGCTGAGATCACTGGGAGGACGCGGAGAAGCAGCCCGGGATGCCCCGGCACCCCCCAGCCGTGCCCTTGCTCCCCAGGCAAAGCAACCCCTTCTCCTGCCTCAGTTTCCCACTTAAAAAAGGGAGAGCACCACACCGCTGTCTCCCACATTAGGATTTTGCGAGGGAAGGGTGTTAGTAGTGCGCTATCAATGAACACCGCTTCTGTTTGTCGTTAGTTTTGCAAACAATTTTATTTTGCCTTGCCAGAAACACCAAACAAAAGGAAAAAGCTTGGGGGGGGCGAGGAAAAAAAAAAAAAAAAGGCACCTTTTGCATCATATCCACACAAATTGTATGTCACACAGACACGTTATATCCACGTACATTGGCAAAGGCTGGAGCTGGCCTCTGGGAGAAGTTAGCAGCCGTGTTTTTAAGCACCGTTATGTTGCAGAATGGTGATGCAATCGCTGCTTTCATCTGGTGGGAGAGTCGGAGGCAGCTGCTTCCCTTGGTCTGTCTTCGCTGGTGGGGCTGAGATTTTCTCAAGTAATGTGCAATTTTGCAAGGGGTTCAGTAAATGGAGAGGTGGGACCCTGCACAAAAAAAGGTGCTTTTTATTAAGAAAAATGAACTCAGATTACCGAAAGGAAGAAAATTAGCTTCAGGAAGATGGAATTGAAATAAACACTCTTCTTTTGGGTCAAACTATATATCAGGTGTTATAGTCGTGTGATGTAAGAGCCAGATCTCATGCTGACTTTAGGGGACTTTGCAGGCAGCTCCAAAGCCCGGAGCTGGTCTTCCCCAGTCATTAATAAAAGACAAAACCCAGAAAAGATTTGCTTTTATAAAATAAAGAATAACTCATCTTTTCACTAGGTGTTTGGGGTATTTGTTTTTTGGTAGGGATGTGCCAATTTGTCAAGACCTTAATTTTTGGAAAGAACTTATCTGTGTTGAGACAACTGCCGCTGGCAAAAGCTAATTCCACCTACTGATGGAATTTTGGGTCAAAGTAAGAAAAAGAGACGAAAAAGAGAGAAGGCACATCCCCAGCAACCTTATCAACTAGGAACAGGACAGAGCCATGTTCAAGCTTCTGTGCCAATAAAAAATTAATTATTTATAGAAGTTCTTTATGGAGAACAGAGGCAGACCAGCCACTGGGTGACCAAGAGCCTCCTCACCACCAGCGAGGTGGGAAGGTGGCTGGGCCAGCAGGTTGGTGGGAGATGCCCAGCTTTTCCAGGAGCTCCCTCGAGCTGGAGGTGTTTGGGGGTGCTGGGAGAGGATGATTTGGGGGTGGATGATTCGGTCAGTTTGGCTTCGTCCCAGGAAAGTGCAGCATCTTCTGCAGGACATGAAAACCTGAGTGACCTAACTCTTGTCACAGGGCACTGTCCAGTCTTCTGGTTCGAGATCAGATTTTGGCCCAAAGAAAACCAGAAATCAATACAAAAATGCTCCAATTGGGTCAATAATCTGCATTTTTAGTTTTTTATTATTATAAATATTTATATTACAGTAGCTTGGTATTTTAGAAGGCTATAAATGCATTTTTATATAATCAGCATTTTTAAAAGTCTATAAACATCCACTATGTTTGCCTAATGTACTATAAAAGCTTCCAAAGGAGCTGTTATTATCCAACTTGTCACCTCACACATGCTCCGAGGAGGAATTTTTTTTTCTTGTCTGCTGTTAATAAAATGAAGCAAACCATTAACAGCTTTGGAGCTGCAAGGAGAAGTAAAGGGGCTTGTAATCTTGGACTCCAAAGGAAACGACTGCAGCTTTGCTCCTCGCCTCTTTGAGATTCCCAACACGCAACAACAATTTCAAACAGACAAAATCAGTTTAGGTTACATAAATTCAAAAGCCTAAGCCTGCTTCTTTTAAAGTAACATCTTGCATTTTGTTTGGAGTGTTGCAATCTCTCACATAACATTTTGAACTGGTTCAGTTTTACAGCCTGCTGTGCATCTTCCTCAGGTTTCTTTGGTTAAAGGAGCTTTAATGCAGAATTATTACATGCACACATACATGCATACGTAGGTATATGTATATATTTATGGGTGGATGCAGATATATATATACATGAAGTCTAGCAGGCTGTGGGTGTTGCACGTTCAGGACCCATCTCTCCTGGCACACTCTACCTGCCAAACTCCCAGTGTTATCAGCACATGGAGCAAGCTCCAAACCAAGTCCTGATAAAAAGATGCCATGCATCTTGGAGAGGAACGCAAATATTTTAGTCCCTGCGAGCTCAAGGGTGAGCGTGGTGTAAATCAATTAGTGAAGGGAAGAAATCTGTGTGCAAAAAGCAGGTTTGGGTTTTAAACAATCTCTTAATTCACATCTCAGAGATTTGCTTTTGGTTCATCTCTGTTTATAGTTTGCTCCTGTTCCCAACATATCTCGGTGTCGGGATGGATTCTCAACCCCGGGGAACCTGTCAGGGATGTGATAACAAGTCACTCAATCCAAAGAAGGGCACGATTGCGCCTGCGATAGCGAGCGGCTCTTAACAGCTCCCCTGCCACCGGTGCAGGGTCCCGCCGGGGCACGAGGAGTCGCTCCTCCCGGGGACTTTGTGATTTCGGATGGGGCTGAAAATAGCACGAGAACCTGTCGCTTTTGGCACTTGGCTTCTCAAAAACCCCAAGATACTCCCAAGAGGGTAACAGGCAATGAACTCCCCATGTGCTGGCTGGGCTGGTATTTTGGGTAAAGGCCTTCCTGGATGAATTTGGGGTGGCCCTGGGGTGAGCCACGGTGGAGAAGGGCTTCCATGGCTTCAGCTGTTGAAAGGGCATGGGCTAGGAAAGCATTGAAAGTCCTGACTGATGCCTGAGGGGAAGCAGCTGAGATGATGGAAAAGAGAAGGAGAAAAAGCCAATGGATGTGGCTTGTGCCACTGCAGGAAATTCCTGGCTGTTCTGCAGGGAAATGAGCTGAAGGTGCAGAGGGGACATTGGTGGTCACAAGGACCACGCTGAGGCAGAGGTGTGGGGAGGGGGGAGAAGCACTCCTACGGGCTCTCTCCCCACTGGCAGTCCCATGGGGGGTGGCAGGTTTGGTCCCTGGGGTCAGATAGAGCTGCCTGAGGGCTGCTCTATGTTGTGGCCACTGCAGAGATGGCTCTGGCACCTCAGGGGCACCAGACCTCATGGTTTTGCTGCCGCACACCCCCTCCTGGGCTATCTGAATGGTGACAGAGTGGAACAGTCTGTGCTTGGGACTAGGGTGGCAGAGGGAAATCCAAGTTCCCAGCACGGGTTCAGGAGAGCCGTTGGCTGAGACAAAGAGCCAAAGCAGCCCAGGACAGAGAGCAGACACATCAGCCGTAGCAGCTATTTCTGGCATCGTCCTTGGGGCTGGGGAGCTGTCCTGGTTTCAGCTGGGATAGAGTTAATTTTCTTCCTAGTAGCTGGTATAGTGCGGTGCAGGGCAGACATCAGGGCATGGGGAAGCACCGCTGGGACCTCCCGGGAGCCCTTCCCACCTCGTGGCACTATGGGGTGGTTCCTGCCAGCATTTCCCATCCTTAGATGACTTGCTATCAGCTCCCAACAAGTACAACAACCTCAGACGAGTGTTGCCTGACAGTCTCACAAGGATGTCCTAAGTGGAGGTAACCATTGGGATCAGCGCTGCCGGGTCTCTGCGCAGCAGTGCACAGACCCCATGGGTGGGCGTCTCCACCACACGTTGCTCCACATTCATTGATTACTGGTGGGAGCAAAGGGTGTGGGGCACCTCACTGGGGTTCATGCGAACTTCTCACCGTGGCTCCACATCCAGCCACCACTACCCAAGCATGCATTGGCAGATACCAGTCCCTCCAGCCCCGATCCCCCAAAGCCTGCCCACGGTGGTGGTCTGTCAGCAGCATGAGGTGCCCTTGGGGTGTGAGGAGGTGTCGTGGTCCTTCTGGGTGAGCCTCGACGAGGTAGCATGCCGTAGAGACCTGGTGTGGGCAGGTCACTGGGTTCAGGAGGTGCTCCAGGATGGGGGTCTGCTACAAACAAGCAGGACAGGTTGGCTGAATGCAGCCAGTGCCACGTTTGTCATAATTTATCCACTCTCCCAAGGTGACCTCCCCAGGTATATGCTGTCCTGGACATCTTTACTTTAAATCTGGGTCTAACTTGAGTTTCTAGAGACGTTCACCTGCTTCTCTGAGTACAATCCAAGGGCAGTGCCTGTGCTGCCAAAACCACCCCTCCTCGGTGTACCGCTGGGTGAAGCTTTGGAGGCTGGAAAGCTCCCATGACCTCAAGGGCCAGGAGACACCGCTGTGTTGGTGACCCACATTAACCCACCGTGGCAGGGGGGGATTCTCTGGCTGGTGATGGGGCTTCCCAGTGCTCCCCATGTAGGACGTCCAGAAGGTCCAACACCTTCCCAGCCTTCAGCACCTTTGAAGACACAGGAGGACAGATGTGGCCGGACAACGAGGTGCCCAGGACCTCATGGTGAGGGACTTGGCCCCAGCATGAGGTCTTTGAATCCTCCTTCTTCCCTCTGTAAGGTGGAAATCAGGATCCCTTGAGCTTCCCCACCTTCTCGCCTGGATACTTCTCTACCATGAAGGAAGAAATACAAATGAAAGAAAGAAAAGGAGAGGAGAAGAAATACAAATGAAAGAAAGAAAAGGAGAGGAAGAGAATAAATACAGGAGGGAGCCAAAGGTCTTCCAGCACGGACAAGGTCTCCGCTCCACATCTCCCAACGCCGGCGCTTACCAAACATAGCCAGGGCCCCGCGAAACCTCGGGCCAGCAGAGAGTAGTAAGATGAGCTCCCTCTTTATTTGGCCTAGCTAAAAATAGCGGAAGGGAAAAAAAAGGCAGAGTCAGGACCCTGCAGGACCAGTAGTCAATGGGCTGCGAGGAGCGATTGAACTCCAAATACTGCTCAGCAGCCTCCAGCTGACAGGCTATTTTTTGCCGTGGTTGACTAAATATGGTCAGGGAGGGAAGAGCACGAGAAGAGGCCACTCGCCCGGGAGTGCGTGTTTCGGATGCTTCGCTGGGTATATAAGCACTGGAAAGGTGGACTCGCTTCCTGACCAGCGCTCCCCCCCTCCCCTCCGCCGGCCCCCCCCGGGGTGTGCGTGTGTGCATCCCTCCTGGCAGCCTGACCCCCAGCCCGGGCTGACCCCGGGGGGGGCGAGGAGGAGGAGAGGGGGGGGGGGGGGGGGCGGTGGGGGGACGCGGGGACTTCTGCAGGCGCAGCCCTTTCGCATCAAGGTGTGCTGCAATCCGGGCGGGCAAGGTTGCTTCTCCTTAACTCCTGCCTCGCCGGCCGCCGGCAGCGCTGCCCGGAGCCCCGCTGCCCGGAGCCCGGCTGCCCGAGCCCCGCTGCCCGGAGCCCGGAGCCCGGAGCCCGGCTGCCCGAGCCCCGCTCCCCCCGCCCCGGCCCCGCCGCTCAGCCCCCGCTGTACCGCGCTGCCTCCCGCCTTCCTCCCCCCACCCACCAAGCCGCGATGCAGCAGCAGGGATGGAGTTGTAGTGGTGCTGGGTGGAGGGGGTGAGGTAAGGGTGGATGGGGAGGGGAGGGTTTGCCTGATGATTTTTTTTTCTAATTTTTTTTTTTTTTTCCTCCAAGTGAGGACTAATACCATTCCTGGGCCTGCTCTCTTTTTCCCTTCCTGCATTAGAGATTGGCTATAAGGAGAAGGCTGACGGCTGCAGCATGAAGCGCATTATTACCTTGTGATTCCATGACCCTCCTCTATGCATCCCTAACTCTCGAAAGCTGATTCAGCTTTCAGCTAGTGCTCTGGTGAGTCCTCTGCTGCAACAGAAGCTCCTAACTGGTATGTCTTTTTTTTTTTTTTTTTTCCCTTCCCCTCTTCTGCTCCCTGCCTTGCCTTTAACCGCTACCAGCTCAGCTTGTTTTTAAACACTTTTTCTGGCCAATGCAGGACTGAGTGCCCATCCAACTTACCCGGGGACTTAAATGTGGGCTTTTGCATCCGGCAAATTGTATGTGTGTGTGTGTGTGTGTGTGTGCCGCATGTGTGTGTCTGTGCAGGGATGTGCTGGGTGTGTGTTTAATCTGTGGATGGGTTAAGAGACCTTCCCCCCCCCCCCCCTTTTTTTTTTTTTGTTCTGCTGTGGCATACTCCGCATTTAAAAAAAAAAACAAAAAAACAACTAACAAACTGCAGAGCAAGCAGTGCACTAGAATAATCTGAACTGAAATGTTAGAACTTTGACATGCAACCGTTCTGCAAGGTTAAACCGGCCTTTAAATGCCTAATTCAGACACAGGCTGGCTAATGACACCTGGGGGGATTGGGGCTTTATTTATTTATTTGCAACAAACTATTGCTATGAGCTAATAGCAGCCAGAGCAAAAGGATGAAATGTGGTTAAACTTAGCCTAACTTGCAATGATCTCAATGCTGCGGTGATTAACTGTTAAAATGCCGAGAAATGAGCATTAATTACAGGCGCATGGTTTGTGGATGATCAGGAAGGAAATAGGAGGAGGAGGAGGAGAAGTTAGGTTTTCCCTGCAAGGGTTTGGAATTCAGGTTACACTTCATACATCAATTGACTGTTATTGCTTCTGCGGCTCAGAGTTGACTGTGGTCATTATATTTTATATGATAGTGGTGATACCTAGTCACATAAATATATAGACATCAGTATTGTGAGATGGATACTGTGCTACATACACGCACGCACACAAATTTAGGCAGGTTTTATAGCATGCATATGTATATTTTACACATCTTTATACATAGGTATATAAACGCTATATATAAGCAGGTGTAACATATCGTCCAAATACAACGCATCTCCAGGCTGTGTTTAGAGTATGGATATATGTATATGTCTGTGCTGGAGAGAGTGTACACTCAGCAGTCGTGTGTAATTGTATAGGCAGAAATCTGTGATTTGTGCTGTCAGTTTAATTGCTGGGTTTCTCTCGAGCGGATGGTTGTGTCCGTGTCTCCAAAGGATTGAGCCCCGTGCCCAGCCCAGCTCCTCTGCCGGGGGCTGCGCCGGGGCAAGCGCTTGCCTCTGCCTCGGCCCCGCTTGCCGCTCCCTTCTCTGGTGCCCAGCCCTAAATACGGCCTCTGTCCAAAGTCCCCAAAGTTTTGTGCTGTACAGCTCCAGCTCGACTTTGCCACCTGGACCTGAGCAGCACCTTGAGCCTGGGGCAGGGGAGGGATATAGTATACAGCACCTTGCTTTCCGTCCCTCCCATCATCCTCCTTCTCCTTCCGCCTCCAGGCAATATCTCAGGCTCTTCCCTTCCCTTTTATTTGCCCCTTGGCCGCCGCACTATCCAGCTTTCCATCCATTTTTCTCCCCAGAACAGCCACAATTTTATTGCGCATGTTTTTCTGCTAAGAGCAAACCCAGGAGCTCAAGCCTAGGTGGGTGGAGGACGTCGGATGACGCTCGCCCACCACCACTTACTCTTGGTGGTAGCTGCAGGATGGGAACCACAGGGTGCCTCTGGCGTCACCATTAAAAGCACCGTCACGCCGTTTATCTGCTCCTCCACCAAAAGGCACAACCCTGGAAAGAGTGAGCTTCCACCCGGAGCCTCAAAGCAAGTTTACATCTCCAGGATGAACTTTGCTGCCATGGCCGTGTCATTGTCTTCAGTTTTAGTAAGGATTTAAAATGTCATTTTTTTAGCTCTCACATAGTGCTCTCTGTAGTGGCCGGCAGCCGCTGTCCCACTCATCTGCACAAGTTGGGGACTGTTCAGGACAGCCTATGTCAAATGCATTTGAAGAAAGCAAACTGGGTATGAGCGGCAGATGTTTAATGGCCCAAGAAGTCCAGTAGCTGTCCTACTGTTGTCAGTCTGAAGGAAATTCAATACCATGGAGTGCCTTGGCTGTGCAGAACCCCCCACCAGCACTTTGATTTTTGCTGGGGTTTTCTTTTTTGAATCTTAAGCACTCAGACTTTCCCTCGCACTCCTCAGCTCTCCCTTTGCTTTAATTTCACTGCAGTCATGCATTACAATGGTGCCACAGCTCCATCTCTCTTCCCCTTAATCCAAACGAAAGGTTGAAATTTGCCTTAAACGAGACGAATAATGATGGTTAAAAGGGCCAACAAACCTAGGGGGGCAAGGAGGGGAGCTGCACAGAGCCAGGACCGAGGCATTTGCTGGTGTTGCGTGAGGGGTGTAAAGCCATGTTGGGGGCTGGGGGCTGAGCACAGCGGATTTACACCCCAGCTCCGTGCGGCCTTTGCTTTTTGGTGGTGCGGGAAGTCGATGGGGAGCTGGGAAATATTTACTCCCCATCTGCCAATGATATTTTAAAAAGCAGTGGAAAAGCATCGATGCAATTAGGTATTCCAAAGTGCTTAGTTTGCCACTTGCTAAGTTTACTTAAACCCTCTTTAAAGGGTTCATTAGAAGACTGTGAGAAACGGTAAAATTCATTAACACGAAGGCAGCCATTCTGCATTTGCCTGTAAATTGGTATCGATCGGCAGCAGCGGGGCGAGGGGCGGCAGGCGCAGGTGAGCGTGCCCTGCCCGCCCTGCTGAGCGTGCAGGCAGAGAGCAGGCAGCGCCCGGCGTGACCTCCGCCGTTGCTCCCTGCCTAAATCCTGCCTATAATAGTCTCCTATTCAGCCCGGGCGGCGTTTGCAGCCCTGCCACTCGGCCCACATTGTTCGGGGAGCTTTAAAGCTCAGCGCGGCTGTGAGGAGGTGAGGGAGAGGGGGAGAGCCAGTGGCTGCACACAGGACCGAGCCCCACGGGCGCACACGCGCACGGCGGCGTGCACGGGCGCGCATCCCACGGGGGCTGCGGGAATAATGCAAAAAGACTTTGGCCCCGGCTCCCGGCACCTGGCTTTGGCTGCCTTTTATGTTGCATATCTGCAGGTGTCTCCCCAAAAACCCTTAGCTGGCGTGGAGCTCAACTGGATGACTTATTAGAAGCGAATTTTTTTTTTTTTTTAAATACCCTGAACTCCCCAAAAGGTGTGTGCTGTCTTTTGGGTTTGCTTGTCTGGGAGGTAGTGTCTCACTCACAGTGACCAGCAGAGGAAAAATCATTGGATTCACTAGGTAAGATGCTTTCTTCTTCCTATGCTTTAATCTCTACTTACTGATGAAAGCAATTGCTTGTCTGGAGCTGATGAGTTTTCTTACACGGGCAAATGGAGAGGGTCTTCCCAGTGTCAGCTTGTAAATCGGTAGCCAGCCATCTGATTTTTGGCTTTCTAAAAACAAATTGGCTTTTTGTTTCCAAATTGCAGGATGGAGGCAACTGGGAGATAATATATATTTAACTTGCCCCCACATGGCTTTGTCTAAAATTATATCTATATGCATATAAAGCAAATCCCTTCCACTAATCCACATTTTGGTCTTTTTAATTGCTGAAAGTTTACGATTTTCAATGAAACACCTACTTTTTAGGTGGAGTGGGAGGTTGGGTTTTACTCTATGCCGTTTACGTGACAAAGAGCCCCTGCCAGGGCAGCCACCGGACCACTGCTGCTTTGTGTCCGGTGAATTATCCAGTTCCTCTTCCCAGGGACCAAAATCCATCACCTGCCGAGGGCAAAGCCTGGGATTACAGCGAGGAGCGGGAGCGGGGGGGGGTGTGTGTGTCTGCACATGGGCTGGGCAGGAGGAAAGTCTGCTGGTTTAAACTGAGCCATAAGTCACTCTCAGGATGTAAATTGTAAATCAGCGTTATTTTTCCTCCTGTGACCATATAAATGCGCATATTGAAACTACCTGCTTGAGAAACATACTTCTTTATATGCCCATATGAACCTGGCAAGCTATGGAATGTAAAGAAGTATGTATTTCAGGTGGGAACCCTTCTCAGAGGAGCAATGTGTGACCCTGGGCAAAGCGGGGGAGAAAGACAGACAGATTATTTTATTTTTTTTTTTTTTTTTAACTGCCTGACCTGGCAGACCGACTGGGGAGTCAATTGATGATCTTGTTCCAGCGCGTGTATTGTTCTGTCACTTTGCCTGTGTCAGCAGGTGGAAATGCTCATCAGGACATTAAATATTCAATATGCTGACTGCGGCATGGGCTTTGAAAGGCGATGCCAGAGGAAAGCTGGCTGTCCACTCCTGGGCTTTAACAGGGATGCAGGCCAAGCGCTCCTTTCTCCTGCTTCCCCGTCAACCCTTTTTTTCCCAAAAATAAGGCTAGATAGCAAACAGAGCTGGCTGATCTTTAAATCTAGGAAAAACAAAAGGAGATGGAGGGGGGGAGAAGAAGAGAGAGAAAAAGGATACAACACTTGTGACCCGCGCGTGCAGTGTTTTAGCTTTAAATTAACGTGCAGACTCCGCTTTTTGACTCTTTCCCATGTTAAAACTTTTTGTGGTTAAAACTGGAGAGAAGGAGATCTTCCTTGTCTGTGTGATGAGCCATCAAGTCAGCAGATCGCAGCTAAAGCTAGAGGATTGCTCCGAATATAGGGGTCTTATTTTCCCAAAGGAAAATAAGAAAATTAGCTCCTTTAATTGTGGAAGCCTTCACTGGCTTTCGCTTTTCCTTTTCAACCTTTTCCAATGTAAAATAGTTGGCTATTTTTCCAGGTTCCTACAATAATGAGGCAAGATGAAAGAAACGCAGTTTAAATACAAGTTTAACGTTCTGCCTAGGTGGGAGTCGCGTCTGGGGGTGTAAAGCTCTCAGCCCCAAACGTCCTCATGCTTCTGCGATGCCTGTAATGACGGGCAAAGCCGAACTCCTCGGAAAGCTGCTCCCCAGCTACTCAAACTTACGTTCCCATCTCCGCGGGGGCAGCTGAGAACCCAGCAACGTTTCGCTTTTGAGTGATTTCCCTGCAATCCCAACACCCGTCTTCGCTCAGCTATCGGGCTCCTAAAGCATCGTTTGGTAGGTGTGATGCCTCGGCATCCCGCACTGAGGTTAATCAAGTCTTACCCCTTGCAGCATCCTCTCCCGGGCGTGGGGAGCGGGTGAGACTCGGAGTTTGGACTTTGCGGAGTCTTTCTCCAGCTCTGTTCATGGTGAGTGCCGTCGTCACTTGTTACACGTACGCCAAAGGGGATTTAACTGTAAGCAGGCACTCGTGAATAGCGGGTTAGAAAAGGCAGGCTGGGCTATCAGGGAGATTTCCTACGTATAGGATTTGGTGGGGTTTATTAAGAGGGTTTTTTGTTGTTTGAAGTAAATACCATGGCTGATGGAGGCATGGGAAGCGCTGAGCCCCTTCCTAGCAGAGGAGGAGCCTTTTCTTTGCCAGGTGGCTTTGGGAACGTCGGGTTTGCGCTGGAGGATGGCTGATCTGCACATCGTCCCTTTTGCATTTTAGGATGCTCTGGTTATGCGGGAACCTGGAAAGTTGGGGCTCTCCTGGCTGGCTGCGAAGGGGGTCTCTTGGGGCCTTGCTGCAGCGATGCAGCAGCCCCTGGGCTCAGCCCCGCCAGCAGCCACCCTCGTGGGGACGGTCCCCGGCCCCCGGGTCCTCATGAAGATGGGCCCCGCTTGCTGCTGGGGTCCAGCCCCATTTTGGGGTCAGATTTAAATAAAACGCTGTTGGATGCTGGGAAATGAGCTGAGCCTGAGCAGGAAAGCTCTGGTGCCCGAGCTGGGTTGCAGTTTCGCTCCTTTGTAAATCACTGATGTTAGCCTGAGTCTCTGGATGAAAAATGAGGACAGTTCTCACCATTCTGGATAGAACACAAAATTCCCTCCTTTCCCTGCTGACCCTTTGACCCACCTCTTCTCCCTTTCCTTCGCCTTCCTTCTTTCCTTGTCTTTTTCTTGCTTACTTGCTTTTCATTTTCTTTTACTTGCTTTCTTTATTTTTTTCTTTCTTTATTTTTTCTTTCTTCATTTTTTTCTTTCTTTATTTTTTCTTTCTTTATTTTTTCTTTCTTTATTTTTTCTTTCTTTATTTTTTCTTTCTTTATTTTTTCTTTCTTTATTTTTTCTTTCTTTATTTTTTCTTTCTTTATTTTTTCTTTCTTTATTTTTTCTTTCTTCTTTTTTCCTTCTTCTTTTTTCCTTCTTCTTTTTTCCTTCTTCTTTTTTCCTTCTTCTTTTTTCTTTCTTTTTTCTTTTTTCTTTCTTTTTTCTTTCTTTTTTCTTTCTTTTTTCTTTCTTTTTTCTTTCTTTTTTCTTTCTTCTCTCTTTCTTTTTTCTTTCTTTTTTCTTTCTTCTCTCTTTCTTCTCTCTTTCTTCTCTCTTTCTTCTCTCTTTCTTCTCTCTTTCTTCTCTCTTTCTTCTCTCTTTCTTCTCTCTTTCTTCTCTCTTTCTTTTTTCTTTCTTCTCTCTTTCTGTCTCTCTTTCTGTGTCTCTCTCTCTCTCTCTTTCTTTCTTTCCCTCTCTGTCTGTCTTCTTCCCTTTCTTTCTTTCCTCAGCACAGGTTTTACTAAAACTCCTGTGCCGCTGTGTGTTGCTCTCATGAAGGTGCTTGTGGTCTGATTTACAGTAGATACCTGCATTCCTAATGCAATTTTTATTTCCTCCCCCCCGTCTCTGAATTAATACGCTTGTTAATCACATGGAATTGCTAACTTTAGGAAGTCACTAAGTGCTTAGATTTATTTTTTATGTAAATATTTTCAAAGCTATCATTCTGAGCACTGTCTCGCAGCATGGGAGGGGAAGTGGCAGGGGAGGCTTCACTGTGGCACATGTCCCGAGGCACCCGGGCTTGGATGATGTTAAAAACAAAATGGGGAGTTTGTGTGGCCCCCCCCGAGCCACGGCAGCCCCTTGCTGTTGGCCTCAATGGAAGCAGATGATGGCCGCAGGCCTTCAGCAACCAGTTTGCGCCATTCTTCTGCTTTGTGGCAGCTCCTCGTCCCTTTTTTACCTATTTGGATTAAAATTGTGACTGTTACATTGCACTAAGTCCGCTCTATTTGGTAGCTAAAATCCAGCCAGTTGTGTTTGGCTCTTTATAAACTGGTGAGCATCTCCCAGCCTTGAGCGCCATTGCGGGCGCGCTGCGAGGAGCCTCGGTGCTGGACCCGCTGCCTGCGGCAGCGCCGGGATGCTCAGGTGCGCCCATCCATCCTGCAAACTCAGGACTGTGCAGTGCCGGGCACAGAAACAGGAGCTTTGAGAATTGTAAAAGCCATAAATCCACTGGACCAAATTAGTTAAATTTTTCTATTCTATGCCTCACAAAATCCAGCCGTTCCCGAGATGAATTCTCCGCATGTAAGCGGAACTACCGGCAGGTATAAGATGGATATTTTGCATGTGCACACGAGAGCACAGGGACAAATCTGTGCCATGCGGGTTTCCCCTGGCAGGTTTTTTTTTTTAGTCTTGTGTGTTTGTTATGTTGATGATCTATTATTACAGTTGTTACTATTACTTAATATTGGAAGACAGGTGGTCCCATAAATTCCAGCACCATCTTTTGAAAAAAAGAAAAGGGGGGGGGGGGCATGTTTGCAATTCAAGTTTAATAGTGCATTCATCAAGAGCAATAAAGCATTTTATTGCACAAGTATTTCAAGGGATGTGCTGGCCCTGGTAAAAGCATTGGTAAAGGGGTACATCAGCAATCTCATTTAAAACTGTCGACCCAACGTGAAAAATGTTGCGTTGAAGAATAAACTGCTATTAAGCATGATTAGATTGACCTGCAGGACAGATATTTTAGCTGCAGCAGCACAAGTCGATCAAAGTGAGCATCGCTTAGATTGCAAATTTTTTTTTTTTAATGCCCTAAATTAAAAATGAAAGAGCCTCAGAATATTTAGGACCAGAGAGTGACTTTGGGGGTGAGATTTGTGTATTCGATTCGAAGCGGTTGGGAAAGGTGGGGAAAGGGGGAAAATGTATTAATTGCTGCCCCTTTAGCATACATTGAAAGTATGTTACTCAGATCAACCAATCAAAAAAGAAATTGTGCTGACTCAGCATTTGGGCTAGTCTGCACGTCCGATTGCAGAAGAGATCAGCACTGCACTGCAGTATCTTTCCCTGCCTTTGACACCAGCCTAGCTGGGCAGGGCTTCCCTTGTGTTTCCCAGGACTGGTTTAGGCCAAGAGCAAGAGAAGGCCCTGAAGAGAGGAGAAGAAAGTCAAGGTTGCACGAGCCTCAAGCTGCTAATGATCCTTTTTAGTCAGTAAGCAAGAGCTTCCACGCTAGGTTTGCCCTGCCAGATGCAAGCGGCATGAATTGCTTGGGAATATATCTATTTTTAAAGACTTTCACCACATCTTGCACTTAGCAGTGACTGTGGGCGAGGGGGTGGTGTGTTCCTTGCAAGAGAAATATCCTCGCTCCTCAGCTCGGATCCCTCCCCTGAAAGCCCAGGGCTGATTTAAGTACTGCACTTGCAGTTCCCTCACAGCAAAGATGCTAGGTTTAACATTTGATGCTTAATGCTGAAGTTGCTCTTGACCTCGGCCAAGCAGGCAGTGATGCTGAGAGATGGTTTCCCATTGGGATGCGGGGGGTCACGGTGAGAGCAGCCCGGCTCTCCAAGGATGGGAGCCAAGGGCATGGGCTCCACTGATGGTTTGCTGGGCTTGCAGACGAGTCGTGTAGCTCCCCTGCCTCAGTTTCCCCCAGAGGCAGAGTAGGTGCTCACCGTGGAGTTGTTGAAGCCATTGTTTGCACCACGGGGCTCAGGCTGGAGAAGGCCAAGGAGGGTTGATGTGTCTACCCAAGGACAAGCTTGTTCTGGGTTTGTAAGAACTTCCCTGCTTTGGTGTTGGTTTGCTCGGTGATGCCCGGCATGTGTTTTGGGGAGACGGCACAGCCTGGCTGGACTGCGTCCCCTCTGCCCTCATGCTGAAATGCAAAGACCTGTCTGCACTCCCCAACACCTCTGAGCGGGTGCAGGGTGTGAGGTGCTGACACCAGACCTCAACCGGGACCCCGCGGGGCTGTGGCTGCCTGGGGGGTATCCGAGCAGGAGTGAGAAGGGGCCCCGTCACCTCGCCGAGGAGCTGGGCGATGTGGTCTGAGATGCTCCAGCACCGCGGGGCCGCTCACCGCCTCGCGGATGCTGGTGGCTGGTGGCACAATATTGCACGGTGCCGCATTGCCGGCTGGCTCTGCCGGTGCTGGGGAGGTTGTGCAATGCCAGCGCGGCCCCCAGGCTTGCCCGGCTGTGAGTGCATCGGCGGGTATCTGCATGTGCAGGCAGAGCAGCGTCCCCGTGGGCTGCTTCCTCTTGACCAACTGCTGTGCCCCGTGATGCTCTGAAGGCATTTTTGCTTGCGCTCTTTATCCAGCATCAGTGTGCATCCCTGGTTTAGTTTGTATTTTTGCAAAGTGGTCTGCATGGAGGAGTAGAGGCCGATGGTGGATATCCTTGTGTACAAGAGGAAGGCTTTCAGACACAGATATGTCTTGAAAAAGGAAGAACTTAATAGCCAAAGGTTTTAGCAGTTGGAGCAGTTGCTGGTGGTGCTCAGGAGGCAAGCTACGCTCTGGGGCTCGGGGCAAGCAGGGCGACCGACATCTCAAACAGATGCAGGGTTTTCCTTTTTTTTTTTTTTCTGTTTTTTTCTTTTTTTTTTTTTTCATGAAGCACAGGGCTGTGCCTGTAAATGCCTCGCCATGCCCAGATATGGCCTGTGCTGGGACCTGTGCCGCTATCTAAAAAAGCCCTGGGCAGACCGATGAGCCTGGGGGGACCAGGGAACAGCTGCTATAAATAGTGCTCATTCTCAGCTGCCCTTCTGGTGGGACCGGATTAGGTGGCATCTGGGCAGCCAAGAGGCGTGGGACTCGTGACCACCGACCGCAGAAGTCACCCGGCAGCTGTAAGGACAGGAGCCATCCCCGCAAAGCCCTTACATAGGCAAGTCAACACTGGCATTTGGGGAGCTGGATAAAGCTACGGGAGCAGGAATCCAGTGACCTAAGAGCAATCAAGAATAAAGATCATCGTGACGGCTGGGGCAGCGCTTCCAATCTGGGAAGTGACCCAATGTTGGAGGCAGGACTTGGCCTTCGGCTGCCGAAGCTGTTTGGTGCAAGCGAAGGAAGGCATCAGGAGGGAGCCGGTGATGTGGGAAGCAAAGTGTTGCAAGGAGTTGCTGCGATGAAGAGACTGATGTCCCCTTCTGGGACACCGTGGGTTAATTTGCTGGCAGTGAGATTATTGGAAGCTCTGATTTAATATTTGTGTTTACTTCGGGTAAACAAATTAACAAAAAAACCCCAAGTCTTAATAATTTAAGGCACCAACTTGATTGAGGGTGGTAGAAAATAATGAATCTCATGCAATGATTTCACTCCTAACCTTGCAGAAGGCAGACGGTGTGTGCAGCTTATGTCCACATGGATGCAATGTAACTGGTCCCTATACACAAGGGGTACGTGTAGCCAAAGGCTGCAGGAGCGCATTCCAGCTCCCGTAACGGCAGTGGAAAAGGACTGCGTTTTGCTTGAATTAAGCTCAGCCTTGAGTATTTGAAGGGAAAAGGTGGAGCTGGGAACAGGGATGGTTTGGCCGAGCCGGGGATATGGCTGTGCGGGCGATACCCGGAGGGGATGTGCTGAAATATGTGCAAGGGGGGGTCGGGGATAAAAAGCAGGGAGTGACGCTGCCGCTTGGCCCTGAGCGGGTCTGCTGCGGGACAGGGACGGGGCTGCGCGGGCAGGCAGGGCGAGAGGGGTATTGCTATCCGGGCTTTGTCCCTTCCCCTCCTCACCGGTGTCAGGGCGGTGATGCACTGGGAGCTGCACCACCTTGCTTTCTTTAAATTAAGCCAGCTTTGTCCTAAAGCCTTGTCTTTGAGACAATAAGACGCACCCGCTAAAATCTATTGTGCCATTTTTGCAAAGACCAGCAAAAGTTGCTCATGTGCCCTCCCCTCCCTGTCCTCCACGCTCATTTGGCCTATTTGAAGCTGAATTTATTCCTGGGAAGGTCCCCATCAATTTGCCTTGCTCTTTTGTTGACAAGTTTATTAAAAACCTGGGCAACTACATATTAAACTTTTATCAGTGTCGAGGAAGAATACGTCCTTTGAGCGGCCACAAAAGTTATGGATTGGGTCTTAACGTTTCTTGTTCCACCGTTCGGCTGAGTCAGCGTAACAAATAAAAGCTGCCACTTCATTTTTTTTCCCTTTCTCGAGAGACAGTTCGCTTAACAGTATAAGTAACAGAGTGTCCAATAATGCAAAAAGGTTTCAAGTCTGGGTAAACATGAGGGGGTTTTTTTGTGGCTGTAAGTCTTTAATAATTTGAATTATTAACTTAAAATGAGAATAAAATACGGACCCTGGAGAAAGTTATTGTTTCTTAGCTCTAAGCCAATAGTTTTGGTAAAATAACTGATACTTTATAGTGTTTATATGAAAAAAATGCCCCCCAAATTAATAATGTTTGTTGTACCACAAGCGATGTGCTTCCATCCGCTGGGAGGGCATGAAGGGGTTGGAGCGACGCTTGGTTGGGGATGTACCTTTTGTGCCGCTGCGATATGAGATCTTTGCTCTTTTTCTTTAGTCGTAAGATGAAACAAAGAGGAGGCCAGTATGTTGCACCAAAGATGTTAAAAATAAAGCGTTAGAATCGCATAACCTAGTTCCCGTTTTGCTGTGCAGCTGAGTTTTTAGGAGTTGAAAGAAGCCTGAAAAATAATCAGTGAGGAGGAGTTTGAACCGATATAACAACAGACAGGCAGGGGAAAAAAGTGAGTATCTGTGGGACTGAGCTGCAATTCTTAAACTCTGCCAGATAAATAAATAAATAACTGTTCCCAAACAGCATCTTTCTCTGCCTGTCACCGTGTCCAAGGATTTTTTAGTTCTTAAACAGGTTTGCTGGCATAATTTGTCAAGTCCAACAGGGAGGTTTCCGTGTGACAGAGGATCATTTTTCACCACGCACAGTGGTGCACCAAAGCCGTCCTGCAGGTTCCGAGCAACTCCATAATTAGATAAGAGTTAACATACGTGTATTAGATGGATCATCATTCATGCTATAGGATACAGCAGAGCCCACCACTGCCGATGCTGTGCTGTGCCGAAAGCAGGCAGGGAGCGTTCTGGACAAATACGTCTTCCTCCAGGAGTTTATCTGCATCACCATTTGCTCCAATTATAACTAATTGGACACATATTGCATTTTCATAGCATCTAATTTTCTATTGATTTTAACGGGACTGCTGGTGTTTTGTACTATTAAGTGGTATCTTGTATCAGTTGCTGTTTAAAAATGCTGAGTACACTCCCCTGTATGGAATTATGCAGTCAGCAGATGTTTTAAAACCTATTTAATTGTTTGGTCCATAAAATGCACAAACTGTATTAGAGAACGGCTTTGTTCTCTTTTGAGTGTGTGAGTTGAAAAAAAAAAATCCAACCCCACAACTATTTCCACTATCGGTTTCAGGAGATGCAGCTCCCAGCGAGCTGCTCAGAGCCTTGTGTTTCAGGCAAACAGCTTTGGAGGGTCCGTCTCGGTCCCGCGAGGAGCCAGAGCATTTGCAGCTCCCTCCAGGTATCGATGCTCTGCATTCTGAAAAGATCAGGTCTGTGCTTGAAATAGGACCTTTATTTTTACAAGAGGCCTAGGACCAAAATTTGGGTTAAGACTGAGATTCTCTTATCGAGAGCCAAGATTTTGAGGACACTTTTGACTTTCTGTATAACTAAGGAATGAGGTGATAATTGTAGGGTCTGGGGCTTTATTCTCTGTCATAGATATTGCTGTGTACCTCGGCAATACATCCAAATAAAACCGGACTATCAAATTAGCTGTTGCATTTCAGCAGATACTCAGTGAAGCGGGATGAAAGCAATAGTCCTCTGTTCAGCATCATTTAAAGAAGAAAAGATTTAAAAGAGAGATTTAGGGGAGGAAAGGAGAGGTGGCCTGGCAAAAAGCGTTTCCAGCAATGCGTGGTGGATCATTGGATCATGGATATTGGATAATGGTATTAACGGCAGAGAAGGCAGATAAAAGGTGATGGAAATTATGTTATGGGGCAGCTGAGTTACCCCAGGGTGCTGGTGAGTTTGCCATTAGCGTGCTGCCTTCACTAGCCATTAGCAAGAACCACGTTGTGTCTGTGGGAGACAGGTGAGTTCACGGGGGTGTATAAATTAAATAGACACTTTATTAAGTTCAGGTAATAGTTTTGGTTTGAAAGACTGAGTGGCTACTGCAATGTCAGCAACTGCTTTAGCGCACAAAGGAACTGAGTGCTTTTTAATTAAGTCAAATAAAATCCAAGTGGAAGACTCCTGAGCTTGTCTGGAGTCTACTTTTTGGGTTGAATATCTATAATTTTAGAAGTGTTAATAAAACACAGTCCACTTTTTCCCTGTAATAATATAAGTTAAATTAATATTTGATGTCTGTAAGGAAAAGGATAAAAGTGGCGAGGTTGTATTTTCTGGTTTACAAACGGCACATTGTGCAGGATACAGCAACTGTGGCATTGATTTAAGCATCCTCGCAAAGACAGCGTGCAACAAAGTTGAATCATCTGCAGTACAAGTATGGCTGTGTGGTGGAAAAAATAGCAAAGTGAGAGAGTAGACGTTTTCCTGTATTATCAAAAGCCACTTCATTTTGGGGAAATTTCCTCCAATTTAGTAACGTTTGGATGGAAATCAAATAACACATTAGCTTGAGGAAAGCGGAAAAAAACCTTCCAAAGCTAATTACGAAGGGAATGTGCACTTCATTAAGATAAAGCTGTAGGAAATCAATGTTCTGTATTGTTGTTTTTTCCTTTTGATTGGATTTGAGGATGATAAATTGTTAATGCATTTGATCTAAAAATGATTTGTTTATTCAGATGAAGAGCAACAGTGCTTTGTCTCATTTGGCCTTTGAGCTTATAATGATAATGGCTTCGAGGGATGCTCGTTTCTCAAAAGGGTATCAGACTGGAATAGGCAGGAGATTTCTGGACTCAGAAGGATGGGCCCTATGCAAGGTTTCGTTGTAGGCTAATTCTATTGCATGTTGAATCTTCTGCTTCATTAGGAATATCGACAAATGCTGATAAATTCTTTGGCTTTTCTGTACTGTCTATAACACATCTTTATTAGAATATTGAGGCTAAAGTGGAATGGTCTTCAATAGATCAGATCCTCTTACGTTGCCTACTACTGATCCTACTTGCCATGGCAGTGGTTTGGTAATGCGAGGATTTTGTCTGTTCTAATGCCTGTAATCATAACAGCGGAGCCGACAACCGGGCCAAAAGCAAAACAGAGGCACTACGCAACGGTTGGCAGAGGGAGAAAAGCGATGCACAGGTTTATTTTGTTATTTTGGCTTTGATTTGCCTCTGACAAGTGTTGCTTGCCCAGTGTGCCCATGGCTCTCCAATGCCATCCTGCAGCATGTGTGGACTTTTCCCAGCTCGGGGATGTGCTGGTGCTGTGGGCAGGCAGGGCTTGGAGCAGGGTCCTGCGAAGGGTGGCACCGGCACCCGATCCTGGCCCTGGGGACAGAGCAGCCAGAAAGGACCTTTCCAATGTGAGACCCAATTTCATGAGGAAATGACTGGACCTGGATTCACTTTGGACAGCAAACCTAAATTTGGTGGTGTTGGGTGGTTGAGGTTTTGAACCCGGGACACGGTGCTGTCGCAGACTGCGTTTGCAACATCGGCATAGGCAGGAAGGGAGAGGGACACCAGCCCCCTGCCTGGCTGTTAGGGCTAGGCAAAACCCTCCTGCCCGATCCTGCCTGCTGAACCTGGCAGCGCTGAGCAGGCAGAGGTGAACCCCATGCCCCCACGTTTCACAGGGGTGGGGGCCCACAGGCGTTCAGGGGATGAGCACTGCCTCGCAGGAGAGACCGGGAGCTTCAACAGAGCTCAGACCTTTGAACACGTCTGAGCAAAGCATCTCTAATTCATCTCGCTGGGATGGCTTGTACAGCCTCAGAGCCCAGCCTGGCGGTACCCGGGCTGGCAGAGAGCTGTGCTCTCCCTGCCGGGAGGCTACAAGCCCCCGTGTGTTGCAGCCCTCTCCAGCCGGTAACGTGGGCTGCTCTTTCTCAGCTCTGGGAAAGCCTCACCACCAGAGAGGCATCATTAATTTTGATTAATGGCATCAGGAAGAGAAAAACTAATTTTCTAAAAAGGAAAACCTCACCCATAACTCATTGCAGAGAATTTAAACAAAACGTTACAGAGCATCCATGCCGACTCACATTGATTTCAAATGTGTTCCCAGGCACTCCCTGAAGCAAAGCCGGGGGGAGTGGGGACAGCACTTGTCCCTGGCAGAAGATGCTCAGAGTAACCCCCCCACCGCTCTCCCACAGCGCTGCTTTCAAATGACTCTCCCCAAATCATCAGGAGTGGGACAGAGCAAGCATACGTGGGGAGCAGAGCGTGTTTTAAGTGCATGGTGGTGATGCTCAGACAGCTTGGTGCACGCTAACCCAAAATCCAGGTACACATCAGGGTTTGGTTTGCAGGCTCAATGCAGCATCGGTCACCAGTGGCACTTCCACCTTCCCCCAGTCACCGGTAGATAATTACTTTCCTTTGCCTCCTGTAACTCACCAAAGGATGAATTTAATACTTCCAGGTCTTCACTGTCTAAGTTTCCATTTAGTTCCTTGGCTTGATTGTCTCTTGAAAAGGTACCTAGAGATAACTCGATTAAATTAATTGTAGAGCTCTTTTTAAAAAGCTATTCTCTCTCTCTTTCTCTCTCTCTCTGTCTCTCTCCCTCCATTTATTTATAGGCAGCTTAGAGTAATGGGTTTGGGCAGTTAAGTGATCTGCAGTACTTACCGTTACAATGCAAAGCCTGTATTTCTTGGGGAGCTATAATGCTGGCCCGCTTGCAATATTTCTGCGTGCAGTGGTTATAAGCGCAGGTGCTTTTTCCTAGCATCACCTTGCAGCATGGTGGGCTGCGAGGAAGAGGGGGGAAAAGTCACCTTTGCCTTATGACGCATATAAATTCTTTAAATAGGTTATGCACATGGCAATGTGCAATATCTGCGCGTGGCTCTAGGTTAAGAAGGAAAGGCCTGACTTTATTGGCTCCCACTGCAGAAATGATCGGAGCTGCTGTGATTTTTAAATTTGATTTAGCGAGTTATTTTTAGCAGTGGGGTGGTCATGCTGCAGGGCTCTCCAGGAGAAATCAACTCCCCAGCGCTGCAACACGAACCACCGCGCGAGTGGCTTGGGCAGCGGCGGCGTGGCAGGGCTGCCCGGCAGGGGCTCGCTTTCGCCATTCCGGGGCAAATTGCCTGATTATGAGATTGCAAGAAAGAAAAGCTGTTTTTTCCGTTTTCCTCCCTCTTTCTTTTCCTTTCCACCCCTTTCCTGTTGGTTTCTGGTGATGGCAAATGCAACCATTGCTTGTCTCAAGCAGATCTTAAAACCGCTGAAACCACTGATTTTAATGCCAGATGAGAAAACACGGGCAGCTGCAGGGTACGGAGGCAGAGTCTGCTAACCTCTAAAAAATATTTGGGGTATTTCAGCCTTTTCCTTCCCATTTGCCAAGGAGAGCCTCGGGGCGAGAAGAGCTCTGCAGCCCTGAGTTACTTGGCTGTGGGCTGGGCTGGCCATAGCAAGGGACATCTCTCTGCTCTACCTGCTGCTGCATGTTAGGTGGCACTTCAGGCACCGAAACACAGGGCACGGAGGAGGACAGCAGGCTGTAAAACACTGAAAGGAAGAAGGCAGGAGGTGACGATTAAAGTATCTGGATTAAAACAATAGCCTTTAGTTATATCACACTGGCTCTCAACGTGGCTCTCAAAACAGACGGAGCGAAATACCGGGTTTAAAAATGCTCCAAGCTGGTGGTTACCGCTGCAGACTATTCCACTGCTATTAAACCTGCCTTTTTAATTCAGACCCGCTCTTCAGCCGAAGCTGCTAAGAAGCTTAAATAAATCCCGACTGCCTGAAAGTGAAGCCATTTGAACCAGTGCAACGTCAGGCAGCAAGTTCAGAAGAGGTCCAGGCAGCTGGGAAAGAAAAGACCCCGAGGGATTCCCCTCTTTGCTAGCCACAGCCCATGAGGCCAAATGCTTTGCTAAAGCTGGTAAAATGGAACCAAATCAACTGTTCAATGGATTTGGTCCCCTTCAACCAGCTGTAGCTGTGCATTGATCTCTCAGATGCACCTTGGAGGATAAAACACTTGAACTGGACCAAGGCAACTCAGGTAGCAGAAGACAAATGGCCACGTGAACGCTGCCGATAAGGAAATTATGATGACTGGCATCTGCAGATCTATCACTCGGGCTCTAAACTGGTGGGCTGAGCCTGAGTCATTATGTGGTTGCCAGTCAATTCTGCCTAACGGAGACCACTCAAGATTGATAATCTCTATCGTCCTCCTATATTGATCTCAGCTGTAATTCAGGACTGTGTATTTCAACTGCAAATGCTGTGCATTTTCATATGTATTCGCCCATGCCCACCCGGGAGCCCCGTGCCTCAGTGTTTCATCTGCTGCAACGAAGAATAAACATTTTGATCTGAAGTTCCCTCCTTGTGTTTTGTACCATGCGCCGAGCTGCTCGTTCAATAGGCTCTAGTAAAGATATGGGTTGTTGCGGGGCTACCAGAGCTGGGAATGAGTTGGGAATACCAGCTGCTTCCTAATTGCCCCAAATTGCAAATATCCACAGGCTGTATTAGCCAGCAATGTTTTTTTGTTTGGGAGGTAAAAGCTATGCTCCTAAAAAAGGGTTCCCAGTTTGACTTTGTTGACCTAAAAGACTTGTAAAGTGCCTACCCCAGTTTGGTCCTTATAAGCACTAATGTTATGCTAATGGGCTTAAAGAAAATCACTCACTTTCCCATGTAATAATGATTGGTGGGAAAGTAAGCTGGGCGTCATCTTTTCCTAACCATCGTAAATCTATAGGACTATCACGAGCTATGAATATTGCTGGTATAATGAGCCATTTGGATGCAAAAGTCTGATGTGAGATTATTCATGTCCTTACTTCTTAATGACACCTGGCCCAGGTTAACCCCTGGCATAAGAGAGTGCGGAGATTTGTCTTTTTTCACACACCAGAAATTTGGTTCACTTGATTCCACATTTCTGGTCCTTTAGGTACCATTTAAATGTTCTTACTAGGGCCAAGAGTATTCATGTGCTTTAAGATAAGGAGCTATTTGCTGGATCTGAGGCTTAACATGCATCTAATATTTATATTAGATGTCACGGCGTATTTAATAGGCAAAGACATCAGGAGCAACGTTACTGCAGGAGCACCATTCCTCAGCTAAAAGGAAAACACTGCTTACCCACTTCTGCTAGCTCATTCTTCTGCACTTTAACAGCGCCTAAACATCCATGCTGAAATCCTACTGAAGTCTACATGGTGGGTTTTCTTCCACATACTTCAATTAGATCAGGCATGTACCCAGTATTTCTGCCTGAGAACAAGTTCAGATTGAAGAGCATGCATGGACCTGAGAGCTCAGGTCTCCAGCTCTCTCTTTCAGGATGCAGTGATCAATTCTCATACTGAAAAGACTGCTAAGATGTCAAAACTTCACTAAATGTGACTAGTGCCTCTATAGCTGCCACGCAGTGAGACCATCTTCCATGGTGAAACCCCCTTTTGCTACAGCACGGATCTGTACAACAGTGATGACAGGTACATGTCCAGGGAGCTGCCGGGAAGGTGTAGGTGCTAAGTTGTTCTGTTACTTTCTTCCCTTTCTGCGGTTCATCAGTACTGAAGTGTAAATACACCAGTGAGGAGAAGCGGTTGTATCAGAATTGATCAGAAATAATTCCTGCTTTTTTTAAAAAAAAATATGCAAAAGTGGGAAGCAACAGATGAACTCTTGGAGAAGGATGTTTTCCTTCATGCCACCAGCTGATTTCTTGGAAACGTGTAAAAGAAATTACCATTTAAAAATGTATTTATTTTTCATGAATGCAACATCTTTCCAAACACCCAACAATGCATCCAAAAGGGCTTTGACCTGGCCTAATAGAAGAGACCCAAGCCTTTGCAATATGAATTTACTGATATTTGTGCCTGCAAACAGAGGAAAACAAGCAGCTAAAACAAATCCCTGCATTAGCTTGGAGCCAGTTTGCAGCCGTGGGTAGTAAGGATGCTCGTGGCTTTCCAGCTGCAGCCACACAGCACAGCTCTGCCCTTGGCAAAACAGCCAAGTAGCCACCACCTCTGTAGCTGCAATTCAATCTTGACACGTTGTCTTTCCCAGCCAATTATTTGCTTTGCAATTAGCAGTGCTGGTTTCCGAGCACTGCCCAATCCCACCTCCTAACTTCCATCTCAGAAGCATCAAGCGAAGGCATCCGCTGAGACAGGAATGACTACGTGAGTAGCAGTCGCTGAGCAAACATCACCTTAACGCTGTCGCTCTCAGTCCCAAGGTTCATAAACAAGGAAGGATGGGGACAAAAGCACAAGGGAAGGGGAATCCTCAGCACAAGTCCCTAATTGCTGGCAGTCTGGGCTGTGAATGATATCAGGACTCTAGAGGAAAAGGTTGAGTAGAAACAGATGCTTCCAGCAGGCTGTGGCCTGGGTTTCCAAAATACCACGCTCCTCTCTCCTGCTCCTGCAATCTGGGTTATTCTTTCTTGTTCCCCAGGGCTGCATCCAATGTAAGCAACACCATTATTAAAATTCTTCCTTGGTAATGATAATTAAGTTACTAAAAAATGTCAAATGGGGAAGCTGGAGGCATCGCGATTTGAACAAACCCATGGAATGTAAATGAAAATGTTTTCTCCTTAAAGAAGTGTGGTCCATATTTAGGTACCTCCAAAGCCACCTGAGCCTGGAATAGCAGGAAAGCTTCCAGTTCTCCTGAAGCTAGAGAAGGTATGAATACACAGGGGCTACAAAAGTTGAGCCATGTATTTAGATGCTTAAACACGGACCCCACCTTCAGGCACCCATGCCTGAAGCTTTCTGCCAGTAATTTTATTGCCTAATTATATCTTTATGGAATGAGAAATTCAATTCACTTAGCAAGGAATTTCTATAACAATACAACCTGTTATGGTCTAATCGAGGAAATACGAGGCCCAGGCAGAAAGGAGCTGGTAGACCTCAGGGGAACTTTTCAGGGACTGCTAATATATAGGGACAAAGCTAAAGCATGGACCAAAAAATTACAAATATCCCTCCCAACATTTGTGTGTCAGCCCTGCTCACTCCCCAGTCCATCCTGACGCAACAGCGATGTTTCAGAGCAAATGGAGCTGGCTCACGGCTGCCCATTTCAGCCAGGAGCTGCCCAGGTCATGAACCTGCCCATGGTCTGAAAATTGGATCCGCTTCAGTCAGTTTCCCATAAAGCACAGCTCTGAGTGGAAGTTTTACCACTGACTTTGAAAACCCCAGGATCAGGTCCTGGCTAAGTCATTATAAGCCTTTAGCCAACCACCCTTAACTACATCAAATCTAATTGTCCTCTATATCCACTAAGAGGCTGCTCTGATGGCCCACCAGACACTGCTGCTTTCCTGGAAACCCTATTAGCTTCTCAAACAAGGCAATCCTGAAGACTCAGTCCTGCAAACCTTTTGTGCAAATATTAAACAACAGTGAATAATTAGCGGGAATAATCCTTTTTTGCTTGACCCTCTTCTGTAATAAAGACCTTTGTCGGCAAATGCAAACGCTATTTTGAGGAGCAATTCATAATCTAGATCTGCTAAACACATCAGCCTAAATACACTAATACTCTAATATCCACTGTATTTATAGAGGACTTAAGACAGATAAAAACGGGCATGTTATCTGTCCCAAAGACCTGAGAGCATTCATCAGTGAAGTGTAGGAAGAGAAGGTGGCAAAAGAGGTGGTAAAGGGACCCGCTTTTACCTCTGATACATCTGCAAGCGCATCTCTGGGTGGAGCAAGCAGATCAGCTGGATTCTGTCCATGGAGTTTTATTACGTGCATCCTTTTTCTTCACCTGTTTTTTTTCTGAGAGGAGAGAAAAGAAGGGACAAGCAAACCAACAGGCAGATAATTGTTCTGTGCTGACAGTTTGTCAAGTGAAGGAAGCACAGTTTTAGTCCAGAGAGCTACATTACCGCTTGAGCAGAAGTCTCTTCTTTTCTTCCCAGATGGCATTGACATATAGCCTGAAGGGGCTATCAGGATACAAAGCTAAAGATGGTTAAAGACATTAAAAACTGTACAATGTGAGCACCATCTACACCACGACCATCATCTAGGAGGAAGATTCATCCTGACGTATTGGGCAGAAGACAGACCTTCTGCTGGTGTTATGTATAGCTGTTGAGCCAAAAGTATTTTTGAGATAGACAAAAAATATATATAATCCTGCTACTAACCATGCCTTTTCTAGTGGGTCTTTATTGACTCTTGAAAAACTATGACCAATAAATGTAATGATCTGCTTTCCCCTTTCTTTCTGGGTGAATGATAGCTCCTGTAAGGTGTTTTATCACTGAGTGCAATGACTGGCTTGAACCGTTCATGTCTGACTCCACTTCCCAGCAAGCTGTTGAATTCATCCTCTTCGTCACAGGGCCACCAGCGTTTCCCAGGTCCTGCCAGGGTTTCTGTTAATAACAAATATTGCACTCAGAATAAGATTGTAAATCTTGCCATAGGATGGAGGGAATTTGCATTTCTGCATTCCTTGAGTTTGGTGTTGCGCAAGTCGCTGTCATTTACTTGCACAGAGAATGGGCTTAATACTCTTGTATTTTTTTAAAAAGCTGCACTGCCCTTTCATACAGTGAGTGCAGCTGGAGGCATAGAGAGCTGCAAAGAGGGGACTTCACCTGCAGGAAAATATCCTCTACTTCCCCCAAAAGCAATGAAAATGTCAATACTATTGACACAATCCCTAATTAAAAATGACTGCCATAATCATACATATGATAGCCATGGGACATTAGTTTGGATTAAACGTAAAGAGCGAGATGTGCTGCACGTGTTTTCCAAAGGGATAAAGGGCTGGATGATGGTACCTTCTGTACATCCAAGCAAGAACAGAAGAAGGATGCCTTGGCTCCTACGCACGGGCTGCTCCTCTGCCGCCCAGCCCTGGTGAGCTGTGCAACGGCGACTGCCTGCACAGCCTGAGCTATTTGCAACTGTGAGATAAAATGTGTCCACGTGTACTTCTTTGGCTGAGGTTTAAGCAAACGTCCTTTACTTTGTGTTTGATGTGGACAGACAGCACGCGCATGGCCGGTCATAGCAGCTTGGCGGGTTCATGCATTACCTCAGGTACTGCGGCAGTGCTGAGCTGTAGTAACACCCCAGCCTGGGGTGCGGATAAGTCGTCCTTCTTTTTCTCCCAAGAAATAAAATCCTTCATTTTGGGGTATTCAGCAAACAGAATTACAACAGAAAATAGCTTGTCAATGCCCCATGCACGTTATTTTCTTATGCAATTGGTCTACCTGGATTGGACAGACTCCCTATTTTAATGTTCATCTGCTCTTACCTTATGCTTGTGATATTAATGTATGCCCAGGCATCTCAGCAGGCTATAGGCAGTTGTCTTTTGTTGCACAACACCAGAAATAAACCCTGCGATGGTCCATGTAGTCCCAGGGCTGCGAGGTAGGGTTGCACCCCAGAGCAGGGGCTGAGCACAGAAGCACCATCCGAGCTGCTGTGCCCACAGGTGGGCTACAGCGAGCTGAGTAACTGAGTGATGGAGGCAGAGCATGGCCAGTCTTTCTCTTGAAGGTACAAGAGACTGAACACCAAGGACTTCTTTTCCACGTCCATGTGGGACAGGTATTTCACATCACTTAGCACCTCCCTCTGATAACATTTGCCTCCAGCTCTTTCTGCCTTCCCCCTCCTATAAATCATTTTGTGCTATGCATGACAGATAGCTTCTGCTTTCTCCTTTTACCACGGGGCGGGGGGGGGGGGGGGGGCGAAGAGTGCGAGTGACAGAGAGAGGGAGAGATTTGAAACTATTTCCCAAATATGCAAGTGTTCAGCTGTGAGCTGATATCCTGCCAAGGGTAAGAGGTGGCCCCGTGCTGCACTAGCTCAGGAACAAATAATGAATTATCCTGCAGTCCCTCCTCAGCGTTGTGGAAAGAATTAATTTCTATCATCCCCCTTTCGTAAGGCAGCTCATTCTCCTGCTCCTGGGCTGCTCTTCCCCCAGCCTCTGCCATCCCCTTGCTAAGGGAGACACTTGGTTGCTGGACAATTTACTGTAGGACAATTAGCTCATACTGGCTGCTCCTGCCCATGGCCGTGGATGGAAACAGGTCTGTGTTTCCCTAAGCACCGGCTCTAAAGATGACAGCCCTCCTTTCAATCTCTTTTGCTCCCCAGATTAGCTGCCAAAGCTCCTGACACCGTGCCATCGCAGTTTTACTCAAAGAGTAGGAAAAAGAGCCGTGTCCCCTCACGAGGTGGCTTACGTGGCTGGTCGTGCCCTGCACGGAGCTGATCTGCCCGGTTGCTGTAGCAAGGGGTGCTCGTCGCTTTGCCTCCGAGTGCCGATGGCTGGAAAATGTCTAATGAAGTAACTTGCCATTGCGGGGACTCCTGCAGAATTTAAGGGGAATTTCCAACCCTGAGCTCTGTTCTCCTTTCCTGTGCTGAAACTCCTCTTTTGTGAAATTCCAGCATGCTCAGTGCTTTAGTAATGAAACACAGCAATGCAATATAAGTAGACTTTTGTCTAGTACCATGGCAGCATTATTCCCAGATGGAGAGTAATCATAGCTAGTTTGCCCCATCTATCTTTGGAAGAGAATTTGAGGTTTTTACATGAAGAAAAGAGTGGGGGAACATGTTGGTTGTTAAGTATTTAGGGGCAAAAGTGAATCACTTGGAAAGTAAAGGCATAATCTGTCCTTCCACGGTGAGGAGCATGGGCCAATGAGCCAAAAAAGCCTGGGAAGGACAAAACCTGGGACAACCCTTTGAGCTGGGACATCTGTCAGTCATAGAAAGAAGCAGGTAAAGAAAAAAAAAACAAACCTGCACCATTTATGCCATAGGAGTGTTCAACAGCTGGCAGTTCCCAAGTCCAGTGATCCTGACCCCAAAACTACCATTTGTAGAGGCTTAAGAGTTGTATCCTTCTTCATATTAAAGCAGACGATGCAGTGTGAAGCAGTCAATAAAAAAAGGAAGATTTTAGGAAACCAGGGAGCAACCAGAAAGTAGCTATTAACTAACAGCTGGGCAGAGACTTAAACCGACTCCAGACCCCGTACCTCTTAAACCTAGGAGAAAAGTCAAATCCAGATCCAGAGCTTCTGCATCGTGGCTCAGGTCCATCACCGGCAACTGCAGAGGATTTATCTGGTGAATTCGCCCAGCCTGACTTTGCAGATTCCCCGTGGGCAAATGACCCCGTGACGTCCGCAGGAGCCTCGCCTGCATCAGGGCTGCAGAGAAGCTGGTGCTCACTGAAGCCTCCCCATCAATCTGCCGGCAGAGTTATTGCAGGATCCAGCCAACGTTCGCTTCTGGGCTTGTAACGGGTTGTCGGACTACGTGGTGCAGTAAGGAAGGCGCTGGCAGGTGTCTTGGCCCTTGTTTTAGACACTGTTGGTCACCAGAGCCCTTCTGCTTGCAGTTGTGGGTGCTTTTTGCACTTCCAAATAGGCAGGGTGAGCCTGGAAATGCTCAGCAGTTTGCTGCTTGCGTGATGTTGATGGATGCGATTCCATGACTTTACTAAGGCAACTTCATCTCCTGCAAGTGAAGCTGGAGTTAAGCCTGGTGTAACACCCTCACTTCACTTTGGGGATGAGTATTTCATTCTCAGCTGTGGCGGAAGTGCTAAAGACTTCCCAGTAATACCTTTTCTTCATTTTAAAACTTTGGTTATTATAGCCAGCATGCAGTTTGACACTGGAAATTTTTATGTGGGGTGTTAGTAGGTTTTCAAGCATGGACAAATTGATTCATGAGTGGATTAATCTGATGCATCTTTTAAATGGAAAACTGACATAATTTTCCATCAGAGACCCGCTAATAAAGCACATTTACTTGGTCAATCCATTTTTTTCTGTACTAAGTGCACTACATAAGGTATAAAAATATCAAATCAATAGCCAAAGAGTATATAAAAATGAGACTGAATGATCAGAAACCATGTGTGAGCCACCCTCTCCTTGGCTTCTTGGAGGACTCCAATTTCTGTTTCTGCTGCCGAAAGATCCATTCCCAAAGTCGCCCCGGGACGGTGAGGCTGCAAAACCCCGGGCGTCCTTGCAAGCCCCAGCGGGGAGCGGGTGCAATGAGCCGCCTGCTTCCAGGGGCCTCGTGGCGTCGGCTCTCCTGCAGCCCTCCCTATTTTCAGAAGTAGCTAGTTTGAAGGTGTTGGGTTTTTCTTCTTTATTAGCTTTTTAATTATTATTGCAGAAGGAACTGGGTAGCAGGAATGTGTGTAAAAGACAAAGGCATCTCCCAGTACGTTTGTGCAAGGAGCCTGTCCCAGCCTGCCAGGGAATCTGCACAAACTCCCCTTTTTTATTTTTCAGCTGGAGTACAACAGTGTTATTTCAAAGAAAATGCCTGCACAGCCTTCTCTCTGCAAACACTGCAACCGTCATTCGATCAGTGCAACTCTCTCGTGTGAGCTAATTTAACAAGCGGTTGCTTTGAAGGCTGTGGAGAATTGCCTCTTACCTAATAATTCTGCTAATTTGCTTAACTTTCCCAGATTGCAAACAGCCCTACTCTGAACAAGCAGCTTTCTAAATGAACCCCTAGACAATTTCTTGACAAGAGGGGAAAGGAAAGGTGGATGGCTCGGGAGGTTGAAGCTCATAGTCTTTTATTTTTGACCTTTGGGCCAGCATTCAGATTTGCTTGTTGGGAAAACTGCATTCAGGATATATTTTCTTCAGGGATTTACGCTACCCTTTTGGTTGTAATTATTCTCACTTGATGTCTTCCATAAATTAAAGATGCTTCTATTAGCAAGTTCCAGTCCTCTCAATTATCTTGCTAAAGTCTCCTTATTTGTGGCCGTGAGCTACAACACCAGGATTTTCATCCTTGCAAAACTCCTGGTCGGTGGCTACAGGCAGAGAAATAAGGAATGTACATGGGTAGTACAAATGTCTGAGCAATCCCAGAAAGAAATGAAAACTGCAGTAAAGGTAAATGTCAGACTATTTAAAGACAATGTTAACTATTGATTTTTTAGAGAAGACTACCTCTTCAAAGGATGGCAAGCATGCCTTTAGATACAGACGAGGCAACCTAGATGGATGGGGGAGAGAAGGAGGCGAGTGAACTGGGAAGACAGAGATTTTCTGGGAGAGCAAAATGAACCCTTTACAAAGCCTTTGGGATTAAAGAGGTGGCTTAGTTCTTTCACAGAGTCCACCCTTCAACCCATTTAAGCACCATGCCTTTTCCAAGAAATGAAGGGCAAAGAAGCACTGATGAGCAATAAAGAGATAAGCAGCAAAGTAATCGTTCCACCGGTGTTTTCCAATGAAAAATGAACGCTCAAAGCACACCCAGTGATTTGTTGTCTCAGTGGCAAAGCTCACCCAAGTCCCTGATTTTGCTTCCAGCAGAGATGCTCATCGCTCATTCTCACACCCTGGAGCAACTCGGGCTCATTACGCGGCGCTCACTCTTCCCACCCACAACTGCCTGCACACGGGCTGGGACCACCACCACCGCAGCGGGGCCCTGCGCTCGCTGCTGGCGCGGAGATCCAGGCAGCTAGCAAAAAGCAGGGAGCAAAACTATCATTCTCCCCGTACCTACAACTAGGAACTCGTGGGAAATTATAACCAACTTGGCAATTTTTTATTAACCTTTAGTACAACAGGATAGGCTATGATTTCATATGGTTTAAGAGAAAATGAAGCCTAGAATAAAAGCCTTGTTTTTTAAGAAAAACGTGTGTGTGTATATATATATTAGAAAAAATATGCATATGTACGTACATATACATTATATACATACATATATTTTTATATATATACACACACACTTGCCTTATGGCCCATGCTGTGATATCCCCGCCAAAGCACCCGGGAGCAGATACCCCTGGCCTCGGATGCATGCATCTGCAGGGAATTGTTCCTTTCAAGCTGTAGTGCAGAGACGATGCTATACATGGTGCTTTGGGAAAACGGCATGACAAGAATTTAGTTAGGGGATTTAAAGGTCTTCCAGACCAGCATTTTCAAAAAGGGAAACTTCTTATCTCCATGGGTGTTTTGGAACAGGAGGAACGAAGGATCTAATCCAGTGAAGTGTAATGTCAGCTAGGGCAAATTAATTTTGCATTTGGATACAATGCCTTTTTTAGAGGCTAATTCGGGTCTTAAAAGCAAAATAATTATACACATCTATACAACAAAGGAAATGGGTGACACTGGGGGGTCACTACTGACCTTGGCAGGTTTTGAAGTGGGTACATGAGAGGAACAGACCCTCCCAGCACTCTGCGTTTCCCCTCTACAAGTCTTTTGGGTGCTTCAGTTTGAAGATCCCCGTAGGGCTTATAACCCTTGCTCGCCTTCTTTGGCAGCCAGCTCAAGTTGCAGAAAACCCCGATTCCTGGTAGATCCTAAACACAGCGCAATACGGTACTACTGCCTGGGTTTGGGTTCGATGCATTATTTCACTAAGGAGGTCTTCAGACAGTGTTAAATGACAGATGATATAATTTTTGAATGCGACGTTCATCTGAATTTTATTTTCTGATGTTTTGACTCATTGGCTTGATGTCTCTCTATTATGCACACACCTCTGGAGATGTTGCTGGCAATGATTATGCATAGCATTGAGTTAGTGAATAAAACCACTCCAGGAACTGCTTTACAGATCACAGTATCGTTTTCTCTATAATTGTCCCACAAATGGTGGAAGTTATATGGAGAGAGCAGTGTGCTCTGACAGACTGCATATTTTTGCAGTGTGCATCAGATCTCACTTTGGCTTCTGAGACTTATTTCTGATGGTTCTTGGGGATTTAACTTTAAGACCAATGTATTTTAGTATCCATATACGCTCCACTGTTCATGTCATCCGGCAGCAACCGAGGATGAGCTGTCTCCTTAATATGGATGAGACACCAATTTATCTAAGTTATCACCTCCCAATCTCTCATTCATCTCTGCTGTTAACTGCTGAGTTTCTGACATCCATACCTAAACTATCAGCAACTTCTTCGCCTTCAATTGAAACCATAAGTAATTTTTGGCTGGAAGTTCTTGTTATGTATATAATGGCTTCTTCATCTCCCAGCTGGAATTCAACCATCAGGTGACTGAATCAGGCTCTGGACGCTGCGTTTTAAACCCACAACATTACATAGATGCACGCAGCACAGTAAATCAAAAGTCAGGGTGGCTTTCCACCATCTGAAAATATATGACCAAATTAACATGTCCCAGGCTTGCTTTGAACAACACTGCAGCCCCGATTGTGTACAGCCCAGGCGTTTGACTGCAAAGTCAGCAATACTTTCTCCTTCCTGATGCATTCCCAAACCGGCAAAACTTAGCCCTACTGCTGGTATTCTCTTTATAGAAGGTCCCAGTGGTATTATGTATCAAATAAAGGTCTCATTACTTAGTCTCTGGTTCCTTCGTGCCATTGCTCTCATTAATCATCCTGTTCTTCAAGCCGGTGCTACAAGCCATTAGGACTGTCTCGCTCCCCACCCTCAGGTAGAGATTCCCTCCCTGCAGTTCCCCTGCCCCTTCGTGCTGCAATGCCATGGGAGCACCAACCCGCTGGGGACCACTGCTGCTGGTCGGGCCAGTGCTGGGTGGCTGGGGACCTCTTGGCTGCGAGCTCTGAACCTGAGTCTTAATGCCAAGAGATGGTCTCCCCTTTCTGCCCAGCCTTGTCTCGCGGCACCCGGGAATGCTCCTGCTGCTAGATACCCCAGTGCTGTCAGCTTTGTGCCTTGTAGCATCTCTAGATGCAGCCTCAGTGCCAGGCAAAAAGGAAAACTCTTTGGTTGTGCCCCAAATCTGTTAATTTCATCCCCAATTTCCATCCAAAAATTGTTGCAATTTGATAACAACACTTTTGATGTTGCAAATTCATAACAATTGAGGACACGGAATCTGCATCATCCCCTTCTCCCCCATTCGAGTTCCCATTTGGTTTTATTTTCAGGGAGCTCCGCGGTCTGGCAGAGACCACTCGAAAGAGTCCCACTCTGCATTTCCCCTGGCAGAAGCACTGCAGCCCACGCTTCCCACCCCTGCTCCCACCAGCCACTGCCCTGCCCACGCCGTGCAGCAGCACTTCCAGTTGCAGGGTGGGACCCAGAGAGTTTGCTCCTTTTGCCACGTAATATATTTTTCAGGAGCACAAATGACTTGCTTAAAGCACTGGAATCTAATTCTCTTTGTGCTGAGGATGACATGCAAAAAAGCGGAAGAGCAGGGGAGAGCAGATCCCCCCTCAGCTCTACGAATTCGCCAAGTCCGATGGTTTATTCATTTTAATTAGCCTTGGAATTCATATATATGTGTGTATATATATATACACACGTATGAATTCATATAATGACACATAATTAATTTAGAGTTTGGCATTTCAGAACAGGTAATTAAAATAGTTCATTGTTGATTAATCACTTGTGAAATAAATTATTAGCAATATCACTGTTAGCATTATGTTTATTACTACAATTTAGAGAAATTAAGGCAGTTCACTTACATTAAATTAAACATGAAAGCACAGATGTAATGTACCCTAGACAATATCTATTTACTCGGAGAACAAATGTGATGTGTGCATTACAGTACATTTGCTAGGTCATACATCTTGGATGGCCTCTTCATGTCACCACCAGAAACCTAATACTGACACACAGACGATTCCCATCTCTTTCCGTAAATATAAAAATAGGATCTGCTGGACTTTAGCACTTGCTCTGCACTGCAGCGTGCTCCAGGCAGCTCTGGCTGATCTGCAGATGCTGAAGGCAGCTCGGACCCACACGGGATGGAGGGTGGCTCTGCAGCACCGCAGCTGGACCCAGGGAGCGGGGAGCTAACGGGGGCATGGAGGGCCACACCAAATGCAAGCCCCCAAAAACCAGAAGTGGGAAAGAAAATAAAATTTTTCACTCCTCAGCGGGACCCCGGGCTAGCATTACGAGCCAAATTATAGCCAAACTGCACAGAAACGGAATAAATCTCAGCCTGACTCTACGAGGTGCTAAAGGCTTAAACAGATCATTTAAGTATAAGTTGAATTTGATTTTTAAGCAGCTCTCTGCTGGGGTAGGGAGAGATTTTGTCCTGTGGGGAAATAGGTCCCTTGCTTTTGACAACTGTTTTGTCTGGAGGATGTTCAGCCTGGAGTCTAAGGGAGCAATAGGGAGAAGTCAGTAGAGATGAAGAGGACACAGAGCACCTCACGACACGTTTTCTGGATCCGTCTCTCTGTGGCTTTATAGCTATGGGAAATAATCCATAATTAGGTGTATAAAATATCTCTGATCTCTTTGCTTCTGGCCCAAAAGAGCACAAAATTGATAACTCAATTATCGCTGCTGGAAATACAAATAAATTAAAAGCACCTGGTAGGAGGAACTCTAATGGAGGGACACCCATGCAGCATAGCGGATGCTGCTCTTTAATTGCAAGCTCAGAGGCAATTAAAACCCTGGGGCTCGGGCTGGAGCAGGAGTGGGACCAGACTGAGCCCTTCGCTCTCAGACACATGGAAATAGGCACAAAGCAGGGGCTCGATGGAGCCAAATGCTCCCCCGAGCTGATGGCACAGGTTGGCAGAAGCACTGGGGACAGCAATAGCACCTTCTCAACCCAGGAGCAAAGTCGGGGTGAAAGCTTTGGAAGTGGTGACATCCTCTGGGAAGAGAGGAACGTCTTGAACGACCGGTGAGCTTAGCTGGGTTATGGGGTGAGTAAAGGCAGGACTGGGTTTTAACAATTTTCAGCACAAGAAAATAATTAGTGCCTAATCCTGTCCCCAGCAAATTCCTGGGAGTTTTTGTTCTGAATTTACAAGCAGAGCAATGCAGGATATTGAGGGTCTTCTTCATTTTTTGCCAAGTCATCTAGCATTTACAAAAACTCCTCTCTCCACTGAGGCTTGTTTTTAATGACTCCTGTGCTGAATTAACAGTCTACACCGGTGTGACAATGACAACAGTCACTAATGACCACTCTGTTTGCCTAAGCCACATGCTGAGCACTGATTTCAGTCCCTGCCACAGACTCTCTTTGCAAAAAGGCTTCTGGGTCTTTTTAAGCAATTTAAAATGTGTAGGATGAGCTGGCCTGTCCGTCCCTGCTCCTTTGATATTCTGCTGCCTAGAAGTGTCCTTGAGTCAACAGGGAGCACCTGTAGGGAAGTGCGACCTGGAATGATATGAAGAGCAGAAGGAGAAAAGCCTTTGAAATTTCATATCCCATTCTGATGACCCACTCAATAACCAGTGAGATTATATTTAAACAATCTGCCCTTTGATGCAATCGCAACCAGATCAGAAGGGCAAGTGCAGTTTCGTGGAAAGGTCTGTTTTTATGAGGCAACACACTTTGTGGCCCCATGGAGAGCACGTCACGGTGCAGACACATGGGATACATGCAGGTATTATTTTAAAAAGGAAAGCAAAAGTACTCCAGATGATCCCCCAAATCTTTGTGCCAAAAACCTTCCACCATATCATATTGAACAGGACATTTTCACCCATGAAATAGTTTCGTGGATGAGGGAGGGCATAGATTTAGCTTTGTGTAGTGCCACTGCATGGTTCAAATGATGCAAAGCCCAGCCAGGGTCACACGCACCCCGTGACGGCCGTGCAGGGGAGGAGGCATCACCTGGGGAAGGTGCCAGCTCTTCTCGTCCCAAGCACCGTTCCTCCCACTCACTCTGCCCATAGGCATGCGTTGCTTTTCTGCTGGAGCAAAACAGGGCAGCACAATAATGTTCGCTTTATGAACATGCCAGGTTTTTATTTAGGCAGCAATATTGCCTACGAAGAAGCCCGGTGCACGTCATCCTTCCTCTGCCCATTGCGTGGGGCAGATGTTAGAGCAATTCTATCTGAAAGCTTTTAGCTCCTGTAACTGATGATTTATATTTGTGCTGTAATAGCCAGATACTGCATATTATTGCAGTAAGGATTTAATTGTTTTAATGAAAGTAGCTTTTTCTGCATTGGAATCAATTTGCTAAGTTTGGATGATGGAATATAAGACCGGATTTGGCTGTGCTTTTTGTGTGCCCTGAACAAAAAGGCACAAGCCATTTCAAAAGAACTAGCCTGGCATACTGAAACTTTTAATAAGTAATATCTGCATAACTAAAGGCAATAGGAGCAGCCCAACCTGAAGAAAAAGGGTTTTGCAGGAATTAGTGTCTCACTGTCACATTTGTAAAATGGACACATGCATTTTTCAGATCTTTGCACATTAATGGCTGTATTTGATTCAAAATACAGTCAGTGAACCCTCAGTAAATGGAATTAAATGGTATGTGTCTGATTTGAGGGTGACAATCCACCAATTGTTTCTTGTTTGAATTACTACCTGCGTGGCTGGGCACAGTGGTAATTGAAACTATAATGTTTCATTCCTCTTTAGCTATAATTTATCTGAAAAGTTCATTCACCGCTATTCTATTCTCCTTCCTGAAATCTCTCCCTTTACCATTACCGTGCTGTCAGGGACCACATCTTTTCTGTGTGCCCAGATTTTGACCTGGCTTGGGCTTGGCAGTTCAAGCACATGAACGAGCAGCATTTCCCTGGACCAGCCCCATCTGCCCCCTCTTGCTCTGGCCACAGGCGACTGATCGGGGGCTCGACTGCTCTGCAAGGCATGGGGCTCCTTTTATTCAGCCTCAGGTCTCTGCTTTGCCTTTGGCTCAGAGCTCAGGTGAGCACATCCTTACAAGGTTCTTCAAATTTCCCTTCAAAACCAAGAATTTGCAGTGGCTTTGAGACCATCTTATTTTGTGTGACCAGGATTATTGACTGCAGGACCTGGACATACTTGTACAGCAATAGCTGTAAATGGAGAGGTATCAGGGGTTACTCTTTCTTCCATCTGTGCCTTGTTCCTTTACTTGGTTCTTACACACTCTGCAGAGGTGTCTGTGGCTGCCACAGCAGTGCTGGGCATATGCTAGGGGCAACAAATAGATTGCCTCTCTCTTGACACTACCCATTTATAAGAAATTTCTAGTCTGTTTTCACCCAATATTGACAAACAGAAGAAAATGGAATGTATTTTATTCACCCGTAAAGTCTGACATTTCAAAAGATGGAACTGAATTATCCTCCTCATCTGTCTGCAGATAGCTGATTGCTGGCTAGCTATGACTTCACACCCGCAGAGTAATGACACCTAGTAATGACACCTAATTTCTGAGATTTCAGAACGAGCACTTCTTTCTCCCATGGGACCGGGCTGGAAATCCCTGGGAAGCTTTTGAACCCTTCTGTCAGCAATGGGGCATGTTCTTGGCAGAGGCATTTCTACAAAAGCATTTGCATCTTCTTGAGTTGGTGCCACTGCCTGTGGTCTGGTTGTGACTCAAGAGTGATGAACCTTGGATTTTGTCCTTTCTTTTGGGGTGATTTAGATGAAAATCCCATGTAGCTCGTGTGCAAATTGTCCAGGAACAAGGAATTGCAGGGGGAGGCAAAGAGGGGATCATAGGAAAGAGGATAATGAGATTTAGAAGATAATTAAGGCTGCTGGTTCCCAAATACCACAATGCTCACAGATGGGCTAGTGAGCCCAGGGAAAAGCCAAGTGCTGGAGAAAAGCCAGCAGCTGAGGTGGGGCTGCAAATCTGCAAGCGCCGCTTCAGGGAGGGTCCTCAGCACCTCCAAGCCCTGGGGCTGGTCCCTCTCTCCAGGCACAAGATATGCGGAGATTCTCATGCACTGGGAGGCATGCATGGCATTGATCTACCAACCTTCACCTCCACCAGGGGATCCTGGCACCTTGACAAAGCATCCGCGTTTGAAACTAGGCTGAGCTAAGGAGATGGGTGGAGAATAGCAATGAGCAAGGACAGACTGGCATCTAAATGTGGAAGGAGTGTGGCAGCCCATGAAGAGAGAGCTGGGGAAGGGGTGGGGATGAAGTGAGACGAAGCACCTGGAGGACAAGTGCTGAGAGGGGAACGCATCACCCAAGGGCAAAGGAGGGCAGTTCCTCCCCAGGGAATTCCCTGCCTTTCCATACCAGCACCAGGAGGACCCCTTGGTCCCTGTGGTGATGGCAGATCAGGGGAAGGAAGACTCTCCTCCATCCTCTTCTGCACCCAAAGGCTCTTGAGTTTCCCCTTCCAAAGCTGATGATGCCACGTCCACCAGTGCAGGAAAGCTCTTGGTGGGCTCAAATATAGTAACTGTACTGGGCAGAGAGAGAAATACTGATCCAGGTCATGGCACTATTTTCTCTAACCAAATCCCCAGCAGCAAAAGCAATCCCAGCTGCCTCAGATGGGAATTTCACCCAAAATGAGACCTCCAGAGTTAGTCTACAATGTTCTCCCACCCCCTCCATACCTTCACACACAAACCATTGCATACACACAGACTGTCTTTGTTAGGGGTTGTACTTCCTTGTGCCTGGAGTCCCAGAGCCATACCAATTTAAACCACCCCTTGCCTTTTCAAGCTTACCTACTAAATATTTTTTTCTGCTTGCCTTGGAGTGCAGGCTGAAAAATTAGAGCAAGTGGCTGCATTCCTCAAAATAAAACTGGGATTTGTAAGTGCCAGAGGACGTTGGTGGTGCTGGAAGGGAAAGGTAATTGACATTCCCTTCGGGAAACCTCTTCAAAAATTCGGGCCCCAGTTGCTTTGGATTTATTGTCAGTGGTGCAATACAGGCAGGGAGTATGATAATCCTTGCAAGCAAACAAACAGCACGACCAAAAGCAACCAAAGCAGAAGTTGAGCTCCACTGTGTGTCTGACAGCAGAGAGGGACCGGCTGTGACCTGGCTGATCTTCCAACTTGTTTGTACCAACCACAACGTTAGCGCATGACAATGCAAAAAAAAGCTAATAAAGTGCTTCTAAATGGGACTGAAAAGTCTCATCAGCAAGCCTGGGACCCTGCAGAAGAAGCCCAGGAGGGGCTGAGTGCTCAGCCGTCCCTGGGGCACTGGGGGGAAGGTGGTTGTCCGGGCTATGGCTGCTCCAGGGCATTCCAAAACGCTGCAGTGAAGTCCCGCTGCCCGCAGCGGTGCACAGCAACACGGCGCTGATTCACTGCAGGCTCCCCCAGGCTTGCCAGGATTTCCAGAGAAGCGATGGAGAGAATTTGTGTGGCATCCCACACCCCACTGTGGTGAGAGGAGAGCCTGTCTGCTCCCCAGCCCACATGCCGTAGATAACTAAATACCTGTGTATGTGAGACACACATATTTATATGCACCCACACTGCTGCAAATGCTGTGTATATGTGCTAGGTGCGCGGCACAGCCTTGGTTAACCCTTGCCTGAGTCACCCCTCCTCTTGCAACAAAATGTGCATCAAATGATACTCTTAGGAGGCGAGTTTGCACCAGCCTCTCAGCAGCTTCTATTTAAAGGGCAGCTCTGATGTCCTTGCTGTTGGGGTATTTCCAAAAGGGAATAAATTGTTGTCCCTTATCCCAGTCCCGCTGTTACAAACCGCTCAGTCTTTCTGAGATGGGCACTTGCTGTTGGCACTTGTACCAGGGCTTTGCAGTACGCAGCAATCGAGCCTTCATGTGTTAGGACGTTTTGCTCCCAGTTGGGTTGAAGCAAAGGCTCGGCTATTGCTCGTTCATCTGGATTTACACAACTATTGCAAAATGAAAAATAGAAAAAAAAAGTTTTAAAATCCAAATTAAAGCAGAACAGCTCACCACGACACAGCCCCAACAACCCTGCTGTATCAGATGCTCCACTCCTGCAGCAGCGGGGCTGGGGAAGGGTTTGCTGGGTGCTGGAGAGCAGTGACCTTGGGGCAGGTTGGGCAGGGAGTCGGTGCTCGGGGCTGTGGGACCTTGTAGCAGCTCCAACTCCCCCTTCTCCACCTGCAAAGGGTTGGGGAATTTTCCAGTGATTTCCCTTCAGCTGCTCATTTACTAGGGGCAGAGAAGATTCTCCTCCCTTGCCTGCTTTCAAAGGTGCTGCTCCCCGCCCCAGGCTGCCCAAGCTTTTGACATTGCCACGTCTTTACCACTCACAACATGACAGACCACACGCCTCATTTCTGCCCAGCATCTGTCCTTTCCCATTTGGTGATTTTGTAAAAGGGTGTCTCCAAATCTCCCCTTGTTGTACCTCTGTTTCCAAATTGCATTTGGGTGTCTTGTGCTTTAACTGCCGCTGAGAGCACAGCAACTCTGGTGCATCTAAATAACTGATTTTTTTCAGGATCTGATTCAGGTCTTGCCTCCAGCGATATCAGCTTGGCTGCTACGGTGGGAACACGGTGTTAAATGTGTTGAAGTGAAGGAGAAAAACAGTTGGGAACATCAGGTGCAGCACGGGGAAGGGGCTGGCAGGCTGCACTGTGGCTCCCCTCCATCCATGCTGCCCCGGACATCGAGGTCCCTGGGCCCTGCTCCCCGTCTAAATTTGGTGCATGCCTCAAGCACGAAGCAATGTCCGCTCTCCTGGGCTGCCGAGCTTCTGCCTGGGAGACGATGAACACGGCTCATCCCCGGTGGTGTTACCACACCCCGCTTTGCCTCCAGCTCAAATGCCAAGGTGCTGCCGTGATATCATGCCCGTGTCCCCAGATATTTTTCCATGCTCCAGAGACACACGTGTGCCCGTGATATCCCCGTGCACCGTCCCCTTGGCCTGAGGACATGAAGCATTAAGAACTGCGGGTGCAGCTAAATGCCTCCCCATGCAGGGCTGAGAAGGGGAGGGCGATAGCCATAGTCATCGATAGCCATCGCAGGTCATACCCTGCTGCTTTCCCTTGACCTGCGTGGGGTTTCCCTGCAGGAGACCCGGAGGAGAGGGGGAGCCCAGCACTTCGGGTGCGGTTGGTCCCCACGACCCCGCACGTGTGCACACACCCGGGTGCATCTCTGTTCTCCATCCACCGCTGTAGCTCCAGGGGTGCTTTGGGAATGCAGTGAAATGATTAGATTTAGAAACAGCCTGGGAAGCACTTCATCCATGATTATCTGCAAGCCACTTATCCCATGGAAAGGCGTCTGCAGGGAGCCAGGCACGGGGCAGGGAGGCTCCGGCAACACTTAGCTCCAGTCGCAAAGATTGCCTTGAGATCCTCAGCGAGCTGCAGGCACCACGACCTTCTGCCTATGGCTGTGAGCAGAAAGGGTCTGATCCGGCAGCATGGACCTTGCTGAAATGAGTGGGAGGCTCGTGCTGTGGAGCTGGCAGGGAAGGGGCAAAGGCTCTGGCGGGACAGCAGTGGGAGAGCTGTGGTGCTCCCGGTCAGTTTGCAGCCAGGACATGCATGGGCACCGCTGCCCACAGAGCCACCGTGGCAGTCACCGGAGGCCACGCGGGTCCCGCGGTGGCTGTGCTGGCCAGGGGTCTAGCCACCACATGCTCACACATAATTCCTGACCTCAAGTCGAAAGTATAATTCTTTCTGCCACATCTGACATTTAGCTGTACAGCGATCCTTGCCAGGAAATTGCCATCATTTCAGTTCTGCTCCCAGCTACTGTTCTGATTTATATTTTTGTTTTTATCCAATTTTTCTGACTTGTTTTGGTAGGGTGGACAAAATGTTCTCACTCAAGACAGATGACAGTTTGCCGATAAGAGGAGCAACTTATCACAAACAGCTCTGATTCTTTCTCAAATGCTTAGTCTGTTGGAACAGCTTTAAAGTCTAATGTGATATTGTAGGTTAGCCCCAAATCTGCTTTCCCTCCTATATTTCATACTTTATCGCTCCGAGCATCAGTCCTTTTAAAACAAAACACTTCAATCTTTTTCAGATCATCTATGCTTTTCTTCCTTCCCCCCCCCCCCCCTTAATTTAACTCTTTTAAAACTTCTTTTGGTATGGCAAATAAAATAAACACCGTAGATGAGTGACCTCTTGGAAGCTTGGTGTCCTTGAATCTAACTTTAGAAATCATTTGTCACAGGCACAGAAATGTGCACTGCAATCAGAATTAGCTGCCAGAATGTTTTTTTTTCAGACAATTATATTGTAATTTGAGTGACATTCTTGATAATAGTTCAGGTTCTCCAACCTTCCCCCCATGCACCAGCAAACTGTACACTAAAAAACAAAACTTGGGTCCTATTCTGGTTTTAAAATCCTTTTTTTATTATTTATCATATGGAAAGTAAATGAGAGGGAAAAGAGAGACAAGGAAGCTGAACAGCTTTGAGCTCTGGAGATAAGCCCAGTAGGCTAAGAGGGTACTATACAGTTGGCTTTAGTTCAGCAAAAACAGGACTTTCTACCAGAACTGGGTGAATAATTTGCAGTTAGTAATTTGGGCCAGAAAAATTCAGATTATTTCAAAACTTGCAGCTTTACTGAGTGAAATGCCCTCTTCTGCTCATGATTTGTATGCTAGCAAAGCATAACATGCTCTGATCAGGTGCTAATGTTTGAAATTGTAGATTTTGTAGCAAAATCACTTTTGGTCTGCAAGTGTGTTATTTCGATGCAACCATTTATCACTAACGCTCAGGCTGCATCAGTGCCTTGCACGGGACAAGGGATGTGCTGGTGTCCGTGAAGGGATAAGCCCCTGGGCACACGTGCCGACGAGGAGCTCAGGCATGTTCAAACTGGTGTCCGGAGCTCAGAGTTCAAACCTCCTCCTCTGCCGGGCAGTGATGTGGCCGGAGCTGACTTCAGATGCCCATACCGATATTCATCCTGCAGATGTATTTTTATGATACTCATTCCCGGAGCACAAGTGCTCGGGAGTGCAGGACAGGGCTACAGCAGGGCTCTGTTAAAACTCAACCGGGATTGAGTCTTTGCGAATAATCTGTTGGATTGCTCCCTCTGCCCTCCATTAAATAGTTTCAATTTTTATACATCAGTGCAATACCCAGTTGCTGAAACCAGCCTGCGAGTCTGCGTGTACCAGAATGACCAAGTAACCAAACACCGAGATCTCTGCTGGGTGCAAGTCAGCTGCAGGACAGCCCAGAGGGACAGGGGCCGTTGTCCTGCTTGGGTGCAGGATCCATCCTTGCACCCCAGAAAGCTCCTGAAATCCTTTCGGGAGCTACCGCTCCCTTCCAGAGCGATTGCGGGTGGGTTTGCACCACCCCAGGGTTCATGGGGTGGGAAGAGCACGTTCCTGATCGCTGGGTTTGGATCATGGGTGAAAACTGTACACTTGAATTAATATGTTTTTGGGGAAAAGCCTCTGCATTTGTAGCATTAACTGAGAGCAGGAAAAAGAGTTGATGTCCTGAATCGAGGACTGCTGAAGCTGCTACATGTCGGTTGCTCGGGGGTCAGGTGTCTTGGCGGATTTTGGCAGTCCGTTTCAAAATCTTGAAAGAACTTTTGAGGCTCAAAATACAGCTGCCAGCCTCCATTGCTAATCACATCACTACAAACACCTCTCGTGTATTTGGAAGGAAGGCGTTTGGTGAAAAGCAAAGCTGCCCGGCCGTACTTACCGCACAGAGTCGGGGGGGGTTCATTTATCAGACGTGCCGGAGCATCGCTCCTAGGTGCCACTGCAAAGCGGCTGCACCTGAGCAGCACTAACCTCTCCCAAAGGGGATTGATTCCACAGCTGCACCCTGGCCGATGCAGAGCCAGGCTGAGCGTCCCGGCGGGCACAGCACGGATCCTGCCATCGCCGGAGACATCGCGAGCCACAGCCTGCAGCCGCCCTGCGCAGCACCAGCAAACCTCTCCCAAGGTCAAATCCCCCCAGGCAGTATGAAGGACCCTCCAGGGACCCCTAAGACTAACGAAGTGTGAAATTCAGGTCTAAACACATGTACAGCCAACGAGGTGCCTCTTTCACACCCGGTTGTTACCTGGAAATAGGGCACGCGGTGTCTTGTAAGGGCAAGAGCTTCATTTTCCCTGTGCTTGAACCCCCCTGGCAATGGCAGCTCCCCCTGTGACTTCCAGGGCCCTGTGTGCACAGAGGCAATTGAAGGAGACACGTTCACTTCTCCGTGTGATGGAGTTATCCTCCTTCCAGTAAATAAATGTCCGTGTGTGTACTTCGCACTTGTATCTGAAGTGGAGATACTGTCTGCCCAGCTCTTTCAATTTTTCATCCTCCTGGAGGGAAAATGTGATAGGAAAAGCCCCAAAATTAAAAAAAGACTGAGTGAACAGCCATACCTAGAGCCTTTTTCAGCACAATCCACCCAATTATTTTCCTTCCCCTGCCTTTTTTAATTTTAGAGCTACCTCTGAATATAGGTCCCAGGTCAGCAAGGCATTAAGGCACTCCCGAAGTACCTCAGCTTTAACCATATCCCATGGAAAGGACACTAATCATCTCTCACATCTTCAACTAAAGACACAGCATTTTATCTGGGATCCAGAGTGTGTCTATAAATATCAGCCCATCTTGCAGCCAGGCAAGTGCTCAGTCCATTACAGAAATGGGTAATCTAAATCACAGAGCTGGCCGGGGCTCGCCCATGGTTAATCTTCATAATGGGAGGGAGCTGGACCAAAATCTATGTATAGCTGAGATGGCAGGAGGTCCAGAGGATATATACAGTGCAAACACCAGGCAAAGCTGTTCCCATAAAGATGCCCAGAATAATCCCATCTTCTCCAGATTCTCTCGCAGCCCCGTGGGCCACCTCGGGACAGAGGTACCTGCACGGGGGAGCAGTGATGGCTGCTCCGGAGGTGTGCAGGTAGAGGACACATCTCGAGGGGACCCTTCAGGAAATAAGATGAGCAAAAACCTACTTCTCAGCTCTTCTGCTGATGGATGAGGCTGGATGGGTGACCACAGTGAAGAGAAAGATCTAGGCTGTATCTAGATCACAGGCAGAGAGCTCCTGAAATGCATCTGTACATCTAAATGCAAAACCTAATGGGATTTCCAACCCTTTGGTTCTTTCTAGCATTTTGCTTGCTTTTTATTGTCCTAAATACATAGTTTTTTAAGGCACTGGTCCCTCAGAGAGGGCAAACCTGTACGATACCAAAAAAAGCCTTTTGTGAAGCGGAGTGGGCCTTGGGTTGGGCTGGAAGAGGAGATCTCCCATCTACCCCAAGCACAACTTGGGGTCCCTCTGCAAGCCCCAGATGTTCACCTGCAAAGGCTGTTTCCAGGGACACGCTGCCATCGGCAGCGACGCTGCCAGGGACGCTGCCAGGCCATAAGATGCGGTACACTGCTCTATGTGTTGTTAGTCATTTGTTGTGGTTAGTAAGCAAAACCACACAAGCTCATTTCTGTTCTATTACAAGAAGGAAAAAAAGGGAATAAAATGACTCATTTCAAGGTAATTTGCCACGGATTTTGTGTATGATCGAGAGGTCTGTAAAAAGTGGGGATAGTTGCAAAAATCTAACATGGCCCTTTAGAAAAAAGTATCACAAAGTTATCAAATGTCGACAAAGTGAGAAAAAAGTGCCGTGGTTTCAATGCACTTTGCATGTCTATAGATCACAAACTGCCCAGCTCCCATCTGCCCAGCCCGGAAGCTGCTTTTCTCGTTAGTTTGATGGAGTTTTGGTCAAATCTCTGAGGGACGTCACTGCACGGGCTGGCAGCTCCTTGGCAAGGATTCGGTCTTGGGAGGTGGCACATACGGGGTGTGATCCTGCTCTTCCTTGGTCAGCCACTGCATGGACCTGGCACAGGTCCTGCTGCTCTTTTCTGTTCCCCATGTCTCTGGGGAAGTGCAAGGAGATCCGGGGTGGGAAAGATTCCCTTCCCCCAGGACGCAGAGAGTCCCTCCGAACGCGGAGATAAATTTCAAAACCACCACTGAAAGACAGCCGCGTCCCATAAAGTGCTGGCTGCTCTTAGGAGCGAAATGGAGATTTCTCCCGCTAATTATAAAAATGGCAGGCAAAACCCTGCACGATATGATTTCTTACATTAAACAAATTTTATGGCGGAGAAGACTTTTAGTGGCACTATTTGCAGACCTGGCCTTTCGCCAGCTCGCTGTCATTAAATCTGCCGATCTTAAGTATCAGCTGCACTTATTCAAAGGGGCTATAAATAAAACCCTGAAGCCTATTAAAGGAGCCGGCTTCCTCGGGCTGTTTGTCAAGCCTGCGGACAGACTGACATCGCAAGCGTTCGGGCGACCCTGGCTGGTGCTGAGCACGGGCAGCGCAGCACATCTCTGGACAGGTCTTTCACATGCTCACGGATTTATCTTTCACACTGCGAGAAACACACGACTTTTTCATTAAAAGAAAACCTCAGTTTACGCTGGCAACAAATAAAACTTGTTCTGTTAGGGCTGGATGAGTCCTTGACCACATGCCTGCAGCCTGAAACTGTTCAACCTTTGCTTAGCTGCAAGGGTTAAAAATTAACAGGAGCATGGGGAGTGGATAAGGAATGGAGCTCAGATATTTTATAAGGTGTTTTATTGTAAAAAACACAAGGAAGTGTTTTATTGTAAAATATGGAGAAGTCACCACTCCCAGGATGTTTATATGCCATCAGCCGCACTTGCACTCAGGACTGCCACTCTTCTGGCTCTCCTCTGGGATTTGCCTGGTAAAAAACTGCCAAGCCCACAGGCTGCGGGTACCCCCGCCACCCCAAGCTGCCCATGGGTCGCAGGCAGGATGCTCCAGGATGCAGCAGCCACGCTCTGTGTCGCTGGTGCAGCCCCTATGAAAAATGGCTCGCAGTACTAATGTGTGGTTAATGACCCATGGTTCAGAAATGACTAAGATGCAGGAACTAAATTTACAATCAACTTCTTTTTGGTTTTTTCTTCCCCTGAAACCTTGAAACCAAAGTTCCTAATCAGAAAAGTCCATGAAAGTACCTTTTTGCTTCCAGGCAGGGCAGGTGACTGCAGGCAGCCGCAGTATTGAAGTTGGGTGCTGTCACCGTGCCAGGCGTGACACGGGGCTGCTTCAGTGGCAGGGTACATTGATAACGCAGTCGCAGGAGAGCTCACTGGTTGATGCCAGATTTATTTTTGTAAGTGCAAACTAATGAAATTTAGAGGTTTTAATAAAAAAAAAAAAAGCTACAATTTAAAAATGAAATTCATATCTGAACCGAGCGCCAATCGCATTAAGGAAACAAGCAGCTCAGGCTTTTTCCCAGAACAGCCCCCACGCTTTTTGGCAAGAGGCAGGGAGCTCCAGTTTGTCCCAGTGAAGCTCCTGGCTCTGCACAAGTGATGGGCCAGGGCTGTGAGCAAGCAGGGGCTGTGAAGGGTCCCTGCAGACACCGCACCGTCCGTCTGTCCTGGGCTCAAACAGGGGGAAACCACCGCGACACGAGCAGGCACCGACCTCTTCCTAGAGGTACGTTTATCCCTTTCCCATTCCCCCACTGCTCAGCCAAGGGGGGAACCTCACTCATCATGTTCTGAATTTTTAAAGGTAGCAAAGACATTGTTTAAAAGGCAGTGAAAGGGAAGGAAAAGTAACTGTAAACCCACAGCAGAGGTGTCCCAGAAAATGAAGGTGAGTATCCAGGAGGAGAGCCATTCAAAGAAAAAGACAACCTTGAACATCTCCCAACAGTAAGGATGCATAATTTAGAGCAACCTGGAGGCATTTTGTAGCTTGTTTATTTTACAGACTTTTTGCTCTCTTCTCTCATACTTCTCCACTTCTCTATTCACAGATTTGCCCCTAAATACTGTGATAGATTAAAGAAGATGTAGGGAGTTATTTTCAAGAGCGGGGACAGGCACATCCCCAGTCACTGAGCCCAGCAAGGGCCGAATCTGGAGAATTGCTGTGGCTTGGTTTTGCTCTGAAACAGCAATTTTCTAACCGAAACACATTAACATGCACCAGCTGTAAATAAAATCACCCAGACGGGAGACTTTTCAAACCCATCAGAAGTCTCTGTTCCAGCCCTTGGCTGCAAAATGTTTAGGACCTGCAAGAAAAGGGTTGGTTGTTTTTTTCTTGCTTTCCAACAGAGCCAGTTAAAATGAGCACAAGCGTGTTACGTGGTCAGCACAGTTTGGCCTGGGCTGGATTCAAGCCAACACAACCTTGAAGCACGTGCCAAAGGCAGGAGATGAGCAGGTGAGAGGAAACCTTCAGATCTCAAGCCACACGTGCAGGTGCCCTAAGCACAGTTCTTCCTCTCTCTTGGCTTAGCCCCCCATCGCTGGGGTTTGCAAAAATCACTGGAAATCCCCTGGGGACCAAAAGGCAAGTGAGATTATTCCCCAAATGTGATTTTTTGTGGCAGCCCAGTAAAAGTGCTTGTGCGTGCTTGGGGAACAGCCGCAGCAGGTCGAGCTGAATATGGGAAGTGGCTGCCGGAAGAAATCAGGAGGTTGGAGACCATCGGAAGCAGATGTATGACAGATTGTTTTTTGAGTCATTCTACAGCCACTGCCATGATGACCCTGAAATGCATCTGTGCTGCAATTGGCGGTGGTTGGGCTGAGGTTTTCCCTTCTGCTATGTTTCCCCTGCCAGTTTTTGGGCTAGTGGCCTTTCTGGAAGAGGAGACACTTGGACTGGATGGGCAGGAACAGGTACTGGAGAGCATGAAGAAACACAGAAATCATTCAGCGTCCATCCCCTTCCCTGGCCCAAGGAAGAAAATGAAGATGCTGAGAAGAGAGCTAATGAACACACCAAGGGAAGTGAGGAGAAGAACATTAATTGCCTGTACAGCAGTGCAGTGAGTCTGAGCAATAAAAAAAAGAGGGAACGACTAATTTATGAGTACAAATTCTATCTGGAGAGCATGACTTAAACTTGAGGAGGAAATCCATGTGAGTGGAATATTAAAATCAATAGTTGTAACCTATTTAGAAGAATTGAGTGGGCAAAGAAGGTGCAGGAGGGACAATCAATAGCAAAAGTGGCATCACTAGAAACTTAAGAGCAAGTGACCTCAAATACAACTAAAAGCCGAAAGAAGATGCTTCTTCAGACCATCAAACCTCACTGACTCCTTACTCAGATATCTATATAATATTTAAGAAAATTTCCCTATGCTGTCCTGGGGAACCTCAGCTTGAATAATGTGAGCTGGAGGGCTCACGCTGCTAGTTTTTGGAATTTCTAAGTGATGCAGAAGAGCATTTCCTAACCAAAACCAGGAGGATCCTCCACAGGATCATGTTGACAGCTGGAGAGCCAATCACAGACCCAAAACCTAGCTGCAGCCAGCACAGAGATGACCCCATTTCGATCGTACGTGCTGGACACAGACAGAAGAAAGCCTGAGCCAACAGTAGGTCCCTCTGCTTTTCAGCCTTGTAAGCCAGCTCACCTGGAGGATTTTAAACAGAAGATTTGAATGATATTTGGCAATTCTTTGTTTAAAAGCACTCTGGCTTTACTAGGTTCTAGGGCATCTAGTAAAATCTCAGCATTGAGAAAAAGAAGGTTAGTCTCATTAAAAACAGAAGCTCAAAGGGGAGTGAGAGTAGGTCTAAATTCACTCAAAGGAAGGGAAAGTGGGTGAAGGAAGGGAAAGCGGGTAATGAGGAACGTAAACCAGCCCCGAGCAGAAGGCTGTTAGGTCAAACTTGTGGCTAGCAGAGCTGAGGGCAATAGGGAAGTGCTCTTCAGATATAAGAGACTCAAAGTAGTTGTCTAGACAGAATAGCAGACGTTAAAAAAAGAATGCATAAAAGGCAGACACTAAATATTTAATTTCTCTATTTGGGGGGAAAAAAAGCTAAGTGAAGTAGCAATGTAATATGATGATGTGAAATATCTTCAGTTCCAACTCGGGATGTTAAACAGCTGCTACTACAGCTAGAGGATTTTTTTGATCAGCAGCCCTCGATATTCAGTCCCTGAGTTTTAAAATCTGTCCCAGGAGCGCCCCAGACCGGCAGCGTCTGCGAGGCGAGGAGTTTTCCAGAAGACCGAAGCAGCGCTGACTTTGTGCCAATGCATAAACGTCGATGAGGAGGATGACTTGCGTAATTATAAATCTGATTGTCTGATGTTGATTTTGTGAAAAATAATGGAAGAGCTGATAAGGGACTTGATTAATAATAATTTAAGGAGAATAATTAATTACAATCAACATGAGTTAATGGAAAATAGACCTTATTAAATGAAATTGATATAATTTTTCAAGATGTGATTATAGATTTGATTGATTTAGTACATTTCATGAACGTTGTTACGTTTGACTTCTGCGAGGCATTTGACTTAATGTTGTCTCATTTATTAGGAAGCTAAAACAATGTAAAATCAACACGGCATGCGCTAAACAGATGAAAACCCTGCTGATATGTTTGAACATATCAGAGAATCGTCCCAAGTGGCTGTGTTTCAGTTCATCATTTTTAGCAAATGGTAGAAAATCAAAACTCATTACAATCAAAGTTTGCTGATGAGACTTGGAGTAGGACCACGGTCGGTATGTGGATCGGTCTTTTCCTCAGACCTGCATCTTTCGTGAACCAGATATAAGCGAACACCAGCCAGTTTAACGTGGGCACACATGAAGCCACGCTTCTACGAACCAGGATTTCACTGGGGGGAGGAGGGATCTTATTACACAACGCTGGAAACTTGAAAAAATAGTGGAGTGAAATATCTCCGGTGTAACATCTAGTGGGACACTGCAGCTATTTCTGGTGTCTGCGACTCAAGAAGGATGGTGATGAATGGGAGAGGGCACACGGGAATGACTGAAGCGTTGCAAAACATGCCTTATAGTGACAGATTCAAGGACCCCAATACGCTTAGCTTAACAAAGAGAAGGTTAAGGGATGGCTTAATGACAATCCAGATGTATTCAGACAGGGTACAGAAATGCAGAAAGGGAGAGCTCTTCAATCTAATAGACAGAGCTATAAAAAGAGCTGGTGACTGGAAGCTGACACTGTTAAATTCAGACTGGGAAGGGTGTGCCTTTTAAATTGGGAGAAGTAACATCAGAACGACTTCCCAACAGAGAGTTTCATCATCACTGAGCATTTCAAAATCATGCTGGGTTTTTTTATGTTTTAAGTCATATCCTGGATTCACCCAAGATCACTGTGAATCGACATACAGACACCCACACCGCATAGACAGGGTGGTCCTTCTTTGGTTTTATAATGTTCGTCATAATGAGTATTTGAGTCATCATCCCTGAGCACTGAGTGGGACAATTCCCTTTTCTCAGAGTTATTGGTCTGGCCTTGGTGGAGACTCACGCAGACACCTCAGTGTTATTAGTACTTCATCTTTGCCAGTGGAAAGGCTGGAAAAGTACTATAAAACCAAATAAAACAAACCCAGCCTACATCCCTCTGCTATAAAAAAACCCTGAAATGCAGTGCCAAAGAGAGCAGCTCAGAGCAAGTACAGAGAGGACCTGCGTTCCAGTGGTCCAGTTAAATCCTGCTGATCCCAATCTGCTGCTTTAGCTTTATAGACTTTTCAGGGAAGTGACACATCCGTATTCCTTAAAAGTTGCTAAAACTGTGAGTAAAAATGTGTAGTTTGATAACACACTCATCTATGCCCAGGAAATCGCAGAATGAGAACGAGCCACAGTCTTGCACAGCGAGGCCTTCTGCAGGAGCTCTGCCACATCTCTGCTCTCTGGTTTGGGAGCTGCTGAAATTTCTCTTTTTGTGGAAATTCTTCAGCAGGAGCCCTGGCTGCAGACCCCTCCCTCGGGCAGCTCCAGGAGCCACCCATTGACTTCTCCTGGGACTGGTCTGCAAGCCCCAGCTGACATCTTACTGTGCATCCAGATGCACTGGGGACCAAACAGGTATATATATATGTAATTTAAATTGTTTTTTTTCTTTGCGTACTGGGACATTGTTTCTGGGTTTTCAAGCTCTGAAAACAGTGTCAGAAAAAAAAATTTCCTTCCAAAGAAACACTGTGATGGGTGGAAGTGGTTAGATAAGAACTGATATCCAAAAGTGGGACAATTAAAGTTGTTTCATAATTGATTTATATTTAAGGGGCTTTATCTTCTGGTAAGGTCTTTACCTTTAAAAGCAGGTCTTTACCTTATATAAAGGATATAAAAGAGATGTAATTTGTTATCTTAACTTGTAATGAGATCAGCAAAGAAAGACTTTTAAGCCCTTCCACAGCTTATTTGTGATTTCGCTGTGGTCCTTCAGCAGCAAAACCTATCCAGCTGTACGTTTAGGGCCTCATCCCTGAAGCTGGGAGGCTGGGACCTTGTCTCACCCCTGCTGCCCACACCACGGAGCTAGCTGCCCGTGCTGAGCACCACCAAGGACTCTGGGTCCTGAGCTGTGCTGGATTTAGCTCTGGCATGATTCAAGCCATCACTGCTGTCCCCATGGGACAGCACCCGAGAGCCACAGCCGAGAGCCACAGTTGCTAATCCAGATTATTAATCAGCGGGGAGGAGGCAGCACTGTAGGATGCTGCTGACTGCAGTAGCGAACCCCACACACACTTCTGTATCTCCTGCTCAGGGCAGAGGGCATCAGGCAGCGACTTCTTCAGCAGCTCCAATTCAGTCTGCAAGAGCCCTCTGCTCCAAATGCCGTTTAATCCAGCTCCATGTTAGCCAGCCAACAAGATTTCCATTGATTTCAGGTTTTGGCCCAGAAACCGTGCAGATGCTTTTGAACTGAACAACTTAAGCACAACGCTTATGTTTTGTCAGAGAAAGCCTGAACCAGCAGAAACTCTTTTAAAGCCAGGGCAACATCATTAGCATAGAGATAAACACTACTTTAATGTGGTTCACCATAACAATGGACCATTTATTAAAACACTTCACCATTTAATTTATTTAGCATTTTATATTGAAGAGTATTTTCATTAGGATTCCACTGCAAAACCGAAGAAGGCATTAAATCATTTAATATACTGACAGCTCACTTAATTTATTTAAGCACAGGAGTCTAATTCAAAAAAGCAGACCTTACACAGTGCCCTGCCTTTACAGTCCTGGCATACAAGGTCCTATTAATTTCAGGGTAGGGTGTTATATGAATTTAGTTTGAGATCCCATTACGTGCTTTCCTTTGGTCAGCAACCTGCTGCCTTGCTGCACCCTCCAGAGCTGCGCGTAGGAATCCCTCCTGGCGCACACCAGCCCAGCTTCATGGCTTTTGCTTCTACTAATGCTTGTGAGCATCTAGCTCTTTGCATTTGGCATTTGGTTTCCTTTGGTCCTTGATGGACCACAGAGCAACCGGCACGGCCAGAGCAGCAGAAAACAGCAGGGAAACAGCGGCAAATGCAGCAAGTCCTGAGGTCGTCAATGAATTCTTCAATTTAACTCTCGTGAGTTGGCATTCCTGGCTCTGGAGCACTTGGTAAAGTCTGGGAGATCCACTGCAGCGTACTCCTGTCTCAGTTTGTATTGAATTAACCAGTGACACCCAAATCTTCAGGTCTGGGGTGACGTATGGTGAGGCTTCACCAGCCCTGCCCTGGGAGATGCTGAGCAGCATCAGGACTGTCCACAGTTGTCACGTCAAAGTTGTCACATCCCGCCTGAAGCAAATCCTCCACTTGGTATTCTGGGTGCTCAGCTCCGTGGACAATCCAGCCCTTGTGGCTTATTACTGATGTTCCCAGATCTGCCATAATAGATGGCAGAGAAGAAAATTGTCGCCTATGACAAAGCCCTGGGTGATATTGGGGTCCCCAGTGGCTCCTGGTTTGGCTGCTTTCCAAGACTGGTGTTGAAGCAGAACCTCAGAAACAATAGCACATTGTCAATAGGATGCACAGGACATCATTAATAAACATTAGGGAGCTTGATATGATCTGGTAAAAGCAGTACAATGAAATGAGGTACCAAAAGCAGGATGGAGAGGAGAGGAAGAGACCTGCACAGGGTGTTTAATGACTCACCGGACTGTGAAAAGCAGCGGAGAGCAAGGCTGGGATAGAAAACCTTTTAATGAATTCAACATGTGTACACCCTTTGAAGGCTTAGCTCCCCATTCCCCAGTAATGTTCGACCCACCTGAAGATACTGATCATATAGAAAATAATAACCAGTAAGTAATAATAATAGTAATAATAGGAAGAGCAGGACCCTCATCTCCAATTCATATTTATAATCCAGAAAATATCTCACCTAAAGCCAGAAGATTTATGGGTTTGCATCTATAATTAATATCCTTCCTTATGCAAGAAAGGGTATTTTTTCATGCAAATAAATCTGGTGCTCTAGACCTATATTTTGAAGACTAATATTTAAATCCCCAGCAAGACACGGTTATTGATTGTATAGATGCGTATATAAGAGAGACACACCATGCACATATATATATAGATAGCTTTGTACATTTATATTTAAAATAAATAGATATAGTTTCTCTTTTAAATGCAATAGATGAAGCTTAAGCAGGGAAAAGGAGGAAGATGGGGAGGTCGGCTTGGAGTCTGCTTCAAACTGTCCCTGTTTCCCAAAGATTCAATTTCCATTAGGCCTGTTGCTAACGGCAGGGCTGTTCCTGGGCGCCAAGACACATAAAGGGCTTTGAGACAAAGGCAATCGATCTAGTTTTAGTTTTATGAGGAAAATAAACAGTTAGGCTGATATAACAGTAAAAGGGTCAAACAGGGTCAGGGCTAATGAAGTGACTCACTGCAGGTTAAAATTAAAGCACCCTTCCTTTTCTCCGTCCTCCCTTGCATACCTCTCCTCCGCAAGTGATCCCTGTGTCTGCCAAAAATCACACGCGTGGGCAACAGCAAAGCACCAGCTAAGGGTCGAGCCAGCTTGTGCAGGGCTGGGGCAGGACTTGCCTTGGCTGAAGCTCTCCACCTCCAGCAGCATCTGCTGAGCGATGGAAACCTCCGGCCAAGGCAAGCCCTGCCCTTCAGCTCCTCGCCATGGCCACGGCATGGACCACAGCCACTGCATGCTGCCAGGGAGGATCAAAGGTACCTGAAATCACCCCTCCAGGGATGGATCAGTCGCTGGTGGTTGGAGGCTTCCTTCAAGGAGCTGTGTTGTAGGCTTGGAGCTTTGCAAGCTCAGGGCTAGCTCGGGTCTTGGGGGGTAACCCCTTTGCTAGCCCACAGGGGGTTACGACCAGCTTGCTCAGCATCTGCAGGCTCTGGTCTGCACGCAGGGGGTCTCCTCACTCTCTGAATAGTCTCTACAACCAGGTTTCAAAGGGTTTATTTGTTCTTTTTATTTTCTCAGGGTTTCTTTTCACTTTCCTGAGTTGTAACTAGCAGAGTGGGAATGTTCTGGGTAAGCAGTCAAACCAAAACTAGGAAGGGACAGCTTCTCTGGTACAAGCAGGGATTTATCTTAAAAATATTGAGAATTACTGGAAATTTAAATGTAGGCACTGTTCCAAGGTCAAGCCTGTAAGCCTCACCTCACTTAGTGGTGCACTTACCAATGGAGGTAAAGTACTTCTGCTGTTCTGGATCCAAAGAGTAAAGGTATGAACAGAGCCCAGACACTTGTATTTATACTGTCCTAAGCTGTAGAACATCCCCATTTAACTGAGACTTTAATTATTCATGTTTAAATACTACTCATCAAAAAAAATCCCTTATGCACTTGGTCATTTGAGGAGCTCATCAGTGATTGCGTGCCAGTGCGAGAGCTCCCTTCAAACCTCACGGCACTGGCTGCCACGAGTGGGGAAGGAGCTTCTTCCCCCTAAATTATGGTCTCCCAGAAGAGAGATTATACCTGCGGGAAGGAGGAGGAGGGAAATGGCAATACTGGGGCAGTGCAGCAAAGCGGTGGCGAGCCCCCAGGCAGGCTGGCTGCACCCTGCTTTGGGGTGTCAGCTCCATCACCCGCGGGCTGCACGGAGAGGCAGGAGGTCTCCTTCCTCCTGCCATCACTTTCCAGTGTCAGGAAGCCTCTGTGGAAAGGGGAAAAAAAAGAAGCTAAGGAATCCTTCTGGCAAGCACATGAAGGAGCTGTGCTGCTCCAAAACTTAGTCACCGTGGAAAAGCTTTCCCTAGAGACATGTTGCCCATTGCGCTCCATATATGATTTTTACCCCCGTGAAGACCATGGGCTGTGAGTGCTTGGCCACTGCTCTTACCTGCAGCTGTGAAAGGTACGTGAAGGTATGTGAAAATAAATTCATGATTGTAGCTCTGCAAGGCCAAGTACAAATAGCACAGGGGCTCGGGAAGCTGCAACCAGCGTGGGGTACTTAGCCAGGGCAGAGCTGTGCTGCAACTTCATTTTCATGATTTAGCATTCCTGCTGTAAATAATTGATACTAATGTAAGTGAGATAAGAGACAGACTGTCTGTGGGCTGAGAGGAAGTGGGTCCCGGTGACATCCACCTGAAAATGTGCTTGCGGATTTATCTGAAATAAAAACGTTGAAAAGCCAAACACAAAATCTGAGAGGCGGGAAAGGCAGGAGGGATGAGAAAGGTAATCTGCGGATCAGTTTTGAGGACACCCATCTCTCTAAGAAAAAGCTCCTGATGCTAATTTCCTTAACGAGAGAACTCCAGCACTAACTAGCACTTTTGAGCTTTCCACTCTCCACACCACTCTCGCACTAGTCAATAAGCTGTGTTCGTGCACTGCCAGAAAGCTGGCTGGGTATTAGCATGGTTTAAGGAATCAAAAAGTCATTACAAGGGGTATGTGCAGCGCACCCCTCCCCGTCAGAGACCACGCCAACAAGAAATGCCAGTGAGCTCAGTATATTTGATGCTTTTGGCTTAAGTTATCTACAAAACAGCTGAGTACCAGGAAGGAGCTCTCCTGCATCTTAGACTTTGAAACCGGAGAAGGCAAAATTATATATCTGGTCCTGCGAGGGCAGCCGTGAGACGGGCGATGGAGACAGCCACTGCTGGGGTGGAGAAGGGGAGATTTCCCTGCTGGGAGCGTTTGAGTCCAGCGCGTCCCAGGGGCCATTACACAGTATCTGTTTCTAAATCCTGATTTTTGAGGCTGCTATTGGCATTTCACGTCCCCTGAGCGGTCTGTGCCCGGCGGCAAACAGACATTCACTTCACCCGGCATGACGTAATGCCCGCTTTGATCCTGTCTAGCATATATAAAAAAGGATAATGTCAGCTGAAAAAAAATGACACCACCATTGAGCCACCTTTACAGCTCTCCACTAAACCTTCTCTCTCTCCATCTTTACGCACCATCTGCATTACCGGTTGCTCATCAGCCCAAGGACCTTCCCGTACCCACTGTAAAAGGTAAGTGTGCCTGATGGTTTTAAATTGCTGGAGGATGCCACACATAAGTGAAAGAAATCTGCAGTGGCTATTCCTTAATTTGAAACTATTTCCTTGTAAATGTAGTGGAGGGTCCCTCAGATCGTGGGTCTCCCATGCCTAGAGCAGGCAGGTTTGTCATACTCATGTCCCAAAGGCCATGACTTTACACATCGCTCTGGTAAGCACATATTCAGTGCTCTGAATTTGTTTTAAAATATACTTCTTAAGCCACGGATTTCATGCAGGAAGCCAGATGAAAAGAGCTGCTTTGAAAATGCTAGGAAAGAGCAGCATTGACTCCTCAGTGATACAGATGGAGAAAGCTAGAGAGACTTTCTCATCCCTAACATGATTTTATGATTCAGTGAATAATGCATATTAGCATAATACTGACTACAAAAATCCATACTCCTCATTTACTATTAATTAGTTATCAACATTATCCTATTATTAATTATTAACATTTACACTATCAATCAGCCCCTGGCTGACTGATAGCTTAAAATCTTGCATAAAGATTGTTACAACAATAGCTACAGTACATCACATAATGTGCTTCACAGTCGGGTTGTCGTATCCTCATCTATAAAGCTTTTTACTAATGCACTTTACAACATATCTTACAGTACATGGATGAAGAATGTGGCTGCACCCAGTAATAATTCCATTAATTATGAATAAAGCATTTACAAATGACATCCTTATTTAAAAATGGTGATGAACACATTTTGTTTTAATGCGGATGCACTGTGTAATTTGTAATTCCATAAAAAGCAATGCTGGCAGCATGGGTCAGGGAAAAAGGGCCAAGATCTTGTGATCTTGACATCATAAAGGAAAGGGGGAAAAACGGTGGAGAAAATGATTGACAAACAACAAAACATTGGGATAAAGCTGACCAAACTCCGAGGTGATGGTTGGAAGGGACGGTTAAAAGTGCCATGCAAAGCTGAAAGGCAAAAGACCTTATCCGGTGACCTTGCATTGCGGTTGTGTCAATAAAACTCTATCCTATATTAATAAAGTCTATATTTTCATTGCTTTCTCTCATTTGCGATGTTTTCAGCTGGCTGGCAGCTCACCACGACTTGTTAGCCACATAGAGTTTGCCTTTGCAGTACCTTGGTACCGCTTTGTCCTACAGGCTTTCTGAGATGGCAGAATATTTATTACATACAATATTTCACTGAGGCTACTTACGTCAAGAGGCTATAAATACATTACTCTTCCTAGTTTACTTAAGGGATAAAAAGTGCGTAGCTAAGTTTACAGATCAGGCTCAAGCTCTATTAATGTGTGGTCTGTTCATTTTCCTATATATCTCAATTGTTTGAAATTATTTTCCAAATTAATCCTATGAGTGATTCTTGACTTACTGATCATTTCCAAGAGCTGCAGGTTGAGTTGTGCAGCGGTCGTATTCGGGTTTTTACACGTATTATGCAAGAAAGGTTAATTTAAACTCATGATGCTTTTTGGTAATAAAGCTGTGAATATTTATGTTGGTCATAGTTTTCAACTGAGCTTCTTATACCAAGGTTCAACCATTTAAATGTGTGCTAACTGGGGGTGCAAAAATCCAGGCCACTCACTTCTGACCACACTGGCGGGTGGCTGAGAGCTTTCGAGGTCAGCAGAACATCAGCAAGCTCCTTCAGATTCTTTTTTTCCTTAAGTTCAGCGGGGTTTACAGCAGTTTGGATGAACAAGGTGCTGGATAATTCACAGACCATGGTGCCATGTATTTGTTAGCACGTAGCTGAAGCTATGCATGGTGGTGAATGCTGAGTGCGGTGTAAGTTTCTGCAGAGTCAGAGAGTCCAGAGGAAAAGAAACCTGGATCCACCATGGAAAGATAAGGAAAAGCATTGCCTTGCGAGGGACCTAGTTCTGGGTTCAGCCAGACCTTTTTGCAGGTGCCCTACAGAGATGGGGCTGCAAACCGGCGCTGAGCCAGGCAGGAATTTCGTGTGAATTCTTTTCACACTCCTTTTCAATGTCTCATTCATGGGTGACACTTAGTGCAAAGCGTGACACCTGACGTGGCCCTTTCCCCAGATTTTCAAGTCAATAAACATAGTCAAAAGTTAATATATAGTGTTTACTGCCAGCAGTGTCAAACAGGACATTCTGCAGTCCCCCTCTCCTCTCAAACCCAGGGAAAGCCAGGCAGTGTCGGAAAGGCTGCTGTAATTACAGGTCCCCTTGTGCAAGGCCGCTTTGAAATTCCCAATAGTTCTCCAAACCACCAGCAAGTTGGTTTTCAGAGCTGGCTGACAGAGGATTTATTTATTAAGGTTTTGGCTGTTTGCAGCAGCGGCTGGGCAGCAGCAGTTCCGCAGTTATCAAAAATCTATTTCCTCGCAGAGTCACAAGTAAATATCAAACCCCCTCCGAGAAGCCGAGCGCAACATTTACATTTTAATCTCACAAAACACTTTAGTTTCTGACAAACTGGGTTTTTTGGTCTGTGTGTTACAGAGAGGAAAGGCAGCGGGGTTACAGGAGAAAGCTTTATAGCCCTGAGAGTGAGCACAGGCTGTTTCGTATACGCGATATGGCCAGAGCGGCACGGTGACTTCCCCGTCTGCAATGACAGCAAAGACCGTCACCCTTCAGCACTGCTGGAGCCAGGTGCAAACGAAAAGCAACCTGGCCCCACAAGCTAAGGGTGCACGGGCATCTAGCGCTGAGCTTGGGTAGCGATGGCATTTGCATGTGTCAAATAGGTCGGGGCTGGAGGAATAAGCAGCCCTGTGCTGTTGGCTGCCGTACACGGTCACTCCTGGCTACAAACAGAGCCAAGACAGGGGGTTTGAATGTGGGCTCATGAAGTTTGCAGCAGCCATCTTCAGCCTTGGCTGCCAGCGACCTAAGAGCAAAGGTCTGCCAGGATGCACGGCTCTGAGCCGGGCTGGCTCTCCCTCAACGTGGAGTTTTCTCTTGCAGCCCTCAGCAGGCTGCACACGCCCTGGCAGCTCATCCTTCTCCGAACCCAGCCACAGCTCTTATTTCACTGTCTATTCGCATCTTTGTCTACAGGGCAATTGGTATAAAGTGGAGGTGCTGGCTGGACCCAAGCTCTACAGTTTGCTGTCTGGCGACAAAAAGCATCGCTCTCTTTTCCTTGTTATCACCTCTGCTGAGGTCCCGTACTGCCTCCGTAGAATCGCTGCAGCAAGATATGAATTATGGATGAAATGAAAAATCCCAGCCTGGTGCACAGAGGGAATATGCAAAGTGCAGAGCAATCACCTCTGTGCATGAGCCTTGCCGTGTGCCACCTTCAGGTGCACGATGCCCAAAAATCTCTGCTCAGCCTCAGCCTGCGACTCCCTCATCCCGTAGGTCTCAGGATTCCCTCCTCCCAAGGGCTTCAGGTTTTGAAACGATGGCATCCATTACTTTGAAAAGCATCCCCTTATGCTTTGTGGAATCTTCATGTGGAGGTACCAAGGGCACTGTATGGATAAAAGCTTTCTTTTGAATTTACACGCAGAGCACCTCCAGCGGTGCAGGCATCAGGCAGGATGGGTGTCTACTCCCAGCATGGGAAGGGCTTGCCCAGGGGAAATTTGGCACAGTGCAGATCCCCCACTCCAGATTTGCTCCTGAGCATGTGAATGCACGTTTGCAAATGAGGTGATGCAGGGAGCTGTGGGCAGGAGCCCCCAGCCGAGGCTGGTTTGTAGGGGTGAGCCTGGCACAGCCTCGCCCCGAGCAGAGCAGCGCCCATGGGGATTTGCAGAGGTGTGGGCTGGTTCCTGCCAGAGCTCCCTTCTGCGGAAGCAGAGAAGTGAAGGGTTGGACAAGTGCTTCAAGGTAGTCACGGACTCTGGCTTTAAGGGTCTGTGATTTGGGGAAACTCAGTCTCTCTACTCATAACTTCTCTATCAGAGAAGAAAATGCCTTCCAGAAGGAATTTTTTAAACGTCTTTTAATTTTTAAATGCTTTAATTTCTCCCTTGCAAGCGCAGCTCTTTGCTTTCGTGCACCATCTAATAGCACACTGCAAATGTGTTTCTGCACAGCCATTTCTGAGTGTGCAATATCAACATCTGTGCTAAAACCAAGCAGAAATTTTTCCCTGAAGCAATATTTTCCTCAGTATTATTGTTACTTTTTCTTTTTAATGGTTTGCTTGTCATGGGGGCTCTTCAGCCTCTTAGTTTCAGGAAATGAAGGCTCCCTGCTTCTCCCTCCTTGTCAAAGCCAGCCCTGGCAGGCGAGAGCAACACCACCCTTGTCCTTTCCGCTAAAAAAGTTTTACTTAGTGCTCACTAAAATTATGCTGCACTGAAGCACCTCGTTGAACCGGGGCTTGGCCACCCTCTTCATCATCACGCAGAGCCCAGATTGGCATGCCCAGGCATGGGAGAAGGGCCACGCACTGCAGCTGGACCAGACATCCTTCTTTAGAGCCCAGCTTTGCAGCAGATGAAGACTACTGGTTGGAGATTGAAAAGATGCAAAATAGCTAAATAGAGAGGTTGCTGCTATAAAAAAAATCCACAGGAGCCAACGGCTACCTTCCTGCGGTAGCTGAGATGCTGCAGCTGCTGCTCAAGGTCTGGTTTAGTTAATCCTCATGCAGTGCTGTTATCCTGTCCTCACCGTGAGCAAGCAGGATGGTCAAAGTTTGTCCTGTTCCAAAAACCAGCATGGGATAACTGCGGGTAAAGAGGCGCTCACTGAAGGTATCAGCAGCACCTCTGCCGAAGGCGCTGATGAAGGTCACAAACAGCGGAGCAAAGCGTTGATTTCTGCCTGGGCAACAGCATTTAAGTGCTGTTATTTTACCAGGGTGCCCCTGTAGAAGCTTCAGTAGCCTCCTGTGTTCGCCCTGGCTCCTTGCCTGCACCCTTTCTTTTGGGAACTGCTTCTCCAGGCCAGGTCATTGCCACTGGTGCCACCGCCCTCCCTGTGCCCGCCAGCACGCGCTCCTCCGGCGAGGGCCGTGACTTGAACAGGCTGTGGGATGCTGCGCGGGTGAAGATTGCTTTCCTGAGACAGGGCTGATGTGCAGGATTGGGAAAGGATTGGGGATGTGCAGCAAAGGCAGTGAGAATCGCCGGTTACGTGCATCTGTAGCATCTCCAGAGGGAGAGAGCATGATCAATTTTCAGCTCTTGGAAGCTGAAATAGGTCTGATGTATACGAGTCCGCTTTTGGTTTCTTTCTAATTTGCATGTCTCTTGCCTTGCAGAGGGTTTGGGAGGGGGGTGCAATCTGATGGACAGAGCCGTGCCTTCCCGCACACCTCTCCTTGGACGACTTTTTGTGATGGTGGTGGTGCAGGCAGCGATGTCTTACAGGGACTCCCAGAGCGGCTGCGGTGGAGGGAAAAGGGAAGCTCTGGGATCGCAGTTGGAAGCGGAAGCAAAGCAAATGGCTCGTGTCTGGGCAGGGCTCGAGTGGATGGGCAGCGCTGCCTGCAAGTGGTGACTCCAGCTTGGCCTTCTCCGCTGGCAGTTTGCAGCTCTCTGGGCAATTGTCTTCTCACCCACCATCCTTCCCCTGCCCGATACACAGCAGGCTGGCAGGATTAATCGATCTGTGTTTGAATTTCTCCTGTTAAGTAGGTGTTAAATATTATTATCATTATTATTATTATTATTGTTATTCATAACCACAGTGGCAAACATTCCCCTGTGCATGTATTTAAGCTATTCAATGTGGGCTGCTTTGTTCTTAATTTTGATTATTTTAAGAAGTCCTTTAGAACATCAAATAGTCTCCATAGATGAGGATTTATAGGGAGGTCTTGAGAGCTGTCAGAGTAATGTTTTTCCAGCAGCAAAAACTTAACCTTCTCTTAGATCTTTATTTCTGCTTTGTCCTGGGTTTGCCATGTGATGAGGAGATGGTGTAGCTGCGGCAAGTGCTTGGTTACAGCTAGCAGGATGAAGGAGACGTGTTGTCAGTTGTTTTATTTTTGATCCCATTTGAATGTGTCAGTCAACTGCCTCGAATCAAAGAAAGTGAGAAGGAGCCTTTAATAGTTGTGATTTGGAAACTTCAAACTTACCTTTTTTTTTATAGACACTAAGTAAATGGTTGGCGGGCTCCTGTAAATCATAACATTTCTAAATATATCAGAGAGGCTCTCAGCCAAGCTGCTGGTGAAGACGGTGTCTATTCCTATTGACTTCTTTTCCCCCTTCAGATTACTTTTGCAGTGAATAACTTCAAATCGTAATGCAAAAAATCAGGGACTCTTAACAAGACTAGCTAACGCTGTGATTAATGGAAGTGTAATGTGAGCTACTGTACAGTCCTTAGAAACCAGTTAGCTAATTAGTGTAATCACAGAGGTGGAAATAATTAAAAGACCATAAAATAGAGGTAGCCTAATAACAACATTTTCCTCTGACCCAGAACTGGTGAGCAGAGGATGGCTTACTGGGTTAGGAACAGAGAGGAGCGGAGACTGAAGGGTCTGGGAGTAATCACCGTCAATGAGGTCTCGGGGCTGGATCAGACAAGTAGAAATAGAGCCGATTTTACAGCAATGTAATCCAGATTGCAGCAGAGTCCTCTGGCAATGGTGCTTCACGTTACAGCACCCCTCTTCCATCTTTACCCATTGCCACAAGTTTAGTGGCAAACTAATCAAGACACGGGTATTTGTGGTGAGGCAGGATCTGGCTGGCTCTCTTTCTTTCTTACTTTTTTGTTCCCTTTCTTCTTTCCCAGGTTATTAGCAAATATAGTATTAAAACTTCATTCACCTTGCAGTCCCTGAGCCCTCCAGGTTTGGTTTCAGGAAAGGGGGAAATCAACGTCGTAAGGTGCTTAAGAAGAAAATCCTGTTAGGGGATTCCCTATATTTATGTAGCTTATAGTGTATTTATGTATGTTATTCACTGTAAGTTTCACAGAAATCTAACAGCTGGCTGAAAAAATCTCTTGCTAAGAGGGAAAAGTCTTTCTGGGCAGAGGAGAGCGGTACAGCCACCAGTGAGGGTGTAGTCATTGCCAGAGCTGCTCCAGGAGCTGGGTGCCAAGCAGACCTGCCACCCTGTTCAATCCTCACCTGCAGCCTTTGCACCCAGGTTGGTGCAGACAGCCCCGAGTCCTTTGGGCAATACCAGCACATTAGCGTGGTGGTGAATCCTAAATAACCCCCAAAATGCGTGCTTCTCCGAGGGGTCTCCCAGGCAGGACTGTTCAGATTCACCTCTCGTGGGGATGGTGCGATGAGCTGGATCTCACCCTTGGTGACTGGAAGTGACCTACCTCTTGCTGCTAGATGAAATAGCTCCATGTAACGGGCTATAAAAAATCCTGACCAGCAATTTTGCAGTTGGGATGGGCCACCACTATGTCCATCTCCGTTGGCTCTTCTCATTTCTGCCATGGTTTTGTGTGTGTTTCATTTGACCTGGGTATAATGAGCAAGAAGAACAAAGTAGCTGCAGACACACAATCAACAATCATCTGTTGAAGCTGATGAATATGCCAAGACTGCTAAGTGGGTCTTCATTAGCTATTCACATGCTAAGAGCACTCCTTATTTAGTCTTCTTCCCTAGGTGAATCTATTTTTGAATATCTTTTGTACTGATCTTGTCTGGGGGGGTGGGAGGTTGGATGGAGAGTACCACCACTGCCAGGTAACCAGATTATTGTCATGAAAAAAATAGACCGTGACACCAAGTTGGCAGCAAGCTGAAAAGAAGAAACAATGTGATGCCATTTAGAGAAGGAAGGAATAATTTTCCCTGGTGACACCTCTAGTGGGAGGCAGAACTTTATCTTCTCTTTGCAGCTCAAATGAAGCATCACAGCAGTAGCATTAACTGTGCTTCCACGTTTCCAGCATGTCTTTTCATTAACCTTTTTTTATTGCTGTAGCAGGGAACAGCCTTTCCAGGGAGGGTTTGCAGGGCCATCACTGGAGATGCAAGCCCAGGATGTCCTACCCAGGTCCCCAGGCTGTGGCACATGCGGTGCCTGGTAGTCTGTGCTGCATGTAGATGAGCTTACATGAAGAAGGGAAACATGATATATATCTACAAGCCTGCTGGAGAGCGGATTTTGGAGCAGCAAGTCGTGGCCAGCCTTGCTCTAGGGGCCCTTCTGGCCCATTAGCTCAGACATGTGAATCACATTCCGGGACATCCTCGAGGGTTGTCCTGGTTTCAGCTGAGATAGAGTTAATTTTCTTTATAGTGGCTGGTATGGGGCTATGTTTTGGATTTGTGCTGAAAACAGTGTTGATAATACAGAGATGTTTTAGTTGTTGCTGTGCTGGTCAAGGACTTTTTTCAGCTTCCCATGCTCTGCCAGGTGCAGAAGAAGCTGGGAGGGGACACGGCCGGGACAGTTGATCCAAACTGACCAAAGGGCTATTCCATACCACATGACGTCATGCTCAGTATATAAAGCTGGGGAAGAAGAAGGAAGGGGGGACATTTGGAGTGATGGCGTTTGTCTTCCCAAGCAACCATTACGTGTGATGGAGCCGTGCTGTCCTGGAGATGGCTGAACCCCTGCCTGCCCATGGGAAGGAGTGAAGGAATTCCTTGCTTTGCTTTGCTTGCGTGTGCGGCTTTTGCTTTCCCTATTAAACTGTCTTTATCTCGACCCTCGAGTTTTCTTACTTTTGCTCTTCCGATTCTCTCCCCCATCCCACCGGGGGGGAGTGAGCGAGCGGCTGCGTGGTGCTTAGTTGCCAGCTGGGGCTAAACCACGACAAGGGTGCAGATGGGATGGCGCTGAACCCCTGGCAGTGTCTTCATGAGAGAAAAGTGCCTTTTTCATCTGCACAACCCCCTTTTCCACACTGGCCATCACCTAAACTTTCTCGTTTAAGCTTTTCTTAAAAGCCACGGCTCCTGCTGTGCTGGGACCGGTTGGTTGCGGATGCCTCTCGCCCTCCCGACCGCATCCATCTGTGGTGAAGGCTGCCTTCTCCGGCCATGCGGAGTCTCTGAGGGATGTGGTGGCTGAGCTGCGCCCCAGCAGCGCTGGGGACCCAGCATCCTCAGCTGGCACCCACCCCGGTCCCAGCTGCACAGAGCACAGCCCAGCCATGTCCCGTCCCAGTGAGCACAGACCAACGCAGCCTCATGCGTCCCCCGAGGCGGCCCGGCCCCACCACCGGCTCCTGCTCATGCCTGGTCCAACCTGCATCCCCCCTCCAGCAGCGTGTGGGTGCTGCTTGAGAAACCACCCAGAGCACTGCATTCCTTCTGGCAGAAGATTTCCATCTTACCTGGCCAATTCCTGCCCTCCCAAACCTGCTCAGCACATATTTATTTATTTATTTATTTATTTTTTATAATCTGGCAGGGTGGGAGTGAGTACCGTGCTTGTCCGAGTTACCTTTTTCCAGCTGAGGCTGTTCACGCTGCAGACTATGTGGGTGAAACCCTGGGAAAGCCAAGGGAAAGCGTGCTGCTCCAGGGAAGCCTTTTTATATGAACAGCAATGTGAGCTGAGCACTTGTACCTCCGGGGTTTGTAAACAGCGGATCTATGAGAGATTACTTTTTTTTTTTCCCCTTGTGCTTTTGACCTTATTTGCTGAAAATGAAACATCATCTAACCTTCCAGGAAATGCCACGATTCTTCGATCTGACATGAGAACATAAATCTTCTGTAAGAGTGCAGCTGTTCTGGTCAAGCTCTCCGGTCTCTGGAACAGGGTTCTGGACACCGGAGTGGGAATCGCAGCATCCTGAATCCAGGGCAGCAGGACCTGAGCCCTGCACCTCTCCAGCCCGGGGAGTGACAGCTCCATGGGGTTAGTCACTGCCTGAGCTAGTTTTGCACCAGTACCTCACGGAAAAATTGGGATTTCTGGGGCTTGAATCACCTTGAGCATCTTAAAGTTTTGTGGGAGAGGTGAAACCCTTCCCATCCAGCTCTGTGAGTCGGGCTGAAATAAAACACAGCTTTACAGCTTGAAGTAACCCACCTTGCCCTGCGTCAGCCTCCCCTAGTCACCTCCTGGGAGAGGTTTTAAAGGCTGCTGCACTGCTGAAATTTCGGGCTCTGCATGCCATGCTTCAGCAAGCGCAGGCCCTGGCTCACTTTTCTGACAGCGCGTTTCCCGCGCACGATGCCTGTGGGTACCTGCTCTTGCCTGTACAAGCAGCCTCGGCAGGTTGCACCTCCCCCTGCTATTTTGGGGGACCGCAGAGGTTTTTCCGGGAAGGCAGCGGGGCGGCTGTGCGGCGGGGGGAAGCTGTCAAACCATGTCTGCATCAGGGCCAGAGCAGCAGCGCGGGCTTTTTGAAGGTAAGCGGTTATTTGTAGGAAGGCATGGCTCTCGCGCCACTCTACAGCTTTCTGCCTCCCACCCAGCACAAGTGGTTTAGAAGATACTATTTTTGCTCAAGAAGTGCCTGCTTTTAGATCCAGACTGTTAATGTTTTACCTGCGGTGTATTCACCAGCGTGCAGATCTCTCTCCTTCGTGGTTTACCCCCAGAGCAGGGTCCCCCAAACCTCACTGGACCCGGGGAATGACCCGGAGCCACCTTTGCATTTTGCTGTGTTTCCCTCTGGGTCAGGTCGGTGACATTCCCGACCCCCAGCATGCTGGGGAAGATGGATTTAACTGAACCCACAATGATAGCCCCTCCAAAAGCCTCGGAAAGCGAAAATTTCTTTCTTTCTACCTGGACCACCTTTCCTTGTTTTACCACTAGATGGGAGAGTGAGACTGGGCTAACTCAGCCGCTCCGTCCTCATCCCGGTAGGAATTCCGAAGGGAGATGAGAACTGAGAAATACCCACAGGTCACCTGCAAACCCTCCCACCTCGAGAAGGGAGTGGGTAAGCCCCAAACACATAGTTATCCCCTAACCCCAAAACTGCACGGTTAGGGGGGACTAATGCTTGCCTGGTGCGTTCCCTCGATGCTGGAATCCCAGGCTAGCAGCCCCTCTGCCCACGCGCAAGGAGGACTCACTTACACAAAGACTAGATATAATCTTGGAGTTTAAATACTTCTTTTTTTTTTTTTTTTTTCATATCCACCTGTCCTAGAGCAGAGGGAGGTGGGGAAAGCGCTTGCAATTCACTCCTCTCATCCGCAACCCAAATCCCACTTCCCGAGAAACCGGGTGACCCCAGTAACTGCTTTGGGAGGTAAAGACTAAACCAGCATTTTCTCCTCCTTCTACACCATTCTCCTATAGGATTCTTGTGTAACGATACTCCCAGCGATACCATTTTCCTGCAAAGATTAAAAATGGGCTGGTGCAAAGATTGCATGTGCAGGAGGAGAATTCGTGCCCCGGTCTGACGCCGCTCGCCTCAGGAGCGGCCGTGGGCGAGGGAGGGGAGGACGCCTGGTTCATTAATGTCCTGTTAAATTTACTTTCACTGCAGCACTTCCCATCTCCTGGGACGCTTCCTGAGCTTTTGCTGGGACTGGGTGTGGTTGGGAATTACATAGTTGCAGAAGCACTTTCTCAACCAAATGAAACATTGCCAAGTTTGACTATTTTTATTATTATTGTAAGGTTTGGGGTTTTTAAAAATGAACATCTCTTCTTCCTTCCTGAGATTTCACAAGTTCTGGAAGAAATCTCATAGTAGCCAAATTCTCCAACTGCCTGTATGACTATGGCAGAATATGTAATCCTGTAATTTGGAAATTATCTTCTGGGGGGTTTTGCTGTCTGCCCAACCTTCCTAATTTGCAAGATTTTTAGAGAAGTGACTCAACTGATTTGTTTAATGCTTGGCACAGTTGGGCACTGAAATGAAGTAACTCCAATAACCTCCCTAACTGCAGTGCCCTTCTTGCCTCTGTTGGGGTCTCCTGTCTTTGCCTTCACAGAAAATATCTATCATTTTCCTGTTAGAGAGAAATAACAGCTTCTTTGGAAGAGGAAGTTTGGTTTTTTACTGGACATTACCTACTCCTATTTTCCGTAACCAACAGCCACCCTACCCTGTGTGTGCAACGAGGCCACTGAGTCACTGAGCACGAAGCACCAACCAGCTCGTGCACCTCGCCAGGGAGGCCCCAAAATTCCCCCGAAGAAGAGAGACATCTTTCTTCAGCTGATAATTACAGATGAAAAAATGTTGCCTGGAAGCAATTAAAAAAAAAAAAATAGAAATTCCAGATCTGGCAGGTCCAGGGCATGTTTGCTTGTGCAAATGCAGCTTCTAGCTGCTGGGGAGAGCCTGGGGTGACAGCAGCAAACAGGACAGCCGGGGTGGGAGCATCCCCTACCGCAGCGGGGGCCAGGGCTGGGGTTCACCCCGCTCTCTGTCCGTGGGCGGATCTGGGACATGGGGGGACGAAGGTCAGAGCAGCCATAAGGTGTCTCTAATAGATGGTTAATCATATGTCTGCTTCTGGCCATGGACACTCGATGGAGAAGTTACTGCCCTTGTCCAACTGCCTGCTGCTCCCTGAGATCCTCAGATCCCAAACATTGGGTAAGCAAGTGGGAAAAAAAATCTCAAATACTCAGGACCCCTGCAGCAACTCTGATCTGCTTTGCTATGCTCCCAGTCTTTATAGCCCTTTCTTCTCATCTCCCCCTCACCGTCCTAGGATAATTAAAAACCAGAAAAAGCACTAACTGGGACGAGGAGCTACAAAGTGACCGGTGGCACGGTGCACCCTTGCAATGACACAAGACTGGAAGGATGAGGACACCACAGAGACCAACTTCTGGCCTTTAGCAACTGCAGGAGATGCTGTGGCTTGTGGTTGTCTAATGGCCTTCGGCACACCAAATGCAAAGTCAGGCCTGCTTCAGCAAGGAGAAGTGGAGCTGATTTAAGTTTCTTTTTAATTATGACAAGGAAATAGCACATGCAAGTGCTGTTGCTTCAGACAAGAAACACGTGGCAGTCACCAAGCTAAAGCTGCGTCCTGTAAACCTTTCCAGTACGTGAGACTGAGACTTGAATTCCTGCTGCTGCAGGGCCAGGGGGAGGAGAGGAAAAAGGATTTGAGCATGGCTCAAGCTGTGGTCGATGGGACTTGTTTCAGGAGAGCTCAGCTACCCGTGAAATGTGCGTCCTGCCAGGGTTGGGGCAGAGTCCAGCACAACGCGTGTGCATGCATGGCATTTACTGCACTAGTAGACAGCTCCAGTAGCAATATAAAGAGTGTAAAGTTTAAACTTATAAAGCATCAATGCAGACACCAGGATGGAGCAGCAGACTAGCAAAAGGCAGGCTTTCTTGGAAATATTGTCTTGACGTAGATTGCAGCCAGAGCCCTTTGGCAGCTGGCTCACGGCATCCACGTGGACCCTCGTGATGGTAATTAAGAGCAGCCCCATGAATTTGGAGAGGGGGCAAAGGAGTCTACATCCTCCTCAGAGGCATTTTGAGCTCCCAGCTGAGCGCAGAGGGGTGCATGTGCTGGTGAAGTACGTGGGATGTGCTCCACGGGGCTGTGACCAGTTTGGAGCGGCAAGATGCAGTTGCGTGATGGTAAGCACAGAGCACAAATCAAGTGAAAACTATTAGGTGGGTGAACATCAGCCCCAGCACCCTGGGGCATCCCCGGACGGAGGGGTCTGCACCACGGGGGATGGCTGATGTTTGCTCTGATCCTGACCCGCACGGGCAGCTCCCAGCTGTGAAGCAATCCAGCCTCACAGATGCAGAGTCTGATCTCTCTGTAGACCTTGATCCTGCAAGAGGAACTATAGGGATGGATTTTCAAAATCAGCAAGAACGAGTGGGACCCAGGCCTTATCTGAGATAGCAACAGAATTAGCCACATGATTTCTTCTCCATGTCTACAGGGGCAATATTTTTCCAAAGTTCAAAGTCTTTCTGTGCAGAAAGCATGTGACGTGCTGCAGTCACAACATAGTTTTGGTGCTACAAACAATTTAAAAAATCCATTTCTGGAGCAATATTTTCTATGTTTGTAATCTCTGAACTAATTGCAGAACTGGAAAATCAATAGCTATCTGGAAATCTTTCCAATACGGCTAACTAAGCCTGCTACATATCATGCCGGAATATATTCTTCACAAATACATGATGCTCATGACCATCTCCCAGATCATATGGGCAGATGATATCACTGTCAATAAGTGTCTGTACTTCATTACACTGCAATGGAAACATTTACCAAAACCTGCAGGGGGGATTAGGCAGAGCGAACAGTATGCGGATCTGGAGCAGCATTTGGTGCCAGCACTTTAAGCCAACAACAAAAAGAGTTGAAAGACTCAGTTAGTTGAACAGGACTCTTCAAAAAGATTATGAAACAAAGTCATTAAAAGTTCACGCCTCAGTTGTAATGTTGTTTTTTCATCAGACTTTATTAAAAAAAAAAAAAAGTAAAACCTTTGGTGACTGAAAATAACCTCTTTCTCTTCTCTCTCTTCTAGCAAGAGAGAAGCGGTTTTAAATGGGTAGTTCAATGGCGATTACACTTCAAAAACACGTGTAAAGAGGAAGAGCGTTGCTCTGATGAATATGATCTCCTCTTGCTGTACAAACACGCCGTGTTGACCATGGCAACTTGGTTGGAGCCAAAGCCCAAACCCTTGTGCCCACGCCCTGCACCACTTCCCGTGCACCGCAGGCGTTGCTAGGATCTTATTTGAGACGCTGCCGCCTCACTCGTGCCCTGCGAGAGCTCAGCGTGCTCTTCCCCGGTACGGTGGAGTTTGTGCTGTTGCTAAATGAAGAGTAAATATTCCCATCAGACACAGTGCCAAAAGCACAGTAAGCGGATAAGAAGCAAAGACCACAGTACAGGGGATTTTCTCCATGCTCCTTTTTGCATCGCAACTTGGCACAACCAAGCGATGAATTCTGAGCTGTCACGTGCCCACAAAACATTTGCTCCCATTCTATATGTTTTTCTCTGATTATTTGTCATAGCTTTTTTCCCCCCAGTGAATTGAGCAGAGAAAAAGTGGGACTGAGGTACATCTCTGCCCTCGGTCCCTCCCCAAGCCGGGGCATTCCCGAAGCTGCACCCACACCCACAGCTCTCCGAGGTGGCTGATCCTTGTCCCGGAGCAGAGCTTCAGCTCTAGCAACGCATGAAGGTAAGGTGCCGAGTGTTCCTTATTCCAGCTCTCATCTCAGGAGACAGGCCACGATTTATAGTCCCTCCTAAGTAAGACCTTAGCAGGTTAATTATGCTCAAAGAACTTAAATTTTGGAGCTGGGCATGACCCATGTAATGATCTGGATTGTAATTATTGGTATTATTACATACTGTTTGCACTTCTGTAGGACCCCCACGCCCATCTCAGGAGCTCCCGTGCACGGTGCAGCACATCAGCACAGAGAAAGGAGCCCCTCGAGCTGCTGAGAGCCTGCCTGGAGCAGTGGAGCCAGACCCGAGCGTGGCCAGGGGTCTTTACGGTAACAGCACTGCCTTGCCCGCACCCAGAACATACACTCCCATGGTGTGGCTTTGCTAATCTGGGCTGCTTTCAGCCAAAAGCAACAGTTACAAAAATATTGTGCTTATCATCAGCAGAGTCAAAATTTCCCTTTTAATTCCTAAGCCTGAAATGACCTTGATGCTAACTCAGAGCTGCCGGGTGCTATATACTGTCAGGCTCTATGGGAACATACCCACAGCTGCTGCACTGAGCTTCAACGTGTTTTCTCTTGGGATGATGCCGTCTTTGGACTCTTCCATCTTTCTTCCCAATGTAACATCATATTTCACTCAAATAAATCTTGATCAGAGTGTGAGAAATCACTTCTATTTCTCTCTATCTTAGGAAAAAAAGGCTGCGGTGTCTGCGCACCACCTAATGGAAAAGACCTGAGAAAAAAGCTCAGACCCTTCAGAAATCTTTCGAAGAGAAGCTACAGCTCTCCCTTATCTCTTTTAAAATTAACACATCACACTTTGTGCATGCTCAGCAGCAAAGTTCCTAATATCATTTCCCAATAACCCTGAGGTACAGTATTGCAGTGCTGTTGCTGGCTGGTTTATAAAGAGGGCGAGAGCAGGACAAGCAGCGACGGATCGCTGCCTCTCATGACGTTCCCCTGGCTGGCGGCCATCAGCACCTCAGGGACATCCCAAACTACAGGTTTGCATGGAGATTATTGGGTTTAACAGCCGCCAGAGCATGTGTCACCCATGAATTTGTCTAATCCTTCCTCGAACACAGATACACTTTCGGCTCTGCGATGCCCTCCAGCAACGGTTGCCGCTGTTTAATCAGGAGCTGTGCAAGAGTTTGTTTTAAACCTCCTACCTCATCCTTTCATTTACAGGATCCTTTGCTCTCGTAATAATAAATGCAGCTCGCAGTGCTGAGCAGGATGGATTCTGATGCTCCAGTTTGTAAAACCAACAGGGTCTTACAGAGGTAGGATAACACAAAGCCTGGTAAAAATCCCAGGGTGGATTTTCCGAAGTGCGTTTCCCACTGCAAACCAGCACTAGCCACTGCTCGTGACAAATCCTATCTTTATTCATTATTTATTATATGTTTCCTGTGAATGAATTTCTGGCTCAAATTAGAGTTATAGTAAAACTCTAAAAAAATCTTCTTTTAGAAAAAAATCCAGTTCTGTACTTCCTTCCTGGAGATTTGTTGCTTGTTCTGCAACAGGAGATGTGAATCATGGAAGTATTTATAACAGCAGTATTAGGAAATGATCATTCCAGCACCAGAAATCTGTATTAGACATTGTGTCTTTAAATAAATTTTTTATTACTATGTTAACCTAATCTTGTAAATACATGCACACTTAACTATATTAAAAATGTAAATGTTCCCAGAACTGGACTTTACATGATGAATATACAACAACTCCCCTTCTTTCCTAGTCAGCTCTTGGAAAAACGAGGATAGTTTCATTTGATGGGCATTAATAAGGTTTATGTCTGCTCGAATTTAGGCCAAAGATTGTCATGATCATCTCAGGTCCCACATGGCTTACAGGACTGAACTTGAAGAAACATCTTTCAACAGCCGCTGGTGACGGAGCGATTCCAGCTCTCAGAGTGCCTCCAGCAGACTGATTTCCCTTCTGTGGCACTAAATTTGCATTCATTAAAACCAGAGTTTTAATGATTTATGGAGATTTATAAAAAATGGCAGCCCAGAGCTCCTGACACTCCCAAAGCTTCTGATGGAGGTACAACACATCATAAATCCATCCCGGTGTGAAATACTGAATGAAAATCATTGCAGGAATATCTGCAAGTGTTAACATGACCCATAAAATCAGGGTTTCAGTCAAACTAAAATGATCAGAGCCTCCCAAACCCAAGGAGATAGTAACCCATATAATAACAATAATATAATGATTAGTAATACTACTACTAATACGATTACCAGTCTCCTTGTCATTGTTTATTACCATCACTGCCCTGCTAATTCTCAGCTCTAATGATGGACAGGGGCAGAGATGGCCCCATCCTTTCAGAAACCTTTGTGCCCACCACCAAGCCCCAGCCAAGGAAAAGCCTTGTCCCCTTCAATTTTAAAAGGAAAGCCACCAGCAGCGTCAGCCGCTAGCAGAACTCCGTATCCAGTCCTAGCTGAGCTTGACAGGTGAGGGAGTGAAAGGAGATGGTCCTGAGATGAGAGACTAGCCGAGGTGAGGAAGGTTTAGGCCAGATGCTGTCAAGGAAAGCTGACGGGTGTCCCAGGCAGTGCGGGGGACAGGGCTGTGCCTCCCCATCGCCCTTTCCCACCTCCCTTCGGTGGAGGTGTCTGTGGCTCGCAGCAGGACAAGGACTACGCTCCAGTGAGTACTTTTCTAATTCTTCTGCGATACATCTTTACCTTCGCTCCCGTTGCATTATTCCCCTTCGCAGGTTTGCAGAGCCAGGAGAGCAACCGAGCGAGGCACGACCGGAGTTCATGCCAAGCCCCCAGCACCCTCACGCTCGGGTCCCTGCCACCCCACCCGTGCCGCTCCTGCGAGGGCAGAGCTCTCTCTGTGCTCATTTAGGCTCTGCCCAAACTTTGCCCATCCTTTCCACACCCTGCCACCCCCAGCTTTCATTGCATCACACACGCTTCATACCTTTCTATAGCTTTGGCAAATTAATTCCAGCTTCTCCTAGCCCCTAAACCAGCTACAAAGATCCTTTTGGATGAGCCCAGTCCTGGGAAGATGCTGAGCTCTGGAGGAGCGTTCTGCCACACACACAACAAGGTGTGCATTGGCTCACGCTGAGCCCCATGGGCTTTCAAACAGAGTTTAAAACAAACTTGCTCTTGGGACAGACTCCTTTTCATTTACAAGTGAATCAGCAGAGATGGCAAGACTGATTTGCCATGCTACTGCCCAGCACCTTTTAAAGATTTTTGTAGGAGACAGATTTCTTCCAGGTGAGCTCTGTCCTTCCTTGGCACACCTTCTCCCTTGGACACATTACCATAGTTACTATTAGCTCATGCAAATCCATAGGACAAGCTCCCTATCTTTACATCTCCTTCACCCAAGAAGTAACATATTTTGAGACACTGTACAAAAAATCACCAAAAATTAAGTAAAAGAATTACTCTGCACCTCTGAGGACAACCTCACCAAAGGCAGGATGGACCAAAACGCATACGGAGAAGTGAGCAGAGCTGAGGAGCAGGGATGCATCACCCTGAAGCTGGAGCCAGCGATGAATGCAGCTTGGCACGGCTGAACAGGAAATGTGGGGGGTTTCCCCAGCTCGGATGCTTTTAACGCACTGCTTCACCTTTGCACATCTGTTGACCTTTCCACTCTGTTTATTTAAAACATAAATGGTTTAAACAGGGCCTTACTCATCAGTGATCGTACAGCACCAGCCAAAAAAATGCCCTAACTTCAGCGCACAGGAAACGATTCATATATAATAAAGCAACATCAGTGTGGGTCCGTGGAGCAAATGCTTCCTGTTTTTCCTGACCACAGCATGTCACAAACAGCAGGCTCTCCCATATTTAATTTGGCTTTAAAAGCATATTCAACAGCTCCCAATTTAGCCCAGTAAGTGAAAGCAAAACCTGCAAGAAGCCCATCCACCTCCATCTCCATGGGGCACAGGCAAGGACGGGACAAAAAGGCAGCACTTCCCAGCTCCATCCTGGAGCCACGGCTTCAGAGGACGATGACGAGGCAGGGACGCAAGCAGCACATTGCCACAGCCCGGGATGAGCCTTGGTGAGCTGCAGGGTCTGCTTCTGCCTCGGCTCCTGCCCCAGCTCTCAGTTACCTGTGGGTCCCTGAGCTCCAGCAGCAGCCGTGGGGAAGGCGCAGCACTGCTGCCTCTGCACCGGGCAGGGATGGGTACTGCGGGGCTCAGCGTGGCAGCTGGATGTCAGACCTCTGGCCATATCTTTGCCCTCCTCGCTGCCTTGTGCAGCGTTACCTGGGGTTTTCCACTACCCAGGTTATCCCGCGCACTCTGGATAATGGAGAACTGATTGCACTTTAAAGACCTAGACATACAGTGCCTGAATTATTTATCTTTGAACATGCAGAAACAGGCCAAATTCCCAAGTGATGTGAAACAGCCCTTTTAAGAAATGCAAAGGGGGCTGCCAAAGCTGCCCTGGTAGGCACACAAGAGCTGCACGGTTGGACCCTCACACATGCATGTGTCACATCTGCTGAGATTCTTCCTGCCCAGGTGATTTATACCCTGGAGGGTGCGGTGCGCTCAGGAGTGGGTGCTGGTCCAGAGACTCACCCGTGTAACCGCTCACGGGGCCCCTCTGTGCCTATAAACCAACCACTGTGACAGCAAGTCCCCAAAGAACAGGGAAAAACGCTCAGACAAATGTGTTAATGCAAATCAAAGGGGTCCGGTGTGTTCCCACAGCTTTCCTGCACAGCTCCTTCAGCTCTGCAGGCGAGTTGTACCTTCCTCTGCAATCATTAACCCGGCCGTGCCCAGCCTGATAGTGCTTGGCACTATATTGCACCAATAAAGATAACGCCGCAATAGCTGTGTGTGCCCCAGATAAAATAATACCCATGCATCTGCTCTCGTACTTTTCTTTCCTTTTACGCGAGGTCAGCTCATTGCAATAGCTGGAAGTAAAGATCAAATTCCTGCCGTTGCTCCCTGCCACCACAGCCACGGATGCGGCTCCTTCCAGCAGTTTCTCCCTTCGGCCTGGTGCACGGATGCATCCCAGAATGTCTCCCCGAGCATCCCGGGGGTGCAGGAGGTTGGGATACCCCGGGGAGGGAGGGGGGCGAGCCCTGCCTGGGGGCTGCGAGGCTCCCAGTGCGCAGGGGGACGGGAAATGGGGCATTTTGCAGAAGACGCACCTGCCCCTACCCCTGCTCTCTCCTTACCTCGCTTCTTCGCGCTCCCCCATCCCTCTCTCCATCCTCCCCTTGCTGCCCCTCTCCCCCTCTTCTTCCCCCCCAACGTGGGGTCCTCTCCCTGCCCCTCCTCCCCCCTGCTCACCTCTATCCCTGTCCCTCTCCCTCCCCTGCCCCTCCCCATCTCCCTCTCCCCCCGCACCGCCTAGCCTTACCCTCACTTTCGCTTTGGCCTCAGTTTCCCCGCCATTGGCCGGGTCGCCGCCGGTAGCCGCCGCTGATTGGAGACAGCGCTCGTCCGTCAGGGCGGGGCGCCCGCCCCGCGGCGGGGCCCGGGGAGCGCGGGGGCGGCGGCGAGAGGGCAGCGGCGGCGGCGGCCGGCGGCAGGTAGCGGGGCCGGCGGGGATGCGGGAGGGATGCGGAGGGATGCGGAGGGATGGAGGGGCGCGGGGCGGGCACGGCGGGGCGCGGGCTGCCCGGGCGAGGCCCCCCCCGCCCCCCTGCACGGCAGCACCTACCGGGCGGTGCCGCACGTGTCTGCGGGAGCGGCGCGGGGAGCCCCGAGGAGGCGGGGATGGGCGCGGGGCACCCGCCGCTCGCCGCCGGGGGATGAAAAGCCCCGGGATGGGGCTGGCGGCGGCCGGGGGGGGGGGGGCGGCTCGGGGCAGGGGTGAGCGGTGCGGTGCCCGGCGGCAGGCAGCGCTCCGGCCCCGGGCGTGCGGGCTTTTGTGCGGGATCGGTGGTTTGGTGGCAAGAGCTCGAGGTCCGCGTCGGGAAAAGCCCGTCGTATTTCACCGGGGGGGGAAAGCCACCAAAATAGCCAAACGCTTTGAGGTTTTCCATTTGCAAGCCATCTCCTGTGGTGCTTCAAACCCGGTATTTTTACCACCTTGTAACTGAAATTGGTTAGAACTGCTTCATTGGGGTTGGTTTGGTTTGCTGTTTTTTCTTTTATCAAAACCTTGCCTTTCTATGGGAAATGCAAAAGCTGCAGAGAAAAGGTGGAAAATAAGAAAAGCTAGTAAGGTGGCATGGCAAAATGATGCTTACAACGAGTAAAAAGTATGTTAATGGTGAAATGGTCCTTGTTTCAAGAGGGTGGTAACTGAAGTTAGAGAAGGAAGTCTCAGGCAGCGTGCTGAGCAGAAATCAGAGCACTTTCATCGCCTGACCTATATTACTTTTACTAACCTATTTGTTCAGATGATACGATCAAAAGCATTGTTATAATAAAAATGTGTTTTTCAGTTCTGAGAGCTCAAAAGGCACAAGTGGGCATTAATCACATGAGTTTGTTGCGTTAACGGTTTATTACCGTTTTATAGGCTGTTTGGTTTTACCAGGCAACACGCTACAAATGTGATGTTATCCCTGTCTGGCACCTCCTGTTTTTTGATTTCTGGGCTCCTACTTTCTGTACGCACGCATGTTAAAACAGCATTTGAGGGGGAACGAACACAAAAGAGATCTTCAGAGACGTATGCTTTGAGCTGTTGTAAATGCGAGCAGAAGGATGAAACATGGGGAGAGAGGGTTAGTAAAATAATGAAAAGAAATAAAAAATGTAGCTATTTATATGCAAAGAGGTCTAGCCTGCGGGCTGCTGAAAATGATCGGAAACTGAAGCAGCAGCCCTCTGCGCTGGGCGGGCTGCGAGGGACGGACCACAGCCACCTGCCCTGCCACCGCTCGGCCGAAACCGTGCTGGTGTGCGACGAGTGTGTCCAGGCGTGACAGCATCATCTGAAGCCCTGTGAAATAGCCACTCCACTGATACTGCCTTCATTTGCCCTGCATGTGGGGCAAACCCACAAAGTGACAGTGGCAAAAACATTAAGCGTGACCCTGGGATGACAAATGAGACTGGAAGCAGCAATTCCTGCGAGGGTTCGATATTCTTGGCCAGCAAAACCAGGAACTACCTGAGCAAGTATTTACTAGAAATCTTTACAGAGATTAGAGATTTACAGGCAAGGGGGAAGATGGGATCAGCCACTAACAAAAGAAATATCCACCGGCTTAGGGAGATCAGCATCCAGCTGCTCAGTGCCTCATGATTTCCGATTGCAAACTCCTTGAGGCAGCTTTAATCTTTTTTGTGTGTGTGTGTCTTTACAGCATGGAGCGTGCTGGGGAGGATCCTGCTCTCCGATTTGGGGCTTTACACCCTGCAGTAGCACAAAAAGTGAATCGTGGCTTTGCTTTACGCTGCTTATTTTGTTCAGTTCACCCCAAAAAGACATCACTGAGCAGTTGGTTTGCTTTCCTTTATCTTAATTGCGTGTACGAAGCCCAGAAACCTGCCTTTGCCTACAGGGCTGGTCACGACCCCCAGGTGAAGGTGCTTGTATGCCAGATTGCCAAATATTCTGCTTTACCATTTGGGTTTCTTGTCTCTCTCACCTAGTTCCTCGAGCGGCTGCCCGTAAGTTGATTATTCAGAGCCTGGGACATCCGCATCTTGCAGAATCCCATTAACGCAACGGTGAACGGTGGAAATGCTTTGCAAGACTCTGCAAACACTTAGCAGAGCTGGCGGCTTGTTGCTGGTGGGTTAGTGAGACGCTAAGTACGATTTCAGGGGAAAGGTTCCCCCTTTGGATTTTATGCTTAATAAACCGAGGTTGCTGAGTTAAAGCAATCTGCGGGAGTTGTTAACCATGCACAGGGTGTTTCGGGTGTGGGCTGCCCTGAAATGCATTGGCGTTCTGGTCTTGATTTCAATGGCCATCCTGAAATGTGCTGTGCTTTCCTACTACATTTAAAAAACGCATTATCTTGGCCCAGCGAGGGGCTGATCCTTGTGCAGAGGAGCAGAATTGGAGCACTAATGGCCCAGACCACACCACAGGCAGGGTCAGGGGCTTTGCCCGCAGGGTCGGTGGCAGCACGGCTCTCCCTGCGCCTGTGTTTCGGCAGGTTCCCCAGCTCTCCCAGCCCTCTCTAGCTGTTGGATCTCTGGATGCAAGAGCTGTTCCTATCCTGGAGCCACTCTCCTTTCCCTTTTCAAAACTGATTTATTGCTAGACCTCCCCACGATATAATTAGTTTTCTTCCATTTTGGCCTTGAGCAACCTCTCAGCGTACGAGTGGTGGTGCTGAACTGGGGGATTTGAGAACAAAGAGTTTCTGCAAACACTTTCTGGGAAAAATGCTCTGAGAGAGGTCAAGGACTTCATCTGGTTTATGAATCCTGGACAAAAGCACACATCCTACTTCGGTAGCTGTGATGAGTGATTGTAGAATACTCGGAGAGGGCCACTAACTTTAATAGATTTTGCATCAGACCTCTCGTGAGTACAGTGGAGAGCATGAGATGAGGCAGTGAAGTGTTTAATATTAACAGAGTAATGTTATTCTAACCTTAAATCTCTCTTCAGGCAGAAGTACCCCTAAATCTGGGCTATTACTATGTTGCTGGTGTAAAAAATAACGTCATTGCACTTCTAGATTGTAAATGAGTTTGTGAGCAGTGGAAACATGTTAGGGGTGGGAAGTACTCTGTTTATTCTTGTTCGCCTCGTTCAGCAAAGTGCTGAGCCTTTCCAGCAGTTTTTTAAACTCCTGGAGCAGCAGAGATACCAGCCCCGTTTCTTCTCTTGTGCTATTCCACTGACATATGTATAGTTACACTAAAACTGAATTTGATTGCTATTGTTAATGGATAAATTATATTGCTGGGTGGCATCAATAATCTTCAGTCATTTGAATTCTCAGAGCTCGGCCTGATTGCTTCAAGAAAGAAAATGAAATGCTGACAGGCTTTGTTTAACTGTTGTCCAGTGGTTTGAAGGAGTTAAGGAGTCATTCTCATGTTGAGGAAGCAAGGCCAAACACTTCTTTTCCCAAATAATACTTTGACTTTGCAATGTTCTGGCTGAAAAAAATCCAAGGAAAAGTACTTTTTGGCATTTTTATAGCTATGGTTTTATATTTGTGAATTCAATTGCTTTGGGTATGCTATGAAATAGGAGTTTATTTTTCTAGATGGCATTAAGAGATAAAAAAAATACGTCTGGATTCCAGAGTTCTGATAAATTATACCAACCCATGGCACAGAAATAAAAAGTCCCCAAACATTTGAAGGACATGGGCTCTATTAGATTTTCTGTTCCCTCATAGCCTCTTCTTGGAAAACTGCATCAGTCTTTTTAACTTAACATACTCCAAATAAATCAGATTTGAAAATTTAGTGCAAGATTTCTTTTCCTTTAAATACCCCATAGAAAACAGAAGCTCGACCCTTGTCCTGGCTGCAAGTCGGAGCAGCTGCAAGGCTGCTCTGCCTTGCCTTAGCTGGAAGGGCTTGCTAATGCCTTCCCTCCGGGACCGGTCTGATCCTGCACCGCTTCAGCGTAATCGAGGACAGGGCAGATGCTGTGGAGCTTTATGTTAGCATAAGAATTCCCCAAAAAAAGATATTTCCTCGCAGTGCTTTCAAAGCAGCTTTATGGTCTTCTTTGTATTGCTGGGGTGGATTCAGTCTTGTGGGGGATTTAGACCCTTTGAGCTGGATGTGGGTCTTGGTTACAACAGAATCGGCCCTTTCTGGAGTCCCCCTATAACCCTGATCAACCTGTGATCCCTTTAGTGTTGTGTTAGTTATTTTCCTCTTATTTGGCGGAAAACCTTGAAAAGAGTATTTTAAGATGCTGAAGAAACTGAATTAAAAGGAGTGAAAAGCAGGTATCCAGCCTGTGGTACACTGGTTATCTTTCTCCAATATTCTTGTTTTAAAATAATCTAAAATACTGCCTTTTTTCAAGAGGTAATAAAAAACAACTTCCTTGCCTACCGCCACAAAGAAGCCAATTTTTATTCCCTTGAATTACCTTTTGCTTTCTGTGAGAGATCTTGGGAACCCTGCTTGAATGCCTTATGTGAGCAGACACCGCTCACGCGGGTAAGCAGCAACGGCAGGATCAGGCCCATCATTTCTTAGGGAGCACTGATCACAATCAGTCCTCGGTGACCGCGTTCAAGCTGATAACCAAGAACAAGGTTATCCCGCCGTGTCCATTCCTCGTAGCACCTTGGCGGGGGCTGTAGGATGCGAGCGGGTCCTTAGCAAGGAAAATTAAAAAGTTCCGGAGTCAGAAATGAAAACCCCACTACGCTGCTGCGTGGAAGCAGGAATCCCTTGAAGGCAATTTTCAGATTTCCAAGTAAATCCAACAGCTGCTGTCTAAGGCTGCAAGAAAAGGGAGGGTACAAAGGAGAAGCCGTCTCCACATTGCGCATGGACAGCAAACCCCTCTGAATTCCAGCAGATGTTTTGGGTTGACAATGGGAACATTATATGCCTGTTTATTCCTTTATCTCGGGAAGAAACACCATTTGGCAACAATTTGCTCCCTGGCAGTAAGAATGAATTACTGACCAGACTGAGCATTGTCAGATGAAAGATGTGCCAGCCTGCAAGAGGGGCAGCTTGCAAACCGCGTGGTGCTTGCGGAGGGTGTGCGCACACCCGTGTACGCACCTTTCTCTATACATTATTATGTATATTGATATGGATTGCTGTTTCATACAGAGCTGGGTTTCTTAGAGAGGTCTGTTAATGCAGAATGGTATTGCTCAGCATTTTTCCACCAGCATCTCTCAAAGGAATCGGTGAAGTCTCACCTCTTCTGATCAGCAGGGATTTTTATTTATTTAGATGCAGCCAGCCACGGAAGAAACAGGCAGCCGAGGACAGCACAGCCAAGGTGTACCTGCCTGTTTGCAACCTGTTGTGCTTTGTGGCCATCCTTGAGATTTTTCAGTGCTTTCGACGTTAGACATTTGCTGTAGCCACTGTAGGAACTTGCAGCTCAAGGGCTCGCCATTGAAATGGCTCTGAGGTTTCTAAGGAAGGCATCATTTCGGGTTGGCTTCTTCTGCCCATCCTTGGTGGCAGTGGTCAGCAGCCCTGCAAGCTGCCAGCGTGCTGATCTCGTGCTCTGTCCCATTCCCCTTTGGGTCTCGGTTCCTACCCTTCCTCTGGTAGTTGGTGTAGCTGTAGTTTGTGGTTATGGTACTGGTTTGGGATTTTGAGCCAGAGAATGAAGAGAAGTCATCCCTTTGAAAGTGGTCATCATTTCCTCTCGATTACACAATAAGGCTGTGCCCTCTTCAGAGAAATCCCAAAATATACCACAGTGTGTCAAGATCTAGGGTGTTGCATGATCAAATGCAAATTAACTGCAAGCTGATGTGTTTATTCAAAGTGGATGAAATACGATGAAGTATGATGCTTTCGTTTAGCTCATCTTTGGAGGGCGGATAGGGAGTGCTTGGGGTCAGGAAACTTAGAAGCTGCAAACGCCAAGTCAGAAGTCCTACAGCTACGTGAGCCTATGTACTGATGTTTTCTAAACTCCCTTGTGCCACGTCAGATTTGTGCTGAAAGGGTTAATTTTGCACCATCTGGCTTTGTGCTAGTTCAAATGTTGTTTGTGTTGTGGTAGCCAACATGAGGCCAGAATAAGCTCAGGGTAATATGCTTGGCTAATCCAACAGAAATATGATTATGTGCCCATTCCTGCTCCAGATCGTATCTGCAGTAATGGGTGATTTAGTAACACACAAAATAGTGCTTGTGGAGACATGGCTTGAGGGCTCTAGATAACCTGGATATGATGAGCGCTTTGCAGTGGGCAACAGAGAGACAATAGGAATGTCTAACTCAAAATCAGGTACTTAACTTTAAACAAGTAATTAAGAGAGAGAAATCCCAGCAGAATGACTTCTTGGGGAGTCACCTGAGATGTAGAAACTGGGGTTACTTAACTTTGCATTTTGCATGCCGTAGTGACTTCCTAGGTGCTAATCTGAGGTTAAGCAAAAAAATGAACAGCTGGAGTTCTACTGTATTTTGCAAAATGGCCCATTTCAAGCAGTGAGTTCATTTAAGTGCTGTCTGGGAGGCTGTGCTGTTCCCGTGCTTGGCAGGAATCTCAAGACTAATACCTAAGGGGATTAGAGAGCATCACTGAACGTTAAACAAGATCCAGGCTAAGCGGTGTGCACCAGTGAGCTTGTGCTCCGGCGGCTGTTTGGGTAAGTTATTACTTGCTGATCTGGAAACGAAGTGGGCTTCTGTGGGAAGTGCTCTTCCCTCAGCTGGATCCTTCCTGTAGTTTCTGTTTCTCTCATGCTCCCACTTGACTCAGAGTTTCCACCCTCTGCCCATTCCATGGACTCGTGCTCTTGTGCTCACTGAGGATGGCGAATGTTGCAGGGGATGCTGATGATCAGCAAGTTTCTCTTTCCATGATGCATTTAGCTCTTCTAATGTGCTCTCTTCATCTCTGTGTTGTCTGGTTTGAGAGAGGAATGGGTGGGCATCCAGCCCACCAACATGGGGTTGAGCTGGAGAACTTGTCGTAAAAAGGTCAAGCTAAAGACTCCTGTTGGCTGGTAGAGCAATATGACCTCTTGGTGCATGATTTTCTCCAGAAAGTCCACTTACTATGGAGAATAGGGGTTGGAAGGTAATCTTGTCTAGGAAAAAGTGAAGTGCTTGGACAAAGCAATTTGGATGTTGGTCTCCAACCCCCTTTGTCCACAGCGTGTAAAAGAGACAGCATGGAGGCTATGTCCCATGACAGATCTCCTCTCCCTTTACAGCACTGTGTAATGCCCCAGGGTTTCACATAGATGTCTTCCCATGCTGCAGCAGAAATTGGGGATTTAAGATTTGTATTTCACCTCCAAATGTTGATCTATTTGATCCATTTGAAAGGAAAAAGGCATTAAGGCCCATTGAAGGGAGGGTGAGGGTTCAACACTTCACTTCAACAGTGAGGGTTCACGTGAAACCCACTTCTGACAGCTCCTCGCTCGCAGTCTGCAGTAGCACAGGCATGGCGGGTGTTTTAAGGGAAAAAAACAATTGTGGAAATGTGCAAATTTCTTTAGGCTTTTTGAATGGGTGACAGTAGAAAGGGGGGTTGTGGTCTGAGTTAGGGTATAAATAGTTCTGGCTCCAAGCACGATTATTGTGTTTCTGCTTTTGCTCTTACGATCAAGCCAAAATAGATTCCCGATACTCTGCAAGAGGAGTGCAGCCTGGTGTAATACATGAATTGATCATTCAGTGGAAAAAAAAAAGCCAGATGAAGGAGGTATCTCAATGAAAAGGCTGTTATCCAGCAGCAATGTAGGAGAAAAGCCTTTGGAAAGCCTTTTGGAGGCTTTGCTACTCCAGCAATGACTGTTGCCCTCTGTTTATGAGGAGGATGTAATAATTCTGTATAATATTAACACACCACCTACAACAGAAGGGCCTCATATTTTTTGTGCCAAATCCTTCTTTTTTGTGGTATGGCTTCCACAAAGTTTCATGGTATCACTTCCTCTGGTTTGACCTTTTTGTTTTTACTTTCAAACTAATCAAACCAGGAGGATGAAAAAGAGTAAGTTCCTGTAAACCATGATAGATGTCAGCATTATTCCATTACATTTATTCTGTACTCAGCATCCTTGCATTGTGTAACATAGGATGTTGCATTTTTTTTGGATTTTTATTGCGTCTATCTTTAGAAGCAGCAAAGAATTGTGTCTCACATTCTTCATTTGGGTTTTGCTCGTTTTGTTTCATTTCTTGTATCATAGAGGATTTGCCTGAATCTGCATCTTCTGCATGGAAACAAAGCAGGGCTATCTATAGGAACTAACTGGGAATCATTGGAAAAAGCTGACTAACGGCTCATGCAGAAACATTATCCTGAATATTAAACATCCTTAAATGGGTTGTAAGAATCCAAATGATGGAAAATAACGCCATGCTGTGGGCAGGGCTAGATACTGGGAAATGCTGGTGGTGTGTCTGTGTTGGAAGAGCCATGGAGACAGCTGGCTCCATGGGCAGTAACGGTGGCTGGAGAGCACCGCACGGTGCCAGCACGAAAACCTCATCATTGATCAGGTTTCTGGGTAGGAAAAAGATATTAAAGCAAGAGTGATGTTAGGGAGAGGGAGTTAGGTATTATAGCATAAAAGAACCTTTTGTCTGGCTAATCTTTGCTATGGCAGAATATAGTGGCCCGGTTAAATCTGCTTTGTGCGTTGGCACTGCAAGTTTTTAAAGATGGTCTAAGGCAGCTGCAGCCAATTGTATTTGCACAGATAAGCTGGAACAAATAAGTAAGCTCAGAAAATCTGGCTAGATTTATCTTCAAAGCATTTTCAAGCAGCTAATTGAAAATTATCCAAGCCACCTTCCTGATTTCTTGCATATTATTGCATTAATTTGCCAGGGAGCGGAAAGTGCTTGGAAAACATACAAAGGATTTGTGACTGCTAAGCTTTACTATTTGGAATTTATTTAATTATAAATGTGTCCTTACTCATGTGATAATTTAAAGGCAGCTTCTACTGCTCTCATCCACGCTTCAGACTCTGGTGGGACTGATCATGTAAAAACACATCTCTGACAGGAGGGGTGGGCCAGGATATTCCCATCACCCTCCGCTTCTGGATCCCTCCTCCCCTGCACTTCAGCTGTCCCTGCGGCACTGACGGTGAGCACAGCGTTGGATGTACGGTCAGCTGGCTGCTCTTTAGATGTGTTTCTCATTCCTGAAACGTTTCCGTGTGTGCAGGACGATGCTGCTCCTGTAGGAATTGCTTACAAAAGGCTCCAGGTTGGTCCCAATGCTGCTCCCGGCAATAGCGGCATCCTCTGTATTGCTGAACCAAAGGGGCGCTTTTTAAAAGCGTACAAAAAATGCAAGGTTCACACTTCGTATAAGCTGAGGAAAGTTCCTCAGCTGCCAGGAAAACAATTCAGTGTTGCACACCCGATCACCCCGTGCTTTCTTTCATCTCCCTTTTAACTGAATCAGCGCCCTGAGGACAAGCCCTGTTCACAGGACAAGGATGTGGATTTATCTCACTTCTGGGAGGCTTTCCTGTTCCTAAACCAGCGAGTGGATTACGCTTGATCCATATGGTGTTTATCAGCTACAACAGAAGTAATACTGATAATCCTCTGAAGCCAAACTATCCGAGAAAAATTCAGTATGTGTTACTGAGAGAAATTAAATGTACAAACCCAGATGAATTTGTCCCTTTCTGGAGTAACATGAGCTTGGTAGTTGGATGTGGACTTCCCCAAAGTCAAAGGTCTAGTAAGGTCAGGCTCACTCACATGTCGGGGAGAATAACTGAAATCGCCCAGCGCAGCCCCCGAGCATCTTCTGGGGCTGCTCCTCCCTGGTTTGCAGTACATTTTCTGAACATTTTTTATCCCCTATTCCTGTTCCTTAGCAAATATGTCCATGTATGCCATAGAACTGAAAAAATTATTAAGTCTGCCCATAAACCGTAAACTATGCTCAGCTATGGAAAGCAGAAGTTATGAATAGATGTTACTTGCCACAATAATACCCTATAAAAGTCAAAAACCATAGAGTGAAAGGGAAGATTAACTATTATTGGGCATGCTTCAGCAAATGGGATTATTTTGCTTGTCAGTTATGAGTTAATTTGTAACATTAATCTAATCGCGGTCCTCAGCAGAGACACAAAATGTTTTTAATTGGTCCTGTGACTTTTTAAAGGATCATCTGATGAAAAGCCTGTAAGTTTTACTATTAATTTAATGCTAAATATTAGGTGGGGGAGTCTTTACAGATTTCATTACGAAATACAAATCGTATGCTGTCATTGCCTTGCTACTTTTGTTGTGTTGACATGGTAATGTTGGCAGTCTGGAACCAGCTGTACAGCTGAAAAAAATTTGAGTGAAAATCTTGCAGCAAAATGAGTAAATCTATAGCTGGGAGATAATAGCATTGGGACTGATTCAATGTAAGCAAGAAATCACCAGCTGAGTCATTAAAAACAGAGATGAATGGGAAGCAATAAATAGATGGCTCAGATGAATAAGAATGATTGGGAAGTGTGTGAAGTTGGTTGGGTTTTTTTCCCTAAAGATTATATTTTGTCCTCTAAAGTGGCATATGGCTCCTATGAAAGCTAATATTCCCAGTGAATGTGTCACTGCCAGTTTATAAATACTTCGAGAGATAAAAAGCAGCACCGAGCAGGAGCGGGGTTCCTGCCCACAGCTCCTGAGCACAAGTTGTTAGTCCAGGTCCATCGGGAGATGGCCAGGACGTGGGCTTTGGGGGCAGAGAAGGCTTCTGTGTGGGGGAAAACATCTGCTGCTTGGAGGAAAGACTGGTTGCTTTCTTGGAAATGTTTCACCCTGTGTTGACCGCTAAGCTGGACTAGGGGTAACCAAAGTCAAAGGGGAGGTTGATGTGGTCACCTGGATCTGGTGGCCCAGACTCCTGCTACTTCAAGGGAAAGAAAACTTGAATGAAAAGCTGTAATCTCTTTGCTGACTCATGAAATATCGAAGTAGCAATGTATATTCATGAAATATCAAAGGAGATATCCCAGTGCTGGTAAAGAGGCAGTAGGAGCGTTTCCTCCAGGGTGAAGGTGTGCCAGTTTGGGAGCTCTTGGCTCCTGGTCGCATCGGCTAACTAACAGAGATGGGCTTTTTTAATCTACCGAAATCAGTGACAGAAAATCAGTCCCCAGCCAAGCAACCTTCTTCACAAGTGCAGTCAAATGTAAAGTCAGATTTATGTTTGATATGGGAAATGTGCTGCTGAAGTCAGCCGGCTGCCGTGCAGGAGGCACTTTTGATTTACACCAGGGTACATGACCAGTTCCGCCCCTTAGAGCCTGGTCCAGTACCTAATAATCACCTCTGACTTTAATAAAGTTAGAGTGCTAAAGCACTCTTATTTATTGTTTCCAATATTGCATCCAAAGATGAAAAAATAGATTTAGAGCTGTAAGAGTCAGAAGGACATTGGAGGGAAGAAAAAGTGAAAAAATATAGTCTTACGTCCAAGGCGTTATCTTTTTGTGTCAGCACATTACAACAGTCTGTCTCTGCAGCGAAAATTCAACGCCTGCAGTTAGTTTTGCATTTACATGTTACACATCAAAGTGAACCTGCACTGTACTCAGCCAGCTGAAGTAGAAGATACCCGGAGGAGTCTAGCGTGGACCTGAAAAGCAGTGCCCTCCTGGCTGCCAAGCGCACCCTGCCCTGCGCTATCGTCAAATTCCTACTAAAATCTGGACCCTGAAATATTCTGTGCGCTCTGCTCCCCAGACAGGGTAATTAAGATAGAATTATTTGCAACGAAAGGTGGATGTCATTTGTTTCATTTCCTTGAGGACCAGACCTGTTGTAGCACTACTGACCTGGATGTTTGAAGTTTGCTTGCACTACGTGGTCTATCCTCTGCCCTTCTGGGGTGGGAGCAGGACCCTGATGCTGCTCTAAGCATCACGTTCTGCCAAGTCCTCCTGCCCCGGTGTCTGCAAGAACTGCCAGCGCAGGGAAGCACATCGGTGCTCGTGCACGCCATTATCTACCAAGCAAATGTCACTAAGTTTTTCCAGCAACACACAGATGAGTATTAATTTATTCACCGAAGGCTGCAATATTCCCAGGTTACAGCGATCTGAACATGGTTCATTTTACCGGGGAAACAAATGCCCGTTTTTCCCGTTCGCTGCTGATGAGGCTGATTGTGATCTCAAGAGGAACATTTTTGTAGGAACCTCTCAAACAGATATTGTCAAAAAATATTGGGAAACACAGGATGCTTTGAAGATGCTCTCTAATAAAACAGTTCTTGCCTAGCATTTGTCGTGTATTTAAGACCAGTATTCAAGGGAGAACCTTATTGCTTTCATATTTATAGTTCAGCCAAGGCTCATAAGAAAAAATACTCTTGGTTACCAGCATGATCAGGTGCTGCGATGCACAGGAACTGGTTGAAAGAAGGCAGTCTGCATCGGTAATCAGGTTAGAGTCAGCTGCCTCTGCCCTCCAGCTCTCTCTGAAATGGCATGTAGTCTAATTATAGAAAGGATTTTACCGAATAGTTGTAAACAGATCTGAGAGCTTGTAATAAAATCAATCTGACTGTGGAAACTTTTCGGGATAATTATAAACTGTTATTGGCAGAGTGTGAAAGAGAGACCAAAGGACTTTTAACAGTGGGAAACTTGTAGCTGTGCACGCCGTTCTCTGCGGGGGGAAGGAGAGGGACAGAGGTTGTGGCTGGCAGAGTGAGGGTCTGGTGTCCAACCAGGGTCTCTTCAAGAGGAGGGATAAGGGGCTTCAGCTGGTAGGGAGACTGCCTTTAGAGGTGCTTTGATTTGGGGTTGGTTTTTTTTTTAAATACTCTTGGATGTTTTGGGGTTTTCTGTAATATTAACGGTGCCCTAATACCTGGGGTACCAACACACCCCATGGTGGAGGGCACACATCCAGCTGAACGGCACAGTGAAATGCTCATACTTATTAAAAAAAAACAAACACCCAACAACAAAAAAACAATATTTGAAGTTTTGGGGCATCGTTGTATATAAAGGCATGTGTAAAAAAATTCTCTCTTCACAGATCACAATGGTCCTGGCTCAGACCTTCACCATCTCCCTACTGACATAAGCGCCAAAAATTGCATCTCCTGGGTGGGCAGGACCTCGCTGCCCCACAAAGCCACCAGCCCCACCTTGACCTGCCGCTTGATCTGCGTTCCCGTTCATGGCAATGCCCCAGAATTCAACCGGACAAAATGGCTTTTGTTTCACTCAGACGCTCAACTTCTCCCACCCGTCTCCTCCTCCCGGCGAGGCCGGCCGGACCTTCGACACCCCGAGCGGGCAGGAGCCGTGCGGCACCCTGCTGAGCAACGGCACGGTGTCTTCCAGCGCGCCCAGCCCCTCCGACTCGTGCGCCGAACCCCTCTGCTCCACCACCCCGGGAGAGGAGGAGACCCGATTCGGTGAAGGGATTAAATACGTGTCGGCTGAAGGGGAGGAACTGGCGTGCGGCTGGGGGGGGTTCACCCCCAGGTGCTTACAGCTCTTTAACACATCCAAGGGCGTCTTGTTCTTCCTCTGCGTGGCCTCCTTCCTGCAAGGCATGACGGTCAACGGCTTCATCAACACGGTCATCACCTCCATCGAGCGGCGCTTCGACCTCCACAGCTACCAGAGCGGGCTGATCGCCAGCTCCTACGACATCGCGGCGTGCGTCTGCTTGACCTTTGTCAGCTATTTTGGGGGGAACGGCCACAAACCGCGATGGCTGGGTTGGGGCGTGCTGGTCATGGGCTTGGGCTCCCTGCTCTTCGCCTTGCCCCACTTCACCACGGGACGGTACGAGGCACATTCGGCGGCGGAGATGGGCGTCTGCGGGGGGAACCAGAGCCTGCCCTGCACCCAGGCTGCCTCCAGCCTCTCCAGCTACAGGTTCGTCTTCATGCTGGCGCAGTTCCTGCACGGGATGGGAGCCACGCCGCTCTACACGCTCGGCGTCACCTATTTAGATGAAAACGTCAAGACTAACTACTCCCCTGTGTACATTGGTGAGTCGAGCCGGAGGGGCAGCTCAAAGCCATGAGCTGGGCGATGGGAGGGAGAGCCGGTCCATCTGCCTTGGCACTGAACGGGCCACACTGAGCAGTTTCACAAGAGGTGTTCCCAGTCTTTTGTTCCCGATAACGGGCGAGGTGGTTAATCAAGGGGAAGTGGCAGCTGTTGGGGAGGTTTTGATTATTTATGGGCAGGAACTGTAAGTGCAGCTGGGTATTTTCACTCCTGCAGCGCATGCCCTGCAGATCAGGAGCTGCCTCCTGCTCCCGGTACGGGGCCAGCTGGGGAGAGCCCTCCAGCGTGCCCCGGCGTGTGCGTGGCATTAGCATCTTTGGCAAAAAACCGTAAGGTCGTACCCATCCGTGCGAGGGGACATCCCCCCTTTAGTGCCATAGCACAGCAGGGACGGTCGCTGGGCTGCTCAGATACGACTGGTGCAAAGCACAGCCAGGCTTCACCGAGGAAAGAGGCTCAGCTCACTCCTCTGCTCTGTATGGCTGATCACTTAGCAATTGCCCAGTACAGCCCTAGTGGGTGGAACTGCTGAAAAAGCTGACCTTTTAGCAATTTCAAAATTTAGCAGTCTGCCCATACTGTTGTATCAGAAGGCTGGGCAGGGGGAGAAGGAGATCACAAGGAGACCATCAGTAAGTTGATCTTTCCATGGCAGCAAACTAAAACAAGTGCCAGTGGTGCTGCATTTAGTGTAGACGTTGCGTGTTGCCAGTGGGGAGACAACGCCGCTGCTCATCACGCCAGCAGTCGGGATGTGGCAGCAGGGTCAGCTACGTCCCTGCTAAATAATAAAACAGTAACTACATAAATATGGTTTTCCACTGAACCAATTTTGCCTGCCCCGTGCTATAAAAATTCCCAGGTTGGATGCAAAAGTTTCCCTGGGACATAAGCGTGAGATGAAAGCTTGTCAAAAGTGTCTGGCTTTGTTTCTCAGGGGCTGCGGGAGCGGGGTGCGAGGGGGCAGGAGGCTGAGCGTCCCGGGTCCAGGAGGGAACCGGGCTGCGGTGGGGCGGGGGACGCTGGGCACCGGCAACGCTCTGCAGCGTCCCTGCCTGAAACGCTGCTGGTCGTCTGACACGGCTTGTTTTCCCTTTCAGCTGTTTTCTACACTGCTGCAATCCTTGGGCCTGCAGCGGGTTATCTGGTAGGAGGAATGTTTCTAAATATTTATACTGAAATTGGCAGAGAGTAAGTCGCTAAAAAATAATCTTGTTCCTTTTCCTTTATGCTATATGTTTCCTTTGGGGTAAAAAAAGTAATAATAATAATCTGGAGCAATGACCTGGTGGCTGGGTGGAAACGTGCCCGTGGTGTTCAGCGGTTTCTGCAGGGGTGCTGAGGCTGGAAGGGTGGCTTGCATTAACGCTGTCGCTGGAAGAAAATTGCTGACAAACCTGTCAGCTTAAATCCTTCCTCATGCTGCACTGCCTGCGCTAATGAGGCAGCAGGTGAATTTTTTGAATGAGTTCCCTGATGAGGCAACGCTACCAGCAGTGCTGCTCATCCTCCTGGTAATCCAGCCAGGATGCTTAGTCCCTCCTTGCTTCCTAGTATTTGTAATTTATTCTTGTCCCCTTACAGGCTCCTTGGCAGATGAATGGGTTAAAAAGGGGGAGCAGGTTTCCAGGGGATGGAATGGGTTATTTCCACCAGTTTTCTTGCAAAGGGTGGCTCTGGGGTGGAACAAGGATTGTAGCAACCACCAAAGCACAAATGAAATGGGGAGAGGTGAACGTGCACGCCAGAGATTAAAGGAGAATTAAATGATGTAGATTCCAGGGTTCATTAAGTGTTGTGCTCTCCAGTAAGGCAGGCAGCACTCCGGTGTGGCAGGAGGGATGGTGGCCGTGTATCTCCAGCAGATTGCCATGGGAGAGGCCAGAGCTCAGTTTCCTTCGCTGACGTCCCCTCCGTGTCCCCCTGACCCCTGCCAGCTTCAGCGAGAGGCACGCCAGGCTGTCCCGCTCCGTTTCAAACCGCTGCCTCTCTCCCTTGTGTCCTTTCGGCTTCGTTTCTTACAGGATCGACATCGCCCCGGAGAACACGCTGTGGGTGGGGGCATGGTGGATCGGCTTCCTCGGGGCTGGAGCAGCCTCCCTCCTCATCTCCATCCCCATCCTGGGGTACCCCCAGCGCCTCCCAGGTACGGGGCTCCACCACGGCTCGCGGGAATTGGGGCCGGGACTGCACGGTACTCGCTCTCGCCTCGGGGCTCGCATCCTTATGCACACGTGGAGCTGGGGACACAGGGGTAAAGGAAGAGCTTCCAGTGTTTAAATTGTAATTCCTACATGGATTTCACCCCCGCGGCTTTCCGGCTGCCTGTTTCCCTGCTCCTCCCTTGCAGCCACTGGCAGAGGGAGGATGTCGCGTTGCATTTTCCCCCTGCAAATCCACCGCTTCGGCAGCATCCCCATCCCATGTCTCACATGCTCCTTGTTCCTGTTTGCCTCTCCTTTTCAGGATCCCAGCGGTATATTGTTATGAGAGTGTCAGAGGCTCATCAGCTAAAGGATGGGAGCCACAAAAAAGCATCGGATCCAGACTTTGGGAAAACAGTTAAAGATCTGCCTCGGTAAGAAAACCACCCCATGCCTGAGGTTCAGGGAGCCCTCCCCAGAAGCGAGAGCAATGGGCCCAAACGGAGCTTGCTTTCTGCAATGCTAGCTAAAAGGGTTTGCCCATCTTCAAACTAGCGATGACGCTTTCTCGCAGAGGAGGTTGCAAAGCGCCCGGTCCCATCAGCGGCTGGGGGCTCTCGGCAAATGGGCCGAACTAGAAATTGTGCTGGGGATCGCGTGGGAGAGCAGGGTACAAGTGGCTGGTCCTGTCTGTGGTTTTCAGAAGCTCACGTCCACGTGTGAAGATCCCCCTGCAGGCATATCCGACACGCTGAGTTTCACCGAGAGTGGCTTGGTGCCAGCCTTTAGGTGATAGGAGACGCACGGTCTCTGCCATCTCATTCCCTCTCCCCAGCGGCGTTATTTCTTCCTGACTGCTTGTGCCTGGCCTCACCTGGCCCAATTGGGTGTTGTCCAATGTCTCCTCCTCTCCGTCCCCTCGGGGCTTTTCTTCCTTTCCTCTATTTTTGCTTGTGTTAGATCCCTGTTTTGTCCTTTTAATGAGAAAAGAGAGGAAACAAAACCCCTGACTCTTACAGCTCCATTCCAAATCCAGGGAACAAGATATCCTGCACTGTAGCTTTCAGTTCCCTTTCTCTTTTATTCTTGGTTTCCTTTTTTTTTTTCTTTTGCCTTTGCATCTTCCAGCCACCTTTTATGTGTTACGACTTCTTATCTCTCCTGCAAAGCAGTGACACAGCAGCGCATTTAATCACAGGGCCGCTGCTTGGCTCTGCGGCGTGGGCGAGCATGCTTGCACTAAAGGAGGTTTGGTAGGAAATGGTTTAAAGGGATCCTGGGTGGGAACAAAGTGGACAAGCGAGTGGCCAAAATAAAATGTGATCTTTTAACCTGGAAACATTTGCTATGGATCTTTGAAATCTTTTATGATTTTCTTTCTTTTTTTTTTTTTTGTGTTGAGTTGTATTTAAATGGAGGGCAGGGGGAGAGGTGCTGCTTTATCTACAGCTTGGGTTTAGCTGGTGTGCAAGCTCCGGATGTTGCAGAGATATCTGGGTATCAATTCCTTTCGGAGCTTGCAGTCAATAAGGGGATTTTTCTTTTTAGTATTTCTCCCAGGACCGTTCTTAGGGAGGAGTTTGCACGGGGCAGCCATCACACGTGGATGCAAAGGCAAACATTCGATGTTGCCAAACCCCGTGCCGCTGCCAGCAATTACTTCTGAACGTTAGTTGTGGTGTTTGTCTTTGTGCTGGCAGAGGAGGATCGAAGCAGGTGCTCGGCACGGGAGTTTTGAGCAGCAGTCGCTCTGTGTTGTGTCAGTGCAACTACTCACATTGGTCCGAAATTCTTGGAGACTTCGTAGGAAGTTTACCAGGGGTTAAGGCAGTTTTATGAAGAATATTACATTGAACAGATTTCAATACTGTTATTAAACGGCATTCTTGACGGGGTGCCATTTTCCGAGGTCACAGCTTATTCTCTGCACGGAAATGAAATTCAAAACCTGCGTTTACATAATGATAAGGTTATGACTAAAACCAACACAAGCAGGGTAGCGGAGAGGGATGAAATTCAGTGGTTGATGCTTTTCTTGCTTATCTGGAACGAAGTCCCCGTTGTTTCTCGGTGAAGGCTGTCTGACAGCAGGTACGGAGGCAGTCCTCCTCCAGGACCATCTTCTTTCACCCCTCATTCCTGAAGAACAAATACCCGAAGGTGGGGAACTCATATCAAATAATTCAGATCAGTCCAGACCTTAGTGTGGTTTTCATTTGAAAGCAAAAACCCAACAGACTTTTGTGTTCCCTGCTTTTGATTAATAAAAGGGAAGTGCCTTAAAGGGTTGCTATTCTGGAAACCTGCATTAAAGAGGAGATCACATCTGTGTGTGCAGCTCTTGGGGACACATGGACCAGGCTGGAGAGCGAGGCCAAAGGACACTCTTGTTTTTGTTTTAGTAAGGGATCAGATGCTACACATTTTCTCACAGTATGGACAGTAAGAGTCTAACAAAGATAAGCAGAAATACTTGATGAAATAAAATACTATTCCATGCCATCAGGTCCGTTCTAAGTGAGCTTCATGAATGGCTGTATTCACAATGCTGTCTAAGAGCAGGAGCTCACAGGAATGCAGCCCATACAGCTTAATCCTCTGCCCTGAAGAGACTTCTGTCTTAATTCTTGGGTTGAAAAGGCCTGATAAAATAGCATTTTCCTTTCTCTGGTTCCATATGATTGCTCTCATGAAATAACTCCTGCTGTCAGCACAGAGGGATTCAAACAGAAGACACGCAGAGCTGTGCCAGGAGAGGAGGCTTTGTCCTAGCGAGCCACGGGACAGGGTTTGTGAGGATCACTCACTGGCCCTGATCTTCAACACGAGAAGCTACGGTCAATATTTCACCCATCCCTCTTGGATTAGGTGGCAGGGTGGGGCTTTGGTTTGTCTCATGGCTTTACTACAGCTTCCGTGTGTTGTAAAGGGAGGTTGGTTTACATTCCTGCAGGACATACGTACTGCCCTCCCTTCCCTTGGTGGTGGTCGCAGTAGGTGTCATTTTGGGGGAATGCGGAAAAGTCCCCATTCACGTGCTCTAATTTTGCACAAATATCCATCTGTTGTTAATGACTCATTAGCTTGTGGCCGTACTCTGCTACAGTCTGGGGTGTCCTGGGCATGCAAGTGTTGCTCAGAGGAGCAGGCTCTGATTGTATAGGTGGTCCCAACCTACTCAGCAGGACCATTACATGAGGAAAGAGTACCTATATGTGCCCATATCGGTAAAGGCTTGCAGGATCAGGCTTTTATAGATGGTGGGATTCTTCTCTTGGCCTCCTGAAATCCCTTTGGCTGCAAGAACTGAGGATAGTCAAGACTATCCAAGAGTTATGTTGTTTCTGGGTCTGCTTAAAGTCCTACTGATAGCAATGAAAATGTCTGTGTTGACTTTGGTAAGGTTTTATGTGCCGTAGCTCCTCAAAACTACATCTTTTGTCTACAAACAGATTAAATTACGTGAGTAAATCCTTACTCTTAGCGCTGAAAGCAGTTCCTCTGCATTTTCCTACCTGCAAGTCTAACCTGCAAGTCAGCCTGTAACCTTTGGCCAACAGGCACAAAGTCAAGCTAGTGCCAGGGGACAACTCCCTTCTTTTCTCTGGAACTGTAAAAAGGTGAAGACATTGTACATTTTCTACATCAGCCACAAGGTCCACAAGTGTTTTCTCACTAAGAGATTAGGCTTTGTGCTTCCAGATAAAGCACAGTCGAAAAGATCATTCCTGGAAAATAGTTTAGTAAATTAAACTAATACCAACAGCTAGACAATGGTTAGTATAAAGCCCCCTGTAATCAAGGTGTCAGAATGTGTGGTATTTCTGTCTTTCAGCTTCTTTGTTCTTTTGGTATAATGAAATTCTCCACTTTATGTGGGTAGCATTGCATAACTCTGACGCTGAGCCTCAGCACGTGTCTCCCTCGGTTGTACTACCGTAGGTTTTCTCTGATTTCACGTTTCCTCCAAAGCAGTAGGTGGTAAGTGACTGTGCCTTTCAGTTCACCGAGCATCCCGCAGCATCCCTGTCGCTGCCATCGCCACGGGATGACGGGTTTGTGCCTGTCTCAGAAATGGGATGATCTGTGGTACTGGTCTGGGCTAGGCCTGGGGAAAGTCATGTGGCAGAATTTCAAGCTCGTTACAAAACGCCTCCTGCAAAGCAGTGTCAGCCCTCTTAGTCCAATATCCGAGATAGGGAGAGATAATTGAGACCATCCCGTGTGCCCGGGGGTGTTTCTGTGTCTCGGAGATGGAATCGTTGCTGGATCATCTTTCCGCATATAAATGACACATGGCAATTTTTCAGGCATATCTATGTCTCTCTGCTAAATCCCGGTGGGTCAAAAATAAAATGTATTTGCTCAAGTTATATATTAATCTTAAAGTAAAACTGTGCTTAGATTGTGGGAGAAAGATTGCTTTCTGTTTTCCAGTGGGATATAAGGTGTCTTGGAGGTGTTTCCTCCATATAGAAAGGCTTGCTTGGTATTTCCCCTGAGCTGCAAAACATCCATGGTTATCAGAGATTGTTATTCTCATGAGGACATGGGTGCACATGAGCAGCATGTGCGTATGTGAGGGTGTAACACCACTTCGTTCCCTGCTCTTGGTTGAGTCGGGAGTCCCAAGATAACTGCCATCAGGGACTAATAAAACCTTGAAATGATTGAGATTTGGTGAGGAGTAGTGTTCTTTCAGTATTGCCCCATTTAGGAATGGAAAATACTCAGCCTGACCCTAAATGTTGGAAAATTACTGCTGAAATCATCCTTATAGAAGTTGTGGGCACCCTAAGTGTGAATTATATCATACACACACTGCTGGTATCCATCCCCCATTTTGAACATGCACATGAGATAAAGAGACTCCATCAGGAGATCCACAGAGAAGAGCCCCAGATGATTCCGTCCTGTTTTAGGTGTTTGGTTGACGTTCCTCAGATTCCCTTGCCAATTGGCTGTAGCCAACGGGGCTATAAAAGATGGCCAGGGTAAGCATGTCTGTTAGGCACCTGAAGATAGTCAGGACAACACCCAGTAGGAACAAGAGCAAGAGCAGGTTGGCACATGAGAGACATTATATATAAAGGCAGAGTTTGAGGGCAAACTTGTTGATCCCCACCTGCAATGCAGACTATCTCCACAAAGCACCGACATCTACTCTGTGCAGGTACATAGGGAGAGGTGAAAGTAACCTCAGCCTCCTTCCTTGGCTGGTAGGACTCGATAAGCATAAGTGGAGAAGCTCACTGCTCTTTCAAACTCCAATTAGCTCCCTTTTGGTTTTTTTCTTTCGAAGAGATGCAGCATGGTGGGATGCTCCCTCGTCTTATATGTGGTCCTTCTGGCTTGAAGATAGGGGACAGATCTGAAATCAAAATGTGCCACAGTGATTCAATTCCAGTATATTTGTTCTTCCCAGATCAGTACTGCTGCTTCTGAAGAACCCCACCTTCATCTTCCTCTGCTTAGCGGGAGCGACCGAAGCCACCCTCATTGCTGGGATGTCCACATTTGGACCCAAGTTCCTGGAGTCTCAGTTTAGTTTAAGTGCCTCTGAAGCGGCTACCTTTTTTGGTAAGGAAACCAGATTTTTGCAATGTTTTCCCATTTTGCCTACAAATACAAGAGCACTGTAGCTCATTTAGAATGGAGACAGACACACTTTGCAGTTCATTTACAGAGTTGTTACCGTCTTCAGCTATTAGGTAGGATCGTTTCCCGTCAGCATATCTGTACCAAGTGCATTTTCAGAGCTGTATCTACTGACATCAGGAAGAAATGTGTCGCTTCTGTAGCCATCTGTTACCCTCTAGAGGAAGGCATAATAATTGTGGTCCGTTCCTTCTAGTGCATTACCAGGAAACGTTAACTAAATGTTCCCTCTAACAAGGGATGTCTGAGCTAGGGGACATATTTTGTCAGCATCCCAAAACTGGGAAGATCCTCACTTAGCTGCTGTATCGTAGACCGAGGAAGTGGTGTCCAACAAGCATCAATACTCATGATGTGCTCCTCAAAGAGACTGCTTTAAGATCTCTGGATAGGAAAAACTGCCTTACCAGGCTCATGCCACGCTACCTGAGCTGTTACGGAGAACCACCTACTGTAGCAAAGTCCACTGAACTCCCACCAAGAAGCCACGCAGCAACCAAGGGGTTATTCTCATGCAGACACGCTGCAGTTAATGTATTCAGACATGAAAACTCCTTGCTGACATTTCTAAACTTGCTTGTGGGGTTTTTTTCCCTTTTTTTCAGGTTATCTCGTCGTGCCAGCTGGAGGGGGAGGCACATTCCTGGGAGGATTCCTTGTGAATAAATTTAAACTCCGCTGTTCAGGAATCATCAAATTGTGTTTACTTTGCACAGTGTCGAGTCTGCTGGCTATATTCATTTTTTTTATTCACTGCCCTAACATGCCCATGGCAGGAGTAACCCAGATGTACGAGGGAAGGTAATAACAATCATCCCATCTGTCTTGTGCTGCGTGGCCCTGGTCAGAATAGAAGGATAACTCCAAATACACGGTGCTGGTGTATGTAGTCACGTGTGAATGTGTTGGTGATGGAAGATGATGTCCAGTCAGTCTTACAGGCAGATACTGAGGGTGAGACCCAGAATATAGATGTCCTAATTTTTGCATCTAGTTGGAGTTTATGGAAGAGGCTCCCTCTTTAGTGAGGAAGGGGAGACCAGCAGCACCAGAGTGTGAGATACTCCACTCTTCAGTTGCCTTCACAGAGTCCCCCATCTCTGTCCATTGGGATAAACTGGACTAAAAGTGGGAATCTCCTCTCCAAATGGAGGTGTCTCCCTATGAGCTGGTCACTTAAACTCCCTTTGTAGCTGTGGGAAAGAGACAGCTCCAGGGCACGATTCCTGTTCATGGTTAAAATGGGGTGAGATGAAACCCTTCCCAAGCCTGGCTTTATGCTACCTGGGGATCCACCACATCTCCTACTGTCCCCCCTTCTCCTTCCCTTGCTCTACACATTTCCTCCTGGAAAATGGTGTTCAGTGTCTCCCCACTGACTGCTCCTGTGTTTCCCTTAGTGCTTTGCCTAGTGGCCGCCTAAACCTGACAGCAGCCTGCAACGCCGAGTGTGGCTGTCTACAGGAGACCTACAGCCCTGTCTGCGGGAGCGATGACATTATGTATTACTCTCCCTGCCACGCCGGGTGCAAAAAAGTGTCTGAAAACCTCAGGAATGGCAAGAAGGTATGTCTGAAAGCACAGTGTATTGAAAAGGTGGTGGCACATCTTCTTTGAAGTGATTTGGCTGGCTCTGCAAAAGCGTCCCCAGGTTTGAGCTTTGCTGCAAATCAGCGTAAAAGCCCAGTGCAGGATGGATGCTCTCAGGCACCACCTGGGATGAAGGCAGAAGGTACCCTGAGGTTGCCCCGCTTTGCTTCTGTCAATGCGTCCAACCGGTTTTGCCTCACTCCGGGTCAAACTGCGCTGAAATCCGTGGTAAATCACCCAGGCAGGCGGGGAGCTTGGCAGGCACCTAATTCCTGTCCCAATGCTTATTTTGAGTCTTCAGCGAACATGATACACCTCCTCATCCTTCCAGCATGTTGCTCATAGAGACAGGCAAAGGCTTAAGAAGGGTAATAATGACATTCAGTGTTCAAGGGATGCCTGGCAAAGTTAATTTCTCTTATTTAATAACCTGTTTTGAAACAGAGGTGTGTCAAGAATGCAGCTTGATTTCTGCTTCACTCCACTCTGGGTGTGAAACCAGCTGGTTTGTGCCCTCCCTGAATTTCTTTCTTTTTAAAGCTTTGACTATCACCATGCTCTCCTTGGCAAAGTGCCCACCAGCCTTTCTTTCCCAGGTCTATCACGAGTGTAGCTGCATTGAGAAAACCCTCCTGCCTGGCCCCGGCGACGCAGAGGCAGGGAAATGCACCTCCTCTTGTGCGAAAAGGCCCCTGCTCTTGTTCTTCATGTTCGTGGTGATCCTCTTCACCTTCCTGAGCAGTATTCCTGCCCTGACCGCCACTCTGCGGTAAGCATGGGATCGCCTCGTCCTCCACCAGCACCGCAAGAATCCACTTCTCCACTTTATCCTGCTGGCTCAAGCCACGGGGAAGGTGTGATGGGAACCACCTTGTTACTGGCAGCCTGGAGACATCAGGACTAATTCCCTTCCCTGTCTAGCTGGGAAAGCAAATTCTAGCATTGGCAGCTTTGTCCTCTGACATAGGGCACCCACGTGTGTGTCCCAGTTTGCAGCAGTGGTGGGGGGACATTGCACTGAGGCAAACCTCGATCTCCAGAGGGGATGGAGGTCCCAAGCGTGCTGGACCCAAGTGCGTGGCATTGTGGGGCAGGGAGGTGCCATGCAGCCTGGCAGTGTTTTTAAACAATCCCCTTTTGTTCCGCAGGTGTGTCTCTGACAGGCAAAGGTCATTCGCGCTTGGGATCCAGTGGATTGTAGTACGAACACTAGGTATGGAACAGAGTGAACCTGTGCATCGGTACGGTCCATTGGCTTTGCGGAGCGTCTGCCAAGCTGTTACCTAAGAATAAAACATGTTGGGTTGGAAGAGAAGGGGGTAGGACATGCGCTGTTGAAAGGAGGATGCTTTCTCTTGTTTGCTGTCATTCAGAAAAACCTAATTCCCTTTGCATATGATTTGCAAACTGAATGAAGGGTTCTGTAACACGTCTCAGGTGGGGTAGAGGAGCAATGTCCTGGCAATGTGTCCTTATTTTAAAAAAAAAAAGGAGCAGAGGCATTGAAGCTCCTGTGTATGCCTTTAGGCTCTTGTGCAACATGTAGGTCAGGATGGTCAAAAGACCCACTGGACTCTCAGGTCTTGAAATTCAGCGTATTTTGGATACCTTATGGCTCTAGACGTTGCAGGATGAGTTTGCTTAATCATGGTAGCAGATGCTTTTCTGCAAGCACCTTGCAAGGCTGGTGCATAGGTGCTGCCCACACTGAAGGTCTGCGCTCTCTTCCCGCAGGAGGCATCCCTGGCCCCATCGCCTTTGGGTCCATGATTGATAAATCCTGCCTGCTCTGGCAGGACCAGTGCGGCGAGCAAGGTTCTTGCTACGTTTACCAGAACTCAGCCATGAGCCGATACACCCTCATCGCTGGACTGGTCTACAAGGTGATGCTGCCTGTTAACTTCACTCTCTGATAAAGCAAGCAGGTCTTAGGAGACAGCGTTTTGCTCTGGGAGAGAATTTTACAAAATTGCGTTGTCCTGATCTGCCCCCACAACCCAAATTAGACCTTCACACAAGGAACGTTCTCAGGGAAGGCAGAAGCTCCATTTGCTTCTTGCCAGGTAATGGTGCCTGGAGCTCCAGGCACCATCATTCTCTTAAATTCCCATTACTTTCTAGGCTTACAGTTTCTGTTGCACCATGTGAAATATCTCCTCTTCTCCCAACAGTTACCAAAGTGATTTTTTGCTAGAAATGGAGTAAAATATGTAACTGCAGTGCGTTAGTGAAAGTGAGGGATGGCATTGTGGGCAGGCTGTAAATAACCATTCCCTGATCACTGCTAGAAAATAAGAGAGCTTAGCTGTGCGTTTCTTATTTATTAGCTGAAAACCATAATTTTAACTGCTCCCAAACAAGCACTTGCCCTAGACAGCGGTGTTTAGCAGTTGCTGTGATAAAGAGGCTTTCAAAAGCCTTCCAGCAAATGGCTCAGGCGGTGTTGGTCCACGCAGCACTGTGCTACAGGTGTCCTTGTGGGGCTGAACAGCTTTCCAAATTCTCACTGTCCCATTGCTGTGGGGCTGGCTAAATTCAGATTTTTACCCCCTCCGGCTCTGCGTGCTGGTCTGCTGCCCCAGCTGGCCTTCAGCATCATGTCCTCCCCAAAGCTTGGTCAGCAAATCTCATCCCAGGTGAGGGCTAGGCGCCTGGTTTTGTGGGGAGGAGAGAGTAATGGGATGTCTTCATGGCTGCAGGTGCTTGGGACAACCTTCTTTATAGTCGCCTGTTTACTCTACAAACCCCCGCCAGCAGAGTCGGCTCCGGGCAGCTCGGATGCATCTGAAAATGGCAACTGTGACCTCCAGGAACACAAACCTTCGCTGCCGGCTGAAGAGGATATATAGTGCTGCACGCGTGGAATTGACTTTCTCGGTCTCAGAAATACAATGAGAAGATGTTATGCAGTCCCTAAGGGTTTTTAAATTAATAGTAATATTATCACTTTTTTAGTTCAAGAGAAATAATTTAATTAACCACTGGTGTGCTTGCTATTTTCTTAACAGCAGAAGCACATTTAAAATTGTGCGCTGATGCCATATGCAGTTATTTAATTTTATTTAAAGAAAGGGCTACCATAGCTTTATTCTATGTCTGTGACAAGCAAGGACCGCATTCTCCACTCGTGGAAATAAGCACCGGTAACTCCAATGGAGCATGTGGGTTTAAACCACCAGAGATCTGGTCCCTAATATCTCAATAGTAAAGCCAACTGTAGCAAAACTTCTGTTGAGACTTCCCAAGCCTAAAAAGAGCCCTGCTGTCTTGCAGTCTGCATTGCAAAGAGGATGACCGGCCCTTAAACTACTGTAAGCAAAGCAGATGGCCCTGACAGTGTCCTCCTCCTTCCTGTGACACACAGCATCGCTCCTTTTGTTCAGGAGCAGGTTATCTTAATTATGCAAATTCATATTACTGTGCAATGGGAGATAGGTTTGAGAGGAGATTTGTCTAGCAAATTCATCAGTACACTACAGGCAGCCATCCCTGAGAGCTGCCGAGCACTGTACGTTCACTGCCTCATTTCATTGCAGGGTTTACACCGTGGTGACACTTCATTATTTTTTCTTGCATTGTTTAAAGGTGATGCCTTTTGTAATATACTGTGCAAAACTTGAACTTACTTCTTGCTGTTTGTTGGGTGCGGGAAGACCTGAGATACAGATCTATGCAATGCTTCTCTTTGGTTGCTCTGTAAAGACATTGAGTTTGGGTAGATGAGAAAAGTCAGAATGAATTTAATCTGGTTTTAGACCGCTAGCTTAAGGGATAGCTTGCCCTAACGACAGACTGCCTTGTGGAAAGGGGATGCTGACTTGTAACTGCTCTGCTTGCAAGTAGAGAGGGCAGCGTTCCCACAATGACCTTTGAATGTGCACTTGCAATATTGACCAGGACCTTTCTGAAGGGGAGAAAAGTGGAATTTGGGCAGGGGTATGTCTGGCTTCCCTCTCAGCCCAGATCACGTGAGGTTAGTGCTTAGTCTGCCTGTATTTGCACAGCCACACGATCCAGGTACAGCGCCGGGGGAGGGCTGTGGCCGGCCCCCGGAGTCCTGCACTGTATAAACCGTGTTCACGGGGACGGGACCTACATTACTGAGCTGCAAAACTGGTGCTTCTTTTGTGCCAGCTGCTACTTAGAAGTACTTTGTAGATGTTTTTGTATATTTTGTGTATTTATGCTTTCATAAACGGACACGGGATGGGCATTTGTTTCCTTTGTTAGCAAAGGACCAACTCTCAGAGCAGAGGCGAAGCCGTTCCCGTTGCAGACAGGGATGGCGGCGCTGGGAGCATGGTCCATCTTCAGGTCAATGGTGGTCAAGAAAGCAGCTTTTTCCATCCACAGATCCCCTTCCACCAAAGCCAGGTAGTGACTTTCCCGTTTCCAAAGCCCTTGTTTCCCAGCCTCTGTCAAGCGCTGGGAGAGACCTGAGCATCTCCAGTAACTGCTGGAACAACCAGAAGTGCTAAGGGTGAGATGGAGGGTGGCTTTTGGCTGCTTGAACATGGGCAGCTGGTGCAGCTTTGATGAGGCACAGCGTGCAGGAGAGCCCTGTTTTTTCAGGGAGGCAGGATTAGGCCCACTGATGCAGGAGTTAACCCCAACACCACCCAAACACCAAAGGCTTTTTCACAACCTCCACCTGGGTTTGGAGCCAACTGCAAACACGAGCCTGTCTCCAGGCCTTGCCCAGCGATTGCCCTTCCCAGCTTACAGACGCTTTGGGTACAAGCAGGGATCTTAGATGGAGAAAATGCATGAATGTATTTTGGGAACATATTTTATGTACGATGTATTTATGAAAGGTAGAAGTTTTTCTTTATATATATATATATATATATATATATGGATATTGCAATGCAATTCTGGTGTTTATAAAATGAGCTTTATCCGAGTGTGTTGTTTCCAGAGCAAAAGAAAAGCTCGTGGGATTCTGGGCATTTATTATGTTGCTGTGGGACTGGTAAGTCATGGGTTTCGGTAAGCAGCAACAAGGTGTTCCTGTTCCATAAACAGGTTATGTAGGTGTACAGGTAACTTAAAATATTTGAAAGTATGTTTTCCAGTCTCATATGAAGTACTATATTGCTATAAAACCATAGAAATATAACTAGTATTTCACAGATACTTGTGTGCGTGTTTTTCATCAGTTATCACCCGTTCCCAGCTGCTGTTCTTGGCAGGGGTGGGCTGGATCCGTGCTGCCGGGGAAGCCCTTGCCACAGAGCCTCCTGCTAACAGGGTCAGGGCCACCCTATGGGGGTCCAGGCTTCACTGTAGGTCATCGTGGTGTCTCCAAGGAGGAGAGTTTGGATTTAGGTTTGTGCTTAAATCATAGTGTTAATAAAGCCCCTCGTGGATGCAGGAGCTGCAGGCAGCATCGTCTGACTGGTGGGACAGCAGGTGACATTGGGAGCCTGGGGGTTGGTGTCTCCTACTGACTTACCCTCTCCTCCTATGTCAGAGGATAATTGCTTTTGAAAGCAAAATGAGGTTTCTGGTTGCTGGAGAAGAAGAAGGAGGAGGGCAAGGTAATACCTTCGCTACCCTCCTTCATCCACAGACCAGCCCTGTTAAAGCCGTGGAGTTTCTCCCAGACCTACACTATGCAAACGAGGTCAAAGTCCTGTGTCACCTATAGTTTGCTTAAGGAATGATTCATGCTGTGAAAGAATACAAACAAACAGTGGTTGGTATTGAGGAAAAGCCACAGGGAAGTAAAACAAATGAGCACCCAGAAGGGAGTCCAAGCAGGAAGAACTGAACGTTATTTATTGTAGACAAAACCCCAGGCAGTCAATGAGCCGTTTTTCTCTAGTGAAGAGTTTGTTTGGAAGCTTCCTGGAGGTTTTAAAATGACAGCAAATAAAAGCTTTGAATGTGATACCCAGATGGTTTTGCAGAGCTTCCGACCCCTTTCCTGCTGCTGTGGCCTCTCTTCGACGCCCGGCAGTGCAGAAGAGCCTCGGTGTCTCCCCATCCCGGCAGCTGCACCCCCTCGGCTCCCCTGCAGCCCAGCCTTCGTTCTTGCCATAGACGGGAACAGGAGCAAATGATGACAATTCATTTTTTATACTTTAAAGTATACTTTATACTTTATACTTAGATTATAAAGTATACTTTATACTTTATACTTAGATTAATATAATTCAGGAAGGAAAAAAAAACAAACAACCAAACTCCAACTGATTGGTGTGTTTTGATTGCATCAAAAGAAAGACCCCCCCCCTTTTTTCAAGGGGGCCCAGACCCTTGTCCTGACCGCAGCCCGTGGCTGTGGGTCGCGGTTTTGCGTGGGGTACGGGTGGGTGGGGACCGTGGTCCCGGTGCCACTAGATGGCAATGGAGACGGCAGCACGGTGGCTTGTCCCAGCACCTCTGTGCACTGGTGGAGAGCAAGTTCTTGTTGCTTTACAGAAAGCAGAAAGGCAGACCGGTGCACTGGATTCCTGATTTGCACCAGCAAAACCGCAAATATATTTTAGAAGATCCAAATAATGTCCAAGGTAGACTTCTGGCATGTAGAAACAGATCTTTACAGGGAAAACAGATATAATTTGTAATCAGAAAGTGATGCAGCGGGTGAGGATCCAAACAGAATGGCTGTATTATTTTTACAAAAGTTGATAAATTCTTATTTGAAGCCTTCCCTTCCCAAGCAGGGATGGAGAGCTCTGAGCTGTCAATCAAAAAGCAGTTTCTCTCTTTATATTTTCTGTTCTTGATTTCCTTCTTCCCCTAAATGTGATCGTTGCGATCGCTGTTAGCCTGAGCCTTTCACCTGGCTCTGAGTGAGACGAAGATAAATCCTCCAACGCCGCTTCCCGAAACAGCACCGTCCCTTCTCTGCAGTGCGTGGCTCAGCCATCCAGACTCACCTTTGCATTTAAGCCTAAAAGATTATCTGCCTCTGTTTGGAGGGTAACCTGTGCTGATCCCCCTTTACCTTCACGCGCAGTTGTTGCTGAGTTGTCCCTAAGCTGGAAGTCAGAAGTGAGGAGGGTTTGGGGGGTGAAGGGCTAGCTCAGGGGGTGCCAGCCCCCCCAGCCCTGGGGCATGCCCTGGGTCGGAGGATGGTGCTCTGCAGCTCCTTCCCCTTCACTGGTAGAGCTTTGGGCAGTGGAGCTGCTGGACTTTTTGGAAAACATGACTTGCAAAGAGCTAATAACTGACCACGAAGGGGAGTAAAGGCTGTGATAGGGGAGCAGCGAAGACACCTCTGCCTTGCCACAAGCTGGCAGAGGGGTATGTGGCAGCACCAGAGCAATCTGGGCGATGCAAAGCAGGATTCACGGGTGATTTCCTAGCTGCTTCTCCCCGTAGCAAAATTGTTCCTTGGCTAGCCAAGACCAAGCGGTGTTATTCTGCCTATGCAGTATTAGACTTCTCAGGGCTGACTCTCCTCTTGCTTAGGACAGAAATTGAATTGACTGAAGTCAGCTAAGCAACACAGAGTGAGGAACAGAAGTGAAAAAATAATTAAACTACAGGAGGACGAAATCTTTGCATCCCCACAGGAGATCCTTGTTTGTTTTTGTTGTGCAGAAAAGCCTACCTGCGTTTTCCTGCAGCTACAAAGGACACTTGTTTTAGAGCACAGCAATAACCCCAGGGTGCTCTGGTCTGGCTGAACTCAGTAGAAAACCTTTTATTGAGCCCAGTGGGCTCTGGATCAGACTCATAATTAATAACTTCTCTGGCTTGCTTTAAAACCGAATAGCAATAAAGAAGAGTGGCAGATTAAAAGCAACGTGTGTGTTTTACCAGCCTGGGCAGACTCAACCCAGAAAATGTGGTGGTGGCCAGGAGGTATGTGGGGTGGCTGTGGCTCTGCTGCAGGAATGGCACTGGATTTCTATCAAAGAATTCAAGGGGATTCAAGGGAGCAGAATGTGCTGGCATTTTCTGTGGCCAAAATAATTTCCTCCGGAACAGAATAAATGCCAAAGTTTTCTTGTCTTCCCTCAATTTTTCATACTGACCTGCACAAAGCAATTTTAGAAGATGAAAATGAGACCATTCCGCTCCTTCAAATGAGGCACTGCATTTCTTCTCCAGCCATGGACCATCCGTCCAATTTCCTGGAGACACATAGAAGACTAAATCTCATGTTAAATTAAGAATTTCGGTTGTGTTACATCTCTACCTGCTTCATTACCAAGTAACACCCTGTCAGTTAATACAGGGTCCTGAGAAACTGCCTAAAAGTATATACGATGGGTTGAGTCCACCAAAACCTCTCATTACAGACCTACCCGTCTAGTAAGGGGGAAGCAGAGCTATTATAAAATTAATATTGCAGTAGTTCAGTGAAACACTAATGCACTAGTAGCTATAGAAACTGTAGCTCTAGACATGAATGTTTGATATACTAATGTGCCCTGGTTCAAACTAATATGAAAAATGTGATCTCTTACTATTCTAGCAATCTGCTTTAAAAATACAAAATCTCTTCCAAGTGGAGCAACGCTTTGAAAGTCGATGAAATCACAGATAAAGCCTTCTACCTCAGCAGAGGTAAGAATTAAAAATCATGAGGTATCTGAGCCTTTATGGCATTACAGATAAAATCTGCCCAGTAGTTGTCACCGAAGCAGTATCTATAAAAACGTTTTTAACAGGAAAAGTAACCTACCTGTCATCTTTGTATGCCGTCATTCCTAAGGATGGATTGGTGGTGGATTTGCCTTGGGAGATGCAGACACTAATTTTTGTTTTACTCTGGGGAAAAGAAAAGCAATAGGGTCGAGCTCGATGCACCAAAAAAAGTGGATTATTAACTTAACTAGGGTGGGCAATTAACTTCCTTCACTGAGCAATGAGTCCGCAGCAGCTTGAGCGCAGGTCGTGGCTCTCGCCGTCTGCACCACCCACTGAAGGCAGCAGCCAGGCGAGCGGGTTCAGTTGTGCCCCTTTGCCATTGCTAGCGGAGAGCTGGCATTGCATGGAAATGCGGTGAACTGCGCTGAAGCATTTAAACTCAGAGCAAAAGGTTGTTGGGCACCGTTACGTTTGTGCTTTTTGACATCAGTCAGGATCAGTTAGGGGTTGTCCGTCTAACTCGCTTTTTAAAGACTTGCTGCTCCCTGTGCAGAAGAGCGGCTTCTCCTGCGAAACAGCCCAAGCTGCTAAAGAAACTGAATCTGGGGCTTTCTGATGTGTGGTTAATCTTTCTTTAACAATATGTTAAACCTTTATTTTCCTCTTTTTTTACATAATAATCCACAATTCCCAACCAGCAAGCTGGGAAGATTATTTGGTTTCATGCAATCCTTTTAACACTTCATTTGGATCTGCTATAGAAATATTCCCTCAATAAAAAATTGCAGCGTATTTCTTTCATTTTCTCTCTACGCTGGGGAGCTGGGCACTAAGCAGCGTGTTACCTGCATCTGCATAAATCAGATAACCAGGAAGAAAACTGATGAAGAATCGGGACAGTTTATCAATGTTTTTCAGGGATCCCACACTTTGTAGGTCAGTATTATCCTGATTTGTGAGCGTTTCTGGCATCTTCACTGCTTCTTGTCTTGCTCTGAATCAAATGATGCTCTTCTTCTCTTAGAGATAAGCCTCATCTTGTTTTTTCATAGCCCTGTTATTATCATTATCGTGGAGATCTTGGTAGCTCTGCGTGGGATGGCTCACGGGGATGCCCAGTTGGGTTTTACACTCCTTGTGAATCCTGTGAATGCTCAAGAAGCAGGAGAGCATCTGGTCCTCCTCGAGATCCACCTAAACAACCTGCTCCAGCTCTGTGGGTGCTGGGGCTCCAGGGGGGGGTCCGGCTGCAGCCCAGAGCAGAGTAACAAGCTCCTAAACCTCTGCCTTCAGCCTCAAAAATTTAAAAGCTGTAGGGAGAACTAGAAATCCTCCCCCATCGCTCCTGCAGTACTCTCCTGCCCATCCCCAGGGTGGGCATGGGGGGCTGCGGGTATGGGCACGACCCAGCTGCCGTCAGCCTCGGGGGTGCCTGGGGAAACACCTCCCTCCGGAGCACCCCGGAGCCAGATGGGTGGTGCTGCTTGGGAGGCACAAGCTGGAGAGCTGGAAGGGAAAAAAAAAGTGGCTGTACTCATGTTTTGCTAATCTAATTAGGCAAAAGAAACATCATTAATGCTCTGCGTGTTTAATTGATTAACATTCCCACTAAGCACAAGGTTGCTCTCATTAGCGGAGCTTTGGATCTGCAAATGCCTCTTTGCCTGAAGTTGCAAATATGTTGCGTCTCTAGAAGGCACATCTCATTTCTGTCTTTATAAAATACTTAGCATTTTTATATGACTATTAGTGATGAGGGGAAGTGGCGGAGATAGATAGGAGAAAAAGCCCAAAGTACAGAATAAGCAGAGGGCCTTGGAAAGTGAGGGTTTGTTATTTTTCGTGCCTCATTAGCAGTAAAAGGGAGCAAGATTTTTTTTTTTCCTGTCCCATAACAATTGTAAAGATTTTCCATTCTGTAGGGAAAAAATATTAGTCTTTGGGGTTTCAGTGAGCTGAAAATCTGGAAACACACAACTCATTTTCATCAAAATTAATCAGATCTCCAAATATTCATTTTGTGTTTCTTTCTTTCCATTTCATAAATATCTAAATGAAAATTTATTTTGTGCCTAACCCAGGAATTTGCAGTTCATAAAGGGAGAAATGTGAGAAGATTTATGTCTCTTGCTGAAGTCCAGCACACGGGTGCCTGCAGCGCCAGCCTGCCCTCCTCTGTGCTGGCAGAACAGGGGGTGTTTTCCTGGGGCGTGACTCATCTCGGGCAAAGCCTGGCATCAAAATGAATTTCTGCCATAGGGTGAGATGGCCGGTGTCCTAGGAATGCCCTTTTTTTTTTTCTGACTGTGGAGATAACTTGTTCACATACAGATTTCTACATTGCAGAGATCTAATTTTGATCTGAAATAACCCCAGCCATTTCACAGTGTCATCAGGTGCCTTTTCTACCTTGGAATGGAGAGGACTGATGCTATCCCATCCCATCCCATGCTTTATTCGGAGTCTGTGCCAGCAGACGGCAGAAGCAGCAGCCGCAGCCATCCCTGTTTTGCACATCTCCTTGTCCCGGATCACAGCTGAGCCCCTCTAGCCGGGCAGACTAATTAGACAGCAGATTAATCAGACTGATACTGTTGCTATTTGATAATAACCCCAGCTTTTCTTCCTTGGTGTCTTTTCCACCATCATTTTCATGGATGCCAAATGCACAGGCAACGGGGGAATTTGCAGCAGGTTTCCCAAATGCTCCTTGCTACCACCAGCAGGCTCTGCCCTGCCTGTCCCAGAGCTGCATTACAGAATCACAGAATCACAGAATGGTTTGGGTCGGAAGGGACCTTTAAAGGTCATCTATGAGCAGGGACATATTTTAAAGATGTTTGTATTTAAAAGCCGTTTGGATGAGGTGCTTAGGGACATGGTGTAGTGGCGGTCTTGGTAGCGTTAGGTTTACGGTTGGACTCGATGATCTTAAAGGTCTTTTCCAACCTGTACGATTCTGTGATTCTGTGACATCTTCAACTGGATCAGGTTGCTCAGAGCCCCGTCCAACCTGACCTTGACTGTTTCCAGGGATGGGGCATCCACCACCTCTCTGGGCAACCTGGGCCAGTGCCTCACCACCCTCAGCATAAAAAAATTTCTTCCTTATATGTAGTCTGGATCTACCTTCTTTTAGTTTAAAACCATTACCCCTTGTCCTCTCCCGTGAAGCCTTTGCCACAGCCCAGCTGCCGCTTGCAGGGCCTGACACACACCGGCCAGAGAGATTTCCCAGGCTTCAGCAGCTGCTCTTAGTGGAGGAATATAAATAAATTTAGATCATCCTATTCCTTTTGCAAGAGACAAAATGCAAATTCTGGTCGCATTTTCCCTTTTCCTCATCCTACCAGCGGGATGAGAGTGGTTATTATAAAAATATGAAGAGTTTCAGACTTTCTTAGGGAACTTACCTATAAATAAGTTTCATATTAGATGGGTCTAAACTTGCAGGTGGGCAGCTTGAGAGGCTGTTTTTTACTGACCACTTTGCCCTGTTACCCAGAGGACTGTAGCCGTATCTACCTGGTCCATTTTTCCCCAGCAGCAGAAAACAGTCTACAAGTTACACATGGCCCATCTGAGCCCAGTCAGGGCAAATAAAAGCCCAGAACAAGGCCAGCAATACAAAAACCTCCATAATCACAGCACAGGCATTGCCTTCCCTGGTCATGTTCGGTCTCGTCCCCAGGAATGGTGACAAATCCCGTGTGAATCTGGGTCACACCAGGACAGTGAAAAATGAGCGGCACAGACTGTGTGTGCTTCAGCTTTTGCCCCAGCCAGCCCCTCTTCAGGTTGTGAAAAATGGTTTTATTCTTCAGGAATGTACGTTAAAAAAATTGCAAAGGAGATTAATGAAGCTGATCGAGTTTTATGCTCACTTCCTACGTAATAGTTGTTGAATTTTGTTTCTGTTTCTTGGGGGGGGGGGGGGGAAGTTACTTCCAAGAAGCATTTGCAGATAACTGTATTTACAGAATTATTTTTGCGTTCATCGGCTCTCATGGGAAGCAGTGGGAAAGGCACCAGGACTGGGTACGTTGTGATCTGACTCACAGATAAAGGGCTCAATGGATCCACTCTCCAGACTGCTGCTATTTTAGTTTGGCATTTGTTTATTTTTTTTCCTTTCACTTTGCACGTTTCCTCTTCAACACCTTCCTTCCTGGCATCGCCCACGCTTTTCATTTCAGTGGGAGAGATAAACCAAAGGCTCAACAGGTTAAAGAAAGATCCCATTGCAAATGCTGTCCGGTGCCGGGAGGCAGCTGTGTGTTATTAAAGTTTATTCTTTCTTTTCTCTGGCTCCTCATTCCCAAAGCGATGGAGCTCACCGCAATCACCAGAGCTGGGAAAACGATTTTCCTACCTGGATAAGGAGAGCAGTTAGTGTGTTAGGAGATGAGGACAGATGGGTTTCAAGCAGCAGCTTTGGGAGGTGCTTTATTAACCCTCCTCTTCCGAGCAGCTGCCCTGGGGGTCTCTCCCATCCCCATCCCCTCCTGCCACCTCTCCATACCCACAAGGCTCAGCCTGCGACGGAGCGATCCCCAATGCTATATTAAACCAGACAAATTCCCTTTATGTCTCTGCAACTCAGGAGAAAGTACAACATCCCAGACCTCAAGGCTCAGCTCTTTTAAAACACATCTTTTTGGGTGTTTTCAGCCTAAAATAGAACTTCTGTGGATTTGGGGGTTCCTGCCTGCATCTCTGCCAGCTTTGGTTTTTAAAGAAACACCGTCTTAGCTTATCCCGCCCAGGATCACAGCAAATCCTCTACCTCTTGAGAGCTTTAGTTACCAGCTTTCATGGAATTCTTATACAAATCCTGTCAGTAGATTAAAACCGGGTCTGAGCAGCTTATATCCCGCACGCTGCGGGGCCAGCGCCCCTGGTCCCAGAGTGCAGAGCATCCCTCACGTAGCCTGGGGTGGGGGATGACCCTGCCCAGGCATCTGCCCCTCTCACAGCGCAAAGGAGGCCACTAGCTCTTGCCTTCACCTTCCCAAAATCACTGAAAGAAATAAGAGAGACGGGAGGTTTTCCTCATCCCCTGGATTTGCTCAACAGCAGGAATAATTGCCATGACAACATGATTTGCTGTGTGCTCTATTAAGCCAACCCTGGGGGGTCATGGCCCCCATGAGGGCTGTCACGTCTTCCAGCCCTTCTGGGGACATCTCAGATACCATGGGGTGGGGGGTCCAAAGCAGCACGCGTTATATGTTCAGGCACCTGAATCCTTCCTCAAATGTCAGCCTCTTTCGGAAATTTCACACTGCAAAAATCCACCTTGCTTTCCCTCTGGCATTAAGATTTTGCTTTATATTGTGTATTGCAAGAACCATGAGCAGGAATATACATACACACGTATAGAGGAAGAACGAAACACTTTAAATGAAAGATCAAGTTATGAATTAAAGATAATGGAAATGTAATTACCGTAGAAACCAACTGAGAGCATGCAAATGCTGAAATGGATTAAGGAGGAAGCGCTCACCGAGCAGTGCCACATTTTCTTCCTTAATATCCTGTTTATAGAGATAAAGCTAAACACAATACCTAGTTTTAAAAGAGCAACATTTAACCTCCCCCATGCCAAGTGTTTTGATTTAGGCTTCTCTTAATGTGCCAGATGTAATTAGAACTCCTAAATAGCTGTTAGAAGTGGTGAAAATACATCCTTTCCTACCTGCAGCTGATCGAAGGGTATAACTGAAAGCAGGCAATTAATAAGACACCAGAGAGAGATCATTCATGTTAACCTTTTCTCTGTGCGCTGCTCTGACAACAGTAACGTTACGGGCTTTCCGTACCTTTCTCTGCTCTCAAGCATTCTCCTTCTCACTGCTTGAAGCTTTTTTCCTTCACAAACATAAAGGCAGGAAGTTCAGACAGTGCAGGCGCGAGTACCTCTGTGGGTAAATGCATCTTGTGCAGCCCCATCTTAGTAGAGCCATCGACAATAGGAAGAGCCTAAAACTGCATCCTCTCGCTATCCCACTGGCTAATTAGGTGTTAAAAGCCTGGACAATGACATTAAATGGACCCAGACTGGAAGTTACCTTGGAAAAAATCAAAGTGAGATCAAAGCTAAATTTTTACTCAATATAACATGAAGACTAGGTAGAATAAATTAAAACTGTATGAGACCCAAATGCTGCCAAACCTTGACAGGTTCACTTTTTAATTCAGATCAGATAATGCAAACATTTGTGTGTTTGCTTAATTTTAGGAGCATTAGGTCTGAATTAAAACACGAGGAGGGCTAGATCTTAGATCTCACTGCTCGCCGCCTGAGCAACCCGGCTGAGTTCAATCCCACCCGCATGCATGGGCTCTGCGGGGTCCGGATCTCAGTGCTCAGGTCCATTTCTGATCCTCCCCCCTGAGACTGCAGTGTCTGCACAAATCTCCTGGGAACTGAAAAGTTTTCCTTGTCTTTTAAAAAGTTAACATGAGAGAGACAGAGTTAACACAAGCCATTCCTCCAGGCCAATAACACATATCTGGAAAACGGGCTTTATGTTACCAACTTGGGTTTTTTAAGCACTATTCCTGCTGAAGAAGATGCCAGATACCAGAAAACACATGGTGAAACCAATAGCTGAGAGAGAAATGCTCTTGTCTCATTCTTACTCATTCATACCCTTAAGTTCCTATTGATCTAATGTTCATCAGCTGCTTTTCTCCTAATTAATCCCCTTTGGTGGGTAAACCTTCCTCCCACTGTGCCTTCCCTATGCACGGGCTCTTCAGAGGTGCTCTGAATTCCAAGCTGCGATTAGATTATGGTCTATGAAGAATAAAGAAACAAAGAATAACACATTCAGGGAATCCTGTAGCTGCAGGGAACAGAGGAGATTCCCCAAATCCCATGGGTTTTGTCCTCCTGGCTGTGACAGCACCTTACCAGTTCTCGCTGCCATCGCACCTGATCCTGCAAAGGTTTTCCTTGTGGGTTTGCCTATGGTGTTGTGAGCTGTGTTCTCAGCTGCTAATTTGGGCAATATCATCACTGTAATTAGAAGGGAAAAAAAAACAGAGAAAGACAAGAAGTCCTGGGGTGTGCAGGGAAAATGATGAGGCTTGTTTGTGATTTCTCATTGCTTTCTTGATCTGATCAGAGGTTGCAGTAAACAAACACATAGGTACATAAATTCGCATAGTCTAGCTTCTTCCAAAGCATACTCTCCATAGAAAGAATACAAAAACCATCATCATTTAATACTATAAGTGGCATAAAACTACTTGGCATTTTTCATTGTGAATATCAAGATTGTTTTCTTGCCACTGCAAATCCCCGAGGATCCATTATGCCTGGCTATCTCCATTCAACACATTTCACAGGGGGACATGTTATAAGAGAGACAAGATCGACAAAAATAAAAATTCACTTGAATGTAGAAGGCAAATCTATTTCTTGTTTGGCAGGCTCTGGCAACTGATACTTAAACAGCTCTTCATGCATATGGGATACACACACAGCACTTCAGCTGAGAAAGTAGCTGCCTTCCAGTCTGGAGGAGAAACAGGCACTTTGCACTACCCTTCTGATCATGGATCCTCAGAGCTAACGTTGCACCAAAGTTGCTTAAATGCATTTCAGTCTGGGGAATTCAGAGCTGCCTTTGTGAACGGGCTACGAGTTTGTATCGAAGCGAATTGGCTTAAACATGACCCCTACCCAGGGTGTAAGGGGAGAGAGGTGTGGCGGAGTTCCTGCTGACTGCACCAGGCAAAGCCAATGTCCATTTTTGCACCATTTCTGGGCAGAGTTGCTGTCTTCCTCCATCAGGCATGGGAGCTGGGACAGCTAAAACGCACCCTAGGACTTGAAATATTTCAAATTATCTTGCCCAGCGCTTCATTCTGGTGGAGTCGTGCCTTAAGCAGAAAAGGAAAACCTCATAAAAGATGAAATAGCTGGTGGGACAGGCTGAATGCTTCCAGGGTGGCTGGTGGGCTTTCATTTTTGTGTTCTCCCTGGGGACTTCATCAGGCACCTCATCTCCTGAGCTGGCTGTGATGCCCGGTGCTGTGGGAGCCAGGATGATGGTTGGAGTCCCCTCACCCACAGCGCCGGGGAGCTCAAAGCCAGCTGAATGGCAGAGGGGTGGCAGCTACAAACACCCACCAACCGGTATCTGAATTTATGGAAAATGGGCAGCAGACCTGGCTGACTCCCCCAGAGCCTGGTGGGCAGTAATCCCAACACTTTGTACCGAGTGAATCCCAGGAACAAGGCATGCTTCATTAGAAGACCTTCTCATAAGTTATTAATTATTATTTAGACTTAATACTAGAGGGCAAAATTTAATCATCTGGCATTGTGAAACAGCAGTGAGGGAAAACTCTAGCGAGCAACAACAAATTAGCAGAGGCATTATGAAATTGTCCCTGTGGCTTTAACTACTCCCTTTGCCATATTCGTTAGCAGTCCTGCTCTGCCTGTTTTATTTCTGCTAAGGAGAGGCTGTGAGCATCGCTCTTCTCCATCAGCCCCCTGTTGCGGCAGGAAAGGCTCCTTGCTGACCTGCTGTGCCTCGGGCCAGGGCTTCACGGATGAGACCTCACTGTTGGTGGCACATGGGGAGGAGAAGAGTAACCGAGACTTTTTGCTGAAGGATGTACGGTCTACATTGTGTTCACTCGCAAAGCCAGCTCACCTGGTCCTTCCACATTTAAAAAGAGAGTGACTTGCAAAGTGACCTGCCCAAAAACACCAGTACATGGATTATAATGCAGGAAGAATATTCCCAGTCCTTCCTCCTTTTGATCACGCCAGTTCAAACTGGCAGCAGACCCTGACTGCCATGAAGAAGGTGTAGCTTTCCTCTCTTTCCATTTTTTTTCTGTTCATGTTTCAAGTCTGTTAACTTGTTCTCAAGGCTTCATTGACTTGACAATAACACTGTTGTATTAAGATCCGTCATTCACAGTTCCTCAGTTTTTTTCCTTTTCCTCGCTGGTACTGTCATGGGTGAATGAGAGAGTCCTTTAAAGTGAAATGGCAACTAATTATCATCGTTGCTGAGAGATGCTGAATTTCCCAGTCGTAACTTCATGTCTAGTTTGTTTTGTGAGAACAGCAGAAAGGACCACTGGGCTCCTCTCACTTGCGTTTCAAAGGTGACCTTTTAATTAAAGTTAAAGGCACCGAAAGAGGATTACCCCGTCTGAGATGCCAGCTCTGAAGGGTGAACGCAGCAGATGTACAAGCAAGGGGATAAACAGAAGACCGCCGCTAAGCTGGCAGCAGAGAGCACCAAGGGGTCTGCAGGGAGGGAGACACCCAACCTCCCCAGCAAGGGAAAGCTTTGCAGCCAGACATTGCTTGCTGCAGCCCTTACTCAAGCAAAACTAGGAGAAGTCATGGGATAACCTCAGCTTCTGGATCTCCCGTGGAGCTCATGGAGGTTGCAATTGCTTGGGAAAAGCTTGTCCTTTTGGATGTGTTCAGCAGAAGTGAAGCCCTGAGAACTGTGGTCGAACTCCCTGTGCTACTAATGCAAATGGAAGTCATCACTGGTACTGCCGGGACTCGTCTGAATCCCCGCCAAGTAGGAAAGGGAAAATGTTCTGGTAATTGCTTTTACTGGCTTGTGGCTATTCGCAGCACTCTCTGAGGCAACACACGGTGTCTGAGAGCTTTGTGATCCTTTATCTGAGTCCTCTCTTCAGTTAAAATTGGAGATACTCCTTTCTCATTTGGCTGATCTCCTGGGCAGCCAACAAAGCCATATAGTTTTTAATACCTGTTGATAATCTTGATAACAGAAGCTCCAAGCCTCCCAGAAGTCTGTTATTTTCATTTGTCTTTTTAAAATGGAGGGACACATTAATTACCCCCAGGACTCAGGAGAAGCTTCTTGCCCACAGTCTCAGGGTTGGTTCTCAATATCCATGTCAAACCATGTTGCATCTCTCTGATATAAGGAAAAGGAGGGTAGTAAATCCCCCTGAGCCTGAAAGGCTAATGCATTAGCTTATTGCCTCTCCTACCCTCACTAACACCATAATCTGATGGAATTAGGAGAGATGGTCCAAAAACCAGGAGAGTGGAATTTTTTCCTCCAAAGCCATAGGTACCCGTGAACCGCTACCGCACATCTCCATCTTTGCTGAGGATCTTGTGCGAGAACTGATGCTACCGTATCCGAGCAGATGTAGAGGAGCAGAGCCATATGTTTTAATGGGTTATGGTTCCTGGGGGGGTTACTGCAATCGCTGTCCTCTGGACAGCGGCTGAGGCAAAGCATGTGTCTTGACAGGAGATGGTTTCACAGTTGTAAGAAAGGGGTGTTTGAGGTGTCTGTGACTGCCAGGGTTTTCTCACCGGTTTGGCCCCTCTTCCTTTCTCCTCTCAGCACTTGGAGGGGCTCCATCCCGCAGCTTCATCTGCTTGGCATCCTTCAGCGAGAGCTCCGCTGCGTTAGTGCTCGTTCACAGACAGCCTTCTGCTCTGCTTTCTGCTAATTAAGTAACACAGCTTCTTTGCCAGCCACCTGGTGCCTTTGTTAAAAGAGGAGTAAACCTCAAACTGTTCTCATTTCGTTTCTAAGGATAAAAATTGACAACTTTTCTCATGTGTAGAGTCATGAATATGTAGGAAATTCAGAGACCCCATCAGATGCCTGATCCTAACTTAAACCTGACCCTCAAAGAAGGACACGCCTGCTCAGAAATCACTTGTCCTGGGCCTTAACTATTGTGCAGTCCATGCCGTCTCTCGTGATCTTTACCATGTCCTTAATTTCTCACTTGAGTTCTCGCTAAATGAATGAAATCATACCTATTAATGCAAGCTGGGTTGGGCACCCTGTACCAAATGGGGGAGAGATTTTGTGACTATTTCATCACATCCTAGCCGAGGTCCAATGGAGGAATAATGAAATGTCACAAAGTATATACTGTTTCAGGCAGGAGGTGATGGAAAGCAGCCGTGAGAGGCTCTGCTGGTGGCTGGACTTGTGTTGCGGCAAGGGAGTGCTGCAGCTCTGGATACCACGATGGGCCATCTACGACGCAACGGTCCTGGGGGGAAAGAAGTGGTGGAGAACAGAGCTGAATCACCCCCTCCATCAGGAGGCAGAGGCAGTTTATATGTACCACGAGTCTCATGCATGCTCATGTTTGTATCCCACACATCTTGTATTATTCATGGCTTGAAGCTAGAGATATTTGGCTGAGGAAAAGACTGTGGATGGATCCTGATTTGGTTCACACTCTACAGATAGTGGTGTTGCTCCGTTGTCTTCACCTGAGTAAGAGAGATCTGAATGTGGCCAATGTGTTTTGCATGCTGGAACAACAATATGCATATGCTTACGGAGACTGTCCAAGGACTCATAGTGAGGGAATTGGGAAATTATAAAGGCACTGGAGAAACATTAGATGATACCGTGTCTACAGGGCCACACAGCTCTTAAAGCATTACCCCAAGCCATGACAGTACTGATTGTGCTTTGTGATTCATTGGCTTTGGGGGAAAATGTTATGCTGAAAAACCCGCAGGACCTCTTGAACCACAAGGACTTTCATTAAAACATGAAGGGGTTCCAGTATTATCATAGCCTTCCTTCTTCTCCATTTCAGGAGCTTCTTCAGAGTCTAAGATGATATTTGTAGGTCTAGTTGGAATTTGAAAACTAATGAATAAAGACAAAGAAGACAAAAGGAAATTAGTTATTAACCGCATTACATACACACACACATACCCAGGCTAGCCCTTTCTGCAAGCCATGTGGAGAAAGTGGGTGTGTACAGATTAATTAGACTTGATCTTCTGGTTGCCAAAGAAATATAAATTTGCCATGCCATAAATTTGCCACTCTTTTTTTTTTTCTCTTTGTTTTTATTTTCATTTGCCTTTAACAGAGTTTTAAATACTGATTCCAATGTAATATGCTTCCTAAGTAGCATTAGTGCTGAGTCTAAACCAAACATTATCTGATTAAATCTTGACCCAAATGAGTTTGTCTACTTTCTGTGCTTCTAAATACATATTTACCATATGTTGCCTCATATGCTGCTTTTCTTTTTTACTGATACTTTGGTCTAAATGCTGTAGTAATCATATGTTGCTTTTAGTCATGAGTCAAACAAAGTTTCAAGTTTGTAAGCACTTTTACAAGTCTGAAAATTAAATAGCATCGACATCCTGGTCAATCCTGATGTTGTCACATGTTCCCATGTCCAGAAATGGTGGACAAAGCCTCAGTGGACATGTGTCTTTCCCTGTGCCAAGTCTGCCCAAGCACACAGCACTGCACAGCCACACCAGGAACTCTTTTATGGTGCAAGGTCATGCATGGGTTAAATTCATCTAATTCTCAAATAAAAAGCAGTCCATGGCTCCAAACAGTCCTTGCTGCCCTGCACCGGGTCTAGCTGATCCATTAGTCCTTTGCACAGGACGAGTGTTCAGGTGGACACCAGGTCCCTGAGCTGGGTGACAGCACTGTCATCATGGCCGGGGGGCAGCCAGCAGTGGGGACCCAGAGTCTCTTAAATCAGAGCACAAACGCACCTTCGCTTTCTTGGAGTTATCGTACACATCTGCCCCAGGCTGGGGATGGTGCCTGCTCCTGCCCTGGCTATCTCCCGCCATGGTTTCATCTCCTTTCAGCCATGGGAAGGGCAGGGAGAAAGCCGAGCAGCTCCTGGGGTTGCAGCCCACGGGTCAGGAGACCCCCATGGGCTCTCAACACCCTCCAGCTCGACAGTCGCAACATCACAAGCCTTTTAACAGCTGCTGTGCCTCCAGCCCCGGGTCGCACTTGAATTCTCAAACGAATCGACACAGAAACATGTCAGACTGGCGCAAAGGCATTGGTTAAACAGAAACAGCCTGGCTGGTCCTGGGCTCCTCTTCTCCAGCCTCCTGCAAGGAAAATGTCTCGTCTGCTGGGGAAGACTGTGTTCTCCCACTGCTGCTTCATGACAGGTTATACGCCCTGCACATTCCCATGCAGCTTCTCATCACCGCACAGCAAACTCAGCCTCTGCTTCAGAAACTGGCTGTTGTCCTCCTGCCCTTCTCCACATGCAGGAGGTGGTGCCCGGTAGCAAGGGGCAGCTGAGATGGCAGTGGAGAGCTGGGAAAGCCCGGCCAGACCCTGGAACAGAGCTGGAGAGGTCCCGAATGTGAAGCTGCAGTAGCTGCATTTCCACCAGTGCCCGACCCCACAATTCCCAGCCCTCTGGGCTGCTGTGCAGGTGGGCTAAAGCATCCCAGAGGCTCCGTCAGCCACCGGGAGCTGCAGAAGTAGGAAGATAACCCAGTGCCGTTTTCCTGGGTGCTGTGTCTGGTTCTGGCTGTGCATCGGGTCTGGACCAGGGCAGGAACAAGCACGGGGAGGTGTTTTGCAGGTATTTGTCAAGCTGACCCCTTCGCTTGCTCAGCCATTCTCTCTGTTCTCCTCTTCAAAGCTGATTATAAAATCTTCATGTTAGCTTCAAATAAGTGTCAGTCAGCAGACACAGCAGCAAAGCAAGAGATTTTGTGAGCCCGGGGGTATTTTTATTCATTTACAAATGGCAAGCAGAGGGGCACCATCTGTTATGCAGATATATTTTTTTTTCCCTTCCTACCAATTGTTTCTGTGTTTGCAGCACAGGCAGTCCCATGAGTCTGTCTTGCTATTGTTCATCAATGTTATAAAAAAGCCCTGATAATATTAGAAGCACCTAAGCAGGGGACTTCACTGCATTATCTGCATCTTCCTGAGGTGTTAGCAGTAAGTTTCAGTGATCTGTGGGTCTGGACATGGCAAGTTTCTTCCCAACTTTGTGATTACATATCTGAGATGTGCAGAAGGAGAGTTTATTTCAATGGTTCAGATGTTACTGGGCGGCAACAAGAGTATCAGGCACAACACACAGAGAAGTGGTGATGTTAGAGGTCATGTTTCCAGGTTAAAGAAAAAGACTTTGGGTTTCCGCCTCTGTTTTAATTTACACCAGATCTGTGCATCTGTGGCTGAGGCTGTATCTCCTCATTTTAAGTCTTGCTTGCTCCTATCTGAAGATTTTCAGGCTTTTTTTCTCCCAAAGCAAAGCCCCTATCCCACAAGAAAATTCCTCACATGGACATGGAGCTGCTCTAGTCATCAGCTCCTTCCTTGGTCAGATGTATCAGTCAGGTCAAATCCTTCCTGAGGTTCCTGGGGAACTTCTTTTTTGTTCAGATTTCCAGAACAAATATGAGAAGATTGTATGGATCCTGTTTCTAGTTTGCTGCTTAAAAATGTCTTGCTTTTCAGGCTGGACACAAAGGCTTACTAAGATGCATATGTATACATAATATCCAAACTTGCTTATCAACTTCAATCAAATTTGTCATTGCCTACAAAACCTTTGAGTGCCTAGAAAATGTAAACATTTTTAAATGTGCTTAACTATTTGCACTGTCAAAGTGAAAGTGAACATAAATGCAAGTTTAATATTTATCCCAGTTTGTTCATGGATTTTATTTTCAGGATTCTGTGAAGGTAACATAAATGTAAGTTATTGGTGATAAATATTCACACTTAATTCCTCTCTCCCAACCCTCTTTATGTTCACACTAGTTGCTCTTGCAGGAGCTCTTCCTTTTTTTCCCTTTTTCCTAGAAAATTGCAGTTATAGGTGAAGTATTTTCTAGTTCAAGCCAATTTCTAGAATTATTCAAGCATTTCATTCAAAAAGAACCATGTAATAATAGCAAAGTACTTGAGAAAATTTTAATCCCTATACCATGAAGCTGCCTTAGAGTTTCTGGGAACGGATACAGATCACCTCACCACAGGCTGAACTGGGACCCCAAAACAAAACCTGTGAGCTAACACGCTTCAGCTTCGGCTCTGTGGTCACGTCGCAGCAGACTCAGCGTTGCTTTTGGCTACTACAAAGACGGTCCCATTACACACACCTACGAAAGAGCACCTCAAGGGAGTGGGCTCCTGTCTGAATAGCAAAAGTTACTGTGTTCAATTTAAATGTTTAACATTTAACATCCTCTCACCCCATGCTCAGAATCGATTATAAACATATAGGTTTATATCTTTCTGCAGAAGAAAATCTTCGGTGGACAGAAACGAGGAGGGAAGTAAAGGCTACTGTTCCTCCCATGCAACCAAATTCACACGTGTTGGCCAAACCATATTATGTATAGTATTTACATATATTCTGCATACCATCCATAATTATATGCCTTATTGCACTGCTGGTGCTGAGCCTGATGCCAGTAACGGCAGCTCTCAGCAGTCATAGCACGTTACCTGCAGGTTTATTGCAAACCGAGCTGCTCGCTCTCTCCTTGCTTTATTCCAAAGCAAGAGCATTTCTTTGCATATGACCATGCAAAATTTGCTTCACTCGTCTGTGCCAGCGTAGAAATTGCACTCCAGAATGGGGGTTGTTGTTGGAGCCACAGGAAAGCCATCATAAAATCACTTAACACCTTTTAAGCCACATAGGACCAGACATCACTGCCATGATGTCAGCAAACCCAAGGGCTGCAGGAACCGGACTGTTTCAAGGGAGGTTGTGTTTGAGGTGTTTGCTCAAAGCCAAAACCAAGCATGAGGATTTGCTGCTATTTTCTAGGTTGGCAAAAAACACATAAACACAAGCTGTAATAATTAGCTCCAGATACTAAGACATGTGTACATTGAGTTAGAGGAAGGGGATGGATTTAGGTGGTGGCATGGGAAGGTTGAAACACGGTGGTGGTAACATCCAAATCCAGCCTGTTAGTTAGCTCCCAGAGTCAGCTGGGAGGTGGCAAAAGTCAGAAATTCCTGATTTCTGGGCAGTCAGGGAGGCAGCATGGGGCTCGCCTGTGGAGCCCAGCCACCGATCCCAGATACAAGGGAGACAAGCCACTCAATGAGGCTGTCTCCATCCCCCCTCCATGAACCGGCAATATTTGAACCTAATTTGCCTTGTAATGAGTTTCATGTAATGTCTTTCAAGAACAACAGGAAAACTTGTGATTTCCCAAAGAGAAAATCAAAGATGCTTACAGGGGGTTCCTGTTATTACCGGCACATTTTGGGGCTCTGTCTGCATGATCAAATAAGATAACGAGAACGATGATGATTATTGTCGTCATTAGCAGTTCCTCTCCAGCACAATCTAATGGTGATCAAGACCAGTGTTTCTGGACAACTGTGCTCCTGGTGAGCCCAGGCCAGCCCATCCACTGGGACGGAAGGACAAGGCGTTGCAGCAGGTCTGGATCTGCTCCTCCCTTCTCCTCCTGAGGAGACACAATACAGGTGAAACACTGCACATTGCTGTGCATTGATTTTGCATTGCTGTTCATTGATTTTGGCAGACAGCGGAGGACAGGAGTGCTGTATTCACCAGACGCTGGAGGGAAGTCGTCATTTTGGGGGAATGCCCTCCTGATTCAGCTGGAGCTGGCTAAGGCAGGTGGGGACATTTCTGCTCGTGGGGAACACTTCATCCTTCATAACCCGGAACCACCACTTCAGATCACCCTGCATGTCCTGGACAATGGATCTCCAGGAACTTAGGGGCACATTTCTTTGTTTCCAGCTTTATCAGCTCCTTGGAACCAGCAGGAACATTTCCTGTGGCTCTCTGATGCGGGAGGAGGAGAAGCCCCATCTGTGAGGATGGATACCCTGGATGCACCAAGGTCTGGAAGGGACATGTCCATCAGCAGCTGCTCTTTGCCATGGAGCTGAGCAGAGCAGTTCCCTACTAGGTAGGAAAGGAAGAAAAAGACTGTCTCTGTGAAATAAGTGGTCCCTGGAGAAGTTATAATAGCAGGCTATCACATGGTGAGGCTGGTGGGAAGGTGGGCAGAGGCTTATCAGTGAAGAGTGATTCACTGGATAACGGTTTTACATGACAACTCGCAGCACTAATCACAACTTCTCAGTTGCTAATGGCTTAGAAGAGTTAAATGAAGAGTGAAAATAGCTTCTTGGCTTCTGAGTCCTCCATGAGCATCGCACTTGTGAGGAAGCTGGCAATTAGGCAAATTAAGAATCTATAGAGCAATCTTCCTCCAGCCTCACTAGTTGACTTTTAGCACTAGAAGAAGAAACTAAACCTGTCAGTAACTGAACATGAGACTATTGCACCTCTCCTGGATTACGAGCATCACTGCCTCCCAAATCTTCTGTGATTAAATGCAGAAGCTACAGAAGAGGATTAGGATTCATCCCTCAAGCGAAAGCAGCCACTTGGACTCCCCATCTTCAGCTCTTCTTCTTCTACCATTCTTCGAGGTTGGACAAAGCCAAGATAAAGCTGTGAGCTGCCATTACAGAAGCTAAAGCAGAGTTATGTGCTAAATGTCTTGGATCAGTTCTCCTCATGGGCAGCAGGAGGGAAGGGACCAGCTGTGACAGGACCCCTGCGGTTGGGTTTTGTGGAGGGATGATTGGTTGGTGAAGGTGGGATTCGCACACCTGCTGTCTCTACCTGCTGTCCAAAATCTGTTCTAGACCAGTTTTGCTTAAATATGCAAAATTGTCTCTTACCATAATCCCTTTCAAATCTTGAAGTCAGCAGGCATTTGATCAAAATGTTTCTTTTTACACTACTTAGAGCTCAGCCTGAGACATGTCATGTGGCTAACTCAATACCTACAAATGCCCTTTTATTCCAATAAAAGATGAATGGATAAAATGGTCTCTTCACATTGCAACAGGATGTGTATTTCATTTCTCATAAGTCTGCTCTTTTCCAAGCATATTCTCAAATCTCTTTATATGGCAAACTATCAATTTCTTATTCTATCTGGTGTATTAGGCTCGTAATAAAATGTGTTTGCATTCTTATCAAGGAAAGCAGACAGCCTAGCAGAGGGCAGGAGCATATTTCTAAGGTCCTTGGAGGGGCTTCTGGAAAGTGAAGATCTCCATTAAGGTGTAGATACAAGCAAGTGGGAAGTACAGAGCTTCCTAATGCATCCAAATATAAGTCCTCACAAAGATGCATTTAGGACTTGCTGCTTGCTCAGCTCATTTGCCAGTTGTTTCAGAGGCTCACAAAACGCTGTTAGTTTAAGTTATTTTCTCTGTGATCTTCTGTGATCCACCATTGAAACATCTCAGGTGCCTCTCTTTCTCCAGGAAGACACCCAAATGAGACACCCCTGGAGACAAGCTGTTTGGAGACAACAAATGAAGAAGTCCTAAAAATCTTTATCAGTAGCTCCTGACATTTATGGTCCAAACCCCACATTTTGTTATATGCCACATATTATTATATGCCCCAAACACTGGAGAAGCATTTCCAAGCATTGGCCTTGCTTTACAAATTAAACTGTAGAGGTGAAAGAAAGCGTTGCACGTGTACTTCTGCCCTCTAAAATTATAACTTGTGCAAACAAAATGGGGACAGATTCTGCCGCTCTGACTTCAGCATGGGTTTTGGATTTTAATTCTTGAATTTCATAGTTTCTGCTTCTCCTTGTTCCTCGCTGGCAGAGGAACGTTTATCCTTGCACTGAGGTCAAGCCAGTCGTCTTGTCGACGTAGCTCCGGGAAAGGCAAAGACTGTAAGTGTCTCTCTGCACCATCGCCTTACACAACATCTGTGCCAAGCTGACCAGTGGCTGCAAAATTTGCTGCAGGATTGGCTGAAGAATTAGAGCAAATTCTGGAGAATCAAATCATTTAAAGAAATCTTTTTGTTAATTGAACTCTGTTCAGCTGTCTGCCAGTTCATATCGCAGCTACTTTTGTGGCAGTTATCATCATTATTACTTCTGTGTTTACCAGAAGTAGTGAAATATGACTTTCTTTGATGAAATGATCATTACCGAGCAAGAAGGACTCCATCTAATTTTTCTAACGTATTTCGCATCCCTGTCATCAGTGTGGCTTTGCTGCTGTTTAGCAATTTCTTGTATGAATGCACCCTCCTTCCCAAATCATTTTCTAGACTTTTTCTTCCAGCATTCAGCCCTGGATTCAAGGCTGGGTGGGCAGCTTTTTCTATTTGGCTGTAAAGTCCTGTCCTGCACTAAAAGAGAACTGATTGCGGTTTCAACATCTGTACATGGGCTTTGTGAGCAAAAGAGGAAAAATGCATCCTGTGTTCTTGCATAGATACATGAGCTGGGAGTATGCCTTGCGTATACATCGATTGGGTGTCTCACTGTAATACCCACTCAAGATCTCCTCGGTTATAACCGTACTGGTCTGCTATGCTCCCCTTTAAAATCTCTCCCAGTACGTATGAGATCTCCATATTTCCGTGTGTTTGCAGAAATATAAACACAGGAATTAATTCCTGTTAACAGAGCACATTTTGGGATGAAATATGTTCATGAATCTCCCCTCCCCTCCTCCCCAAGTAAGCCTGTGCACTGCATTAAGCCTAATCCATCCCTGTGGCTTTTCAGTGGCATTAGACTATGCGAGACAGCGGGTTGGATAAGGCTCCTCATGAAGACTCTTTAAATGCTGCAAAGTCTGAGCTAGAAACAAGCTGTTATTTTAAATGTCCTTTGCACCAGTGAAGGACTCCTTATTTCAAGACAAGAGGTGGATCGTCTTCTTTAGAAAGTATTCTAGAAGAACCTGAGAAAAAGCTTGTACCGTGTTTTCTTCGCACTGTCTGCTCCAGTCTTCCACAAGAGAAGCCTTCCCTCGTCTCACAGCTACAGCAGCATGCCCTGATCAGCAAATGATCAATTCTAGCAAAGATACCATAGGATCACCCCTTTGCTTTGGCATTAGGTTTTGAAAAGATATTTGCAGTTTAGACAAGACAACAAGCAGAGGGGGGAACTCTCTAGAAGCAAAGAGGAGCACACGCTGCAAGAGCACACATTGTTTTCTGTAAGATGCAAAAATAATATCTTTTTTAACAATGAAACAGTTGGAAATATTTGTCCTAGGAGTCAGAACAGTTTGTTTGTGATTCATTAGAAAGTTTAGAAAGATAGCTATTGTCCAGAGAGTTCCCCTTCTTGGTAAACATCTTTCCACTAAATCAACCAAAGATTTATTTCATACAAGCTGGGCTTTTTTTTTTGCAAATTGTTTCAGTACCTGCAGTTCCCCAAACAGCAATGATCAGATTTACAAAAAATCTCAGGCACTGAATGTAACTACAATCAAGTCCCAGTATTACGCTGAAAAGCACTGAATGAGCTCCCTCTCTAATGCAGGCCGAATTGAATCAGCCTCCTGGACCATTTCTTGTAGATTTTTTTCCTTTTTTCATCTCCTGCCTCCTTTGGCTGTTTTCTTACAATGTAATTTAGAGCAGTCCCAGGGCTGCTCTACGTTGCAGCCTGGGGCGGGGGGTTTATCTAAGCGTGGGAGCCCTTTCCCTTGGGGTGGCTGCAACAACCACTGAGCCATAACAGAAGGAAAAGAAAATCCCTCTCCAGGGACTCTCTGCCCTTTCTAACGGGGTTAAAACTATTTTTGGCATCTCTGGGCCAAGATGCTCTAACCAAGAAATCACCTGGGTAAGTCTGGCCAAGAGGAGGAAGAAAATCAGCAAAGCTTGAGCTGTGAGATTGTGGTTCAGGGATGTTAGGCTGGGCCAGCATGCACAGGGCTGAGCTGTGCTAGGGTCTGCGAGACAGCTCAGCAAGTGCCCTAGGAAAGAAATGTCCCCAGGTGAGCCCACGGAGAAGCGTTCCCGACAGTTCCGTGGCCCACAGGGGTGTGAATAAACCCTTCCTCTTAGGGTTTAAGGAATAAAGGAATAAATAGGGTTTAAGGAATAAACCCTTCCACAGTCACCATCGGAGCAGCAGGTCCTGCAGCAACGTTACCGAGGGAGCGGCAGGACAGAAATGGGACTTTTCCGTGCTGAGGCCAGGCTGTGCCCAGGCGGCTGCGCGATGCCCTTGCCTGTCACGGCAGGCATGGAGCTCAGGGACTACATGTCCTCTGCAGCCTCTCGTTCCTCCTCCTGTTAATAATCTGGAGGAACCTTCTCATCATCACTCGCAGAGGCTGCAGACCAGTGTTAGCATCCTCTCCTCGCACAGTGAGAGGGATGCCAGTGTGGGCTCGGGAGGAGCCCAGGCTCAGGCAAACCCAGGGTGCCGGGGCTGCAAAAAATGGGAGGATGTGGGCTCTTAAAGGGAAGAATAGCAGGAACGAGCCAGACTGCAGAGTGCAAATAATATGTATTTACAGCAGGTCACAGTGTGCTTTGGAAGACACGAAGTGCCAAGTTTTCGAGTCTGCTGAAGCGGCACAGAGTGACTCAAAGCCAGAGTAGGACGTCCCAGGAAAATTTCCACTGGGAACCTCTCTGGGGCTGACCCTGCTGCCTCCTGCAGCCCTGGTCTCCCCAGCGTAAGGAAAGGGCCTTTCTGGGTGTAAGGGACCAAGGCAGGGGAGCATCTGAACAAATGTCATGTTTGGTGACATATGGCCAAGGAGAAAGCCCTACCAGCCCATGTTTTTTCCAGCATTTAATAAAAAGACTCACACTAGGAAAGAGCACAAAGCATGCCTGGTGCTTTGTGTGTTTCCTGAAATCCAAGGCATTTAAGAAGGACTTGGGTGCATTTCAAACATGTGGGAAGGTCACTGGGAAAAGGCAGTAAGGAGGGCTTGGCTGCCAGGGATTTTTACTGTGCTGCTTTTTCATTTGCATTTCAAAATTGCCAGGCACGCTGAAATTTTGAAAAACAACAGAAATTATTTGGGGGTATGAGAAAATGAGGTTAATCTGTGCCGCCTGAGATTTCTTGGAAAACGTTGGTGCAGTGTACGGGGGGGAAGGGACGACGCTGAGCTGGGAGCTGGAGCTGGAGCTGGAGCTGGAGCTGGAGCTGGAGCTGGAGCTGGCGTGTTCCCCGGCATCCAGGGCTGTGCTCCGAGCCGGCACCGCTGAGCGGAGCTGTTGGAAGGGCCGCTGGCAGAGCCGCTGCGGCTCCGGAGAGCCAGGGCTGCAAAAGCAGGTTAAATCCTTTAGAAATAGAGTAACTGCCTGTCCGCATGTGCACTGAGGGTGCCAGCAGCCTGCTTGGGGCTGCAGCGGAGGCTCCCAGCTGCAGCAAGTGCAAACTCTCCCTTTGGACTCCTCTGTCCCTTCTCTTTATATTTGTTCCTGGAATAAAACAGAGGATTTCCGAAGGGAAACCCTGTGTGCAGTGTGAGCACGAATGCCTATGTCTTGAACACTTATATTGCATATATGAAGATAAAAGTGCCTTTATCGCCATGAGGAATCTGATTTGGGCTTGTTGCAGTAACAACACAGAGGACCCAAAAGCTACTTTTATCTCTAAACTAAAGCAGTTGGTATCTCCTGTGTGTGTCCAGTTAATGTATCCGTCTGTCAGTTTGAGACAAATATTACAGGGTCTATCAGCCAGTGCATCTGTTAACTTTAAAGGAGTTTTGCCACAGTAAAGGGCTGAATTTGAACACGCAGCACACAGAAGATAGGATCTGTAAAAGGTGTCTGGACACCTCATTTCCCAGCTGTCCCTTGATTGATCCTTTTTCAGGGTAATTCTGTTACCGATATCATCCTACACATCCTGGTTTGTTCTGCTTTTTGGGTTGCCTTTTTTTTTTTTTAAACCTGCCCAGGGACACAAATGCTAGGGTGTGTGATCATTGCTGTGCCCTGGGTAGGGGCTGTCTGCTTTGCCAGCCGACACACCAATGTGATCACTCTGCGGAGTCTCAGCAGGTTCCTCTGCTATGAAAAGCAGAGGCAATAAATATCCCATGTATCAACTGTTTTGATTTAAAATACTCTCCTGAAATCAGTTCAGCCAAAGGCAGTAAATAACACGCAACCATTGGGAATCGTTTATTGCTCATCCAAACTAGCAATACTTTATTTTGCAATATGTTGACTGTAGGAAGGGATGCACTTCCACGCCTGTAAGTAATGATACAGTCAATATTGTCATCAACAAAGCTGATATATGTCCCTTTTTCTATTACCCCTTTCTCCCTCACTTCCTTGTTTTTCAAGCGCAGCATCCTTAAAAAAGCCCTGTACACCCTGGGATTTTACCTTCCTAATCCACCTTAGACACTCCTGACTTTTAGGGAGAGCCTGTCTATAGTGAGTCCACTGGGAACTGATTTTAAAGGCTTAAATCAGCCCAGCGTTACCTGACTTGGGAACCTGCTCTAACAGGTATTTGGGGTGGGTGCTCGGACCTTGACAGGAAAAAGGTCGATGCTGCCTCTTAGCACCCGCCTCTTGCAGAGGTCTCTCTCTGCTGCTTTCCGTGCCCTTCAGAAAAATCCCACCCGGCGAAATCAGACGGGAATAGGATTAATATGAAAAATTCCTAGTGGTCCCCAACTGCAACTGGGAAAAGCAAAGATGAAAAACACTTGGGTCAACATAAAAGGGAGTGAGACCTGTGGGCCTCACATCTTGGGCACTGTGGGACCCTCAGCTCAAAGTCCAGGCAGTTTTAATAGATGAGGACTTTGGGTGACATTTTCCTGCAAGATTTTAAGTAAATGCCTTGCTGTAACATTTGAGATCAGGTGTCTCTTGGTTTCCATGATTCTTTTCCTTTTTAAGCCACAGGCACACACATACAAAATATATTAAAACGAGCCCAGCTTAGCTAAAAGGTCGGCTAGTTCAGAAACAAACAGCGGGGATTTAGGTTGGAGGCTTTGGTGCACAAGAAGAGAGCGGTGCGTCTCCGGCTGCGCTTTTGCTTGAAGGGGAATATGGATTAAAACCTTGCAGGAGCAGAAGTGAAGGCAAGAAGAGATACTTTTGTCATTCATTTCATTATCCCACACCAGGAAAGGGACTTCACACATCCCCCAGGCCACGCACTAGCAACGGGGAGAGTAAAGGGGTGCTGGATAGGTGTGCAACACGGCGAGGCAGGAATGGGGTTGATGCCTTCCTTTGGCAAGGCTAAACCTCTGCCTGCTCCGAGGCCAGGGCTGGCAGGGGGTCAGTTCTGAGCCAGCAGTAGGTGTCCAGCTCTGTAAAAGCGATCTGAGGACAGAAGGTAGAACCTGCCTGGACTAAAAGCTTTCTAAAAAGGGAGGGGAGAGGTTGACCCCTAATGGAGAGAGACAAGACTTTCTTTTACTTTCTCCTTTCCAAGGAATGACCCGCACTTCTGCATGGGGAATGGCAAGGCCGCATCTCAGAAGACAAGCTCTTTGCTCAAACCCAGATCTATGAGAAAAAGAACAGGGCAGAGCTATCTACCCATGCTAGTGAGAATGCTTCACGTGTGGCTGAGAAAAACTTGCCAAGGAATTAATGGAATTTATTAAATTAATTAGCTCATAGAGATATGCTGCTGAGGCCTTTAATGATGGGAGCACCCAGCCTGTTCGTTGGGCGGTCAGTACTCTCCTGATGCACTTTTACAAAAGGAGAGATTTGGCTGGTACAAACTGCACCAGCCTGTTGAAAGTGGTGTTTGTAAATCAACAGCCACATTGATTCCAGGTAGCTGATATTTCAGTGTGTAATCAGAATTATTTTTTAACTATATCTCTTGATATTCCCTGCCAGTACTTGGCGTGGAGGGAAAGTGGAGGAGGCAGAACATGGAGCACTTGGGAACAGCTCCTGGAACAGAGCAGGGAGATGCCATACTGTCCTTGTTAGCAGCCGTGCTCGTGTATCGCCTGTGTGCAGAAACATGAATCCAAAACACAGCGTTTCTAGAGAGAGCTATTGATATAAACATGCACATCCACACTGTAAAATTAGACCAGCAGATGGGTATCTTGCTTGTGGGGACACCAACTGCTTTCCACAAGGCCAAAACGAAGTTACAGGACCAGGAAGGGATGATGACTCTTCATTACAGACAAAGATCCCAAAGGGTCTCCCAAAGATCTCCCACTTGCTGCCTCTGTGGGACGTGTTTTAGTCCAGGAGCACGGGTTTGTCCTTGGACCATGGGCCCTAAGCTCCCCCCAACTTGGAGGTCGAGGAATAGGGACACTGGGCACCCAGGAGAAGGCTTGCATCCCAGCTCTGGCTCTCCTTCAGACATCAGTACAACCCACCGCTTATTTCATGTTCCATTTTCCTTCTTTGGGATAAATATTCTTGATCCATCCCAAGAACCCATCCAAGGACCAGGAAAAAACAGGTGGGAGCAGCTGGGAACCAGCCCTCACAAACTCCTCTCAGCTAATAGAAATTTCATCACATAACTGAGTGGACAAACAGCTCACTGGAGTTTTACAGGGCGGCTGGCTGGTTCAGCGCCCCAGGCCTGAAAGGGTAACCCCACCACAGACCGCTCACCCCTGGGGGGCCCTTTCCTTTTGGGGATCCCCTTGTCACCTTCAGCATCACCATGGCACCCCGGCAGCCCCTGCCCCTGCAACAGGGCAGCTCAGAGAGGACCCCACATCCCCAAATCTGGGGATATGGGGATAAGGGAAAAGTCACTGATGGAGACCAAAGCAAAGCAGCTCGCTGCTGTCACTGCTGTGCCATGGCACTGAGGGTGCCCCAGGCGGATCAGGGCAGAGGTAGATATTTTTAGGCGTTTGTTCCCCTCCTTTAAATGCATTTCTCCTGGCAGCAGCAGCAGCAGGTGGGTGGGTATTTGGGGACTAGCTGGACATAGGGATGTCCAAGGGTGACGGAGCATGTCTGGTGCCTCTCCCCTCCCCGGGGGAGGGGAGATTGGGGGTGGAGGGGCTGTGCTCGTTCCCCCTCCCAGCCCTCAGCTCACAGCCGTGCCTCTGTGTCGGACTTTGCCAGGGATGGTGAAGGGGTGGGGGTCCCAATGGGGAGGGGCTCTGCAGCCCAGCCCGGGACCTGCTCCCTCCTTCCCTCTCTCCCTCCTCTCCCCGGGCCCCAGTCTGGGGACGGAGCTGAGGTTGCAAAACCCACGCCTGCGGCAGGGAGCGGGGAGGGGGCCCGAGCCGAGGGGCCGCTACCCCGGGCCCGGGGAAGGCAGCGCCAGCGCCGGCAGAGCCGGCGGGGGGTGCGCGGCCGCCGGCGGAGCGGAGTCTGCCGGCGCGGCTGTGCGAGGCAGGCGGGGGTGTGCGGGTGTGCGTGTGCGGGTGTGTGTGCGTGTGCGGGGGTGTGTGCGTGTGCGGGTGTGCCGGGAGGCTCCTGCCCTGCCAGGGCGCATCTGGGCGCCGGGCAGCTGCAGGGAGGAGAGAGCCGGAGCTGCGGGCTGCTCACAGCCGAGGCTGCTCCGGGGAGGGGGGGGGTGTGCGTGTCTGTGGCTGACACACGCACACGCACACGCACGGCAGCCCGGCAGCGCCAGGCGCCTCCTCCCCGCCGCATTAAAACCAGCCAAGTTTCCACGCCGGGGGCAGCGGCACGTCGGGGCGCGGCGGCGGGTCCGAGCGCGGCGCCGGGCGGTGCTGCGGCCCCGGCGGGGCCGGCCCGGCCCCGGGGATGCACCTGAACGCCACGGCCCCGGCCCCGGCCGTGCCGGGCGGCCCCCTCCACCTCTACCCCGGCGGCTATGCCAACGCCTCCAACCGCTCCGACCAGCTCCCCAAAGGGCCCGACGAGGAGGACCTGGACGTCAACACCGACATCTACTCCAAAGTGATGGTGACCGTCATCTACTTGGCTCTTTTCTTGGTGGGCACCGTGGGCAACTCCATCACGGCGTACACGCTGGTGCGCAAGAAGTCGCTGCAGAACCTGCAGAGCACCGTGCACTACCACCTGGCCAGCCTCGCCTTCTCCGACCTCCTCATCTTCCTCCTCTGCATGCCCATCGAGCTCTACAACTTCATCTGGGTCCATCACCCCTGGGCTTTCGGGGGGGCCGTCTGCAAGGGCTACTACTTCCTCCGGGACGCCTGCACCTACGCCACGGCGCTGAACATCGCCAGCCTCAGCGTGGAGCGTTACATGGCCATCTGCCACCCCTTCAAAGCCAAGAGCATCATGTCCCGCAGCCGCACCAAGAAGTTCATCAGCTGCATCTGGATCGCCTCCTTCCTCCTCGCCATCCCCATGATCTTCACCATGGGGGAGATCTACGGCAAGGACCAGAATCCCGACTCTCTCATCTGCACCACCATCGTGGACGCCTCCACGCTGAAGACGGTCATCCAGGTGAGGAGCGCGGCGGCCGGAGCGCCCCGAGCAGCCGGGGCCGGGCAGCAGCCTCCTTCCCCGGGCTCGGATGGCCAAACTTTGCGGAGACGGGCGGGGCAGGAGGGGGAGGCTGGGAGGGGGGAACCGGCGGGGGAAGCGGGGTGTCCTGGGCAGCCCTGACGGGGCGGACCGGCCCGGGGTGCGGGCAGGCGGGATTTGGGGAGGGGGGTGTCTCGGCTCCGCTTGCGGTGCCCCACCCCGCCCCCCCCCCCCCCCACAGCGCCGGGCTGAGACCCCGCACCGGGGCAGATCCTGCACCGCGGTTAATCCCGCCCCGGAGCTCCTCTCCCGGCGCGGCCGGTGCCCGGGCTCACGCCGGCCCGGCCCCGGAGCCCCGTGTGCCGCACGCAGAGCCCGGGGCAGCCGGCCCCGCTCTGCCGCTCGGCTGCCCCGGGGAGCCGCGGCCCGGGGATGCTCGGGTTCCTTCCCAAAACGTGGCAGTTCATGGCCAGAAAAACCCACAAATGTCCACCCTGCCTCTGCGCCTTCTGCATCTCCTTCCCTTCTGCTGGAAAGCGGCCAGCAAGATCGAGGGAAATAAAACCATCTCTCCCCCCTCCCAGTTTCTTGGCTTGATCCAGAGCCCATTTCCTCTGCGTAGTGACAGATCCTAATTTCAGAAAGTTTTGGGAACAAGGGGCAGCATAGGCATCCGGAAAGGAGCTGCATCTTCAAAGCCAGGGGCTGGTATTTTTGCTGTTTTGGGGAAATCCATAGCTGGTTTAACTAGCAGACCCCTCCTGAGTTCAGCAAGGCTTTGCTGGTCTCCACACGCTGCTTAATCTAACACGCCCATGCGTGGAAAGGATTTCAGCATCAACACTTGCTGCGCTCCAGTGCTCTGAGGGGTTGAGGCATTTGTTTACTGCAGCGTTAGGCTTGAAAAATGTAAGACACATGGAAGGAGAGACAGAAGGAGCAAGACACTGATCTCCATAGTCCCTTTGCTGCCAGGTTGGCATGTGATAGCTTCTCAATCTTTTATTTTGAACATGAATTTCAGGTGGGTTTAACCAGCAGCCAATTAGAATTTAAAACTGCATGTGTACTAAAGCCTTTGAGGTGTTCCCACAGTTAAAGGGAGGGAACTTAGATGGAAACAAATCAGAATAATTTCTCCCACTAAAAGCAGGGGTACATGCAGTTAGATTTAAGCCCAGAGCCTGGAGATATTTAGGCATGTCTCTCCAAGTTTCCCTCTGGACTGCTCCAGTAAATGAAAATCCACTCCACACAGAAGCACTGGATTCCCTCTGCATTTTGTCTTGCTACCTAACTTTCATCTCGAGATGGTGGGGGCTGTATTTCTCCTGTAGGTGCTTTGTAGATTTTGTCAGTGCCAGCCCAGTGTACTTAACCCAATTCTCTACTCTCTAAGGAGGCGTGAGCCATCTGATTTGAGAACAATGTGGCTGAAATGCATTATTTCCAGTCATCTTCCTCTTAGGATTAAACTGATGCTCATTGTTACCATGATAGGGCTAAAAAGAGAGGATTATTTCCTAGCTGTGTCTTTGGAGATTACAGTTTAAACAATTCCCAACATATTTCACTGTCTTGCTATTATTCAGGCTATACCTTATCCTTTTACCCAAGTAAGAACTAGGCAGACATGAATGCACAGTATGTGAAGTTCACCTGGGGGCTTTTCCTCATGTATTTTTTTTTATTTCACTCACGAATTAATTTAAAAGTAAAAAGGAGGCAGCTGTTGGGGAAGAAAAAAAAACAAACCAAAACCCACCATACTGTTCCTTCTCGGGGGATCTGGCTACAAAAGTAGATTTGCTGAGATAGGAAGGTTGTTTAATGGCTTCGCTCCATTCCTCCGAGCACAGGGAAGCAGCACACACCGTGATGCAGGGCCCTGGACTGGGGAAGGCTCCAGAGTGAATAAGCAAAGCAGCTGCAAGTCAGGTTTGAAGTGCATTAATGGAAACCATCGCACAGCGTGTGAGCGGGCATTCTCACGTCGTAAGATGCGCACAGGTTTAAAAAAAGACTAATAATGGAAGACCTGTGAAAGTAAGGGCAGTGGTAATGTAGAGAGCGACGGGCAAAGGTCTTACCGGTCGGAAATCTGGAGCCCTGGTCTTTCGCAGTGGGTTCAAGCTGCTTTAGAGCAGGTCTTAGCATCTCTTTGCATTCATTTTCTGTCTTTAAACTAAGCAGAGCAACGCTGCACTTGCTCGAGCTGGCAAATCACTTGTAATAAATCGCTCAACATATTTCACTCCTCTTCCTGTTTGGCAAACTGTCTAAAGCAAATCAGGATATTTTTTTTTGGAAGCCATTAGTTCTCCAAGAGGTTTTATTTGTTGATTGATTGAAAGCCAGTCCCAGAACAGAGCACTTGTAACCATTTATAGACTAAGAGCCCAGTGTGAGCTATGGTTCTGCTTGGATCATTGCAGGAGAACTTTCCTCCCTGGACTGGAACAAGCTTCCTGGGATAAATATTTGAGCATACTAATTTAACATCTCTCTTTTTGCAAAAGTCCCTCACTATTTGCTTTGAATATTTAAGTTTTAATGGACATTTCCGAGTGAAACTAGACTGTGGGTGAACAGTCAGCTTCCTTAAAAAAAGACAAAAAAAGTAATTATTCAAACAACACTCGGCATGTTTGATTCTTGCTCATATTACTTAACTTGTACCACTTAAGCTCCACAACAACTGTAAGAAGTAATTACTAGTATTCTTCTAGTAATTGCAGATTACGCCGTGCAGCACATAATGATAAGCAGGAAGAGCAGTAAGTGAGATGTGCTGCGGGGTGTCACCATGTGTCACCACGATCAGTACGGCCGGGCACTGCACATCTCACCTCGTGCCATCGAGATGTAAGCTCTGTGTGGCCTCTGATACTTAATTCTTTAGAACAGTACTATTTCCCAGCTTTGTTTATCACTATCCTTGCAGCTGCTTAAATCAGCCTGTGAATCTGGTTTATTATATATTCTTCATTGCCAAGCTTGCCTGTTATTTCTGTCAGTCAGGGACGTCTGGTTTGAATATTGGCATCAGCATGGGATCTGGTAGAAGAAATAATTCAATTATAGCCACATTATTTAGGTCTAGTTAACACTTTAACTGGCAGACATCCTCTAAAACACACTGCAGCCAAGTTTAGGGTTTTTTCCACATAAATTAAACACCTCTTAAAACCATCCCGATACAAGTAAATTCATGTTTTCATGCCACTTCAGCTGGAGGAGGTTTTAAAAGCTACTCATTGTGGCAGCAACAGATAAGAGAGCTCCGAGGCAGAATGAAATGTTTCCTCTGGTCACTTGTGGGTTGGTACCTGTGGGTTTGGCTACTTCACAGCCTTGCTGTTGGCTCTGGGGCCACTTCCCCCAAAACAGGAGCCCGCTGAGTGTCCCGTCCCAGCAGGCGCTGCCCTGGTGCCCTTAGCACCATACACTCTCAGCCCTGTCTTTCAAAAAGGTCTTAATTTTAATGTCCAGATGGCTGTGCAAATAAATTTTCCTTTATTGCTTCTTACTTTCTTACCTTTGTACCTCTTTTTCTGGAGAGGTCCTTAGTGGACCTGGGGAAAGAGGGGAAGCTGAAAGAAATACCTACAATCCTGGTGCACCATCAGCCCCAGCACAGAGTCAGACAACTCCTCAACCTGAAGTCGCAGGATTTTAATTGAGCTTGGATTGGGCACACGTGCGAGGCCAGCCTGGGTGTGGGCTGCTCTCTGCCACCTTGTAACACAGGCGAGAGAGCAGTGTGTTGTCCCGCTGGCGTGGCACAGTCTGGGCTTGGATGGCTCTACTGCAAAATGTCCCCTAAGTTATGGCAAGTGCCTGGGTAGATAGTGTCTGACACGTGCTAATGATTTATTTGCACCGACAGCTGGTGTGAACCCATTTATTAAAACACGTGGCAGCAGGCCCTGAGCCTCCATAAACTGTCACAGCTCCATCAGCTCCAAGTTGCTCATTTGATAGCGCAACTTCTTGGGAAGCACACTGGGAGCTTCTCTGGACCTCCTCAGGGTCTGGGTGGACAGCTGCTCCAGTTCTGCTCTGCATCAGCCCACCCTTGCGTGGCTGCAGCTCGCCTATCCCTCCAGATCCCTTGCTTATTATGTTTTACGAAGTCTGCTCATAGTTCAGATGATTCGTACAGTAAATAACTCTGCACATGAAGCAACCGCTTGCCCAAGGAGGTTCTCTGCTTTATTTCTTCCTACATTTCCTCTTGCGATGCCTTCGAAGGAATGTGCCAACGAGCCTCAGGTCTGAAGGGGATGGGAAGGAAGGACCAGCCGCTGGAGCTGGGAGACACAAGGTGCAGCCTGGCCTCTCGGCATCCATTACCACGCCCTTTACACACTCTTCCAAGGACATCTATTCAATTCCCATTTGTCTGAGAGGCCCACAAAGTTATTAATTCCATGCATGATGTTGCAGACACTCCCTTACACTCCTCTCCGGTGAGGAGCACCTCGGCGGGGTGGTGCGATGAGCTTTCTGCTGCGACGGCACACGGTCCGTGCTGTGGGCGGCAGGGCTCTGCCCACCAGCAGGTCTGTGGTGACAAGCATCCCTCTGTAGTACATGAAAATAGCGACCCATAAAACCAAATGGCTGAATTCTCTCCAGGTTTGCTGGCAAATCATATCCAGGATTAGTCAATGGCTTCAGTTCAGGAATCCTGCGTTTATACTGATGTTGACTAGAGGCATTGAAGTTGGTTTATTTTCCTTAGGTAACAGCCAAATTCCTACTATGGCTTTTAATAACAGTACTGTTTTAAATCACTCACTACAGCTCCATGCAGTGATAATCCCACCCACTGGGCCTGGCTGATAAAACTATTTTGGCTACACACACAGGATCCCTGCCCACCAGAGAAGCCCACGCCTGGGTGCCGCTAACCCCTCCGGCGGCACAACAAACCAGCACCTTTGGGGCAGGACTGTGTCCCACGAAAGGTGTCCCGTTAGGTCACGCTGCTGCCAGCCCCTCGGGTAGACAGGCAAATGAAGATGTTGGTGTTTAAGTGTGTCTGGATCCGTCCCTGCAGTGACGGAGAGAGACACCCGCCCCAGTGGGGACGCCCGTCTGTGGTGGCACGGGCATCCCTAAAAAGCTGCCTTTTTTCCACGGACTATGCAGAGAACCCAGGGCTTTAATTCACCATACGCATGATGACAGCCCAGCTTGCCTAATCCCAGCCCGTTTACACTGTGGTCCATCTTGCAGCTAGATCTAAATTAAATAAGCTCTTGTGTTCATTGCTTTATATAACCACTTGGCTTGCTGTGTTTTCCCAGTTCTTACATAATTTCTTCTTTTTTTTTCCCCCAATTGATTTTAATTCACTTGATTTCTTTTCCCCCCCCCTTCCCAAGATGTCAGCTGGAGGGATAATAAAAGAATGAGGAAATGTGGCCAATCAATTTAGCTCTTAGGTTTTCCTCTTAACAGCAGTTTGTAAAGGCAGAAGAGATGAAGGTAATCTAGTGGTTCCTCTTCCCAGAGAAGAAAAAAAAACCACCAAAACCTGCAGCTGCCTTTAATCTTCTTCCAGATCATTTAAAACAGCTATTTAATTGTCTCCTCCCTACTTCCCCCCTCCTTTCCCTTAAAGGCTTTTACTATCGTCTCTGTGCAGCATCTGCTTGAGACTCACAGATGGCACTTTCGCTTCCTGACGTTTAGAAACGCTTCTGTGTCCTGCCCGAGGCGCATGTCATGGGCAGCATCCCACCATGGGACGCAGGGCGGGCAGAACGGGCTTTGGGCTTCGACGGTGTCACCATCACATTTTCCCTGCTGTGAAATTGCCCCTTGCTGAGGGGCAGGGGACAGTGGGTGAGCAAAGGTATCTGGAGAGGCTGGGGGCCATGGTGGGGTCCAGAGCTGACAAGGTGGGAGACTCTGAGTGTTGTGGCCGTCTAGCCCTAAAGCAGATATCATTAGGTGCCAAACCCAACAGCCGCAGTGCTGACATCCCTCCTTCCCTCGCATTAAGCAGATGAAGCTGAGTTATTATATTCCCAGTCTGTCTGGTTGCTCTCCAGTATGAGCCACTTGGGCCGTGTGAAGCTGGGATGCTCCCAACGCCCGTCCTCCCCGTATCTCCATACCCTGCGTCCCTCTCACAGGAGTCGCAGCACCCTCAGTCTGGCATGGTAGAGAAAAGCAGATTATAAATTCAGAGCTTTCCTAGCCTTTTCCCTGTTTCTGTGCACACACGAGCACCCTGTGGTTGCTTGTTTGGTGTGTCCGTCTGAGACCAGTCCAGTCGCAGCTCCTGGCCCCCATCACCCTCTGCAAGAACACGTCCAAGCAGGGCACCTGGGCAAGCCGGCCTCCTGGTTTCACGAAGAGCTGCCCTTCCCCAGCTGACAAATTTTGCTGCCTTTATTATGGAATCTGAGTTGATATTTTTAAAATTCCCTTACAAAATGGCATCCTTGCTAGTCCCAGACCTCTTTGAGATGCAAGCCAAGAGTGCTTTGCATCAGAATTAATGCCGGTCTGGCATCACGATGGCCGGTGGCCTGGCAGCTCCCCTCCCGACAACGGTGAAGGGAGCGTGGAGCTCCTCGAGCACGGCTGGGCATCGCTTCCACCTCACTTCCCGGGGTGCAGATGGCACCAAGCGCAAGGGCTGCTCCTTGGCAGTGAATGAGGAGTGAATCCTGCAGGGCTGCAGCCTGGAGGGTGGCAGGACATGCCTTGGAGGACAAGGGACAGAACAACCGCAGTTGCATGAGCCCTGCCATGGAAAGGGACCTGAGCAAGACACGGGCACAGGGCTACACGCTGCTCCTCTGCCTGGCTGCGGGCACCAAGCACCCATGCCATCCCCTGCCCAGGCTGGGCTAAATAGCTCCGTTCTTTAATTTTGTATGAGGGTGTGATCACTTGGAAAGGTTTGGGGTTTTTTCCCTTAAATGAAGCTCTCAGGGCAGAGGGCCAGCTAACTCATCATGCTCCGATAACATCAGCCCCCACGTTTTGCCTCCCATGGATGCCATTTCTTCTATTCAATTTCAAAGCATTTTAGACATGGGATTAAAAAAACCCCTGATGATAAGTCAGTTGAGCTGTTGAGTTATTCAGGAAACAAGTGCTTGGGGCTGTTTTAGAAATGGTGATGGTGATGGAGTACTAACCCTGTCTGGGCAGCACAAATTTCTGAGCTGCTAGTTCGTTCCCAGTATTTTCCTGCATTCAAAGTATCTGTTGTCAAGTTTTCCATGGATAGGAGGGAAATAGCGGTGAGACAATTTTATATCCCTATACCTGAGTGCCTTCCTGGTGCATCTGCATGGAAGTCCACCCTCCTCCTCCCTCCCTGGGGTACCAGAAACCCGTGGCTCCCCCTGCTCCTGCTGGGACAGAGGATGCTGCGGGACAGGGCTGTACGTCGCCGGGGACTGCTGCTCTCGTCCTCGGCCTTCGGAGAGGGTTCGTCTGACGGGCTGGAGGAGCCGGTCACCCATAGGTGGTTCGAGCATGTGAGATCTGTGTCTCGTCTCTCATGGCTTTTTCACTTCAGTAATTCTCAGTGCAGAGAGTATGCTGCCGGGCACGGCTTCATGGGGGCTTTTTTTCTCCCAGGGAAAAAAAATAATAGAATGAACAATGTCTTTTTAACTGAACTTTTTTTTGAGAGAGAAAGTTCAGTGAGGTTTCTCTGAAGCTTTTAAGTTCTCAGGGACTAGAGACAATTGTTGGTTGAAGACAGAAATCAGAGAGATGAGATTTTCCTAGTGAAAATGGAAAAAAAAAAAGAGGAAAAAATGTAAACTTTCACAAAGTCTTCAGTATCTGAAAGGGGGGAAAAAGCATGTATTTTATGCAAAGTGCTCATGAAAAACCTTGGAGTACCTCTAAACTATAAAGCCACACACAGAGTGAAAAGCATATTCAGTATCAGTAAATCAGAGAGGCACTGGAGTGACAGCTAAGCTGGAGGACGTGCCCTGGGTTTGGTGGCATTGCTCGTGGCCGCGTTACCAGCTCGGGCAGAGCAGCCCCTCACCGTCCTCACGGGCAGCTCCCTGCCCGCTGGCTCCCCTCCATGATTTACACCCAACCTGTGGATATACATCTCCCAGGATGCTGAACCCTGCGCAGTAAATCTCCCTTTACAAAACCTTCCAGGTGTCTCTTTGCCAAGCGAATTCCTAACTATATAAAAGAGGAACAGGCAGCCTAGTCAGGACTGGGTATATAGCCTGATTTCAGCATTTTTCCTTCTCTTTGAAAATACCTTCTGGTACTCTCCTGCCAATTATTACTCCCTCTAGATAATAAAGAATAAATTTAGGGCCACTGCTGTTACAGCCAACTTGCACTCTTGAAGTGAATGGTTTACCTTGCTTCAAGAGACTCGTGCCTCCTCCAGAGGAAATGAAGGAGATTAGCAAACACTCCCTTAGCACGTGCCATGCCCATCAAGAGACTCCTGGGATCCTGGAAGCTGTCTGAGGACTTTCCTTTCAGGGACTCGGGGTCGATCTGGTTTAATCTTTCCATGCCTTCCCACTTGCTGAGTGACCCCAGGAGAGATCACACTTCAGTGCAACACTTTGGATGTGCCAACAAGCCCTGCCTCCCGCTGACACCAGCTGTGTTTGGAACTGTTGTATGTTAAAATATTGTAAGTTATCCAAGTACTGTTTCTTTGGGGCCAAGGAAAACCTGCTGTCCCTTTACCTGGAGCACTTGCCTGACTTTTGGAGCCTGCAGGATGGTTTTCATTGCAAGAGAAAGGGCTAACAGAAGGTTGTCTTCTCTGATAGACACTGGCTTGCAGAGCCAATGCACGGACCTTTATTTTCTGAGCAGGCAGTGGGACTCCAGGAGAAAGTTAACAGTCTGTTTGCTCTGGGTCCTGCCCTGCAATGGCTGTGCTGGTTGCCTTCTCTTCCTGGGCAACTCAGCCCTGCTGATGGGTCCTCGCCTGCCCTTGCAGGCTCAGCCCGACAGATGCTCACCCACTGCCTTGGCTCTGCTGCGCAAGGCTTTGCATGGTGTCTAGCAGCAGGAGGAGCAATCTCATCCCTTAACCATCTCATTTTCTTCCTCCGTTAACCTTGAAGAAAGGGGTCTACCAACTTATCAGCTTCACCCAGACCTGTGGAGCAAAGACCTGCTGCATATCAGCTATGAACACTTTGATGCAGGATGGCATTTAGCTTAGTGGACCCCTATTTCTGATCAGGACTCCAAGGAGCTAATTAATACAGTCAGTGCAATGCCACATCCTGTTAATTGCAACATAATCAAGAACAATGCAGGTCTGCAGTGCTGAACCGAATAAATGTGGTCTCAGTACTTGGTAGGACTGCCATATCACCTTGTTCCCTCAGAAAACTTGTTTAATAAGTCCATAACTATTTGAGTATGTTCAATACCAAATTAACTTGCTTTTCCCTCCTATTCCATTATTTTTTCAAAACCATCTTATAAAAATGCAACTCACACAGCCACTGGGAAAGTTTAGCTCATTGCTTGCATCACTCTATTGATTCCTCCTGCAAAGACCTTACATTTTATCCTCACGGGGACAATTTATACATTTTAATATACTCATTTCATTCAAAAGAGAAACTCACAGGAATGAGTTTCCCTCCCCAAAGCCCACGTTTCATTTTTTTGTCACTGTCAGTCATGGGCTTATGACATCGTCATACTTCGTTGTTCCTTAACTCCAAGTATGTGAAGTGTGATAAAGCACTGTAGGAGAAAGGGGAAATACAGGTTCAGACTAATAAATACATATTTGCCCTGAGGATACAATGATGGGGTGATGTGTATGCCCCAAACACTTTATATGCTAACCCAAGGGACAAACTCTGCCCCGAGCTTGGTCTCCTTCACACCACTTTGGCAGCTCATAGGTGCTTCCCAGCCAGCACAGGAGAGCTGCAGGATGGAAAATCCCTCAAAAGGGCAAAAAAACATGCAGGAATTTGGTCAGAAAACATATCCCAGTGCAGCAGCCCAGTGAAGTAGGGCACACGGCCAGCCTGGCAGTCCTGCTCCAGCCTGGAGACCAAGCCATGCCAGGAAAGAAATCCTGTAATACCTGAGGCTCCGAGAGGCAGAGAGGAACTGTGGCAGAAGAAGACACTGGGGAAAAGCAGCAATAAAGTAACCGATAAGTTCACTGCCCCTTTGAGATATGCTTTTTTTTCTCCCCTGAAAGTCTAATTCTAATAATTCCCTTTGCTCCTGTCCTCAGCAGTACAAGAGGAGGTACAGGTATGGCCTGCATGGTCATCATGAAGAAAATCCATAAGCAGAGCGTGGGGAGGGGGAGAGGAAAGCAAAGGGATGGGGGTTTGTGGTTTTGTAGCGGGTTGGTTAAAAATAAGCTAGCAGGGTTTGAAAGCTGCTCAGGGGGTTAGGGATGGATCAGTGGGCTGGGCAGCACCAGGCAGTCGGGAGGGCACAGAAATGTGGTGTGATGTTGCATTGATCGTGTACCTTCCTCCAAATATTTGTGGTCTAATTTGTGTCCTGGGGTGGAGGGACGTTTCATGTCCATGCTGCCACGCTGTTCTCTGCCACGGATACCACAGCTATTCCCGGCCACTATTACCAAGTTTGAAGCGAACCAGAATAATCCCAAACCGCTCTCCTGCGCTCAGCTCTAGATGGTCGTTCCCACCTTGCCTTCCTCCAGCCCAGGGTCCAAATTAGGCGACATTCTCCCACACTGTGGAGCAAGGGAGCCGGCACAACTCACATTTCTTAATAGTTTGCAAACTGCCTGACTCTATAAAAATCACAGTGCCAGCAGCTGCGCTGCTGCGGCAAGGTTTGCAGGGAGCACGACATTTCTCAGGTTGAGGGGTAAGTGTTTCCCAGGACCAAAGCCCCAACTCCTGCTGCCCAAGTCTTCTCCTGAGTTCAGGCCGCTGACTGCTGAGAGGTCAGGTAAAAGCAGGTGTAGTTTGTGTTGCACGAGCCAAGCCCCTGTGCCCGTGCCAGCAGCCGTGCTCGCGCCCTCGCTGCTCCTCTGAGCTCAGCCGCAGGCAAGATGCACCAGGGAGAGCTCGGAGAGCTCGGCCCCGAAGCTCTTCCCCAAAGGGCTTGTGCCGCAGGAGACACGGTCCTGCCGCTGGAACAAGCTGTGTTTACTCCAGGGATTTTAATTTTCATCATCGAAAGCTTCAGCTCTTGGCTTTTATGCAGTTGAACCCATATGCAGTATCACTTCATATACTCTGAGGCCAGGAGCAGTTTTCTTCAGTTATTTGCTGAAAATACGTGAGGAATTCATCTCAGTGCAGTTTAGCACTAACTTTTTTCCTTATTGCCAGAAGAGCAAGGCTGACTATGTTGCTATAATTAAGATGTTTATATATCAACTGAAAAGACCGATGCACTTGAGGTATTTTGCTGAACATCAGCTCCAGCAAACCTGTACTCTATTCTGCCCAAGCCAAAGTGTCCACAGTACAGCCAGCACAACTAGAGTTTGGGCTGACACTATAAACCCCACTAAGGGGGTTAATTGCCCCCCAAAATTAGTTTCTCAGGGCACCAATGGTGGAACTTGCCACTACCATTTCCTCCAGCAAGTGAGGCAGCCGACCAAATCTGTATAGTCCACTGCTAACAGCTCTCACGCTTGAGTCTGCAGTCAACAGTGGGACAGTGTTTGACTTAAATATGGTGCTTAATTTATTTATAACCGCATATCCAGCACTCAGTATCATATTTAATGCAAATAACATTCAAGTGAAATCCCCACTGAGAGGCACATTATGAAGATTAACAGCCTGGCTTTTCTATTACTCCAGTTTATACGGTGCTGATTTGTGCTTGGTGCTTTATAGGCAAGTGTTAAGAATATTTGAATCAAGAAATCTACATCTAAGACTGTCATTTTACAAAAATCAGTGCCTGAAAGCCTGCTTGTGGCTCCACGGCCCAAGGAAAGCACTAGAGGCATAAAAACCTCAGGGAAATGCTGACATCCGGGTAGGCAAGAACCTCGAAAGGTCATCTCCGCTGGTCACGCAATGGGCCATCTGTGGGGGGTTTATTTCTTTTAATTATATAGCCTACTTTCCTTTTAAACAAGCTGTCTGGAAAATGAATCTCACCAAGTTTAAGATCACACTGAACATATTCTCATGCCCTGCAATTATCTGGAGCTGTTTTATTCCTTTGTATCTTCATGTGATGAATTTGTCAGGTGTAATGCCGTGGGCTCAGCACCTCATTATGGACTTTATTAATAGGTTTGTATCTGATCTTCTGTCTGGGTCCTTCCCTGTCCCTCCCACCCTCTAGAGAACTGAACGCCCTGCCCAGGTCACCGCCCAAGTTCACTTTTCATGGAGGAGGAGTGTGACCAACGTCGCATTGTGAAATGTGGCCAAACCCATTAGTTGCCAGGACAGGAATCAGTTTTGTTTTGCTTTTCACCATGGATCAGGCTCACACTCCAGCTCTGCAGAGAAGCTGCTTCAGGCTCCACCACACTGAATAATGCAAAGGGCCTTTTGCAGGATGTTGGCTCTGCGACTTGTGTTGAGACTTGTTTTGGCATCTGCTCTGTAGGTTGCCATCGAGGTGCAGTTCTGAGATGCGTAAAGGAAAGACACAAAACTCAGGGTCTAACCTGCTCCTTGGTTATTGCAGCTAAACAGCTGCAGCTGTGTTTATTGGGACTCCAAGCCCCCGGCCCCCGTACACTCGCTCTTGCAGAAACATTAAAGGATGATGCATGGAGGTATTTAAAAGATGTGTAGACGTGGCGCTTAGGGACATGGTGTAGTGGTGGAGTTGGTAGTGTTAGGTTAACAGTTGGACTCGATGATCTTAAGGGTCTTTTCCAACCTAAACGATTCTATGATTCTATGTGCCAAAGAGCTCACAGTCTAAATAATCCCTGGAGCAATGCCACTCATTCCCTGTGGCATTGTACAGATACTGGCTCCGTCACTGGCGTACTTGTTGTTCCCTAAGAGATTGCCTCTTGTTGCAAAGGGGAAGGGAAACCTCTCCCCTCTTTTCTCTAAGAGGGAGTCATGCAGCGGTGGGACCTCCTAAGGGCAGCTATTGCTCGAGGGCAGCGTTGGGGTATCGGAAAGGAATAACCAGCCCAGCTTTAACTGGAGACAGGTCAGTGCAATGGCAGCACGTCCAGAAACACTGCCTGATGTGCTGGTTGTTTTTCAATAGCATCCTGGAGCCAAGTAAATATCATTTATTCTTTACTGTCTAGTGAGAAAGGGGGGTTCGTTTGAAGATAGAGTACTAGCAGCTACAATAGCCATTTTTCTGAGAGTCAAATAAAATGCCAGAAGCCTATTAGACCTTCTAGCTCACTGCTAAACACGCTCTGCTCGGGAGCAGCAAAAAGCTCAGAGAATTTCCAACAAGAGCTTTATGGATGCGTTTTCCCTCTGTTCATCACCAAGCCAGAGTATGAGGGGCTCACTGACAACACGTCTCAGGGCAGCGCTTACAGTGAAAGCAAAACCACCGTTATCCAAAGAAATAGACTTTTAAAAGGGGCCAGGGCAGAGAGCTGGTAGTAATAACAAAACACAAAGAGGCCGTGGCTCCGAGCACTGTTGTGGTTTAGCCCCAGCCGGCAACTAAGCCCCCCCAGCCACTCGCTCACTCCCTCCCGGTGGGATGGGGGAGAGAATCAGAAGAGTAAAAGTGAGAAAACTCGAGGGTTGAGATAAAGACAGTTTAATAGGGAAAGCAAAAGCTGCGCACACAAGCAAAGCAAAGCAAGGAATTCCTTCACTCCTTCCCATGGGCAGGCAGGTGTTCAGCCATCTCCAGGACAGCAGGGCTCCATCACGCGTAGTGGTTACTTGGGAAGAAAAATGCCATCACTCCAAATGTCCCCCCGTCCTTCTTCTTCCCCAGCTTTATATACTGAGCATGACGTCATGTGGTATGGAATAGCCCTTTGGGCAGTTTGGATCAACTGTCCCGGCCGTGTCCCCTCCCAGCTTCTTGTGCACCTGGCAGAGCATGGGAAGCTGAAAAGTCCTTGACCAGTGCAGCAGCAACTAAAACATCTCTGTATTATCAACACTGTTTTCAGCACAAATCCAAAACATAGCCCCATACCAGCCACTATAAAGAAAATTATCTCAGCTGAAACCAAGACAAGCACCCAGCTGCCCAAGCTCACCTCCCAACCACAAACCCACCCCATCCGCCTGCAACCCTCCCTGCTCCTCCCAAATCCCATCGGGTCCTGTCGGTGCTTCCCACGGTCTTGCCCTGTTTCACCAAGGTCTCAGCTTGGTGCAATCCCTTAGCAACCTGCTCTTTAAATTCACCTTCTCTAGGGTGGTTCCCCACTGTGTTAGGGGAAGGCTGGGGGCTAAAGGAGGTGCTGGAAGCAAGCAGAGTATTTCAGGTTACAAGCATGGACAGGGCTTTAGGACAGAGTAGCTGAGCTGTGTCAGAGGGAGCTACTCTGCTCCTTTATAAGAAGGCATAGGCGTTTGGTTCACTAGTGATATTAATGCTAGGGATCCTCTAGGAAAAAAGAAGGAAGATGAAGCATGGCAGGAGCTATTTATTTCAAGAATGAGACGCCAAGTGCATTACTGCTTGCCAGCTCTGACTCGTCCAGCAAATGAGGTCTCCCACCCCTGTCACTCCCTGTCTAGCCTGAGTTCCTCTAAAAAGGGTTAGAGGGATGTGATCTGCAGGGAATGGCTGTATCACAGGGAGAAAATGCAGAAGGTCTTCCACTTCCATGAATGCTTCTCTTTTCCCTCTTCCCCCCCTTTTATCAATGGAGATGTTTCAGGAAAGACTACCACATATATAGTGATGTTACAGCCAGAAATAAAGCTGGCTTGTGTCTGCAATCCTTTGAAACAAGTGTGTTTGGGAAAGGGCAAATTGCAGGGAAAGGGAAAATTGCAGTTTTAGACAAAACTAGGGGTTTTCTTGTATCGTGTAGTGCTGTGCTAAATTCCATCCCTTAAATATTGCCCAGGCAAAAGTTGCTTTTAAGGCCCCTCTCAGGGGCTGCCCCGCTGGTTGTGAGGTTGTGTCTCCTTGCTCTTGCACAAAACAAGTTCAAATAATGTTTCTGTTTTCTGCTCTGAAGGTTGCTGGTTTCTTCCCCATGAAATGATGGAAGACTTTGTTAAACTCATCAATTATTTAGGGAAAAACATAATTTACTCAGTTTCAATTAAAAAAACCCCAACTCTAAAGCAATAAAAAACCCACCGGCAGCCTGTAAAAAGTTGAAGCAAAGAGACAAGGGCAGAAACAGGGCAAGAAGTGACAGTTTTATGTACCTCCTGCTGGGTAGTGATAGAAGAGGCCTTTGTGCCTGCAAAACAAAACTGGTTTTCTGTTAAAGCAACTATTGACTCAAACTCTACAACTGCAGCTGTAGCTTTGCACAGAAGCCGTACGCCAGTGAACAGACCGACTTCCTCGCATCTGCTCGCCCCCGCTCAGCCGGTGCCCCTGCCTCCGAGCTGAATTCAGCTCTTTTCAGAAGAGACAGGGATCGCTCTCCCTTGGTGCTGTCAATCAGAGCCGTGCCTTCAAACTCAGCCAAAAAAAACCCATTTCAGGTGGTATTTCAGGAGAAGGAGCTGGTTTGGGTGATTTGCATGACTTTTCCTATTTCCCAGTTTTACGGGGCTGGACCAGTGTGGCTGTGATGGGTGGCTTTTGCTGGGGCTGTGTCTGACAGGGTGCGATCCCTGATTTTCCATGCGGATTTGCACTAATGCCTTTCCCGAGCCACCCTCATGACAACGGAGAGCAGCTTGTTTTTAAGGCCATGCGTATTGATCCAGCTGCAGAGATTATTTTGACTTGCAGCCTGTGGGTACTGTTGATCCAAAATTGAAGCGCAGCTGAAAATCTTCTGGGCATTAATTCCTTTTCAGCAATGGGCTTCTTTCCTCTCCAGGAGGCTGGTCCACACCCCAGTGCCTTACATTAAAGGAAAACCTTAATAGTTAGCAGATTTCTCTCTTTTTCTGTCCTACAAATCTCACAGAAGCACGTTTGCAAAACCTGCTTGTGCCGCATGGAGCCATTGCATCGACCGCCTGGCTGCTCCTCTTCAGACCCAGCATCCCCTTAGGAGCGGTGCTGCTCTTCTGCCAAGAGCTAGCCCGTGTCTGGAAACTTTCAGGTCAGCATCTTGGCAGCGGGGAAACCACTCAGGTGGAGAATGGGTCTTTCTGCCTGGATGCTTCCACTTGTAAACAGCCACCGGTCCCATACGCAGGGTTGGTGTCACAGCAGGGTGAAGCTGGTTTCCTTCCTCGGAGCTGGGTGAGCCCGATGCTTCCAGCATCAACCCCGTATTGGCTTACCAAGGCTGCTTTTATTGTGCATGTGTGTTACACCACTGTATCTGTTGGCATAAATCATGGACCTGCGGTGAATCGACAGGGAGATTCCTGGGAATCTCCCAGGAACGGTGTTGGCAATCAAAGACCTCTTCACCGGTGGTAAAGGGCTGTGCCCAATGTCCGGGGAGGCTGATGGGGAGAAAATCCCCCACCCTTTCTGGGAATGAACCTGATGAAAATTATTACCAGCAAACCTGAAGGAAGAAGCCATGAAAAATGACTTTCCAGGCTGGGACTGGTTGTTTTGACAGAGTTTTCATACCTTTATTCGATATTCCATTGAAGCTTTGCTGGAGATAAGTGATCTCATAGAAAACAGAGCTTTTGTGTCCAGTGACAAAGAATGAATTTGCAAAGACTGCTGAGGAAAGCAGAGTTGTTATCCAAGGAGACAAGAAATTCAGCTGAAAATAAGCATGGCTTTTTCATTTACAATTCTAGCTGCAACTTATCAGAAATCTGGCTCCAGCCAAGCTGATTGGGCTGGAAATGGGGCAAATCAATGATGAAATGTGCATTGGTCACCCTTAAGAAACCGCATGTTCCAAGACTTAATCACGAAATGCTTCCAGCTTCTCCTTCTGCTCACAAAGTAGCATTCAACAAAAATGGGATGTTTTTTAGGAGCACATGGTTAAGGCAGTACCGTAGATATGAAGCAAGGGTGCTGCCCTGCCAGCCTCTCTCAGGTGCTGGTAAAATTTTGTGTTTAAATTGTTTTAAGTGAATGAGACAAGCTTGCCTGGAGCACCAGCATCAACCCCACAGCAAGAACGGCGCGATTAAATAAACAGAGATTTTCTTGCTATTAGTGCTGTTTAGATAACTTTGAAATGCTTATTATTCAAAGTAAATGAATTACATAAACTTTTTCCCTATTTTTGGCTCAAGAAGGAGTCAGTGAATTTCCTTTTTCAGAGCAGAACATTTGTGCTTTTTACCATGATTCAGGGAACAGTTTTGTACTTTGAAACCGGTGCGCGGATGATTCACGGTGACACATTTTGTGTTGGCAACGTGCCTCGTCTCGAAAGCCTCGATACGCTGTGTGGTCCGGGCTGTGCCTCTCCAAAATTCGGGCTTGCAGCTGCAGTGACCCTGGGGGAACGAGCTACAGAGGGATTGATCCCTGGACCACACCAGAGTGCAAGTTAGCATCAGAGCTGACTAGGGCAGTCTTTCATTACCTTTTTTAGTTAGAGTGCATCCTTATATTTGTGAAAAGTTTCATGGGTCACTACTTCCAGTTCTTCCTTTCTTTTTTTCTTTTCTTTTTTTTTTTCGCCAGCTTCATACATGCAGTAACTTCATTGCTTAGCCCTGGGCAGTGATGAGGGTGACCTTCTCTAAGCCATGGGTAGCCGCTGCTGCTCCCTCTCTTTTTCCCCATTCCCTGGCCAAGGACACAAGCCACATCATTGGCGATGTGACCCAGCTCTTCTTTTCATCACCACAGCTCCATGTCAGGCCGTGTTCCTGCACGGTTGCATCACGGTTTATGTCCTGTAACACTTTGTGGGCATCATCTGGTTTGGAGCTGTGGGGTTTATTTTTCTTCTTTTTTAATGCAAGACAGGTAACGTGGCAGGAAGGGTTGGAGTGTGGGCTGTGTCCGCTCCCCAGAAGGCTGTCCTTGCTGCACTGGAAGGAAGGTCATTTCCCACCCTAGCTGTCCCTGGTTTCCAACACTGTAAGTGAGAAGAGACACGGAGTGGTGCAAAAAGTATTGTGGAAAGTGTGCTGTTTAACTCTCCTTTCAGTGTGTTATCTATCAAAGTAATTACATGTGGCTCGGGAACCTCAGACTGCTGCAACAATATCATTTTCCTGTAGCTTTTCTACTTCCATCTAATTGAAACGTTATTGTTTCATTCATGTTAGTTTGCATTTTAAATAAGGAGATAGGGACAGAGTGGCTGATTGGTAACTTATTCTCTGCGTGGGTAAAGATAGGCATTAATCACCCTGTCATACTCATGCTTTCTCTTTCCTTATGCATCTCAGACATCAAATTGCAAATAAAGGGGAGAAAAAGCCTGGGTCTCGAAGACACTTGATTTGTTTCCTCCGTTGAGTCTCAGGGAGGGATGGTGACATGCCCTTGCTGCCTGTTGGGGTAGTCGCTGGCTGCACGAGCTGCATTTTGAGGAACGAGAGAATTTTCATCCCAAAACAAAGCACCGCTTTGGAATTTAATGTGCTTCCATCTCCTGTTCCCTTTAATCTTCATTACATGTTTTATCACTGCCATGTGCCTGCCTCTTTGGTGTGTCAAGGCAGGGGAGGGAGGAGAGCGAGACTGGGTGTGTATGCAAACAACCCTGTTAGAAACATAATCTGAAAGAGTCTTCTTCCTAAATAATGCAGTGTGGCTCAGCAGCCCCTTTCTCCCCCCGTACACCATGATTTGCTCCTGAAACGGCCGGCATACAGCAGGCACGCGTCCACACCGCCCCTGGGAGGCTCAGCAGGCTCAGGTTCCATCGTCCTTCCCCGCTCCCTGGACACAAAGCACATTAGCCACAGCGGAGATGATCGATGGAGATCTGGGCACGTTAAATGGGAGCAGAGGTGCAATGCTCAACATGGCTGGGTTTTGAGGTGGGGAGCTGGAATCTGACCATTTAAAATCTCCCCTGCTCCAGGTGTTTCTGCAGCCCTGAAGCACGTGTGCTTTTGCAGGGTATTTTTAGCAAATTTAAGTTTACCGAAGGTCACAGAGAAGTAGAGCATCAGCATCTGGAAGAGCTGTCATTCCACTTCCAGTCTAGCAGGAGTAACACATTGACTTATTTATGAGAGCAGTCAGCTCCCTTCTCTCTGTGTGTAACAATCTGCTTTACCTCTCCCAGCACAGAGAAATAATTTTATTGTCAACAATTCTGTGTCCTTAATAAAACCTTAAAGCAAGTTAAGCAACATTTGAGGGAAATAGAAATGTTCCCAGATATTATTATTTTTTTCATGCTTTCCAAAATATCCCACTCTTTCACTGTCTAAACCAGCGAACAGCAATCACTGCTCTGGCCAAAAGGAGGGGGAGGAAATTATTTTTCAAAGCATGAAGACTGCTGGGTAAACCATTGGCCCCAGCAATTCCCAGTGGTTGTGCAAGCATTTGGGTGTTAATGCCATTATCACATTTGCCAATATTCTCCTGGGTTGGATCTAGCTCCATCTTCCACCACGGGAGAGGGACTGGCAGGAGGGCAGCATCTCACCAACACTAGCAGTTCCCAGTTAGCTTTTCTTCCATCTCTTCTGAGTTGCACCAACAGGCCTTCCTTGCAGGAGTAAAGGAGCCTGAGTGCACAGCAAACTTCAAGCAATTAATTAAATCTCAGAAGACAACATCCAAATATTTTGTGCCCAGTAGGAGAAGCTTAATCTGTTAGCTGGAAAATGCCCATGTCAAGAATGACTAATCTCAGCCCAGATGATACCTGGAAAATGAAGATATTTGATGCTCCCTGCAGAGAAAGATCCATCAAAATGGCAAGAGTTGCTCAACAAGCATGAAGAGGGAGAGTGCAAACCATGACAGCACTACCTGGCTTATTTATGTCATTGTGTTATGTCATTGTGTGTTGGTGTTATTGGGAGACGTGGGAGAGGATAAGGGGAGAAGTGGCCCTGGCCAGGCTGCCCTGGGCACGTCGCAGGCTCCCACCTGTGTCCTCCAACCCCGCAGGACCTTCCCTGGAGCTGTGATTGTAGCAGCTCCAAATATTTTATTTCAGGCCCAAAACAGAGCTTTTGTGGCCAAAGATGAAAAATTAGAAGCAATAGGGAGGGGAGGCTGAAAAAGAAGCTAAGGATAGAAGAAATTAAGGCTGCCCATGCTGTGCGTACCTGTCCCTGGGTAGGTGTGCGCTGGTATTGCAGGCTGTGACTGCTGGGACTGCTGGGACCTGCCTGGTGCTGAGCTCTATCCTGAGCAGATCCTAAGTCTGCCCAGACCTCAGTGTAGCTTTGCACAGCCAGGGAATGAGGTTTCCCCAGGACCTCTTGGGGTCCCACATATCCTCTTAATTTTTACCTTTTCTGCTGGCCATCCTTGACAAGTTTTGGCCATCAGAGTTTTTTTCGAGAAAGACCAATCTCCTTCCACTATCCTTCAGACCAATATCCTCACTTCTTCAGCAGCCAGAAGGGATGGCTGTTGCGTGACACAAATGAGAGACTCCGTGCCATGGCTGTGTGAGCCTTACCTTCCCCCAAAGGGAGGAGAGCCTAATCTGTGCAGGACAGTCAGGCCATAAAATGATGATGAGCATCAGAGATGCTAATGACCAAGCATTCGTAAGCTTTTTCTAATAACCTTAATAACTTCCTAAGAAGTCTTCCCTGAGCTGGGTGGCAAGTGGCTGTGGCTGGAGAGATGCTAAGAAAGGTGGATTGCAGCAAAAGGTTGGGTCGGTGCCTCTTTCCATCTCTAAGCATTAGAAGTGTGTTGAAATTTTAGGCACTGTGGCCTGGTCCCAGTCCTTTGCATGTGGCTGATATACTCAAGTTTAGCATACTCAAAGCCCACTGCAAGGTGGATTATCAGCTTCGAAAAACTGGTATTGCTCTGCTGAGGTCAGTTCACATTCCTGTGGTGCCACAGTTTATACCTGTTGGGGATCTGTCCAAAATGCTCCTCAGCTCAGAAATAATGAATCCTCCATGCACGTATCACATCCTTCCCTGCCTTACGGACAAGGGAGCTGGTCCAGATAGTTGGAGGCCTTTGCTTGAGGCTGTGCCTTGCTCATGGCAGAGCAAGCCCAGCCCAGCCTGCTCTTTCCGTGTACACAGGCTTGTGACTCGTCTTGTGGTTTTCTTCGTGACTGCTTTTCATGTTCATCAGCTGCGCTTTAACTACAGAGGCTATTTCCTGAACTTTGGGAGCCAGGCAGTCATCTGCCAGAGGTAGCTGGTGCTCTTCCAGCAGCTGGCTAGAAAGAAACCCCGTTTGCACACCAATCTTCCAGTGGCCTTTATTTTTTTGGTCTGCTGGAACTCAGGAAAGAATAAAAATACTTGAATGAAGCTCCATTGCTTCTTCCTGACATAAAGATAAGACATAATCACCTCTGGTTTGATGAACTTGCTGCTTTCATGATCCAATGTACCTACTTCATTTAGAAATTAGGGGATCTCTGTGCTTCTATCACTCATCGATTGACAGTCTGCAAACAGAGCAGCATGTTTTTGCCATTAATTACAATTTACAAACACTTTGTGTTAGAGGAAGGGGACTAAGTGGAAAGGGCAGTGAACAAGTATGTTCGGAGCTACAGGGACTGCCCATCCAGCTATAGCACAGACCAGTCCCAAAAGCTGGTTTGAACCTAGCTGGAGGTAGGTGTCCCACTCTCACCCACTCATTTCTCATGTGCACCAAATTAGATGAAATTCCCCAATAAATTATGAAGTAGAAGAGGTTTTGTAATGAGCTGTAAAAAGGTAACAAATCACCAGGAAATGCTAAAGTAACATGGCATGAGGTCTTTTAAAGTAGCACGCAAATGACATGGCAGCGTAATGATCCTTAGTTTCATTCTGTATAAACTATGGGGCCTGATACAGCCCAGGCTATTCAGGGCCCCTCACCAAGACAGTCTGTTTCCTCCTCCTTTGCTCAGTCCAGATGAAATTTCTTCTTTCCAATACTATTATTCTTTTTTTTTTGTGGCCAAAATACTCTGAAGGCACTGTTGGTTCACCTTGAAAACAAAGTTATCTTCTTGTCACAACCTCTGCACCCAAATGCTGAGCCTCATAAAAGCACTGATGTTTTGGGAGAAATCTTGACCTTCTGTATGGTTTTAGGAGCCTGGAAAGATGTTGATCAGAATGAGATCAGAGCAGGCAGATGAACTCAATGGCACGTTGCATAGAAAGAAGGCATGAAAAGCTAGACGGGAGTAAATGTACAGGGCCATGAAGACCTGCGACATGCACTTGCAATGTCCAATGAAGTTCTGAAGTCTGATGGTGGGTTTTCTGCCCGAAGTGGGCACTATATTTGTGTTTATGGGGATGCCAGTGCGATTTCATTGATTAGATTTTGATGGTATGTCAAACACCACTTGCCACGGTTGTCGGTCCAGAGCTGGTTAGTCAGGGTAATGTAGTTAGGACTGTCAACCATCAAGACAGGCTTGGCTGAGAAGCCAGAGACTCTAAGCTAAAAAGTCCTTGTGCTTCATCAATATAATTATTTTCATGAAAAATGCCAGTTCTTCCTAAACAATTGCCTGTCATAATTGTCTCTAAAGCTGTCATTACCAAGGAGTCAGCTGTCACTTGCATAGATGTGCTTCTGGAGATGTTTCTGCTGAATTCTAATGAAATTGCCCAGCAGAGCATTGCTACAGAATACAGAGGTAGCCCTGGGGCGCAGAAGAGGGTGATACATCTCTGCCCTGGCTTTCCCCAGATGCTGGTGTGGTCTCTCCGGGCTGCTGGGGCAGGAGAAGCTGATCCTTCCTACTGTTCTTATTCATTCTTTAGTGCTTGACACAGGAAAACTGGGATCGAAGGCTGTGGAGATGCATCTGCCCATGGCAAGAGCTGCATTCCTGCTTCCAGCGCTTATGGGCTGGAGACACTATTTCTCCTTCATCCTCTCTTTCCACTGGAGACGTTCCTCCTGCACTTGGGAGAACAATGGGGTTTGTGGTTTCATAGTGAAATAACTAATTTTCAAAGGAAAAAAATGTGTTTGGCTCAAACCGAGAAGAAAGAATTAAGAAATTTATCAGGGATGAGATAAACAAAGCAATTAATTTGGGGTTGACCTACAGCACTTTGTTTGCACATAAAACATCTAGTTTGAGCTGAGGTGAATCACCTTGTTTCATTTTTGGCTTATAACCCATCTTTTCCCTCTTTCTTTTTTAGCTTAGGACAATTCTGAAATAAAACAGAAGTTCAGCATGTTTTTTTATTTAATATTTTGAAATGAAATGTGTTAGTGTTTCCAGAGACAAGACAAATGTTTATTTGAAAACACTGAAATAGTTCAACATTTCCCCCCTTTTTTTGTCAATACTGTTTATTGAATTATAACATGAATCCTCAAGTAGCTTTTTGGTTTCCTTCCAAAAATTCATTTTTCATCAGATTCACCATTCTCAGAAGATTAGCTGTCTATAACTGCTGTATACATAAGCAAGGGCAGAATCCTGTACCTCCAGGCTTTTAACTCCCCATCCTTTTGCCTCAGCCTTCACCTCGGTGACTTGTGTGAGTTGCTGGAGCTTGGACCAGGGATCTCCAGAAGGAAGAGCACAGCGTGTTACCGCTTGCTTTGGAGGCTCGGTTCTGTAGGAGGGGGCCTTTTGCAGCGAGCGTGCGTATAGCAGCTACTCACAGGTGACAACACAGGTATAACAAGCTTCAAGGGGCACAAGATTTGCTCTTTCACTTAATCATGGCAATTAGGACTGCTTCAATTATTAGAAACTCCTTACAGGACAAAGACATTTTTCAGTTGTTTTTATAACTTTTATTCCTGCATCTACTCAATCTCTGTACTTTTCATTACCTTACGACAGCGTGTAATATATCCTTAAGTGCACAAAGCTTTTAAATTCTCCTAACAGATCTTTCTGGTTATATTTTTCATACAGCTTTCACTGTCTTACTGCACTGAGTCAAAGCATGTCTGATTTGGCTTTATCAACACTGAGCCAGGTTCCACTTCTTTTAAGCATTTTAATTAATGCATAATAAATAAGTAAACATAGATATAAATTGTCCCCTAAAAGTGAGGTGCAATCTTCTTGGCATTCTCTCTTGATTCATTTTGTTTGAAGTCTTTGTCTTCCAGTGTGTCTTTTTTTTAGTCTGCTCATGTTCCTTCACTGCTAAAGATCAAATGTTTTTCCTTGTCTGTGCCGAGTATATACCAGGGAGATTCTGGAGGAAGAGTATTTAATAAGGTCTCTAATAGGCTCTAAATATAATAATCCAAATAGCACTCAAATGGCTGGTGCCTCTCCCTCTTTATGTTTGGTTCAGGTTCTTTATTTTTGTTCTCAGGTTGTGAGACTTACTGTATCATTAAAGATCAGACAAATCCCTTTTTTTCATCCATAGGATCCCTGCTTTCCCAACAGCTGTGCACTAGAGCAGAACTTCTGAATGCCTTTTCGACAAGCCCCAGACAGGTCCTCGCCTGTGAAACATTTTGACGCACTCGAATTAGGTTTGAACTCTACCTTTAGAATTAAAGCTGGTCCTGGTATCACATGCACACATTTATACAAAAAGCCATTTCTTCATGCAAAAGGAGAAAAGATCAGAGAAGGTGGTTTCAAAATCACCCTGAAAGAGTTCTTGCAGAGGCAACAGCCTTGGCCGATGGTAGCGACTGCAGCTGCAGAGACCTGGATGTACTGCCCATGGGTCTGGGGTGGGTGAGGAGTCGCCTACACTTCTCAGCTCCCTCGTATGAGCTGTGAACCTGATAAAGTGGTCAAAGTTGGCATAACCCTGTCATTGTAGCTATGCTTTTCCAAGTTAAGCAGTGCAGGAAATAGAAGGTGAAGTGAATAAGAGCTGTAAGTAATAGAGAAGAGAGGTATTTTCAAAAACAGGCTGGGTACCCTCAGGGGGGGATTGCAGCGTGGTTGGCGCTGGGGATGGGAAGTTGCTATACGAACAAATAAAAAGGACAATATCAAATAGAGTTGGATCTGATGAGAGAGAAATGAAGGTAACCAGCATCAAACACTGTCAGATTCAGATGGTCAGGGAAGACAATGAGAGAAGGCAGGAGAAATGCGCCTGGATGCGGAGATGTCTGGATCTGGGTGACCCAGCCACGGCGCCTTGTCTGTGTAAGCAAGGAGAAGCAGCATGTCTAAAACATCCCCAAGGGAAAACACTCGCAGCAGTGATGAAGTGATGCACAGCACATCCTCTGGGCTGGCTGAGATCTGGCTCTGCTTTGGCAATTGTCCTCTTCTCTATCACTCACACATTGATTGTAAACAACAGTTCAGCAGGGAGCCGAGTCTTGAGGACGTTTAATTTCTATCTTAAACAAAATCAAGTGATACCTCCGTGAGCCGGTAATTCAATACAAGCTAAATGGAGGGAATGACTCACATCGGTGCTTCCCATTCCCACCAGCTTTACCTGCAGCGCTTTACCTTTACCAGCTCCATTTAACTGCATCAGACATGAAGGAAGCATTTACATCCATGCCTACACCTATTTTTGAAGGCACTTAAAAGATGAGAGACAATGAAAAGGAAAATGTGTTACCACTCTTCTTGCTTTGCCCACGATGCCACCCTTGCTGAGCCCCACTTGCCCGAGACATTATGACCCTTTGCTTCACGAGAGAGATCAGTTCAGTGTAAAACAAGCACTCACCTTCGTTCTTGCCCATTAACATCCCTCCTCCTCCTTCAGCACTTTCAGTGCCAGTGGAATAATTGTGGACGTGGATGTTTTAATTTCCATTACTTGGTTTCAGAGTTAGCAACATAAGGCAATTAGAAGAGTCGCTTCTCCAAGGTACTGCAAATTCCTTTAAACAACCATGAATATCGCTAGTGGGCCAAATTCTCTCTGCATTGGTGAGATGGCATGCTTTTTTCCTGAAATCTAAATTTTGCTTTATTCATTTATAACATCCGTGTACTCAGTCTGCCAGCCTGGCATTTCAGCTCCCCCATGGATGTTTTTATTGCCTTTAGTCAAAGCAGTATTACACGGGAGTTAGATTGAGGTATGGAAAGTCAGACTTCCCAGGGTCAGTTGAAGGCTTCATTTAAAAATAAACCTTTCTAGAAAACAGAGAAAGTAATTGTGAATATGCTTGTGAAGAAGAGGTTTAGATCAGATCTAGTTATTTTCTGCCTCCATTTATTTACCTGAAAAACAGGAATAATAAAAACTTTCTTGTACCCAGAAGGGAATGGACAGTTTTGCTTAATGAATCACTTAAAATCTTTTTCCATAAAATGCTGAATAAATTCGATGTACTTCCACCATTTCAGTGCTACATATGCTATTCTCTCTCCATGAAAATTCATTGCAATACCTGAATACTGAGCGCTAATGAGAAATCACTGCACTTAAAGGGCTGAAATTAAAATATCGCAATTACCAAAGTATCTTCCATTAGATGGAATTATTTATGAGAACTTGTCACTTAAAAGACTCTTAGTTTTTACTGAATCAGAAATCAAGAAATTTCAGGCTGTTGTCATATTTTTTTCTACCAGACTGACACAGGAGCATCTCTTCCTACATTGCAATGAGTTATTTGGGAGAACAGAGTCCAGAATTTCTTATGTGTCTTCTCTAACCACTGTGGTTCAAGTGGAGTCTCTCAAAACAATTCAGAGCTGAAGAGCTTCATCTTTACCAGTTTTGATGCTCATCCTTCTCATGACTGGTCCTTCATGGAAAGTGAATCTGGAAAGACTTCAGTTTATTGTCCTGGCATTCAATTTAGTCCTAGGTGTTGACCACAGGGAACATCACCCCACCAAATAATTACATTTTTCAGTATTTTTGGCAGAGACAGACCTGAACTTGGAATCCCAGATCTTTTATGCCCCTCCTCACATCTTCAAAGCTTGGAGGGTTCATTTGCTAAGGCCACACTCAGATCCCAAGTGAATAGGTCACCCCTCTAATAGTTGGGGCCTTCATTGCAAGCAGTTTCTGTTCAACTGGAAGAGGTAAATAGTATTAGAAGTGCTTCTGTCATCCATTGTGAGGCATGATTTTGTAGGCAGAGAAAATATCTTTTGTTAAATAATGACCTGAACTGAAAAACAAGCAAGCAAACAAAAGATCTTGGTGAGTTCCTGGGCAAGCAGGTCCTTCTTTGATCTCAGGTAGGAGCAGACACCTCAGGTATATATCAGAAAATCAATCTGAGTGTAACTTGCCTGTTAACCCGTTAGCAAGTGTGAGTCAGTTTGGTTCCCGTGGTGCAAAGGTGCTGACACGAGGAGATAAGGACACTGACACCCGTGGGTGCCTGGCAGCAGGAGAAGTACATCTGGTCCTTGGGGTGGGGCTGAGCTGGGGGGTATCCTAGTGTGCCATAAAAGCAATATGTGTTATATTCCGTCTTGTGTTAGTTAAAGCATTGACAGTAGCTTGTCTCAGAAGTAGCTGCTTATGCTTAAAATAGATTCTTTCATTTAAGGGGAGGAGGGGTCACTGTGAATCTTGGGTTTTTAGTAGCCTTTTGCAAATAGAAATGTTTTTGAGAAGTGAATAGTAACACCGCTGGTCCTCTGTCCCTGCCTTATTGTCGAAGGGAGAAAAAAGACTGGAGAAATTAGTTGCATTTGAAAGGTATCAGATATAAAAAAATTGAACAAGTCGTCAGTCATGACTGATGAAATGAGGAGAACGTTTCATTAGAAAGCCAATTTGCCCTTTATTGAGACTGACGTGTGCAGGTACTTGCCTGGCAGGATCCATCAGCTTTCAGCTGTGAGGCTCGGAGCAGAGCCAGCCCTCTCCTCGACATATGGGCTCATCCTGTCCCTCTTCCCATCCCACATCGACCCATGCTCTCACAAAATCCTGGAGAAAAGTGGAGTATTTTTAAAACATTTTGAGACAGAAATCAGCCACCAGAGAGACCCACACCAGCAAGAGCAGGGGCTGGAGCATCTCACCTTCCTGCTTCTCACCTGGGTTTCTGCCAGTGGCTGAACCTCTGCACAGGGAAGACGAGTGGAGTTTGGCACATCACCCCTGGGAGGCTGCCAGTCCCCATGTGAAGCAACACGGCTTTCTCCTTGGTCACTGAAATGATGCCAAAGAGACGGAATGAACGGGGTGGCTGGAGAAGAGCAGCAAGAGCACACCTCCCCGTTACTGCCGGAGGGTACGGGGCTCCTTCCTTAGCCCAGAGCCTGCTGGGTTTAACTGGGATATTTGTGGGCAATGCGCTTAGGCTGACACGCTGTCACGCTGGGCACAAGCTCAGGGCCAGGGAAGGGTCCGTACATTCAAGTGAGCTCACAGGGTAAAAGCCAGGAAGCAGCAAAAAGGCACTTTTTCACAAATCCCTGAGCATCTCTTTTCAGCAGGCATCTCGCCCATGCCAAGCTGGGGTTTGTGCACACAGGGACGGCATCCAGGGCAAGTCAAGCATCTTCTGTTTGTAGAACTGCAAAAGCCTAAATGCTCTGCCTGCCTGAGAGGAGAGACCAGACACAGCGATGCCGGCTACGACACATGGCAGCGGTTCGTGCCAGCAGCTGCTGGCTGCCTGGAGATCTGCTTTTGTGGTTTGCACTGACCTTTCCTCATTTCATGCAGTAATGGACATGACACATGCTAAAACAATGGCAGTGCTGTCCAATAACTTATACTTAAAAGTAGCTTTTTGCAAATAGACGTCAAATGATCAAAGGATGATTTCGCCATCGAATTTTTGGTGTATGGGATGTTCAACAGCAGCATCAAACAGAAATATAATGTGTCGGTTCACTGTTGGGGTAGCAAAGCCAGATGCTCCCAGTGATCCAAATAAAAGGTGCTTCATTTCTCTCTGCTTGTTCTGAAACTAGTTTTTAGTAGTGAATTAAAAATTAAAAAAATTAAAGACTAAATACTCAATTCTTGGCTATGAATATTTATGACAATATTGGACTTGCAAATCTAAGGTAATTTAAATGTCAAAACTGGTGTAAAGTCTTTCCTTTGGGGGATAAGTCAGAGAAAATTAATCTTGATTGCAAGTCATAACACTGGGAAATTAGCATCTTAGGGCATCAGTGATAAACACTTCTGTACTATCCCCTTTTTAAGCCATGTATTTTACAAAGATGAGAATTAATTTTAATTAAAAAATAGCCCCTTAATTAACCAGTTAGGTAATTAACAGGGAAATCCTGGTTGCATTCATGACACTGTGATTATTTCATCTTGCTAAATCACCTCCTCTTCTGCAAGGACTCTGCCTCCATTACTGTTTAGAGAGGAATGGTTTCTATCTGAGATTGAGTCTTGTGTCGGGGAAGCCTGCCTTAGGGATAAAAGCAGTGATTTTTGCACTGAAATTCTTGTGCTTAAAAAGGAAATTATCTTAGTTAACACATAGCAAAGGCCAGTGTAAGCAAGTGCCAGCAACATCAGCTGCAACATCTCTGTGAGCAGAGGATGATGTTACCAGCAGCCACACTCAGATCCTTGAACAGGACCATGAGTTACTGGCTATCTGCAGAGATTTAGCTCCTGATTCTTGCATTACAGAAGCCAGGGCATTGGAAGCTGATTTCTGCTCCAGCTTCTAGGTCAATGTTTTCAGCCATTCCTCCCCGGACCCTTGTGGTTTTGAGAAAGGTAAATCTGAAAAACAACCCTACTGTTAACAGGCTGCAAATTGCTATATAGGAGTTTGAACTGCCACGGGGAAATAGAGATTTTTCTAAACCTGCACTCAGAATCTTAATTTAAGGAATAGCAATTTATATCTTTGCAGGCAGCCATGGCTCCATACAGAATCCAAAGAGTTAATTAACCCAGCACCTCAGACTTGCCTCATCCTTCAGACTTTTAGCCAATCTCAAATGCTGGCTACAGCCAGATGCTTTGGGGTAAGGTCCAAAGAAATTTATAAGAGAAAAGAAGCCAACCCACAGACAAAGCATCTTCCTCATACCAGTCATCTGGTAGCTGGATTATGCCTTAAAGCAAAGTAGGTTACATAAAGACTGTATTCAGTAATGACTCCTCAGCAGCTACACCAGAAAAAAATCTGACATTTGGCCTATTAGTCTCATTTGCAGTCTTATCCGATAGCATTTGGTCCCACATGTTCATTTTGCACTTTAAAAGAAAGAAAATCAATTTTGAGAAATGAAAATGCAATCAGGACTTGTCTTTGCTATGGTTTGCGGTAGAGAGCCACGACCTTCTTGGTATGTTTGCTCTGGGATCATTTTCTGAAAGACCGTGTGGATTTGGGGTTACGGTGGCCTTCCAGCTGTCCAGTTAGGCTTTGGACCTGCAGCTCATTGGGACCTGACCTGTTCAATGCAGTGGCTTTTAATTAGCCAACGGAGACATTGGCACCAGGGAAGAATGGCTCTCATATCCGCTTCCCTCTCTATCGACTCTAGATTTAGGATTTCTCTCTCTGCTGTCACCTTTCCTTGCTCGTCACTTGAGCCAACGTGTACTTCCATACTGTCCCTACTATATGTGTATTTACCCGCTGATTTACCTTCATGGTTTTGTGAGGCGGCAGGTCAGCACTCTGAAACCTGTAAATCCTCTGAGCTCCTTGGAGACGTCCGGTCTCTCTGCAGCCCCTCCATTTGTCTCATCTCTCTGGCAAAATGGCTTTTCTCCAAAAACATGCCCCCCTCCACCTCCTCAGGTTGACACCTGTAATTCTACAGTAAGAGCAGCAGAGTGCATAGTATTACTGTAAAAATATTAAATAGGCCCTTTTAAGTAGTCTGGAAGTCTGTGCATGAATAATCACCCCGGTTTCTCTTAGGGAGCTCATGGCTTCCCATAGAATAATCTTTCGAGACCCAAGGTGATGTCTCCACGGCAGCCCTGAGCACCCATTGCAGCACAGGTAGACCCATCTCAGCCAGCTTTAATACCCCTACTTGTGGAAGGTGGTATTGGCTGTGGATGGAGATGTCCAGGATGACTGTGTCCACCTGGGAACCTCTTGCAGCAGCTGCTCTTTTCCCTGAAAGCCCCACTATTGCAGCACCGAGCTAGCTGAGCCAATGCTCACCGCTGGTCTCTCAGGCCCTGCTGCGGCTCCAGTTCCTGGCTGGTTCAACCCTTGCATCCATCTTGCATGGAGATCGACCTGTCTTAAAGCTTCAGGCATGGAAGTTGCTCACTCAAATGTAAATGCACAATTGCACCCAGTTCTCATGCCTCCTTTGAAAAAAAATAGCTCCGAGCATCTCCAGCTATCACGCTTTCATTTTTGCCCCTTTCTGTATTTATCTGAGCCATTTGTATTTAATCCTTACAACACAGAAAAGAAAAAGAAAAAAAAAAGTGATACACACATTGACTGAGAGTGAACGGGTTTTTTTTCCCACCCTCTGAACAGATTTCTTCCCTTTCCTCCTCCAGCTCTTCACATCCTCAGCTCTCTCTCTCTCTCTTGTTGTAAATATCCCTAGCAATGGTTGCACTCAGCAAATGTACTGAGGAACATGCAGTGCTGTGGAGAAACCAACAGCCACACTCAGATCGCACAGGCTGGGCTGAGAAAGCACCTAAAAATTATGTAGATTATTAAAGGTTTCCCAGAATGAGAAGCTGTCCAGGATGGAGGCTGTTTCACATGCAGCCAAGATCTCCTCTGCAGCTGAGGATGCTGGGGCCAGGAGGAGGACCAAGCAGCAGCCACTGTCCTGAGCAGGAGCTCTGGGAGGCAAAGGGGACCTGGATTTGAGCATGGTGGCTACAATGCGCACAAATTTTCTGCTGATCTATTTATTCAATAACGGCCACTGCAAGTACCCTACAGGAAAAGGACCTTATTTCGGCTGCTCCCAAAGTCAGCAGGAACAGACCTGAAAAAACAGACTGTAACATAACAATATAATGACACGTCTGGTGATTAAAGCTGCCCGGCAAAGGCAGACGTACCAATGCACTTCCATTCACGCTGGGAGAATGAGAGGACCAAGTCGCTCCCAGTTCACACTGTATTCCTATTTTTGTCCTGCTGGCATTCGAACTGGGGGAGGAAATGTAATTAATGGAGGACACACAGCTAGTGTGTGATAAAGAAAGATAGACAAATCTGGTTTTGTGTTAAATTTATGCCTTGCCCACAGCAAGAGTGAAAAAACAAAAGGATTTGGCCAGCATAAAAGAGGTGCTCCATGAAATACAAATGCACTTTCCTCCTTCAAAAATAGAAACCTGCAGGGAAGTGACTGAAATTTTCTCAAGTTTAGTAAGATCATAATGAATCTGAGACCTTCATGAATAGTCCCATGATGATAAATCAGTAAAACAAGTCTATAAACAAAAAATGTGCTTCTTGATTTGCCTTGGTCACACTGCTCAAGAGCAGCAGAGGGAGATAATTTTAGTCTTCCTCAAGACACTACCTCGTCAACACTTTTTCTTGGTAGCTCATCCAATCATCCTGATTAATAGATGCATGGTTGGGTCTCTCAGAGCAGCAGGAGAGAGATTCAGGAGAGATGAGCGCACACTCAGTGATACTTGACCTTGCTTGTTTTTAAGAGGTCAGCTACATTTCCGAAGCAGGAGAACATCTTGACAGAGAGATGGAGATCTCTCCAGCCCACTTCAAAGCCTGATGAGAAGAGGGACAGGTACTGCCTCCTGGGAAGGACTGCCATGGAAATAGGGACTTCAAGAGGGTCTTACAGCATTCGCTTACTCAAGAGAAAGCTAAAACCTCACACTGCGAAATGTCACCGCTGTACCAAGGTTTTTACGTCGATCAGATGTTAGACTAGGATGGGTGCTGGTTGCTGCCCCTGGCTGTGGAGCCCTACTTTAGGCTGCGATTAATTTGTGTAAACTGGAAAAAATAAAGACAAAAGATCTGCACTGCCACAGCTTAATAATGCAACTTGGGGAGGAACTGTAGCATTTTCTCTGTAAATTGAGGAATGTTCCAAACTTCAGCTTTAAAGTTCAGGCCCCCAGAGAGATTGTTAGATTTTAATTGCTACCTTAATCAACATTTATTAGTGCTAACCGAAGCTCCTCATGGATTTAAAATTCAACCCATTCGTCAACTACTAATTATTTTAAGCAAACTGTTATTTTACCAGCTATATTAATGTGACTTTTCAGCATGTGTGAAATATTACAAATAGCTTCAGAAAATTTGATCCTGAAACACAATTCAACAGATAAATCATTCTTTGCCATGATCTCACTTGTCTCTCAGACACCTATAGCACCTCTTACGCTCTACCTCCACCTCACCTGGCAGAATGTGCAAAACCAGAATCAGGTCCAATGTGTTTTTCAGCAGGAGAATGATTTGTTCTTTCCATTCATTTTTTTAAATTAAGTCTCCTTTAAATCCTTCTGTAGTGTGCGTGCCTCATGCATCAGGCTGAATGCTTTAGTTGCTGGCTTGGTTTATAGCAAAGTCTCTATCTTTAATCTTCAGTATCGTCCTGGGGGATGGAGATGATTTCTTAATTGTCCAGTACTCTTGCTCTAATGAGTGTGTGCTCGCCTGTCATCCAGCTGCTGGTTGCATCCCCATTTTTCCCCCACGAAGAGCCGGAGAGGGGGGTCACTGCTGCTTTGCACGCCCACGCTCTGGCCCCAGCATGGGACCCCCCTGCCTGGACCCAGCTTGGATGCCAGCGGCAGAGGGGAGCCCAGCACCCTGCCCTGCACGGCTGCGCTTGGCTGTGGTGCTGCCACGTGCCGAGTGTGAAACTGGAGTTTGATAGTCACCACGTGAGCAGAGCAGGCCCACATTTTTCTCTGTCATGATCCATCTACCATACATTGCCAAGAGAGTGTGGGAAGAAGGAAAGCAAGCACCACTTGATTTAACTGTTTACTGCTCTTCACAGTTAGAAATCTTTGCTTATTATACTCCCATGCTTACGCCTTTTGCTTTATTTTACTCCTAAAACACTAACTAGAAATTCCCACGCTGGCCTGCTCCCTGTAAGTGACTTCATACCCATGTAGGCAAAAGCCATCCATTTTGACTATCAGGACTGAAATGACTCAATATTACCAGAACAAGAAAAGTTGTGGGATAATTGACTGTCACTATGGTTTGATTCTTTTTTTCACATGCTCTGTGAGAGAATATCCAAGCATAATAGTCTCATTCATTGCAACAACTATCCCAAGCATGAACTGAAGAAGTACAGAATAACAAGCAGATGTTAGAGAAGCAAGGATCCGGGTATCGGCTCGTGAAATCAGCTGCTGTGATTTATTTGCATGGCGATACAGCCCTAAGACATATGTATAGTCTGCACTCTCGTGAAGGCTGCAGTGGCTGCCACCCCTGCACTTGTCCCATGCTGCAAAACCCACGGAGCGGGAGCAGGAGCGTCAGATGTACTGAGCACTTGCAGTGCTGGCTAACAGCATAGGGAAGAGGATGATTTTCTTGGTTTTGACAAGGACATCATTAGTTACCCTCAACAGAGAGCATCAGCCCACACCAGGGGAAGCACCGAGCCGTGGAGGCACTTTCTTTGGATGAATGTCCACCACGTGACCCCATGAAATGCATGGTGGAAAAGAAGATAGTCAAGAGGATAGACACAAAATAACTGCAAAATCTGGATTAGAATTACTCAGATGTCAGGACCATTAGGCACTGTATGAGCATTTATTAAATTATTTAGAGGGCTGACAAGCAGCAGAACTGGAGAAAACAAAATATATTGTGATAGGCGATGGGCAATATCCCTTTGGCGAAAACAAGTAGGAACCAAAATACCAGCAAATAGTGAGAACTGAAATCCAACTGCACTGGTAAATTATTTAAAGCATATTTCCAACCTGTCATTTGAAGCTGAAGTATTATTTCCCCTTCAGTAGAATACAGCTGCTGGGGAGGCTGAGGGGGAAATAGTAACAAAGACCTGCATGTTCAAAGGGAAAATCAAGAACATTATTCACTGAGTTTTTGTTCAACCAAAAATATTGCCCTAAATAGTGCTACAGATAAACTAGATCTGAGGAGCAAAGCTGAGGCCAGTAAACTGACAGCACACAAATTGACATTATTCTTGCTTGCAAGCAAAAATTGGGTAAATTTAATTAATTTACCTTGTAGCTCAATGTACTCAATCTCATGAAACTAAGAAGGAAGTTTTCCTGAAGGAGGAAGGGGAGAAGGTTTGAAGCTTTCAGGTTAATGATGATGTGATGGAGGATCATCACTGCTGCCCTGTCACTTCTTCCTTCCTCCCTCACCAGGTACGGGGAGGCAGCAATCATCCTGGGCCAGAACCCTTCCATTTTAGCTTCCACATATCCCTCTTAAATCACTGGCAGGAGGCCCTAGATTAACTGAAGTGAGATGTACAAGTCCCCCAAACCCATCTACGTCATCTTCATCAAGCATAATCCTAGTGAGGGTTTGAGGTTTTTTTGTTTTGGGTTGGGGTTTTTTTGGTAACTGTTTTACTCTTTCATTTTTCTAAATAAACATTCTTTTATCCTTCAGTTTTATCAAGTGGTAAAGCTGGATATCGATGATGTGCAACAAGGCATTCTGCAACAGACAGTGGAAAACCTTAAAACCTTCCCATTTGCCCATTATCCAGTCCATTATTTCCAGGATTTCCTGAATTTCACAGCTTTTCTCTCTCTTTGGGAGCTGGAATCAGAAGAATCATTCAGGTTTGAGACTGGTGTCCCAAAGATCAGGAGAGGAGGAAGTTTTCTCTTACGAATAGTTATAATGAAGGTGGTTTTCTGGCATTTAGCAAGGTAATGAAGGGCTCTGAGGTCCCCAGGGAGTTTGATACTTAGGTATTACCCTTGTGTACAATTAGAAATAATAAGCTTTATATCAAACACTTCTGTATGAATCATACCTTTTTGCTATTACTTATGATAAGTCTGAAAATACTTCAGGCCATAGGATTGTAACTATGCATAGAAATGAGGTTAAATGATCTCTCCAGGTACCCAGTCAAGCTCAAGAATGCCACCATTATTCAGTGCTCTGACATCTTTGCCAACCCATCATGAGCAAGAGACCCATTTAAGTTGTTCTGCATCAGATGTTGTTTTTTATGAACAAATGATTTCTCCATGAAGGGAGATTTATGAATGAGAAAGCTGGTGGAATGTTTTTGCCATAGAGATATGATGGATTTTTTTGTCAGTATGGAATTTATTTCAATCTGTTCTGTATCTGATTAACTCCTGCAGAGTATGTGATTAACTTAACTTCTCAAGATCATTAGCTGCTCTGCATTCCCATTACAGTTCATCAGTGTGGGACCACATACAGGCTTGAAAATGTTACACGTTGCTTATTCTTAATATCTTAATCCACGCTGCCTGGTCATTCTCTCATGATGGCCACGGATCTAAAGAGAGAAGGCACGTTACCAGGAAAACATCACTACTCTGGAGCAAACACAAAATGCTAATGAAAACAGAGTTTAAGCAGATCCTTCTGATCTCAATGCTAGAGCTAAGTTAAGCCCTTTGGAAGAGTTCATGTCTGGTGAGCCAGTTGGAGACAACATCAGAGGCATCCAGCCAGCACAGAAAGAGGGGAGGACCGCTAAGCTGTGACGGTTCCTTTGCATTACCACCTTGTACTGAGCAAGTCCTGTTTTGCAGTAGGTTGCAGGTACTTGCACCTTGTAGATCTCGAAGTACAGCACAGACTGCAAACAGTGCACGCTGTCACCGTAAGCCTTGGAGTAACGTGCATTTTCTTCTGCTATAAATATCTACCAATACAAAACCTGAAACATCTTAATAGAAGCAAGCAGAGCTCATGTACCAGTCTTTTGCATTGTCCTCTGAGATGTCTTTTGAGGGGTTTTCCTTTAGCGAATAAGGCCAGTAAATGGATGTGTCAGTAACAGAGACTCACATGTCCTTGCCATGCAATTAATTCAATACCAGTCTCATTGACATTAACGGCCGCAGGGCAACAGCATCATGGGGACAGGACCTAGTCTGGTCACTTGGAGCATCCATCAGATCCATCTGATGGTTTATCTTCAGACTTGCGTGCTCTCTTTCTTCACCAAAGCAACAGTACCTGCAGTCCCCTATTCACAGACCCTATCCAAAACAAGAAGAAAACTAGGACTCCTGCAGAGGTCTAAAATACACAGGTTTGGCCAATTCGAGCTCCTGCAGCCGATGCCAGCCGAGGTCAGCAAAACCTGCTGAGTTATTTAATCAGAGGTGGATTGGGCAAGATGCGCCTGTGTTTGAGGCTTTTCTTTGTTTTCTTTTCCCCTGAATGACACACATTTGATGTCCTGCTCGTCTCCATGTTTAGATCAGGCTCACACCCGCATCACTGCCCCGACTCCCAGAGGTTTAGCTGCTTGTGACTGCCATCCATCCCCCCGTCCCCGCACAGCTGTGTCCTAGCTTCAAGGTTTGCCTTTGTAATTCGTAGCTGATCGTAACATTTTGACATCAGATACTTGTGCCTGTGCGCAACGTTTCACATCATCGTAACCTTTATTTGAAATGTCTGGGTTTGATATTTAACACTTTTGAAAAAGCCTCACTGGGTAGAGGGAAGGTGCTTCTCAAGCTCTCTGGTCTACACTTACAGCTCCCGGGGATGAACAGGGGAGCTGTTTGGGATGAGATCAGAGCAATTCCCACCATCACACTCTGTTAACTTGGATAAGATATATGGAATCCATACTCGCCTATAGGTGTATAGAAGAGGTACAGGGCTTACGGTGTCATAACAACCAGAGGCTTTTGTGGTTATTTCTCAGAATGTTTTAAAGAGAAAATACTAGTTGGGGTTTGGTATCTTTTCTTTGATTATTCATTAAGTTAATGATGGGATATAATGTCCCATCACCTGCATCTCCACCAGATATTTACATACTGTTCCTGGTTACGAGGCAAGGGGAGGGTCGTTTCACCCAGCTGATGAAGTCCCGAGGCAGCGTGGTTTGTGTCATGCTGTCTGGTGGTGCGAGGGGACCCTGCAGGGATGCAGGATCCAACCATACCCGCATGCAGCCGCCGAGTGAGCCTGCACAGGGCACCTAGCGCTACCCACCCGCCTCGCCGGACAGCCTCCGTCCGCGGGCAACGGCTGTGTCACACCGTATCGCGTTGTCGGGGCTGCTTGAGATAGCAGCTGCCAGAAATAAAATGTGACAGGCAAATCTGCCTGAATTAAAACTGGCAATGTGTAAAGATCAAGCTCCTGCTCAAGTGCACTGTTAGAGCTCCGGATCTACACACAGGCTTCAGCACTTGGTTCTGTTCCTATTTATCCAGGATTTGTGTTGCCACACCAGGATGCACTTATCCGAGATAAGGACCAGTGCCCGTATCCTGAAGTACAGGTCCCCACTAGTGTTGGATACCTGCTCGAGCATTTCAGATTCCTTCGTTTATTCTCTCACTTCCATACTCTTTTAAGCTTCCTCCTTGAATCTGCATATGTAATTATTTATTAAATGAATGATCAGAGAGAGGAAAGATTGGAAAGATTTTCTACTAAAATCTAGTGCTAATACACTCTGAAATTAATAAAATTCCTCAAAAATTTCCAGAAGAGCTGAATTCCCTTCCTAGGCTGCAGTTTTTCAGCTTCCACATTCCTCCCTGTACCCGGTAGTGGCTACAAAAGCAGTTGTTATTTTCTTCCATCACTCAAACGCAGACCTCTCCTGCCCTGTTGTATCTAAGGAATGGCACTTAGCTGATAACTGCTAGATACTTGGCATGAAAATCTGCAAAGCTATGCAAAGATGGGGTTTAATTAGATGGTAATTTATTTACTGTGGGGAAAAAAAAACCTTTGGATTTTTCATCCAATACATCCTGTGCACATCAAACACGAGTGCCATTGCCAAATGCTCCTTTTGGCATGCCAACGCCATGTGCCTTTCCCCTTCCTGCTTTGTATTCCACAGGTTGCCATATCCAGGAATGCAGCACTGTGCTTATTAAAGGCTGAAATTATCCACTGGGTGGTTAAAAAAATGCTAATTCCGGCCACTGAGTGAGATAACTGGTAATTCTGTAAAGTACATTTAGTCAAATAAGATTTTTTGGCAGCCGAATGTTGATGTAGCAGAATGTGCTTTTCTGATTGACATATGCTAACAATACTGCCTCCACAGTCAGGGGGAGGATAATTTACTTTTCATTTCCATTGGAAATGAGGTGAACCAGAATGTGGTAGATTGTTAAATCCCAGCTATGTGGTTTAATTGATTTGCTCAAAACCACGAATCAAACGATACCCTGCATCCTCAGTCCTCTCCATCATCACTTCCAGGAACCCAGCAAACACAAATCTCCTCCTGAGATACCTTTCATCTCCTTCTGGGTTTCTCAACCATTTCCCCAGGCATGTCCTCAAGGGTTGGCTGGACCGGAGGAGAGTCTCTGCAATGAGAAATGCTCCCCAGCAGAAAACGGAAAGGCTGTCAGCCGTTTCATAGCATTTCCCAGCGGCAGGCAGGCGTGCCGCAGGGAGATAAAGTATGAGAGAAGCTTAGTTGGTCCAGGTGAGGTTTTACCAGCTCACCATCGTCCACATTTCACCACATTCCACCATAGTCCATGTTTTGATTGTCCTTCTCACATCCCTGAAGAGGAAGGGGGAAAAATTGCACTGAGCATCCCAGCTCACTGCTGGAAGGGGCCGTGTCTCCAGAGACGTGGCACTGACGGAGACCAAGAATTGGGCTCTGCTGTCACCTCATTTATCAGGCAACAGGGGAACATCTCTGCTCTCTGCCACAAAACCGCTGTCATAACCCAGAGCTAAAATTGTCCCTAAATCTCAGCTGCCCCTCACGCCCGCTCTGGGCGTCTTGCTCCTGCTGGCAGGGGATCCCGGCTGCTGCTTCGTGGGATGCACCGGTGCGGTGCACCGTGCCGTGCTGCTGCTGCAACCGGCATTTCAAGTTCATCTGCTTTGTGGGCCTTTATTTACTTATTTAGAAAAAAGGCCGGCTTGTGGGAAAACACAAGACACAAGTTCAAAAATCTTTTATGATCTCAGTAAAGGAGTATTTTCTCATCAGAACTCTTTCAATGAAAATATTATGAATAGTTCTGGTTCTTGGCTTTTTTTTATTATAAATACTTTCAGTGGAGGTGTTTAACTTGCTACGGTATCTCCAGGAAGAGCCTTTAGGTTAATTTTTTACTTTTAACCACTTAAGTGCTCCAAGACCTCGTAAAGCATCTACAAGCAGTAGATGCATCTACAAACATCTACTCATTAACAGTTCCTTACCCCTCCAAAGCCATGTGCTGATGGACCATGGGAACAGTCAGCTGTTGGTGGCTCAGGTGATTGAGTTTTGCTGGGAGCGAAGATGACCTGTAAATGTTTGTAACATGTAATACTTCCCCTCCTCTCCTTCAGATACATATAAGACAAAAGTCTGGGCTTGTAGGAGGGATGGAAAAACCACCTTCTTCCAAAGTGGCTTCTGAGTCCGTGTTCCTCCAGAAGTCACCTTAGAGCACAAAAGAATAAACCTTTGCAAAACTTCTGATTTACAGGACTCATTCAAGCCCTCTGGGGAGTCCCTACGTGAAGTTATATGCTCATCTTCTCCATCACCATTGTGAGCGAGCTGATGTCTGCTTTTAGTGGTAACCCAGGGAAACCACAGCAGCAAAATAATTTGAGGGACGACTTGGCAAAAGCAAATCACGTCAGCAGGAAGCTCAGCAGAGCCAGGGGAGCAGTTTTCCATACAAAAGATTTAGGAAGAATCACAAACACAAGAACTGGCTTCTGCTTTTGTGTCATTTGATTTTTCTGGTCCCTTCCCCCGTGTCTCTCCCACACTCCTGTTTGGAAGGCAGAAGAAAACTCACATCATGCTGAATTCTCTAGTCTCATGCAAAGTCTGATTTTGGTGAGCTGACTGAGAGAGGCTGATACCTGCATTTTTTCCTTTCCAGAAGTGTGACTTAATTTCCATAAATTTCCATTTGACTTCTCATGAGCTTATGAAGCCCCATCCTCAGATTTGCTCTGTCTTCTGTGTCCTGCAAAACCATGCGTAATTTTAATGCTTCATGTTTCGGCTGGAATTAAAATCTCCTCTGGCAATAGAGGGCTAAGGGAAAGCTGGGATGAAAAGTGCGTCGTCAGTAGAGTCAGGGAGGCTTGGTGCTTGGGCAGGGCAGGACCCCCATGGCCACCAAGATGGGGCTGGGAAGGTCAGTGTCACCGCCTTGGGGGACCATGCAGGCGTTGTACCTCTGAGGACTGGCTGAGTCAGAGCGGGTGTGTCTGCCATGTCTTTGCATCCTCCAAGTGGTCAGCTATCTCAGGCGTGTCTTCGTGGGGACAGGGTCTAGGCAGAGATTTCTGCTGGGAGCTCCCCCTCAGATGGCATCCACATTGTCACCGTCCTGCACAGCGCAGCCAGAGAAGAGTGACTCAGGTCTCTGAGTATTACTGCTCGGGCAGCGCTGGAAGGGAAGGTTGTTGTTCTGTACGAGACAAAACACAATTTGGTCCTGAGGACTAATCCCATCCCACAGATGCTGCCAGCCTGGTGTTTGAATGGCTTTTAGAACTGCAGTGATTACAGGAGCGACAGCAGCATGGAAATGGGTTAGTGTTTCATTCTCTCCTGCCAGTGGCAAACATTGTAGTATTGGATTTTCTTTTTTTTTTTTCATGAGGATTTAGCACAGTCACAGGGTTTGTGGTGTTGGGTTTTTTTTACACTAGAGAGCAGCCAGCGCTAAGCCTTTCCACGCACAGCTTTGTGCTTCTGCACTGTGCTCATGCTGCAGGTCACTGCCCGTCACAGTGCTGAGCAGAAACCTCGGATCTGGTGGGTTTACACTGATGCAAACACATCAGTTTTAACGGAGAGGAGAATCAGACTGAACCACACTTGGTGATAGCAGAGGTATGGCCAGACAGCTCTGCTTGTGCATCCAAACAACCCTGAATACAGAATTAGTTTAGATCCAGTATCACATAAGCTGTCTTTTCCATGGTGAGCCAACATAAAGCCTGAGACTTTCAGGTCAAAAACGAACCTGACCACTGTCTAAATCCTCCTTCCCGGAGCCAGAGTGATCTGTAAAGGTATATAAGGACCCAGAGGCTCCCATAGGTGTTCACTCACAGCCGTAGCCACTTTAGTCCCACTGATGTTAGGAGTTTCAGTGCTGTAAAAAATCCCATTAAACACCTATACAAGTCTTCTTCCTGAAGACCTTTGAATCTGTAGTCCTGGGATCCCAGACCAGCTCCTCTTGAAGCAGGCGGGAAACTTTCCACTGGCTTTGAAAAGATGTTTGAGGCATCAGCGCCAGCAGTGTGCAAAGTCACCTGGAAATGAAACGTTACTGCACTGACGCGCACAGAGTGGGGTCTGGACTCGCACAACCCAGCAAGCAGCTCGGCAGAGAATACACTGAATACAGAGGGTTTGCGGGAGGGGGGTTAGCTTTTCCAGCCTCTATTGTCCTTGAGAGTTTGTGTTTGCAAATAATTCTTTCCACAAATGAAAACCTCCTGCATCTGGGGAAAATATTGATTTTTTTTTTTTTAACTATATGAGAGTTTTGGAACAAATAAAGACCTAGAAAAAAATCTTTAAATATAGCCTTTCATAGAAAGCATGCAATTTTCACACTTTTACCATAACAATTAATAAAGGAAAAGTCAATGCTATTCTACACAATTTCCCAAGATCTTAAAAGACTTCACAATACAATTACAGAACGAATCAAGGCTTTAAAGGAAGCTCAGAAAAGTCTTTTTGAGTCCTGCGTATATTATATTAGGCGCTAGGGCAAAGTTTTTGAATGAAAGCCAATAAACTCTGAAGCTCAGGTGACAGTGAAGCATTTCCAGAGTTAAGTGTTTCCTTTTGCTGATGAGCAAACATTGTTCAGCAGTAGGAAAGAAGGTTATTCAGCAACTAAAGCCGTGGAAATAGGAGTGGGGAACTACAGGGCTCGTTTCTTAGTCTGATCCGGTAAGTCTGAGCAAGTCATTTCACCCCTGCGTGCACCGACGCAGCCCAGCTGCATCATGAAGGTTAAATAAATGAAGCGGGTTCTTTACAAGCACAAATTAATTACTCTCTCAGTGAAACCGCGGCATTTTGTACCAGCTGAGAACTTGGTCCCTACTGCTTAATGATCTTTCTTTGCGCCTTGAGGCGACTCCAAAAGATAACTCTTCTTTATATGCAAGAGGCTGCGAGATGTGATATCTTTTAGAAGCTTAGAAGACTGCTATATATTTAACAAAAGAGGCCATTAACAGCTTGTAATGGTGGGGTATATCTAGGAATTTCCTCAGTCTGCAGAGGAACGCTATTATTATTACCAGCATAAACGAGAGATGATGTTCTCAGCACGTGGGTTGCGAGAGATGTAGTTTTGCTAAACGTGTTGAGCCCTGGAGCACAAAGCTGTATAGAGACTTGATCCATCTAAAGAAAACTTTGGCAACAACAACACTGCCTGTCTTCACCGAAAGAGGAGTTGCATCTTTCTCAAATTTATGAACAAAGAAACGTTAAGTGCTTCTGATTGCCAGTGCACCTGCTCCCCACATGCTTATGTGCTTCTTATTTTTGCCTTTTATGGATCTCCTGTAGCATCCTGGGGGTTTGGTTGGATTCTTTCTCCACCTTTCCATTCATCTCTGGCATTTCTGAATTCCCACAGAGCAAAGAGACCCCACGTCTGTGCTAGATACTGGGTGTACAGCAAATGCTTGTACACTGAGGTGATGGTGCTGCGTGGGTGGGTGGAGAGGGGATGTCTCCATCCGAGCAGAGCACCCGTTTGTAGATGAGACTTTCCTGGCTTTGCAGTCTGCAGAGGGACACGGGGTTGGCTGGGGGTGCAGGGCTGCTTCTGTATTTTAGAGCCCTGAGGTGCAAGGTATGTGGGAAGAAGTTACCATGCCTTGTAACCCTACCACAAGGCAAAGTTCCCTATTGGTTTTAGTAGTTTTATCTTTTTGTCATTTTACCACTTTCAATAAAATTGCTTCCACAGTGATTTGGAGCACACAGTTTAGTTCTTGTTAATATTTTGAAATTTTAAAACTTGAAAGGGCTTTTGATTTGTCCCACGCTCATCTCAGTGATGTGCTGAGCCTCCTCCTGAGCTGTCGAGCGGAGAGGACGAGCCCCCCGGGCACCCAGCGCCTCCGTGTGCAGGGAGGGTTAGCTCGGCAGCTCTCCATCCCACCACAGCAGCCTTGCCACAAACACGCAGGCAAATCCTACACGAGCCTCTGTTTCCCTGGGCTGCCGTTTGTTAAGCTCAGCTCCAGCGGGGTTTCTAGACAGCGCAGAAGGCCCTCACAAAGCCTTCTTGCTTTTATTTGACACAAACAGTGACTTCCACTTGATTCAATCACTGCTTAATTTGATCCTCCATTTAATTTTATCAAAACTGTAGTAATCAAATAATTTGTACTAAAAACATTACAACTTCCACTTGTTTATTCCGATCAATTTTAATCCTTTTAAGGCACAAGGTTTATTGGATAATTTGATTATGAGATAACAAAACGCTGTCATTAAATCTACAAGAAAGGACAGAACTCAAAAAAGAAAGTTAAAAAGATCCCAAGGAGTGCTCATAATAAAGACAAAATACAATAACATACTGTTATTTAGAAGTCATGCTATGCACAATGAAAGCTAAGAAGCATCCTGCTGTTCGCGAGATGAAAAGATCAATGGCATGTTTCGGTTGAGACATTTCTGGCAATGAACTGCACTGAAAAGGGAAACACAACATAATTGGACGTGAATGAATTTGCCTTTTTTGAGTGTTGACCCACGTGAATGAATGTATGTCAGTGGTGTCTGAGTTTTCCCTCTGTGCAATAAGCCTTCAAAAGCCAAAGCCAGCAGAGTAAGAGGAGGGAAAAGATTTCCGCTGCAGGCTGTTTCTCTGTTGCTGTGAGAAGTAAAACACAATCTCCTGCTCCACTGATCCTTCTCATCCCTTGACCGTGCCACATCTCTCCCCCGCAGGTCAACACTTTCATCTCCTTCGTATTCCCCATGGTCGTCATTTCTGTGCTCAACACCATCATCGCCAACCAGCTCATGGTCATGTTCAAGCAGGCTGCCCAGGAAAACCAGGTCTGCACCATTGGCGGGCAGCAGACGATGCTCAGCATGTCCATGGAGCCCAGCCGCGTGCAAGCCTTGAAGCACGGCGTGAGGGTCCTCCGTAAGTATTCACGTATTTTGGCATGGAACTGGCTAGAGGTGTCTAAGTAAATACGATTTGAAGAGTAACAGGTTGAAATTGGTAGACGCTTTCACCCAAAACATATTTTAAATGAAAATTAGCTCTTTTTGGACATCTAAATTGTCCCCAGATGCTTTGACATTTGCCAAAATTGTCCAATTCCTGTCTCAAAGCCCCAAACTTCAGAAAATAAATTTGTTTGTTCTCTTGGTCTCTTTCCTTCTTCATCTATTTCTTCCTGAGTCACCAAGAGTTTTCTAGGGAATTTTACCGTCTATTTTCTACTATTTTCTTTGTCTCCCAGAGTCACTTTTCGGAGTCCTAATCTTACTTTTAAGCATAAAAAAAAATCTTATAGAGAACGGAAGCTAATGAGATATTTGAGTATTATTTAATTAATTGTGCTCAATGGGGGAGAAGCTGATAAATGAAAATTTCAAATTTATGGAAAGAAATATATTTTATGTTCTGTGAAACAGAAACAATTTGATAACATCAAGTTTTCCAGTTTCTTTTTCTGTTTCTGGCCAGTTCCAGCCTGAACACCTCTCTTTTGGCTGGTGCTGGTTTTAGGCTCTGATTGTGACCAGGGGACTGAAGTAGTTTTAAAACCAAACTTGTTTTGTGGGATTGGGTTTGAGCAGATCAGCTGGAGTGGACACACAGCACAGGCTACGCAGCCCCACTGGCATTGCCCATGGTAAATTAGATGTGCAAATTCCCCTCAGCTGTTACAAGCAGAGACTTTGGAAACGTGGTGGTGGTGGTTTCCTTCCCCTGCTCCCCAGGTAAAAGCAGGAGCTGCTCTGAAGGTGTTCTCTGCTTCGTTAGAGGTGTGTGGAAAATCAGTTTTCCCCTGAAGATACATACGTAGGAGAAAAGAGTTTCTCGCAATCAATCACGACTTTAATTCAGATTTCAATTTTCCTCTCTGTTAGAAAAAAAAACAGCCAAATGACTCAGATTTTTAAAAAAATACTGTTGATCAATTCAGACTCTTCTTAATGTTTCTCCTCTTCAAAACTCTGATAATAGCAACACTGATTTGATAGCAAAACATTCCTCATGTCATCCCACACACCTGATGTTTTATAATATCCCAGAAGTAAGTCCACTGCACACCTGACAACCTGAAGCAAGACAGTGGCAGGGGCGATCGCTGTGTTGTCTACGGTGAGAGAACTCCCCTATTCCTGTCCTGCACATAACGTCTCCCCAAGTCAAGTGTTCAGCTCTGGCGTAAGGTGACTCCGATTTATTGCCTTTCCTGCGGGCCAAATGTCTCACTATAAACTCAGCAGAGTTCCCAAGGGACATGTGTGCGCCCTTCTGTGAGTTGCACTTTACCTTCTCCCACCAGATATTGCACCCAATGTTTTCCAGATTCTGACCCAGCTAATCACAATATATTAAAAAAAAAGACATTTTTTGCCCCAAGCCAAATTAGTATGCAGCAGAAATTTTAAAAAAATGCTACTTCTTGTATGATTTTAACTAAATTTTGCAGCCCTTTGAGGGCTGGCTATCTAAACGTGTTTCAGTCAAATTCCCAAGCCCTGTTCTGGAAAATACCTTCATCCGTATTTCACATGCAATGAAGGTTCACGTTTGCACATGCAATGTCTCAAACAACATTGATAGCTGTGAGCGCAAGTGGCCATTTATGAACTGCTCAGGTGGGTATTCCTAACTTCACGGAGAAACTAGACAGAACTTTGATCTCCATGGATGAAGACAGAAAGACATTAATTTTTTTTTTATTCATCTGAACAACCACATTTAGGGTAATCACAAATAATCCTTTTCTTTTCCCTTTGCTTGTTGCTATGTAGAGCTAAAGAACAGACCTGCTCACACACACAGACTCTCTGAAAAAGCAAAACTAGCCCAGCATTTTAATGATTCGGTCAACAGCAACTTAAGCCTTGAATATATTGCTTTATTACTTTTCTTTTTCTGCAGAGCTTTGGTTCAGACAAAGGTTAAATAAAAGATCCTGCACCCAGGAACTGAGCTGTACTGCAAAATACTGGATGGCTTAATTAAATAAGCTGAGGAAAAGACCAAAGAATCTGGTAGCTTAAACTGATAGATGATAAAGCAAAAGCTCTTCAAAAATAGTAACCAAAAAAATCTAATAAAGTATGCCAGTACTGGTTATAAACTGTGAGAGTCCTCGTGCACATTAGATGGTGAGAGTTTGTTAGCAGAAAGCTTTCTGACCGGTGCTTTTCATGACAAAGCTCTTGGTAGCTGAAGTGCTTTGGCCAAGGCCACATTTTCAACAAGGAAAGAAATCCCTAGAGAAGGCACCGAGAACGCCCATGAGATTTCTCCAGCTGTTTTTCATGGGGGATGCATCCCACACAGCACGCTACGCCCATGCCATAGGGGTGCCACCGTGTGCACCCCGGCTTCGAACACTGTGCTGGGAAATGCCTACTGAGAAAAAGGAGAGAAAAACCCAGAAGACATTACATTCCCTGTACTTACCTTGTCGGGCTGTGGTTGTTTACTTTTCCCAGTTAACCATCATCCACCCGGGGATAAGAAGTGAGCCTTGCTTCGGCACTGAGCCTGCAAGGATGGGGCCATGCAAGCCCCTGGGCTCCCCGCTATCTTTTTCTGTTTCTCAACGTTTCTGCCTACTGCCATTAAGTGAGAAGCTGCCTTTTCTCACTTCCGCTACAACATCTCACACCTCTCTCTCTCCTTTTAGTATTTTATACTCTTTTAATGTCAAGAGGAGAGAGCTCTTCATGAATAATAACAGAGACCTAAATTTACACCTGCCGATCCCTGGGCATTGCTCAGTGGTGGTGGAAGAGCATCCCTCACCAACAGGTCCACGTTTCCTCCGAGGCACTGAAAAACAGCCCTTCTTTCTCCGAACAATAAGCTTAATTGTCTTCTTCTCCAGGCAAATTTTTGCTTTTGTTATGTACTGCAAAAGCTGAGAAAAGTTAGCAAAAGTGAGGGCTTCAATCTGGAGCCCGAAGTGGTGTAAAAGTGGGTCAGGCGTGGCCCCGTGGGGCCCCGTGGGCAGCCATGCACAGATATTACGTGCGTCTCCGCAGTGCCACCCCAGCAGCACTGAGCTCCCTTCCCTGCTGGGAAGGCAATGAGAGAGCGGCCGTTTGCACCTTTTCTGGCCTGAGGAAGATCCAGCAAATAAGAAATCCACCGTCGGTTTTGTCTGTGATTCACCACATCATGCAGAAAGGCTTTTTTTATCTAGCAAGTGTGAGTGAAATCCTGTTTCATTTCATTTTTCAGATGCACTTGATTACTGGAGGTGCTTGATTCACATTTACTTTTGTCACCTGTTCCTCACAACTTTTTTTTTTTTTTAATAAACCAGGCCTCTGAGCTGTCTGAAAAGTAGCAAAAAATAAACAAGGACGCACATGATTTATCCTGGGATGCATGGAAGCCAAAACCATGTACGCAGTCTAGGCTAGTTTATGGAATAGGATGGGAAAAGAAAAATGACGCTTGTCCACACTAATAAAATGTTGGCACAAAATCAGAGCTTCATGGGGGTCAAAGTATTTTCCATTTCCAAAAGCAAACTTTGGCCTGAAGTACAGAGAGCTTGATTTTGTTTTAAGGTGAAATGTTTCAGAACTTGTAAAACTAGTGCTCAGAAAAGAAATTTTTGCAGTTCATGGTGTGCAGAGCTGTTGGATGAGATCAGAGCAGGAAACACATTCCTTCCTTCCTTCCTTCCTCCAGATCTCCTGAGACTGTGTATTTATTTACATTGAAAGAGGAGCTAAAAGTGGTCAGGCTAACAGCTTCATTCAAAACATCCACAACATCATCTTCCTCCTCTTTGGTAGCATTTATGTATTTTCTTGGCTCTGTCTGACTTTGGTCGTGTACAAAATAATTAGGGAGATCCGGATCAAGGAACGTGTCAGCCCTGCTGCCTGGGAGCCAGCTCGTTAATTCATTAAGCATGTGATTTCTGATCGTAATTCCCTCTCTGCTGTCAGCATTCACCAGGTGTGAGGATCCAAATTCAGAGAGCTCGAGGCGCTGGCAGCTTCCCAGCTCTTTTGTGAGGATAACGGGGCAATGCCTGCACCAGTGCTGCCACTAAAAATACCTGCTGCCAAGAGATTTCATACCCTCATTCATCTACCCAATATTCCTTCCGTTTCTCCAATTATAAACCACCTCCATTTTTTGTTATTATTCCTTGGCTATATTGTAGTGCTGGGAAGCTGAATCTCTTGGGTGCTGTGTGATGCTTCATGGAAGGGCGAATATTCTCTGATTGCATAGCCTGATACGCCAATCATTTGATAACATCCTAAATAAATCTTAAACACACACATGCACACACAACCCCTTCAGAATAAGCAGCCTTCAGCAGGTAAAACCTCACGTACGCTGCCCAGACCGTTGCATACTGTATCCAGACATAGAGAGGCAATATAGATCTTCCTCATCTCAGTCTCACATTTCCAAACAGCTGCTCAAAAATGAGGGCATATTTGAGCTTGGCTCAGGCTAAAAGCACCGTTTGGCCAAAATGTCTTCTCAAAAGGGGCCAGTTTTGTCACGTGGACTAATTGTCCCCATCAGGACACCAGCCTGCAGCCCATTCTCCTCCGAGCAGCCCTCAACACCTCCCTGATTGCCTGTCAGATCGGTTCCCGCTGTGGATGGAAGGAAGGAGTTATTGAGCGGCACAGCTGAGCTCTCATAACAATGTTGAGACAAAGTGATGGACGTCAAGGGGAGGTTTTGCACGTCCCTGCGTGGACGTTGGCTAAGCCTATTAAAATGTGATCAGTTCCAGGTAGCATTTGCTCTGTTACAGAAGCTGCTTAGTGAAAGCAATTATAAAGGACTTAGAGAGGTTTAACCAATTAAAAGAATATCCTTCAGTCTCCCACGGCTGGCTGGGTGATGCCTCAGTAAGATGCTTTTTAGGAGATGAAGTCAAATCATATTTTTTTACTGAACGTCTAAGAATTTTTAAATTACGGTTTTAGGGTCTCTGCATTTCTTCAAGTAATACTAGACAAAGGCCAAGTATTAATGAAGTATCCATGCAGCCTGCATTTCATTAATTTGTGCATTAATAATTCCCCTTCTGAACAAATGTTTTGAAGACTTCATTCATTTCTCCTCACCGATGTTCCAAGTCTGAGCTATCTGAGCTGAGGAGAATATTGCTATGAGATTTAGTGTAACCATCCCACAAACAGGAATAACAAATAGCAAATACTTTGCAGCCACAATACACAGAAGAGCACCAGTCTGAAAATCTACTCCTTAAACAGTTGTATTTCATAATTCCTATATTCTAAGGAAATGAGATTTGCCCACGAATCATTTCTTTTGCAAGAAAGGAACTAAATTCATGGCAGTTTGTATCCCTAATTAAAAGCCTGAGCAACTCCAAGTGGAGTTCAGCAAAACCCCTGTGACATTAAGCATGAGTAGAAGCTGAGTTTAACAGCTGAAGTGTCACATTGAAATTCAAGAGGATAAATTAGCGATACAACAGTCGTATATATTTCCCAGAGATGTTTGTACACGTAGGTTTACTTTACAGCCTGCCAAGTTACATGAAGAGAGCAGCACCAGAGCGCTCTATAAACACCCTCTGAGGAGCAGAAAGGGACCACGGCTGCACCTCTTGGGACGGGGAGACTTTTTATTCTTCTCCCAAGACATGTCCCTTCGCTGGCGCTGCAGCTCAGGCTGGCGAGGCATTTCTACTGGGATTCAGGCTCTTGTGGCTGCATCTCTGAAGACAACCCTAGGGCTGGTCAAGCCCAGCAAGCAGATTTTCTAGGTGTTAAACCCTGTCCATATGAGTGTTTAAAAAGCTAACTGATGCGTTTTTAAACATAAAGTCTGGCCAGGGCTTTAGTCACTGCAGAAGCATGCAGTAAATACAGCCCCAGGATCCCCCTGGAGAGCAGAAACCCTTCTGGGAGGAACAAAGGACATGTGAAACTCAAAACTGGAGTGGAAAGAAAAAAGGCGCTGCAGAGGATGCCAGTTCCAGTTATACCTGATCTTACCAAATAGAAAGAGCCTTGAACCTGGTGAGGAGAAGATGGGAGCCCTTATCTATCCTTCAAAGGGGAAATTTTCTTTCTTTCTTCTTCGTTCGCTTCCAAACACCTGGATGTCCCTGGGGGGAATGGCACGAATGAAGTTTAAATGGAATCAAGCAACTTCTTCTTTAATTTCCAGAAAAATAATTACCTTAGAAGGAAACTGGGAAAGAGACCCCAGTTTGCTCTGGGTCAGCAGTGACATGCTGCTTGTTGGAGCCTGTTCTTGGGCTAGCTTTAACCTTCATTTTCTGCCTTGCTCCTTATGGACAAAACCGGTGCCAGTGGACGATTTAATCACCAGCGTCAGCAGGGGCAGGAATTCACATCCATTTTCAAATCTGTCAGCTGAAGCCATTGAAAATCAGGACTGGAGAATATATTCCGAGTAACATACATTGGTTTTGCATGCCAAAAGGTTTTTCTATTCACTCTGCTGCCCCACCACCATTAACAAAAAAATATTTAGGGGACCATGGCTCCTTTCAAGCAAGATAGCATCTTCTACCCCATGATCCAAAAAAGAGACACAAAAAGAGACAATCCTCCCCCAGTAGGAAAAAAAGAAGAAAAATTATACAGAAAGATAAACAGCAGATCTCTGGCTGCTGGGAATGGAAATTAAGGAGTCAAATCTAATGTTTAGACTGCTCAGTAACATGTGCAAGAGCACAGGGGGATAGTATCCAGCAAATGCTGCATGTTTTCAGTGGTGTCTAAAGGAGCTGAGGGCTCCCCAGGCCCATTGCTATTCCCAGTTTCTCTTTCTTTGCTCTCCTGAGTACTACTGGTGCATACTGGTGGTCCCCAATCTCTGCCGGTTGTTATTGACTTTTATGGAAATCCTTTCTTCCACAGCCTTGTGACCCAAATACCAGCATAAGCAGTTTTAATTTTACTAGGCTCATACCCACCCTTGCAGCTGCCATAATCCCTAGTTTGGGGCCCACTGGTATAAATATTGCCTACGACCTGTCAGGTAGTGCATCGTGTTAATATAAACAGCGCCTCGAGGTTTAACTAGGCAGTGCCAGCTACATCTACGCTTGGCCCAGCTTTTACCATCTCTCATATCAAACAGCACGGTGACACTTGCTCCCCTTTGTGAGAGATTCTCTTGTAATGGCATCGACTAAATAAGTATATAAAACCCAGGAGCTTTGAATACACAAGGTCTGTTTCTCCAGAAACCAGCATTAATGCAAATCCCTGACATAAGCCCCATATATATTACAGTCATATACATTACTCTGTACCAGCTGGAGCGTGCATTCCTTGGGCAGCATTGGAGGCACATGGCCGCTGATGAACTGAAATGCAGAAAAGGCTGAGAGATGATGTTCAGGTGGGTCAGTACATACCCAAACTTTCCTGCCCAGAAATTACCACACGCTGTTCCCCAGCTGTATGCGTTTCAGCTCCCCTTGAAATGCAGAGAAAAAGAAATAAATTGGCCAAAATAATCTGAACAAAACTATCAAGGAAGGATGGATCTGAGCGTCTCTGGAGACGTTAGCAACAGCGGAAGTGGTTAAAAGAGGGAGCAGCATCTCTTTTCTCCTTCTGGAGAGACAGGAGGAGAGGACAGAGGGATACCCTTGCCAAGGGCCACCCCAGAGCCGCAAGGCTGTGACTCAGCATGACCCCGGAGGGGATGGAAGAGCTAAAGCAAGGAGGAAAACACCATCCAAGTGCTTTGCACTGCAGTAGATCCCTGGGGTCCCACGTGAGTCGGCAGCGGCAGCACATTACCCATTGCCGTCCCAGTGCTCTGAGTCACGCCGAGCCTCAGATGGCCCCAGAAGAGGGACGGGGGGCTGAAAATCCCTCCCGAGCATGGCTCCCACGCTCGGCCGAGCTGGCCACCAAGCACCCACCAGGGACTTTTGACATGAGATGTATTGCTCCATGCTCACGCTAACCCAACGTGAGTTCTTCGAGATGTTGGCCCTGCAGAAGGGCTGTCTCCCAGCCTCAGCCACAGGATACACACAACGCAAAATAAAATACTCAGTGTGATCTAATATAATTTAACTTCCAGGATTGCTTCCACATCTAGTTTAGTCTGAAAATCAAGACTGGCACAGTTTAAATCTTCTTTTGCCCAATGAAAAAGATGTCACTCAAAATTTATGTTTCCCTCTGCAGGACTTCCTGCGTGATAAACAAACAAGGGCTTGTCTCTCCGCTGCTTCTCCTTCCTCTCTCCCCTTCTTCCTTGGGATGCAGTTCAAAAGGACAGAGCATAGAGCCATTATAAGACAAAATAGAAAGCCACAGGATGCAATAATTCAGGTTTTAATACACTTTTAAACTGGGAGTTTGATTTAGAAGGGAAATGAAGATGCAGCTCGGTGGAAGGATCATTCCCCAGCATCCCTGGCACGCCACGGTCGGCTTGCTCAGGTCTCCTCTCCGCTCCCCAGCCCTGGGCTCGCAGCTTTGGCACCTCATTTGATCAGATGTGGGAAATATCAGAAGTTCATGGAGCAGCCCTGCTCCTGTTAAAACCGCACTGAATTAATTAGAAGTGAGGGATGGGTCTGGTTTATTTTTAGTTCAAAAATAGAGGCAGGAAACCTCCAAACTCACAAACACCATTCCGGACAGTCACCCCCACCACACGCTGGGTCGAATCCTTCCCCAGACAGTGCTCAGCTCCACCAGGCTGACCTGCTCCATCTTACTCCATCAACAAAACCCTTGTGGGAAGGCTCAAGATGATGGAGAACAGGTCCTAGGAGCCAGTAACAATAATAAAAAATCATTTTGGCAGCCACTTTGCCCATCATTTGTTTTACAACTCATCTGTTTTGATAAGCATGTGCCCGAGGAGGCACAAGACAGCAGCAAAAGGCACCAGGTATCAGGCAGAAAAGGGCACTTTCACGCTGTGTTAGATGAAAGTTAACACGTTCCCGTGTTTCACATTCATCCCTGGGGAGGGGACCCAACAGGGCAGGATTGCCACCCTAAATCTGCTTGATCCCGTGTATGATAAAATTGCAACGTACGGATTAAGGGTGACAAATACAGGTCAGGGTCTCCTAATCTGCGCGTCAGAGGCCAGCGGCACAGAACCGCACAGCGTGCAACCCAGCTGGGATTTCAAAATCAGACCATAAGTGTCTCCAATGCACTTAGCCATGTGTTTAATAGCGTTTAAATTGCAGAGTGATTGCATGTGATATTACAGCATTACCACAGATTACTTAATTGACTATTCGGTCACTGAGGTTAAGCAGATATTTCTCTCAATATATGTTTTTGCTGCTATAGATCCCTGCCTCCGTGTTATTTCGCACAGCGTTGTCTGAGCAACAGAAGCAGAGACCCTTTACCAGGAGAAAACCACTTTCATTTAACGTGTTGGTAAATTTAACAGGCAGATGTGTGAGATTTTTAACATTGGCTGTAGAAAGAATCCAGATCCTGCCGTTCTTAAAGAGCTGCATGCAGGGGTAGGCAGCTGGGAAGTGCCAGTGCATGGAGTTTTCTGCAAAAATTATGATGTGCACAAATGAACTTGTGTTGGGAGCCATTTGGGAAGCTGCTTTCACAGCCTGAAAATCCAGCTAATCCTGTACAGGCACTGGGAAAGCAGATGGACTGGAGCTGTGACGTTGGCTCATTCCCGTTGGCCCAAGGCTGATGGACGGAGGGGGAGAGGCTGGAGAGCATCGCTTCTCCTGTGGTCCTGGGAGGGATCTCCTGGGGAGTCATGGGTGGACTGCTCCATGCAGGGCAAACCAAAGGTCCATCCGACAGAGAAATTAATTTCTGCAGGTGGCCAAAAGCAGGTGCCCAGAAATGTGAAAAAGCAAGGCAGGCATCCAGCGCTCCCTCCAAGCTTCTTGTAGACCTCCCCACTTCTCCTGTGCCACATGGCATTTCTGAGCTGTCCCCATCAAAGTCCCAGCAAAGCTCCTCAGGGCAGGTCAAATTCATTCACTTGATGGTGTCTGAAGATCTGCAGGCCATCTAGTTACGATTTACATCTGCAATCACAATGACCATATAGCAGCCAAAAATATTCAGAATTAAATAATCAATTCACTTGGACAAGAGAATAAAAACAGAGCCTCTAGCTTTCTTTCCAAAACATGTCTCTTCAGCTGCCTAAAACTTTATTGAATAAATGGCTTTTGCAGCATTCCTGGAAGATGCTCTCATACATCATGCAGGCTGAGGCTTAAAGAATATAACCACCGCCACTGTTAGCTATGTGTTTAATAAAAGAGATAGCACATGGAGTTGAAGTAAGGCTGTGAGTACGGAGCTGGACACCAGGAATTATTTAATTTCTGTACAAATTAGGCAGTGACTCTGCTAGTGATGACACCCACAGAAAAGGGCACAGACAGTTCCCTCCCCACTGTGTTACTGAAGCCTCCTCTGTGCCTCTCGGCTGAGTAAAGGTGATGGGGAGATGCAACCAGAGCCAGACTTGCTCCTCCTGGACCGCGTTTTTCAAGGGAAACACATCTTCTGCATATCTCCTCTATGAGCTATGGCATAGTCCATGTGGGATGACAGCGTCTGGGTTTGGGACACATCCACATAAATATTTTCAATCCCAAGGCAGAAGGAAAAGCAGCCTTTGCCTCCATGTGCCAAATCCGCATTGCACTGGTGGTGCGTAGCTCTGTAAGAGAGCTTTGCTGCTTCCTAGCCCTTTACAGGTCACATAAAGGACAAGAGTGATGCGGCCCTTATTCTCTGTAGAGCAAATTTGGGATAAAAAATAAACATAATTATTTTATTTAGCCTTGATTTTCTTCTTGTCTTTTATTGTGTTATGTTTTAACGGAGATTTCTTTATTTCCTGCTAGGATTCTGCCAGAATCCTGTCATTTCATACAGAGGTTGAAATGCATAATACGAAAGGAAACAAATCTTCCCCTTGATTGCCTGATATATCTACTTTTTAACCTAGATTGACAAACGCACTCTACCAACAGCACTTTTAACCTTCGGAGTTGTTGCATTTTATTTTCCATTGTTTGATGTCCCTCGGCAGGAATCTGGAAAGGAAAAAAAGTATCATCTTTCTCTGCTTACCCTTTAATTAAGCATTTTTATTATGGCAATGTCCAGACCCAAACGTCTTGTAATCACGGTCTCAGGTATTGCACAAACGTAGAACAAAAGGACGAGCCCTGCCACCAGAAAGCAGCTCCTGAGGCTGTTTAATGATCCCCAGCACCGAGGGGACTGCGGCCAGTGGCTCCGCGTAACAAACTAATGGGATTACAGTGACCCTGGCTCCCTGTCTACCTGGATGAAAAACATACGCTAACTGCCTCTGCAAGTACTTTGGACAAAATACCCAGTGCCACGAGGGCATGAAACAGAAGGACAGATGCAAATACAACTTCATTTAAGCCAGTGTCTGAACGAGGCATCAGCAGTCCTTTATCTATACCATAACTTCTTTTGTTCATAATGTCACTGCCCCCGTGCTTATTGCTGTTTTCTATTATTTCTGTTATGCTTGTTTTTACAGACATTTGCAGGCTGGTTTTCCCCCAGGGTTATTAATTCTTTGCACAACGGCAATAGAAGAACAAAGTGGGGCTTTAGGGTAACAGTTTACAGCAATGAACACCACACAGGTCCCTTTTTCACCCCCGATGAAGAATTGCTCATGAAAAGTAATGGGCTTTTTTCATACCTTGCAGGTGCTGTGGTGATTGCCTTCGTGGTCTGTTGGCTCCCTTATCACATCCGGCGTCTCATGTTTTGCTATGTCCCCTCCAGCCACTGGACAGAGTGAGTCACAACTCGGGGGACGAGCTCCCCCCGTGCCAGGATGGGGTGCGGGGTCAGGCCGGAGCTGGGGCTGCCGCGGCACCGGCGGACCTGGGGATGGAGGTGGGGATCTGGGAGCAAAGGCGTTCTCCATGCGAGGGGTTAAAGCCTCAACCTCCTAACTGTTGTTTTGGTTTTTTTCTTTTGGATTTCTTACCGTGATTGCCAGCCAAATTAAGAGTCCTAGTTTTATCACCAAAATCCCCCAGGTGTGGGCGAAGGAAGCATTAGCTTGAACTGAAATGCATCATCAGCCTCTCCTTCTTCTGTGGCTGCGACCACAGACTTGCCCCCGTTAACGACGGCGATGGATATTCAGCTCTGGCAGTCCTCGATACAATGACATTTGGACAGGGAGGTTTATACATCCAAAGTGGATTGCTGTCTCCATGGCGGAGATATCGATCACCGGCCCTAAGATGGAGCAGCTCCTGTCAACACACAATTTAGCTCCACAACGCCACATTTCCTTAGTGATAGGAGAGATTACACAGGTGGGGAAATAAATGCGCTGCTTACTGAGTCTGGGGCAGGTTATTTACTGGCTTTTGCAGGGAGTGGATCAAAATTAAATACTAGTAGTTGCCACTGATTAGAAAATGTCCAGATTCTCAGAGAATTTAGGGATAATTGCACGCGTGCTGTTCACAGATGTGCAAGGGCACGCAAGCAGCTCCGTGCAGCCTTTCTGCTGCATCAGGCCAGGTTCCTCAGCAAAGCAGCCACGGAACTGATTATTCGTTTTAAATATGCAATTAAGCATTAATGCTGTCTGGGGATATACATCCAGGTAGCCTGAGATGCCATGAGATGCGCTCAGTGAAAAATGTGTCTTTTCTCCCATGGTGTTATGTCCCTCTTCTCTCTGGGCCCGGGTCTGTTTCCTGCAATGAACAGGAAAAGAAAAAAAAAATCTATAATACCAAAAAGCAGAGCAACTATGAGACATTAAAATTCCATAAACTCCAAGCACAAAAAATAGTAATTTACCATATAGCAGTCTACTGAATGGAATAGTACATCCGTCCGTAGTAAAAACCAAAACTTATCTTCAATCATGAAAACAGAGCTCTAGGCACACACTGGGACAAACTGTTGTTTCTTGTTTGCTTTCCTATATGAAAAGCACTTAAAGCAGCAATCAATTATGTAACGACTGCATTTGCTTTGAGCAAGAGGGGTAGAGTCTGTCTGCAGTTAGTGTGAATTTATGCATTGTGGTTGCATTCACTTTTTTTTTTTTCTTCTTTTAAAAGCCATGAGCGATTTTAGGAAAACATTGAATTTACAGGCATATTATGAATGGTGAACTATCAGTATGGTAGCTAATCAAGAGCTTGCAGCAGCCTGACATGTTCATTTATAAATGCATGTGCCTGGCCCTGAAGAAGAGAAATTTTTACTATATTAATTCTTCACAGCTACATAGAGAAACTCTGCTTGTAAGAGCTGGATGGGCCATGCAGGACTTGGCAGTGCTGAGGGGGTGTGGAGGGATTGGTGATGTAGTCCAGCACACGTCTATTTATCTTTTGTTAGACAGTGCTCAGACTAACAAAAAGGTCTGCAGTTGCCACTGAGATAAATGATCCTGGGGAACATCCTCCTGAAAATGAGACCCACGTTGTTTATAAACGCTTTACCAGCTCAGAGCTGTTGATCTCAGTTGTCCCAAGGAAAGATATTTCCAAAAGAAAAAAACAAACAACTAAGCATTTTCAACCAATTCTAGTTGAAAGCATTATATTGTGATGGTCAGGATATGTTTCAAAAGCCTGCTATCATCAACTTGCTCCCAGAATAGAGAATGCTATCCCAGATCACCGGCAAATCCTAACCCAGGGACCCATTGAATGAGCTGATGCAGCTCTCACTGCCGGGGGGAGGAGAGAGCCGCATCTGTTACTGGATCTTGGCTCTTCTGTAGACTCCGTAGACCAGAACTGCAGCCAGAAAAGTCAAGCTAATGTATATGCATGACACAGAAAGAAATTTCCATCTGGCTTCTCAGTTTCCAGAATGCTATTTTCGAAGACAAAATGAATGCATGAGGTAAATATCACATCCGGACCCAGGGCATAAATAAGTTTCTAACTGCTAGTGATTGGGGTGAGACCTTTGTAGAGGCATTTGATCTACGTTTGGCCAGTCCCAGTTGAAAACATAGATGTCTTCCTGGTGGCTCATGCACCATTGGTAAGCTCATGTCCCCAGCTGAGAAAGGTTAGCTCATGTTTTTCTCACCCTTGTGACTTTGAATTATTTCAGTTCTCCACACTCTATTTAGATTTTTATCTTTCATCTGTCCTTGCAGTTTCCTTTTCAACTTCTACCACTACTTCTACATGCTGACAAACGTCCTCTTCTACGTCAGTTCGGCAATCAACCCCATCCTCTACAACCTGGTGTCTGCAAACTTCCGACAGATCTTCCTCTCTACACTCACACTCCTGTGCCTGCCATGGAGGAAGAAGAAGAAACGACTGGCCTTCACCAGGAAATCCAACAGCATCTCCAGCAACCACACATTTTCCAGCCAGGTCACAAGGGAAACGACATACTGAAGCCAAAGGAGGAAGGGAAATGCATTTCATCATGGAGTCAAAACTTGAGGGAGGCCTCTGTGACTTTCATGCATGGTCTCCAAGTTCACATAACACAAGCGTGTTTAGCAAAGTCATTTTTGTTGGAAAAATAGGCTTTGTGCTGCCAGTAACTTTGAGGTTATTTTAAGCATTGGCCTTGCCTCTTGTGAATAATGTCTACACGTCTGGTAACTTCAGTCTGGCATAAATCCAGGTGCGGTGTTAACTGGGAAGCCAAAATATGTTAAATCTAGGCAAAACCATACTGCATTTCATCCTTTTCTCAGTGCAGATGCCATGTTCACACCCAAGGGTTTGAGATCACATCTCTTGGTGGCACCGAGCAGAGAGTCTGCTGAGGAGAAAGCAGTTTTCAACAGAAAGCAATGTTTTTGGAGAATGGACATGCTCGTCTATGGGATATTCAATGAACAAGGAGTGAAAACTCAGGGAGCCGGGTGGTTATTTTAGAAACATATCTAAATTATGATTAATATGACCTAGGTGCTCAAGACAGCCGCTCTGGCTCCTTGAAATTAAATAACAACAGATGATGCCTTACCTAGATTGGGGTGGGTGTGGCCTGGGGAAATGGGGGTCATCTTTTACTTTAGGGCATATATAGTGCCTGGCACAGTGAACCCCCTCTCTCACTGGTATTGGTACTGCAACACCAATAAATAACAGCGTCTCTGGCAAAGTCAAGAATGCAGAAACTGTGGCCAGCTGGAGTGCTGAAAAATGAACAGAAATGGAAAATTTTACTGTTGCCGTACAGCCAAATCCTATTTTTTACCAGGGAGAACAGTTAGCTGGCCTGCATTAAGAGGTGAGAAAACTCCAGGCTCATGAGTGCTCCAGGCTGCTGAGATAAGAGCAACCTGCCCCAATTCTGTGGGACCTTCAGATTTTTCCCATTCTTATTCCAGTTGTACTTGTTTCCTCCCCATTTTCACAAGGCTGATGTCTCATAAGTTACATCAGTTGTAGGCAGCAGGGCCTCTTGTTCTACCTTTTCTTTTATTTCTTTTTGCTACCAGACCTGTTGGTGTACTGATCTGCCCACACAAATCCTCAGATAGTGCAATGAAGAACACGAGAAGGTCTAAACTGGGGAGTCTTAGCTCTAAAAACAACTTTCTTTTAACAAGCCAGAGGAACAGAAACAAGACCTGAAAATTCTCTTTGAAATTTCTCAGCTGGCCAGGATAGGTAGCGTGAGCTTTTTCCCATATGGTTCCACCTCTAACACCCCACTATGTGATGCAGCAAATTGCTCCAGAGCCTTTAGCACCAGAAATGACAGGCCTCTGGGACAAGGTAAAGGACTTTCCCCACTGTCACATCACCAGATGGTGACCTGCATGAACCGGGGACCAATCAATCATCCTGTGCAACCTCTGCTGTGATTTTGCTGGTGGTGACCTTGCGTCCCTTTTTACACCACGCTTCATTAGGAAAGCAGGGCATACCTCTTCATGATGACAAACTAAAAGAGTCACTTGGCTCAATGCAGCGTTCTGGGCTTTGCCCATACCCTGTCACTCTTCAACTAATGAGCACCCCTGGTACGTAACAGAAGTCTCAGTGCTGGAGCTGTGGATCTGGCTCCAGTGAACCGATACACAATGATGGAGACCAGTTACTGATCCACTGGGTACAGATGACTTCTCCTGCTACAGATGTGGTATCTCGTGGGTTAGGCCCTATTGGGTTCAGGGCATAGAGAAAACACCTGTGGGGCATTTGCTGTAAATTGTGAGTGATGGCCATCTACTTCCAAGGCATTTATAACCTGACAGTTGTACAGAGCTAGCTACCAGAGTAGACCTGGCTACCATCAGCCATGACCTCCAACCACACACCTGCCAGGGATGGGAAGTTATTTTAATGCCTAGTACAGAACCACACCAAAAGGGCTCAAAAGATAAATCAGTGGGGCTTTAGTTTCTTCTGATTCAGCCAAACTGCAAGCTCTGTCCTGTCATGCCTTCTTTTAATTTCTTGCCCTCTGGTTCTACCAAACAGAAGGCAGAGATTATATTTGACAAAGCACTTAAGTTGCTCATGCACAGTTGACTCCTCTTTGGCAAGAAAAACAGGTAATGGCGCACACACACAAAAAAAAAAGGCAAAAAGGAGACTGGTTTCTTTGGAAGGAAATCTGTGAGGAACTAGCAAATGTTATCTGTCTGTGTGTTAGAAATGGCTTGGGCAGGTTGGAAGAAGCTCTAGAAGACCTGTACATACTGCCTTGTGGGAAAGTCCAGGTACGATAAGCAGAGGAAGAGGAGTCTTAATGTCACACACTTAACGTTGGCCTTCCAGGCAAGACACTTTAAATGTTTCTGGAGAGGACCCAAATTTTTTAACTTCACTTCTAAATAGAGTCAACAGCTGGGAGGTGGTTTCTGAAACCTCCCATGGAAGCTGTAACTGTGTGTTGCTTTGGCTTTCATTAGGATTTAACATCCTGCGTGTCTCAGTTGCTTTTGAAATGTTAAACATTATTAATATACTTGTTCAACACCAACCTGCTGAAACGTGCTTGATTATCTTAGAAAACACTGTACAAGAATTGTTGTTTCACATAAGATGCTTGGCTTAGATTTTCATTAGAGATACCCTGGCAGTTTACAGAATATTTGATCACAGCTCAGAGAAACTGGTAGGTTTATTTTTGGTTTGACATGAAAATGGGAACAAGCTGGAGTAAAAATGAACTTATCATAAACTTTCTGCAATGTTTGTTGGGCCACTCGAGTCCTGAAGAGCTGACTATTTGGGGGGATTTATCCAAGTGGTTTGCTGGCTTCTACAGCTCTGTTCCTGCAGTTTAACACAGGAGCAGACCTGAGTCTATGGCCTTAATCTGAGATTGCAGCTCAAAGCTACCTCTTCCACTGGCCAAATCTGACTACCCTGTGCTGAGAAGTGTAAGTTACAGCAGATTTCATCCTCTCTCCCCTCCTCACCTAGTTTTGCTATATTCGACCTAGAGATTTAGTTCCCTTGAGCTCAAAGAAGTGAGGACAACTCACTGCAAGACCCCACAGTTTTGTAAAGGAAAGCATGATACCGTAGAGAAGAAAAAGACACAAACTGCCCAGTATATACCAGAAAAGTGGTTCTTCCCATGCCTTTTAACAACGGTTGAACTACTAACCCAACAAGGTTTAGCTTTAAACCTAATCGAGTATAAGTGGCTTCTGCCATTAGGCAAAATGCATACTCCCATCCTTTGTATTCCTGTCTTGTCTGAACTCTCCGCTGGGACAGAGAGGTGAGCGGTGGTGCGGCATGCTGTTAATCTATGCAAATTTCCTATGTTTTGAACTGTTTGTTTTGACTAAAAAAAAATCTGTTGAGCCCACAGATGTGAAGTGCTGCCAGATGGATTCTGAGAAATTCCCATCTGAAGAGAGTCTATCAAGTGACCTCTTCAAATATTATTTTGAGGTTTCGTTTCTCTTCACAGTGTTCTTGTCAGGACCATCCATTTGGCAGCGTGTGAAATCAGATTTCCAAAGTCATTACGCTATTTGGAAATTTCCCCCAGACAGGACTTTTTCGCCAAAGGCCCAGTACGCATCAGTGTTTGAACGCTCTGCTGAGCTTGTCTTTTTTGTAAAGTGCATGAGACCTCGCTTTAGCGACCGCGCCCGTAAAGGAGAAAACTAAATGGAGAAGTCGGTGAGGAGGGTTAGCAGGACACGTGCTGTAAACATGACGATAGCAGGACCTTTGCATTTATAGCATCAAATGTTTAGTGAAATAAAAACCTAGGTGTGCCGTTGCTGCAGACAGCTCGTGTTGCAGGTTTGAACCCATCATCTGTGCGGCTGCCATCGCTACCTGCCCTCGGGGAGGGACACACGTCCACACGGCATGAGAGCCCTGGAGCTTTCCCGTGCAATGCCTTGAGTGTTAGTCTGATATCTTCCTGGTTGTGTTGTTTGGTAGCTGTTTAAACAAAGCTGTATCTGCTAGAGCTCTGTCTGGTTGTTAACATTACAGCTCAACAAGTTCTTCTGTTCTCAGTCTGGATTCGTTTGGTACAAAACCAGAAACTGCTAATCCAAAATTTCATGAAGCTGTGTCCTGGCTTTGTGAGCAAGAGTCCTTCCCCAGCCATGCCACCTGATAGTCCTGCACATATTGTATTTATGGCAAATATTTTTTAAAGTGCACCTTTTTTTTTCTGAAATACAAGATGTTGATGTGCTTTATTTTCTGTGGCCTGTTGCGCAATGAAAAAAAAAAGAATGTTAAAGTGTGTCAGCGCTTCCTTTGTAATATTTTCTGTGACAAAGGGAAGGAAGAGGGTGTGAAATCCTTTTGTGTAGCAATGGGAAACACTCTTTCAATGTAACGTGCTATTATTGATACTGTATTTACTGATCAAACTGTAATGAAATGGTTACTTCCTGATATAGCCTTTGTACTGTATGGTATTTTATTTTATTTTATTTTGTCATTTATTGATCCTAAGAAATAAATATCCAAATTTAAGGCTGGGGCTAGATATGCTTGAGATGGCAGCTGTGCCTTTATCATACAGCCTGCTTACCAGCACAGGTCTGTGGCCTAAACCGGTGAAATCCCATCGACCTTGAACTGACCTGTGCACCGCCTCTGCGGAAGGGCCCCCGAGTGCTCCTCGCCCACAGCCTGCGAGCACTGGCTATTCGGCACGACGCAGCATCCAAAGGCCAGCTGCTGCTCGGGTCTGCAAGTCAGCAAACTAATGGGGGGCAAGTCTGGCCAGGTCTGAGGGAGAGTCCCACCAGTGAAGTTTGCCCTGAGACACCCCTCCCGAGATCCGGCAAAACCAAAGAGGGTCCGTGCTGGTTTACAGTCCTGCCCTGCTGTTAGGAGCAGCAATGGAGAGCATCCAGCTCCCTTTGGCTGAACCCCAGGCTTTGAGCGTGTGGCACGCACAAGCCTGAAGTATGGGAGTGGAGATCTTCTGGGCTTCAAGAAAGACCCATGCTGAGATCCAGGTGGCACGACGGGAGTCTGGCTGTTTTCTGAACTGTCTTGCTTGTCTTGCCTGCTTGCTTTCCCCTGCTGTAGGGCGAACATTAAAGACATCGTATCTTGGCCATTATTTCTGCTGCAGCTCTGCCCAGAAAACTGAGCAGATCAGGGCTTTATTGCCCTGCTACACAGCGAAGGAGACAGCCTTCATCGCGGAGAATTTGTTGCTGAAAAACAAAGCAGGTTTACTGTGCCTTAACAGTGAGATTTCCCTTCCTACCTTCCCCTCTTTTGCCTGACCCACTGCCTCCCTGGCAGCCATTTTTCTAACACAGATGCAATTTTGTGGGAACAGAATACTTGGGTACCGCTCACTATATTGAAGTGCACTTAACGAGCAAAAATCAGTCACCTCCATTCTCCCTGCAGCTCCCGGTTAATGTTCTGTTGTGAAATAGCTCAGCTGAGCACCAGGAAAATCCACAAAATCTTCATAGTTTTTAGCCATTCAACCCTATTGTTTTGATTTCTGGTAGAGGGAAAGGTTGCTTCGAAAGCAGCAACAAAATAAAATTCAAATATTTGGAATCATTCATGCCTGGACAATTCATCCTCTGATGAAATGCACTGCTTCTCCGAAAGCGTTTTGGTGCTGCTTTCAGATGAGGAGAGCAGGAGCCTCTATTGTCCCTACACCATCAATTATTGAAGAATCAAATAATTTATTTTACGGATCCTTTTATTTGGCATTCAGCTCTGCCCTGTTAAAAGGTGTACTTTCAGTCTGCTGCCTAAGGAGCTGCAGTTAGCGTCTTCAGCAGTGAAAATCCACAACGTGCGGCAATATCCTTGTTTTCTGGCTGCAGGAGATTTTTGTGCAGGGCACAATGGTCCCAGTGGAGCCTCCATTGCTTATGCATGAATCCAGACCACGTTCAAGCTGGAGTGAGAATTGTTGCCCTCTGCTCATAACTTCTCTCGCTCAAGGCTGACTCCTTGAAAAAGCAAAACTCCTGGGAACCAGAGCTCCTCGCTCCACCCGTGCAAACCTCCCACCCAGTGTCACGCAATCGGGCATCACGTCAGGCCCCGCCAATGCGAAGGAAAACAAAAGGCTGTGGAGAGTCAATGAATTTCTTTTTTCTTTTATAAAGGCACAAGGACTGTGCCTCAAGCAATGAGGAATGCTTTCAATTTGGCCCGTATTTCTCATTTGAATTATAAAAGTAAGTTCCATAGTTCACAAGAGGAAAATTTCAGGTGCCTTTTGAAACAAATGTTACATTTTAATAAATGGCTTCATGAAACTTAATAATCATCCATCCAGAAGTTAATTTATTTAAAATGTCTTTAAATCCTCCTCTGCTTTATTGAATTTGTTTGAACTGTAGATCAGGTTGGAGTATATTCATGAGGGTATTTAAGCAATAAGGCAGCGCATCCTGGTTATTATTACAGGTCTCTTGTGGGCTGTGAAGTATGAAGCAGAGCATGAAGCGACTTTGGGCACTCGAGTGCAAAACCCCTCCAGAAGTACACGAGCACAGACACAGCCCCGACTGCTACAGGGTGGCTGAACCAAAGTCCTGGGGTTGCTTCCCGGGGGAAAAACCACGTGGGGCGAGCACACAGCAGCCAGCCCAGCCCAGCCCTGGGCTCACTCAGCCAAATGCCAGGGAAAAGGGACAGTGATGGAAAGTTTAGGACAGGTCAACTGAGCCCACCAGCGACCGTAGCTACTAAAGAGAGAGAAAACACAATTGTTTCATTCTTGAAGACAGACTTACTGAAAGCAAAATAAGTGGGAGGAGTCAAAAAAACTTAAATGAAACTTAAACATCTCAGAGATAGCCAGAGTATCATCATAGCTGTGAATACAACAGCCACACACTTACCTGTGCATACCCTCACTATAAATTTTTGGCCTTTCCAGTGGGGACCTCTTCCTCTTGCTCGAAAGTACTGGCAGGCTCAGCTGGCTTGTATCACCAGTGACATGACATTTAATTACACTTGGCTGTTTCTCTATGAAATCCTGAAGAAATGGGAAGCTATATCCTTCACCCTTTTAATGCAAAAATGTAAAACCATCTTGTAAAGCAGGAACAGTCCATTCTGCTTTCACACTGCTGCTGCTCTGCTGTGCACTGCTGAGATGTCTCAGCTTTGTTGCAAACTGAAGTTATATAAAGGAACAATTATGAACACGTAGCCTGGAAGATCTGCTTCAAGATCTGCAAAGGTACAGAAAGAATAAAGAATTCCTCTCTTGTGAGTAACATTGTGATGGACCATTTCATCCTCCCTCATCTTGATGAAATGCAGCATGAAGATGAAAGGACAGGCACACCATATTTTGCCATTGCATTAGTTTCAGTCACATGAAGGGCTGAAACAGTTAGCCTGGGATTTCTTTGTTCCTTTCTTCTGCTTCTCCTTTCTCCTGTCTTTGGAAGCTGCTCAGTAGAAAGGGTATGCCCAACACTTCTGCAATGCAGCTTTCAGCCTCAGGCACCACAAAAACACATCATAATTAATCAGGATGTCTGATTGCTCTGTATCTCATCACTGCTCCTTAACTATGTAATCTCCAATTAAAATATTCACCTACCATTTTTTCTTTATAAATGTCTCAGGGCTGAGCAGGTATCAACACTAGGTCACACAGGTCTGTGGTTCATCTCCTGCCCAACACAAACATGCAAGCGAAGAGTCCCAGGGCCAGAGCTACAAGGGAGGTTTGTAAAACTCGTGTTTTTCCAGAAATGCGTGAAGGGAAAGCTGCTGCACAGCCAAGCTGGAGTTAATGTAGCAGGTACTCTGAATAACTGGAGTGTGGGTTGCACGACGTGATGCTCGCTCCTCTGAAATCACATTTGTTGTGGAATAGCCCCCCTGGGCTCAGCTGGACAGCAAACACTCAGCCACTTCTGCCATCCTGTACCTACATGCTGTACACAGTCCCTCGTGGACTCGCCAGCACCCCAACATTTCATGTGTGTAATCGAGATGTAATCGCCATCGTTATTGAGATTTAATAGTGTTAGCGCACTGCTAACAACCCAGCACACTCCATACCTTCGTCGCTGCAAGGGTGCTCTTGTTTTATGATATGGTTTTCAGGCACAGAGAACGTAAGGGATTCACTCAAGATCTCTAATGAAATCTTCTTGTCGACCAGAGATTCAAACCCCAGTGTTTCCGGTACAGTCAACTCTGATTCATTTTTCCCTTCATTCAGCTTAAGCAGGTAGTCCATGAGCTATTTTAAGCCTCCATTCCAAGAAGTATATTATCAAAACATGCCAACTTTCAACCATTTAAAACCAACTTCTTGCTGGTTGTCAGCAACAGCAACAACCTTGGCATAGCACTTGGCAGCTTTCAAAGTGTTCTTGACGGTGCTGTTATCCTTGGTGTCTGCTTCCGTATAGAAACCACACAGATTGCAGGAGGTGAAGCATTGTGTTCTGAATTTAAAAAATACCCTAACAGGAACAAACTCCATTAAATGGGAATGACCTTAGCAGTGCCATGGAGAACTATAACGAAATCTGTGATACCTGACATTTTCAATGTTCTAGTTCTTCTGTCCACTTGAAAAGCGGCTACGACTGTCAACAACATTTTTAGTACAGCTCCCACACAGAGTAGGCATTCTTACAAAGTTCCACATTACTGCAATAAATCAATTTTTTGTCTTCCTTCAGACTGGCAATTGGGATAAGATTAATTTCTCTTTACCATCATCACAAGCATGAAATTAGATTTTTCGTGACCATCGCAGAAAAACTCCTTATGTTTTTCTTGCCAATGGTGTTTCCTGACTCAGAACTTGAGACTTACCCCTCTCCTTCCTCTGGCCTTGATCTGGATTAGGACAAGCAAAAGGTACGGGGATTTTAAAGCTGGTCACCAATGACACCACAGCAAGGCATCCAGGCTGGTGAATTTTCTTGCCCAGAGAAGTGAGCGTCCTTCCGTGGGGCGCTGATCTAGCCAGACATGTAAACACAAGCCTGTAGGCTTTTGAAATGAAAGAAAATACAAATCTGTGGAGCATTTGTGAGTCCAGATGAAGGCCCACATGCACAACTGGTATAAATCAGTTTGCATCTGCAAAGAAACCCAGTTTGTGTTTTTAAGTGATGCAGTCTAGCTTAGTTTGTTTCTCTTTTCTGAGGCTTTTTAAAAAAATATCATTTAACAGGGGAAAATGAAGCAGTTCATTATGTTCGCAGCTCCACAGCCAATCTTAAATGCCAGAGGCACTGATCAGATTAAAACAGAAATCACAGTTCGTAGCTTGTGTCTGGAAGGAACAAAGACTCCAGTCCTGATTTTGATTGAATATAGGACAGTATCTCTTGCTTATTGTATATATTACAACGGCAAGGAGGGATATCGTTTATCACAGCATGCCTCAGTGCTTTTTAATATACTGTTTATCATACGGAGCTCACTAACATTCACAAAACACCCTTGCACATTTCACTTTGTATCTTAATAAGTTTTCATGGACTTTGGGAGACAGAGAAAAATACATGTTCCCATCCTGCCACTCTCACTCCGTTTATACGCCATTAAAACCAGCTCCTCATTGAAGAGCAATGTCCTTGGCTTAGTAGACCTAACTGGTATAAATCCCTCTCCTCTTTGCCTTAGGGTGATATGATCTCTGTGAGATCAGCCACGTTGTTATAATCTGATTCCTGGGGAAGAAATGCTATCTTCTGCTGGGAAAACGTTTCATCAGTGAGCTTGAGAAAGGATAGGAGTAAGTGTGAGTGGCAGCTTTATACCTGTGGTGGACAGGAAAGCCAAAGCTACCCATAGATGAGCACTAAAATAGAAATCGTGGAGGGCTATCTCTGCTCCACTCATCAGTCTGGAAGGCAAATGCAAAATTAATGACCCTCTGTACAAGGAGATAGAGGCAGAAAAGGTTTTTGCAGGGAGAAGATTTGGCTCCCCGTTGAAATGCATGCCAACCCAAAAGCTACTGACTTTTCAATGCTCAGCTTTGAGGAAGATTGTGCCATATCAGCTTAAGATGTAGGACAAAAGGTACAAAGGACTCCAAATATCTTCAGTAAGCATGGGAGAAGTAAGTGCACAATGATAATTCTATTTGCTTTCTGTGTTTCTATATACATCATGTCATCAAAAGGATTTGCAGACTTTTTCCAGAGAGAAGACAGTTGTGTTAGCAACATCAGCATGTAACAAAAAACACTGGAAAAAGGAAAAGGAAAAAAAGAAAACATTCTGCTCCTGTCTGATTTTCACATCTTCACAAATCAGTCAAAAGCTTTGCTCTTCAACCAAAATCTCACTTCCACTTGTTTATGACAATTCATCCCCTGTGCTATTCATTTTCCTTGCAGATTGCCTCCAGGGCTCAGGGTCTGCCTATTTTTTATATCCATCTCTCCAGGAGGCATCGTAGGGTTTGGAGATTGGTTGTCTTGATCAACATGAAAAGGCTGTTTTATGTAAGAAGGGGCTGAGTCACAGCAAGGCTTTGATGAGCCCAATAGTCTTCCTTAGCGGTTGGCACCAGAGTAATGGAGAATCAGGAGCTGTAGGACTGAAATGAAATACTGAATCAGATGATAGGATGGGAAAGATGTTTTGTTGGGGTGACAACTGTTAAAGCTGAGGATATTGCATATTTGTTTGAAATTGAGCCTACTTCTTGTGAGGCACAAAATGGAATTTCTCAGGAAGCTGTTCAATTGTGCACAGACAGAAATACAGAACAGGACAATGAACAGAATGAGCTGGAAGGGAAAAAGGGCTGATCAGAGAATGCACCCGCTGCCGTGGGGTGAAGGAAGGGCATGGGTACCACCCCGCTAACCTGCTCAGTAAAGCATCCCCTCACCAAGCATCACAGTAAAGCAGAGAAGCAAAGAGTTAAGTTTGCTCATGTCTCCCAGCAAATGCCTGTTCCCACAATTGCTGTCTCTTTTTGGCCAGAGTTCTGTATTTTTTAACTGTTCTCAGCTGTCTCTTAGAGCAATTATTCCAAAGTGCAGCTGAGGACATTTTCCCTTCTGCTCAGATGAAATTCACTTCTATTCAGTTTGGTAGTAGCTCCTTGGACCACCTAAAAGCATCTCTGTTCTTTAGGTTCTAATCTGTACATACCCAACTGCAGGGAGAGCTGCTAAGACACTTGGAAAGGCAGTGGGAGAAGAGAGCAGAAGGGGAGAAAGAGGATCTGAGCCGATGCTGCAGAGGCTGAGGAATGGGACGCTCTCCTGGCTTACAGGAGAAAGGGGAGAAAGGGAGAAGGGGGATAGCAAGGACGAGTTAAACATTCAAATTTGGGGAGGTTTGCAGGATTATCTGCTGCCAAATACAGCTTCAGAGCAGGTCAATCTGCATCTTAACCAGTACCCCCCTTCCCACATCCCTCTTTTCAATCACAGATGTTTCCACAGTCATCCCTGTGGAATGTTAAATGTTAAATTCGGAAAAAATGGTCAGCCCCAGACCCTTAAAATGACTGTGTGCTTGATTTGGTTTATTTCATCTCCACTTCCAATATTCACATCTTTCCAACCAGCTCCTTTTATTTAGGATTAACAAGTAGAAGTTTCACTTGAGCAGCTGTGGTTACACTCCATGAGTGTTTAAATTGAGGATAATTTGTATTGCTGTTCATATCAAAGTATCTGCTCTATAAAATGGCTTGAGTCAATTCTACATTTTTACTGTTTGTGAGCAGAAATATTTCTGGCTTACTGGCATTGTGGACAGATTTATTCCTAGCTTTGTTTTCTTTAATAAGACTGTAACTTTAATAAGATTTACATACTGAGACTTACAGTATACAGACTTCAGATACATTTGTTCAGTGGTCAAGGCACAAAAGAGAAAATATTGCAATTAAATTGAATGTTAGCTTCTATCTACTGTTCTACTAGCAATAATGAATTGCAATCTAAAATACAATTCAACTCTAACCATAAATATTCATAGCTAAAAGTCCTTATTTTTCCCTTAAACTGTTCTGTGCTACTAGAAAATCTAAGGTTTCAAAAGTCAAACACTGAGACCTCATCATAACCAGATGTACCCAGAAAAACTGTGATGCAGAAAAGTGGATTTCATCTCAAATAAATCATGAACTGTGGTGGGAGCAATGCTACATACTGAGAGTCAATGCATGAAATTTGCAGCGATACATAAAGAGCAAATCTGAGACAGGCAAAACTGGGATTGCACAACCAGGATTAGGTGAAGACACTGAGATCTCAGTGTCCTGACACTGTTCAGACTAGATATAAGGAATAAATTTTTTTATGCTGAGGGTGGTGAAACACTGACCCAGGTTGCCCAGAGAGGTGGTGGATGCCCCATCCCTGGAAACATTCAAGGTCAGGCTGGACGGGGCTCTGAGCAACCTGATCCAGTTGAAGATGTCCCTGCTCTTGCAGGGGGGTTGGACTGATGACCTGTAAAGGTCCCTTCCAACCCAAAGCATTCTATGACTCTATGATATCACAGACAAATATTCCAGCCCCATCATGGGGATCATGAGCAGCCACCTGTGGATCTCACTTCAGCAGCTCATGCAAAGCAGATCAGCTTCATTTGAAGCATTATTTTGAAAGAGGAGCTCACTTTTCAGGTGAAAAGTTTGCCTTCTCTAACATCTCCAACAGCCTCTCATCCTGGTTTCCCATTCAAGAGCTGACTCTGGCAGACCCCACTTAGCTTCAGAAGTGTCACAACCTCCCCCTCAAAAGTAGCAGTAATAGAGAATATAACGGTCATAGAAAGCAGGGGAAGATGCATCAGAGATTTCTGATATGCAAAAGAGAAGCTGAAAGTTAATGTTCCCACATCTGTATGTGAGCAGTCCAGATGTACTGTGCCAAAAGAGTTTCAGCACTGTTGATGAACTTGGATCTCCCCAAGGGCCAACCTTGCAAGCATTACGTTTACCACCAGCTTCTTTGCAGAAAAGGGGACTAAGCTGCAGCCAGCCAGGTTTTTGCCCAGTGTACCCAAGGCTGAACCAGACCTCCTCCACTGGAAACCATGAGCGGGTATTGCCTGTGTTGAACGTCCGTAGGCAGCACAAGCTCACATCCCCTGCGGCATCCCTTAACGTCATCCCTTAACGTCATCTGTGATGGTAAGGAGGTGTAGTGCCAAGCAGGAGTGCCAACCCTGTCTGTGTGGAGCCTGAGTGATGGAAAAATAACTAGAAAAGGCCAACTCTAGCTCTGTATCTCAGTCCCATCAAACGTCAAGAGGTGATCTAGGATCCTGGTGCAGGAACCTTATATTTTCTCCTCTCTGCTCCCATCCCCTTGGCTGGCAGTTCACCATTCCTTTTAAACCACACCAGGAGTTTTCAGTTCGACATCCCCAGGAAGCAGGTAGCTGGGGACCAAGACATCTTGAACCAACGTCCCCATCCTTAGATGCAGAGACAGAGGCACATTAGGCTATTTGCTAAGAGTGTTTGTGCACACAACTGCATGGGGAGCGGGGAAAGGAAGAAAGGGTGTCTTTATAAACCTCACAACAAATGGGAAGACAAAGGTAATTCAATTACTCTGCACAATGATGTTACCAAAAAGGATGAAGAACTTAAGTAGATAATTTTTTATTCTTTGTTTTCATTGTTGATTCAAAACTAATATAATTATTTGTGCAGGTGATGTCTCAGTTCTGACTCACATGGGGGAACAGTACTTCTTGTGCCTTATGAACTGTTAATTCAACATGACAGGTTTGACCTGAGAACACTAATAATGTTGTCATCTCAGTTGTCTGTTGGCACAAAACTGGACTGATACATTCTATCTCACTAGTTCAGGCAGTTTTCTGGACGGAGAGATTGCAGAGGTCTCTCTGGTGACAACTGTGTACAAGGGGAATTTTTCCCCCTTTTTTCCCTTTTTTTTTTCCCTTTCCTTTTCCCTCCTTTTTTTCCTCCTTCCCCCCCCCCCCTTTTCATTTTTACAAAATCACTTTCCCTATAACTTAAAGTTGTGGTGCTCCTTCACTTTGGTTTCACCACCTAAGTCTCTCCTATATTATAGCTCCAGTAACAGAAGAGAAATGAGTGGGGAAGTCATCTGCAGGACAGGCTTTGGAGTACAGTCACAACGTGGCTGTGGTTGGGCTGTTAACCCATCTGCCTCTGTCTTCTACTGTCAGCAGAAGATAATTGGTTCCTTTCTCTCCTAATTATCCCTGACATTCAACTGGCAAAATCCTCACTCACACATGTTTTCCATTTGCCCCTTCCTATGAGAAGAAGCAGGGCTTGTGCCAGGGACCCTCTTCTTTGAGCAGTCCCAGTTCAAGTTTCCAAATACTCCCACACAGCCCCTGCCAGGTGGTCCCCTTGTGCATAAGCTGCAGTCCAACCAGAGCCACCTGTGCTCCATGCTTTTGTGGTCCAGAAAGTACAAGAAGAACTTCCCAGGAACCTGAGCAAACCTCCAAGCCTGCATGACCCTGAAGATATGATCCCTCAGGGAGAGGGAGGCTCAGCTCTTCCTTTCCCGGGTCCTCCTGTGATTTGATTTGATTTTACCCTGCCATGAAAAGTTTCCCACTTGTCTGTTATATCCTTCCACCAGCAAGAGACCTGCAGTGAAATGAGATGATTGTTAACACAGCTGCTGCAGGATGCGGTGTTGAACTCACGGAGATTCACATGGTGCCATCTTCAACCTCCTCCAGAAACACAGCGTTGCTGTAGGGGCCATGTTCAAGCACGTGGAGCTCTCAAGATGGGTCTCTGAGGGAAGGCTGGAGGTAACAAATGCTGGGTGTTATTGGTTGCTGGGTGTCTTCAGAAAACAACTCCTTTGCCTTATTCATCTCTATGGATCCATCTCAGTATCTTCTTTTTCTTCCTGGGCTGAATAGCTCCATTTAGCACTAGGAGCCTTTATTTAAATGCATATTCCTTTAAATGAAGGAAAACAGACAGGGAAGAGAGAATCCTCTTTACTTTCAGACCTCTGTCTTGAAACCTTTGCTTGGTAACCTACTCTCCAGTAGAGATGAGCATACACTTGCTTCTGGAGTACCGAGGAGAGGAGAAAAGCTCTGTGTGCTACATCTGCGGCCTCATGATCTTCACTGCTGGGTTACATCAGATCTCCTATTTCCCCTTGTTGCCCCTAGCTGAAGTCATTATCGTGTTATTGGATGAAATGGATAAAAAGCAAAAAATATACACACACGCAGTGGGTATTCATTATTGTGGTAAGCACCTTGTCTGGTTCTCTTTTCTAGCTGATGGCTACCCCTCAGAGACCAATATTGTGGTCCCTGGGACATTCTGAAGATGGACAGATCATCCCGATCATCTCACCCTAGCTGTGCAGACTTGCAAAGCTGTTGTTAAAGCACCAGCGCATCTCAGGAGCTACCTGAGCCTAAAGGCTAGGGCACGGATCACAACAGATTCTCAACAGCACCCAAAGGAAATGATTCCCAAACACAGATCAGACACAAAATATCCGCTAAGAACCAGAGCCGTGGGATGCCTCTTCTCACAAACTCCTCCACTCCTGCTGACAGCGGATGCCGAAATAAACTTGCTCAGATGTCACATTGGAGCCTGGAGACAGGCCAGTGGGAAGGGAGGAGGTGTGGGGGTGGATGAGGGGGAAGGATGTTTTTCTCTTTGCAAACATCCAGTTTCACTGCTGACAAGTCTGACAGGTGGAAACCAATTAAAAGAAAATCCTACTCACAGGTGCCCAGCTTCTTTGGAGAAGTTCCTCAGTTCTCCCCACTCCTTTGTAGCAACTGTTGGGTGCTGACACAGGGCAAGTGAGCTAAAGCAGCCTTGCCTCCCTGGTGTCACAGCCCTCTTGCTTAAACAGGGACTGCGCTGATGTCTTTGTCAGCTAATGGGGTGACGTGGCCACGGTCCCTCTGCTTGCACGCTTTGTGGGACCATGCATCAACCACTCTGCTGCCCACGCTGTTTGGAACAATGCTGCAGAAAGGTTGATTGCAGTCTTTTGCTCCCATTTTCCCATGAGATGCTAACAAAGTGTCTCAGAAAGACATAAGCTATTTCAGTTTGATGCTTGGCAAAGCAAGGACAAGGACTAGCCTATTAAGATGGGTCATTTGGCTTCAAAATTTCATTTTCTCTCACATACTAAAAAGGTTCTAAGTGAAAATGTCTATGTCAGAAAGGGAGATCTTGCCAATTTATCATCAGACAGGCTTGACACAAGAGCAGAAGATAGGTTCTTCCCCTCCCAGGGCCAAGTTTGAATTTAAACACACATATTCCTGGGAATCTGCATCAAAGACCCTAAACAGCTCATAACAGTGGGCAAACAATGTTATTATTCAGTTACATTTACAAAATCCCCACGCAAAATAAATGTGCACTGTATTACTGCTGCAGCATCTATGAATCACAGGCACCTTAATGTTTTAAAATTCCCTGATGAGCTTTGCTCTGCAAGATACTAAGCAAGTTCCCCCTGCACCCTGAAGTCAGTAAGGGTGGAAAGCTGCCAACGCTTTGTAGGATAAAGCTTCTTCTGAGACAGGAAACCTTTTCCAGAAAAGCAACTTGCTTTTTGTCACTTGCACTTCAAAAAAGCCCCATGAGATCTGAACCCTGCAGACTCAGGTAGAAGCAGTCTGGGTTTAATTTTCCATGTACAGATCAGACACCAAGAGTAACAGCTCCTCTTCAGCCCTCCAGCTTTGGGAAACGTATCACCACTGGCTCTCTGGTTCTGCTGTAGTTCTAAGCTGCTCCCAAGACAGGCTGCACACTGAAATGCAACAACCGTTCACCCCTTTCCCAGGGAGTCTTCTCACAAACAGTCTATCTCACAAAACTTGATAACAAACAGCTGGGTAACATCAGCGAACATGGTCAACTGGCCAGGGCGGAGTCAAAGGGTTTGGTTTCTCAGTACTTAAAATGATGGACTCAAATCTTTTGATGTCAGAAGAAATTGAGTCACTATTTTAATTTCTCCTAACTTTAGGGCATGAAGGACAATAGTACTTACGGGTGTGACAGCAGCAACAACATTGTGAGTGGTTCCTCCTTAGGAAAGTATTAATATTAGCTGTGGAGACCCTGCTAATAGGAACAACAGAAAGAAGCCAGTGGCTTTCCTTGGCCCACAATAGAGACCTCACCTCAGTTAAGGAGTCTCAACTCAAGCAAAGGAGGCCCTTTCTATCCATCCAATGGCCTTGTCAGAAGCTCTTTTTTACTCAGTGTTTACTCAGTTCAGGGATGCTCACCTCTGAGGATGCTGCCCGCTCATCCTCGCTCACATGTGAATCCATGAGAGCTCTTATGCTATGAAGCCTTTCAAAAGGTTTCACTCTTAATGAGAGCCACTTCTTCTCTGCAAGGAGCCATCATGGCCTGGTGATCAAAGTCAACATCCATCATCAGACAGAGCTGCGTTGTTGTTATAACCCAACTTGCTGCAGTGCAAAGCTCATTAATACAACTTGCATTCATCACTGGTCATTACACGTAGGGTCGACATTTTGAAATGCTTGGCAAATCAAACAGCAAGGTCCCTGTGCTGGTTTTGGCTGGGATGGAGTTAATTTTCTGCACAGTAGCTCGTATGGGGCTGTGTTTTGGATTTGTGCTGGAAACAGTGTTGATAACCCAGGGATGTTTTCGTTATTGCTGAGCAGTGCTGACACAGAGTCAAGGCCTTTGCTGCTCCTCACCCCACCCCACCAGCGAGTGGGCTGGGGGGGCACAAGGAGCTGGGAGGGGACATGGCTCGGACAGCTGACCCCAACTGCCCAAAGGGACATCCCACACCACATGGTATCATGCTCAGTATAGAAAGCTGGGGAAGAAGGAGGAAGGGGGGACGTTTGGAGTGATGGCGTTTGTCTTCCCAAGTCACCGTTAGGCGTGATGGAGCCCTGCTGTCCTGGAGATGGCTGAACACCTGCCTGCCCATGGGAAGGAGTGAAGGAATTCCTTGCTTTGCTTTGCTTGTGTGCGCGGCTTTTGCTTTCCCTATTAAACTGTCTTTATCTCAACCCACGAGTTTCCTCACTTTTACTCTTCTGGTTGCCTCCCCCATCCCACCGGGGGGGAGTGAGCAAGCAGCTCTGTGGTGCTTACCAGCTGGGGTTAAACCACGACAGTCCCCTAACCCCAGCTTACTCATTCCCTCCCTAAAAAAGGATCTGCAGAGTAATGACTGACAGAGCGTCTTATTCGCCAATGTCTCTTAGTCTGCACTCATGAATTTTCATCCTGTTGCCTTCCTCATAGGACTTTCAGAAAGCCAAACTGATTTTATTGAATGTGACAGGAGATAACAGTGCCTTATAATAATTGCTCTTTTTTTCCATCATGAAAACTATATAACGTAGCAACCTCAAGCTCGCTGATGAGCAAAGGGATGCCTTCCTAAGTCACAGGCTATAATGTAAGCAGCTAGAGCTCTACTTGCCCTCATTATATCCCACATAAAGAGGATGACCCAGGAGGTTAGCACTGACATCCAAAGCATCTTATGATTCAATTAGTCCCCTTATGGACAACAAAGGGGAAATTAGGATAGGAATAGAAAAACACCAGAGTGCATCTCCCTTCTGAAGGACATCCTGCTAAGACGGGGAATGAACAAAATGGCTTGCTCTATCTTGTTATTCTAATTTATTCCTGGAGATGGGCGGTTAACTGTTGGATAATGCCAACAAGGGAGTCTTCTCCCACAGCCAAGAAAAAGTCTGCCTTCATTTGTGAGACTCAAAGGAATCAGTTGCTGAAAAGTTATCCAAAGCCAAAGGGAAGACTTCTGCCTACAACATCTGCCTCTCTGAGCTGGGCATCACTCACCATGTATCAAAACGACAGGAGATGTAGCGGGTTGGAACATGGAAGGCTTGAGAGCAGAGGAACCGGCTCCACATGTGCTTGAGTTGGGTGTCCAGTTGCATGTGTTGGTCAGGCACTTGGCTGCACAGTGGCTCCCAGGAGTGTCTGCAATTCATGCTACAAGCACAGAAAAGAATGGCTGCACATGTTGTTAGAAGAAAATCAGGCAGTTTGGTGAAGATTAGAGCCAGAGCAGGAAGCAATATCACTCCTGAGTTCTGCCTTTTGCACAAAACCACTGGTGCAGAGATTCAGTATCCTAAAAGAATGCTCACGTATTTAATTTCTTCCTTTCAGCCCCATCATTCTCCAGTGACTCTCAGTTTGCTCCACTTGTAATGTTTTTCCTCCAACAATAATAAAATTTATGCTATTTTCATTTTCCTTCAATTTGCTGCACATTCTAAATAGCACACTTGGAAACTGGTACTGGGAGCGTGCTGCTGTCATTTGAAAGCAAGAAATTATTAAGGGGCCTACAGCCAGCCCTCAGATCTACTCCTTGGCTTAGCACACCCAAAATGTGACAACGGAAGGATTACAATTGGAAAAGGGAACACAGAAATCACTCCTACAACCTATGGCACTAAGTTCCAAAAAGACCATCAGACACTTCCATATGTGCGGACACTGGAACATACCCCACGTTGCAGAGGCATACAGGCATGCATTTTGTGAGATCATAGTAAGGGTTACGTGCATACTTCAAACAATACGCATGGATTCTTGCAAATGCATGCGGTAGATTGGCTTTCTGGCTTGCTGCCCACGCCAGTGCTTCGGTCTCTTTGTGCTGCTCACTTTACCATTCTTTGCTTGAGATGGTGGAATTTCACCTTAATCTTAGAAAGGACTGGTGAGCTATGATGTTTTCTCCTCACAACAGCTCTCTGCATCAGCTTGACAACAATAAGCCAGAGCAAAAGAGATGGAAAGAGTTCCTGAAAGCACAGCTGATTCTAGGTGCACTCATTCAGCAAAATATTTTATGATGCTGCATGTGAAGGACATTGTGTGAAATTAATTGTACTACATTTAATTAGCTCTCTGTCTCTTTTTCAGGTCTGCTACATGCATATTTCCTTTCTTCCTGTTCAATTATTCTACATTACTCTCTTTCAACTCCTTTTTTCATTTAGCACTGTAACTAATTCTGTAGCCAGTTGTTTACTTAGGAAAGTGGAACTGAGGCAATTTGTACAGGAAAAAAACCCTTCTATGCTACAATATGCATTTCTAGTGGCAGTCACCAGACACAGACTCTTTCTGCCTCCCCCTGTAGACCCCAAACAGCTAAAATTATCCCTGACTGCACTATAGGAAGCAGGGCTGCAGCCTCGCTTAGATCTATGCAAATCCTACCTCCTTGGCAGCATTTTAAAATCAGGAGGAGCTGATGTCAATGGCCTTCTATCAACGTAAAAGAAGTACATCTATCCACCTTTGGATAGAGAATATGTCTGATTAATTTTCAGCTAAATACCATACGCAGTGGAGCTGTGTTAATCCGACTGTTTGGGCATTGTATCCTTGTTTGGATTAGCAGAAGTTCATATTCCTGTGCTGGAGTGATTATCACTCTCAATACTCATTTTTCAGCTGTACTGTGGTGTCTTTCACCAGGCAGAAAGATACCTTGGCATAAGCAGAAGCAGAAGAAGTCATAGCATTAACATGAATATACCACATCCACAGACTGATGCAGAAACTATTGGCAGCAGAAGGACCAGAGGTGGAATAATCCAATGAGCATTCGCTAATCAAGGGGTTTGGATGAGCAAGCTCCAGGAAGGTGGCTGATGAGATGATGTGTGCTATGCAGTTAAGGACAATAATACATTAACTTCTACCATCACGGGCGAATACTGGTTAGCAAGTGTATCCCCGTGTCTATTATTATATTCCTAGAAGCAGCCCAACCTGCAGCCATCACTGTTGGATGACGGTGACACTGAAGACAGACAGTAATGTACTGTCTAATGAACTGATGGCAAAAATCCCTGTGTGGCTTTGTTTTGCATCCACAGTGAAACAAAGGTCTGCTCCCCTCCCAGCTCTCACTCTTTGAAAAATTAACTTTGATGGGACCTTGCCTATTTCTCCCTTTTCTCAGTTTTGGTAGAATTTCTTTGAGGCATGGATACTGCCATAACGACCAGCTGAAGCGACCCTCAGTGAGCTCAGATGTAAAGCCAAGCTTCCAAAGTTAGAATTTATGCAGAAGGGGAACACATATTTTGAGTTACTTTTGCCAGAATCTTAATTTTGACGTGCACAAATACACAAGTGTATTTGTTGGTGAAGAAGAGAAGTGAGTCTAGGTAGCCGCACGTGAAATTGCATTAATACTGTCTTTTCTTTGCCAACAAGAATTAAAGCTTCAGGGCAAAGGTCTATTCTTCACCTAATTTTATTATGTGGCCTGGATTTAATTGTGAGCATCCTTTATCAGCTCTGTTCATTCTCTTCATCAGACTCCAGATGCACACATAAAACCACCCATTAGTCTTCCCCTGCTATTTCAGCTGTCCCTGAAATACTGAAGCACCAGTTTTCAGGGCAGCATCAGTGGCTCCTGGGATGCCAGAGGGCAGCTTAAATGAAGCTGGACAAAAATGTCTAGCCAGTTAAAAAACTGCCACGTTATAGCCACATTAAATAAGTTGATGTGGCTGGAAGAGCATGTCCTAACATCAGGGTGTAGTACAGTGAGGATTTAAAAACATGAGGAAAGGATCTGTTACTGAAAAGTCAGTCTGGGGAAATGATCACCTATTTCGTTTACCCAGTTTGGCCTGCAGATCTTCTTTTTCTTTGCTTATTTATCACTCAGCTTCATTACATATTTCCTTAGTCATGCTGCCTATACACTGTCCAATTGTTTTGGGTTTTTTCTCTCTCTGTGCCCTTACAACCCGGTTTCTGAAGCTCCCATCACAGGCTGGAATGAAATGATACTGACAACGTGATTTCGTGACGCAAAATTTCATGATGAGGTCCTTTTCCCGTACCATTTCAAGCATATTAATCCAGAAGTGGAAGCCTCAAAATAGCACTACTGCCACAAGCTTGTACTGAAAACTGAGGTCAAATATGTGAGGAGTCTTTATTTATGAGTTCTGGTGTTAGTAAGCATAGCCTAGACCTGGAATCCAGAATGTAAGGAGAGCATTTGTAATACACAAATACTCCTGGTCAGTGACAGCTGATGTGGCACGAACGTCACTGTAAGAGACCAGCTCGTAATTTTGGGTCAGAGCCCACTGGATTCAAAGGATTATTTCCTATCATGTCTGATAGGCTTTGGGATCAGGCCCAATTTGCCTTAAATCAGGCATCTGGCACTTAAATAAACTAAAAAGTTTCTTAGTTTGTGGGCCTCCAGTCAGGCTAGTAGCACTATGTTGCGCAAAGAGAAAGCTCTCATGTAATATTCCTTCCTGGCTATAGCTTTGCCCCAAGATGACAAATTGTTTTCAAAGAGACTCACATGATATAATTCTATCATAGATGCCCTGTGCATGTTTCATGATGGGTCTTTCTACTTCTTTAAACTCCTTCAGGAAGCATATTTTCTATTGAGTGTATTCATTTATAGATATCAAAAGCCATATGTTTAAAAGAAAAGGACAAAATAAATTCCCTTTTTTTTTTTTTGAAGGAAAGAGAAGCGGGAGGTAACAGAAAATTACATAACTTGTAGTATGTTAGAGTAATTATCTGGTGAAGGAAGAGATAAAACCTGTTCCAAAGCAAGCTCAGGTAGGTGGGAACAGATCACCCCAGCATGAAATTAGCCCTTGTTTTATTTACAGAAGTGTCCTGTCAGAGATTTGTTTGTTCAGTTGAAATCTGGTTTCTGCTCAACCCTTGGCAAACTGACCGAGCATTTGCATGACCTGATCGGCACAGATGACATGTTCATCTTGGCCATGCAAGAGAAGGTTGTCAACTGTGCTGCAATATATGTGGTCTTGGCTGACTTGATAATCAGAGACTCCTACATGTTGAGAGGATCTTGACAAGACCCTCCTGACACTGCTCTTCCATCACGCTCTGCCAGCTTCAGGGGCTGGTTATTTCAGTGCTTCTACACAGTGGACGTTCAAACAGTTCCTCAGCTGTTGCTGTTTTATTAGGAACAAAATGGCACAGCTCTGGTACAGGAGGGCTCAAGCCCTCTACTGCTAAGAGGCTCTCATCTTAGTTTGTGTATCACTAATCTGCACTTACCATTTCTCATGCCAGGATGATCATGCATAGAAACAAATGTATACATAAAACCCCTGGCACTCGCTGTCTGGAGGATCTGGTTTTGGCCAAGAATATTGTGCAAGAAATTTCATGTGCTAAGTTCTCTGGATCCTCATTAGAAAAGGCAGTCCCTAATATTTACTCCGTTTCATGTATATCTTTGACTTTCACAGCCTCTTCATTCTCAGTGACCCAAATAGTTTCTGTCATGTCTTGTTGATAATCTGACTGTGATAAACCCTCTCTTAGTGTTATTAATCTCTCATGAGGAACCATGTGAGCAGAGCCTTCAGACTTACCAAAGCCTGTTTCAACAGCCTTTGAAAGCAATTCTCCCATTGCATCTGTCCCACAGACCAGGCTTCAAATACGAGAGCAAAATGTCAAGTTCATGTTAATATGCATAGGGGCGTACTGCAAATTATGTATACTAATGTTAGGTATGTGATTACCAACTATTACTACATCAAAGGCACCCGTAACTACTTCAGCTTTAATTATATTGATTAAACAACACAGGCACAAAGCAAAAGGAGTTAATCAATTGCTGAGCACAGTGAAAGGCTCTTCCTTCAGCTCAGGAAGATCCCTAGATGTAATTATAAAGATGCAGGTTGGCCCATAGCGCCCAGATTGTGTTAGGGCAATGGGCTGCCCTTTGCAATTTCTATCATCTATCAGGCTTGTCTCCCCGTGTTCTTGCCTCTCCCAGATTTGTAGTGACATCCCCAGCAGGAGCTGCTGAACCCTCGACCTTTCTGCCATTCACTTGCTCCTTCTGAGGTGAATTGGATGCACTGGGCAATCCTGGGGGAGGGCGGAGGGCAGGGAAGCAATTAGCAATCGAGCGCTACAGGGCTGAAACCTTTTAATCTCGCGCAGCTCTGTGAAGGCAGCAGTTTTTTTGAATGAGGCTCCTTCTTCTCGCTCTCTTTTGGAAGGGGGACTGGAGGGCAAGGGTGAATTGGGATGTTTTTGTGGTTTTTGTTGTTCTTCTGTTTCTTCAGCCTCTCTTTTTAAAAATGACAAGATGTATGATATACAGCAAGGGCAGAGCTCTTGTGAAGTGATATAAATGGGAAAAGAGGTCAAGCCAAAGCATTCTTTGGAAGAAATGAAATCTGAGTTGTTGTATCTTTTCTCAGCATCTTTCTTTCTTGAATCTTTTGGCTAAATGACCAGGTCTGCTGTCACTGTTTCTCCTTCCCCACCCCTGCAGAGAGTGTTTTTTCTACTAGTGGGCTGTTTTCTGGGGTTTGTATTGGCTCTGTTCAGTGTAAAACTAGTGTCTGCCTCAGAGGTGGAAGCACTACTCGTGCCTTTGGGAAGTGGAGACACGAAATGCATACAAGACATGGAAATCTGATGTCTCTATCCTGGCGCACCCAGTTAATGAGAAAAGCTGGAAAAATGTTGATGGACATTGGACATCTACCTGCTGGTAGAAGCTATTCCTCACAAGTATTATTTAGTTTACTATAGCACCTAGAGACAACAGCAAAGCCAGAGTGCCTCTGGGTTCGATGTTAACTTGGACAGTCCCTTGCCTACATTTGGGTTTCATTGTCCCCAAGATCTAGAGGTCCAGGAGCATCAGATCAAAAGTCTCATTTTGGGCTTATCACTATGACAGGCGGGCAAGTTTTCTCCTTCCATGGTCTGAAGATAAGCTTTTTTTTTTTTCTCAAGTGTCACCATAACTTTTATTGAGTCTTCACAATAAAGATTCTATTGTTTATGCAGTGTTATTGTTTCTAGAAAAGGAATGATTGTCAGTGCTGCTGTGGATTGGTATTTTCTCTGGATTTGAATTGAATTAAAAGTATAAATTAACAGTCTGCTACAAAAATGAAGAGATGGCAGCAGCTGTCATAAATCTGTCTCTCTGTGGAAAGAAAAGTGGAGTTTGCTGCTGATTTGCAGATGGTAGATCTGGGTCTCAGACCAGTGTACAGTATGCCAAATGGAGTTACACTGAGGTCCAATGAATTAAAGAGCTGTAACTGTATTGGTGAGAGGATACAAATCCTCTATTACAAAAAAAAATAACCAGCCAAATTATTTCCATCTGGCTATTTCTTACAGCTCATGGTATGACCTTATTCTTAGGAGAAAGAACAGGAAGAATAAGGACAGTCTGTATGACTCTAGGAGAATGCTTGGAACAATTTCACAGACATCGTGCATCATTTTGCATTGGCTTCTTTGTCAGCAGATCCAAGGGAGATGGGGGAAATTCCCCCATCATAGAGGGATGTAATGCTGCCATAGCAGTAATGACTTGCAGTGACCTACAAGACAGGGAGCAGAAAGTTGCCAAAACCTAGGGAACTTTTACTGTGAGCACCCTGGGGAGACAGGGGTAATGCAGACTCTGTCCCAGACAGAGAGATGTTGTGGATTGATGAGCAATCCAGACTCTGCAATTCTAAATTCAGTCGGACACTTGGGGGTGGAAGACAGAGGCAAGGCCAAAGCACTCAAATTTTCCAGATAGAGTTGTTTCTCCACCTAAGCTTTATCTCTAGGGAATATGGGACTGAAGGAGCTATTGACAGAGTTTGGGATCCAGAAGAGCCACGTGATGTGTCAGTGTTTCTTACCATGACTGCAACATAAAAAGTTCATCCTCCTCTCCTTGCCTGCAATGTGAGTTTGTCATTTCCTCTGCTTGGGAAAGAAAAAAAAAAGACAGAAAGATAGAAATGCTGTTCTGCTGTTGTAGCCCATCTCATCAAACATCACATCTGATGTGATAGCTGGGAGTAAAAGTGGGTCAACTGCTACAGCAAGTGACTTTAATTAAACTTCTTGGCAGGATCCATGAAGGGACTGTGTTCACACCTCTAATTTAATCTTGTTTGGGTGGCTGCATACGGCCACAGGATCCCCCTTTGTCCCTATCCCCTGCTGGCATCCTCCATGCCCTCTACTCCCTCTGACCCAGCCAGCCCATTTTCATATAAAAGTTTTAAAGAGTAAAGCTTATTGAGCTCACTGGCAGGGGGCTGGATCGGTGGCATTTTGAGGATTCCCCTCTGACAGCCCTTCTTCCCTTGCTGCTGCTCTTATAGATAGTCAAGAGAGGACAGGGTGGCACAGAAGCAAGCAGTCACCCAGCTGATACCGGAGGTGCCTATATCAGGCCTGCAGGCAATAGACAGCCTCTATACATTGGCTTGGGAGATTCTGGCAGAGAATGAGAGCTTTTAAATAAGCCCTCTGCAAAATTTTACAAGATAATGCATCCTGGTATAAAATACTGAGTTGTGCCATGGTGCCTCCTACATCACGTTGTATTAGATTAAGCTCAGCAGCAGGACAGTGCATTACACAGCATCGTGGTGGATTAACTTGAATTTGTACTCAGTGTATGTGCATCATATGATAATGGTTTGCTGTCAGCAAAGGTTGTTGGAGAAAGGAAGACTATTAATACAGACATAATGAAAATAGAGAGAGTGGGAATAATTACATTTCCTAGTTCTTGTTAGAGGTCTACTGGGGCTCAGGGAGTGGCATGCACAGCCTGAACATGGCAAGAAAGGAGCAATTAAGGGAATTCAGAATGGGGGGAAAAAAGAAGTATTGCCACAGAAGTTGAGACCAGATGGACAACTTGTCTTCTTTTTAAATTCAGAAGGATCCTACTTTTTTTTCTGAAACTATATGCCACCAAGTAAATAACTATTCATGGAGATGCTCTTTGGAGATAGCCTCATTTAGAAGCTCTGTCCCTGATAACAGACAAGCATTCATTGGGTTTATAGGAAGAACAAGGTGTTTCTTGGAAAAGATCTAAAGTTTCAGCCACCTTATTTCTCTCTTCCAGGCTTCTCATCAAAGGAATAAAACTTGATTTAGCACTGGATCGCTGTCTATAAGTCACCTGTAATTTAGCCATCACTGATTTAGAGAGACATCAAGCATAAATGGACATAGAGTAAAAGCCAATGTACAATTGATATTTTTCTGCCAGAGATAATAATTTATAATACTGAAAACAAGACACAGCTGACTTTAAAGGGATCTCACTCTTGGAGAAGCAGTGGAAAAACTTGTTAAAACTGTGTCTTCTGCAGATATATTTTCAACATGTATATATTCAGAAGACCCCAGAGGAAAAGAGAAAGTAGAACAGGTTTTTAGGATGCCACCTGACAAGTGAGTCTTGCGGTCAAGATATCAGACTGCGAGTTAAAAGAATATGCTTTAGTTCCTGGCTCTGCAAGAAATGCTCCCTGTGACCTTTAACATCTCATTTATTCTCCTGCTGTCTCCAAAATAAATAAAATAAGAAAAATCTTAATATTGTTGCCCAGCCTCCAAAGAGTACTACAGTGATAAATGCATTCATGCCTCTAAGGCACCCAAGTAATGCCATGACTACAGCCTTACTAGAACCAAGACAGATGCTTCATGCTTTGGCCCATCACTCACCAATGGGTCACCAAGTCAATCCATACCCTATAAGTGGAAGTGACAGTCCCACGACAAATTGCAGGGCTGTGGGAGAAATGGATCTGTCATGTGCTTCTGACCCCATCGCCTGCCCTCTGCCCACAAATGCATTTATTCCATCCTTCCCTGTCTTTGCAAGCTCCAACCTGCCAGCATTGGGCAACTGAATCTCAGCTTTGATGAGAAATATGTAGGGAACTGCTTTGTGATAACTGCAAGATGAGCACTATTCTAATTCAACAGTGCTCAGATATCAGTGTAACAGGGTGGGAAGTGTCTCCCATCTTCTCTTTAACTCTATCTAAATTATTGCTTTGCGTTTAAAGAATATTCAAATGAAAACCCTGCAGTCACCAACAACCAATTTCATTTCCAGTGTCATGGAATAAGTCACCATACATTATCAATAAATAGAGGGAGAATGTAATAATTCTAGAGAGAAATGTTGTTCAAAAGGAACTCAAGTGGACTCGAATGGAATAATACAGCACAAAAAGATCGCTGCATCTACCCTTATCACCAGCTATTTGTAGCAAGCATAGCATCAGCCATATTACCCCAAGGCAGTCCTGTCAGGATCAATGACATCTTTAATTAATCCAGCCAAGACAAAAACAAAGGAAAGAAATCTCTGCATTCAATATTTTCTTTGCACTTTGTATATCCCACTAAAATGAACTTTGGGGAAGGCAGCGTAATACGGCATTTCGGCACCCAGACATCCATCTACACTCCCTGCTCTTCCCTTCCAAATGCCTTGCAAGCCACGCTGAGATGGGAAAGAGTTGTCTGCACCAAAGAGGGTGTATTCATGCCCTTTCACGGATCTCACACTTTTAGGTTCTAGTCTTTTAAGAGCCTGATTAGTCACAAAGATTTTATCAGCCCTTTGGTAAGGGCTGACCTCCATCAAATTTGGGGTGTCATACCCTTCTTATGAGGATATTTGCTTGTGCGCACTCAGTACCCAGTCTCTGCTTCAGTTTCTCTGAAGCAATCTAATGAAATATATTCATCTCTCAGTCTCTAGTCCCTAGCTTTTATTTTTAATTATCTCCTTTGCATTGCACACAGAAGGCTTGAGAAGTGAAGCCGCCAGGGGCCAAAATTTAATTTGGGTGGATCATGTACCTAAACAGACCTGATAAGCCAGTGTATTGGCAACACTACCAGCCTGGAGACAATGCTGCAGATGGCTGCACAACCCCAGGTAGACCAGATTGTTATTAAACATGATCTCAGAGCAGCTAATTCTTTAGAAACTAGAAGTTTATTAGGCTCTATATTGACATTCCAATCTCCAGCAGTTGACAGAACAAGCACAAATTCGTCTTCTGGCTGACTAGGCAACCCTCTGCTCCTCTCATGTTGACAGATCTCAGCTGAAGCACATTTTCAGTTTTCTTGGCAGATAAGTCAAGGATTTTTGCCATCTGAGCTGTCTCAGGCCAAATTAATTCACTTCTATATACACGCATGCCCAGCTCAGGACACTGGGCACGTTATCTTGGTGCCAGGAAGCACACGCTAACTGACGGGTAACGAGGACATCTCAAAAGCCAGATTACACACCTCCAACGTGAAAGTGTGGTTCCAGTCCTGTCCAGTTGTGGGCACTGAAAAATCAAAGAATTTTATTCAATTTTGTTTATGCACATACATATGTATGTAAATTTACACACAAACACACACATGCACATACGCGGGTGTTTGTGTGTGTGTTGGACTACGTCCATCCAAACAACCTAAGCAGAAAACAGAGCACTACATTAAAGATGACTGGATTATGAAGAAATACTGTACAGTACGCATAGCTGAAAGAAAAAAATAGAGTAATAGAAAGCATTTTCCCAACTGATCCAGCCTCCCCAAATGCCTTTTCCTTTACTCGAGGGACTTTTTAATACTATATTTGGAGTTGTTGATGATTTCTAATGATTTTCTGCATGACCATGAAGGCTACGGATGGACTCCGTGCTCCTGTACCATGGGGCTTCATGAATGGTGCAATCAAGACCTTTCATATAGCTCAGATGGCCACAGGTAACAAACCGACTACCTAGGGTACATGGCAATTCAGAGAGTCTGAGGCGCTTAAGGAGTTTCTCTGCTTTTAAACATGATAATGTTTTGCCAGAAGTAGCACCCTGTGCTTGTTATAATGCACAGTTTAACAAACTGTATCTCGAAAAACCTCTTGCTACTGCCACTTCACACCTCGTTTTCATATTGTACAGGGTCACTGTATGAAGCAGGGCTCTCTCAGACTCCTTGGGTTTCTGTGATTTCTCAATAGGAGGCAGAAAGGCAGATCGCACTGGAGAGAGCGCACGCAGGAGCTCCAGAGAAGGATTTTCTCATCAAGGGAACTGCCTGCGGTGTTCCTGTGATGTTTACTGGAAATTTGTGTATATTCTTCATAAATTAATGTCAAAAGAAGATACAAGTCAGACATCAACCACTTCTCATCCTGATGGAAAAAACTCTAAAAAGCTGTGAATATTGGCTAATCACACAAATGAAAAGGGCAGCAATTCAATTAGCCAACCCATTAATTATCAACTCAGTATTTGTTTCTTCACTTTTCTGAAGAAATGCAGCAAAACACTAAGATAAAAATCAAAATGCATGATAAAGGCAATCCCTAAGTGCGTATTTATTGACACTCACTTTTTAAATTGCATAGAGCTGCCACCTATAAGAAATAAAGTCTTTGTTTGAATCTCATTTCAATAAAACCCACACGATATGCAGAGGGATACCCATCCTGCTGAATGTGGGTGTCTGGCAGCCATTTCAGCTGGTTCCACTTCTCAACACCTGCTAGTGGTTGCAACAGCTTCATCTGCAGGATTCTTGGCTGGCTGTTTGATTGGGTTTTTATAACTTGTCATCCCTGTGAGATGAGGATGGTCCCATCCTGCCATCCCCATCTGTCTGAGGCTCCAAGACTCAGTTGTCCAGTCTTCCGCTTCTCACAGCACAAATCTGTGCAACTCGGTCAATTGGCATCTTTCCTGCATTCCCCATATGGGTCCCACAGCAAAAGCCACTGCACAAACTTTTGCTGAGAGGCAGGACCTGCTGAAAACACACTGCAAGCTAAAGGGAGACGGCAGGCAGGAAGAGTCAGCATCTGAATTTTCTGAGCGGACAACAGAGGAAGGGAAACAGGGTCTACGATCTCACTCAAGTTTAAGAATGAAGTTTAATGCTAACCCATTTCTTGAATCCCAGCCCAGGGTCTTACCTGAAACCCATTTTCTGAGCTGTGGTTGTGAAGGGGTAACTGAAAAACTACCCTTCTGTTAACTTCATCATTTTGGATGACATTCTGTTACCTTTCCCCACACGGGACAACATTTAGCTCTGCAATTCATCTCATTTAAACTTTGGGAACTCTACGGAAAGAGCAAGTCACTAATCAACTTGAGAGCAGACAGAATCTGGCCTTTAGAAGGGGATGGAATGAAAATGGGAAAGCAGAGGATCTCTAGGGAGTTTAAAGTGTCTGTCAAACACACACCAAAGCTCCAGTTAAGTGGACTGCGGAAAGTTTAATCGGATGGCATTATCCCAAACTGAATTCATTTGCTAGTGTATAATGTTAATGAACCTCGGCTGCTCTTGCTGAAAATAGAGTATGAATGTGCATTATTTTGAGTGCATGCATTAGCCACCACTAGTTCCTTAATTAGTTTTACAAAGACTGTGTCTGGATGGAAAGGTTATGGAATGATAAGTGATAATGGACTCTTATTTTATTTGGTGATCTTCCCTAATTTTATGGAACATTAAAAGAACGGTAAAGAGAAATAACTTCTTTTCATCAGAAGTATCCATGTTGTGAGCAAAATGAAGCATGTATGTTTTCCACAAATGATCTGAAACTCTCAGACCCAGACAAGTTCAGCTTTGATGGAACTCCCTTTTCAAGGGACAATTTGCCTGCCAAAAAGGAGTGTATTTTTCATAAAGCCCTTGGAACCTGCCAGCTTCGCTGTAATCCACTCGACTGATGCTCCAGTTCTCTTTAAAGAGCAGATCTGCATCTAAACTGCTTCAGATGCAAGGACAAAGGAAACAGTGAAATTCCAAGAACTGAAAGCCATCAAGGGACTGGCAAATGCACTGACATCCATGAAAAGAAAAGGATCTGGAGCTACAGGGCAGGCTTTCATGGAGAAAGAGGGCTGATTATGGAAACACAAAAAAGGCCAGGGTCTTAGACAAAGACAGTGTCAGATTTCCTGCAGAAAATGGGAACAGTTCTTGAAAGAGGTTTTTTTACTAGCAAAGACCTGTGCATTTTTTAAGCCAGATTATGTAGCAGTGCTCACAAAAGCAGAGACAATGATCTACCTGAAACAGGAGATCCCAACTCTTACCATGGCGCAATCTCCTGACAAAGGGACTGAAAGATGCACCTCTTCCTTCCTGTCTCGTGACAGGGAACCCCATTATGTCCTTTATATCCACAGGCGAGGGAGAGATCACCCTTACCCTGACTTGGGTGAGCAGTGAATTCCCACCACCGTCTTCCTCCTGCCCCTTGCTGAAGGCTCGGTGTTGCTTTAGGGTTTGCTGAGGAGGGAGCAAGGAGCACTGAGCAAGCGCTGTTTGCTTTACCAAAGAGCCATCCACGCTCCGCAGCCAACATTTGAGGGTGGAAGCCAGGAGAGAAATCTGAACACAGGCTGTGATGGCATGGCCTAGAGTATGGGGACCATACGTGCAATGGGGCTCATCCATGCACAGAAGTAGAGCTGCACTGATCTCAAGTCTCTTTCAAAAATAGTTTCACTACAAGAGTTCAGAATGCAGACGCCCAAATACTGTCTTTAATCTAGTTTGTAGTGGTGCTTGCTCTCCCCAGAAAATTAGAGGCACAAACTACACCCACAGAAAGGTTTGTATGGATGTCCATGCATGCCCCACTTTCACAGAGCTATGTTTAAATCACATGGTTAGTTAAATAAGCCCAGCTTCCTGCATCAGGCAGGCATTAATCAGATCGCAGGGCTCTGCTGAGGAGGGCTGTGCTTCAGCCCATGCCTGTGGCGTGGCAGGATTTCCTTAAAACGCTGTGAAGAAATCATCCATTCCCTGTGCTTCCTCTCTGAGGATCTCACAGAAGCGGGGTGGGGTTGTCTCCATTGGCTATTGATTGTCCTGATGGAAAAGTTTAGATTAAAATTGTTGAAACTATTTTTTTATATAAAAAAAAAAGAAACCAAACAGTTCCCAGGCGGTGTCTCAGACTCATGAAAAGTTGGATGGTACCTTACCAAATAACACAACGATCATCAGCTTCCACTGACATGGCTTATGGATTGATAATGAATGACTTAATAAAATAGTAGTAGCCATTTCTGTTTGTATTAACCTCTTTTCTGCATGAGAGATCCTTGAGAACATTCTCATGCTAGAAATATGTGAAATTCAGGCCCATTTCCTCTGGTATGTTATAGCTGTTCTGTTCACATCCATGTCCTTCACCCTCATATACCTCTTTTACCTTCACTCCTTTTGCTATCCCTTCCTTATTGTGAACTCTTAATGAAGTAAACTGTGTTTTGACTGAACACATACAAAACTATGTAAATTTCTACGTTTATTCCACATAGTTGTGCCTCAACATAGTTGTGCAAGGCTTGATTTTGCTTGTAAGGGATCCATTTGCACACAAAGACTCTCCACGCCTTAGCTATTTTCCTTTGCTTTATTGCTTAGAATAAAATGTAAACACTGCAGTCCCTGCATGGTGGTGCATTTCATTGTATCTCATTTCCATACTTTGGGTTTGCTAGCAAGTCATACTCTGTGATTTATAGCAAAAGAAAAATATGAGACTAATCTGTCAGCCCTGTCATTGAAAAACTGACACATTATAATGTCTAGAGAATTGTCCCTAATCAAACAATTAGTTAAATTGCAGTGTATTTAATTATTGGTAAACTTACCAGACATTGTAGCACAGAGCAGTCAAAACCCCTTCAGAAATCATTTTTCCTTGGAAAGCTGTTTTCTTGTGTCAGGATAATATTTGCCATGTTCAAACTTCTCACCGTGGATTAGTAGAGTCTTTAATGTAGACGAGGATTACTGTATTATTCACAAACTTATTCAACAAATGCTGATGTCATGATGAATAGCAGCAGTATTTCCCTGAAAGTCTGGGATATAAATTAAACCCTGAGGGAGACTAATATCGTCCCAGGCTGTTCTGAAGATCATGAAGGGACAGTGAGGCTTACTTACATGCTCTTTCATTTCAACCAGAAATATAGTTTTTCAGAACACTAGAACCAATCTCTGACATAAGCTTTATACAAACTGTTTTTTTCTGCTCCTGTGAAGGATTCCTTTCCAAATAACCTGCTTTTTCTACCAAAAATGTTTCTGATCAGCTCCTGCTCACAATCATGTCCCAAACATATTTAAAGAAGGGAGGGGATGCACAGTATTGGCCACAAGAGAAAAAAACATCTGCAGCTGTATCTGTCAGCCAGGCGCAGAGCACCCTGAAATGCCCCGGCTACTCAAGAGTTTAGAGATGAATCATGGCCACCTGCAACTGGCAGAGAGGGAGAATGAAACTACCAGATTTAAGCACGAAGAGCCCTGCCGCAGGCTTGCATCCTTGCTCTCGTGGTTAGAAAAGAAGCCTTTTTATCAGCTGCCAGAAGACGGGTTTATTACTCCAGACAGAAACTCATCAGCCTTTCACTCCTAATTCAGGGCTTTAATAGAAGAGGAGAGAAGAAGGGTTGGAAATGGGAGATAAAATGAAAATCCCTTCTTAACTTCAAGTGATTAATACATAACATTTTACTGAGGTTTTTCCTGCTTCCACCTGTCAAGTAAAATGCCAGTGGGTAGTATCAGACAGAAGATGGATGCTTTCTCCCAGAGTGTAAGGACTGAGAACTGGGAGACACAGATTTAGTACTTCTTCATACCTGGCTACAGAACCTTCTGTGCTGCACTTTTTTGTCTTCTTTTGCCACACAATAAGGAATTACTGGCAGAGGAAGAGTGGAATTGCCCAAAACCCTCTCTGAGGATGACCACGGTGGGCCATCTCTGATACCTGATGCATACTTGGTTCTGGGTTGCTGTCCCAGGGACACAACAAGACCCAGCACCTAAAAGTTGAAGCAAGACACTGCAATAGAGTAAATAAGATCTTATTATCCTCAGATCAATACTGGGTGTCTTCCTAGCCATGTATCAGTCAAACATAAGTAGGTCAAACGCAAGGTGAATGGGTAAAATTTCATGTCTGTGACATATCTGAAGTAAAACTGTAGGATTTGATGTCCCTTCTGGCTTTAAGCTCAATAGGGTTGTACTGCAGTACTATGACTATAAAGTAGTCCTTGGTCAGAGCTTTTACATTATTTCATATAATACCACGGTCGCGCCCAAAGGACATGAGGAATTTGTCTTGACAGAGGAATTCAGTCCCTCAGGATCCTGTGTCTTAGTCCCTTCAGCAATATTTCTTTTCTGGAAAACAAATTTCATTTTCTAAATACTAAGTGCTCTACCTTTTTGGTGTGCAACGCTGAGAAGGAAGGAAACATCTGGAAATTTCATTTAACAAACTTAAGAAGTAAGACTGATTTTTGGGGCTGCATGTTCTCACTGGAACACCTCCAACTCCTTACTCAAGGCTCTTTTTGTCTCCTCAAGGGAAACATTGTAGCAGTACTGATGTCCTGATGGATTAGACAATTTCTTAATAATTAATGACAGTTTCCCTGTGCAGCTTGGTCAGCATCCCACGAAACAGCACAAAACAAATGAGGTAACAACAAAATAGTTCACCAGTAAGTAATGCAGGGCAAGAGCTCTGAGTCTTCTTTAGTTTTGCCATGCACCTTCAAATTCCTAGTGTGGGAAGCCTGTTTAGGATTGCATTTTTTTAAATAGGTCAATAAAGACCATCAGGCAAATGAGCTCAAAATTTTGCTGTCAATAATATCCCCTGAAGAACTGTAATTTATGTTCCTTGAGTGCAATATACTGTGACAACCCCGTAGAGACTTCGTCGCTGCGGTGTACCACCCACCCAGCAGATGCGTAGATGGGGTAGGGCTGACTGCCCACGAGGGAAGAGCCAAGCCTCTCCACAGGACAAGCCAGAGAAGCCTAACCTAAGTTACCCTAGGGAAAAACCTCTCCATTTCTCTCAGCTGAGTACATGGGGACTTAAGCTTAGCCTTCTGCCTGAAGAGCTGTTTGCAGATGCCTAAAGTGAATGTATCCCCAAGTCTCCACAGCCTGTAAAAGGCAAAGCACAGTCATCCTGCCCGTGCTGTGCTCAGGCCTCATCGCCACGGCTTCTGATCTCCTCCAGCAGCATCAGGGACTGATATGCAGATGAAGAGACATAATGCTGCCATCAGAGAGGCACTGCCTTATTAAATTATTAATGTGCTGCTGTTTTCCTGAATGTTACTGAGAAATTATTATTTGAAGAAATAATAAAGTATACTTTATACCTATATATATATATACACACACACACTTTATACTTTATATATATATAAATTATTAGGAAATATTTTCAGAAGCATCAGGTGTGGCTTCCCACAGACTTTGGCTATACATTTTCACTCTTGCATTTAATTATTTGAAAATATTATTCCATTCTTTATCATGAAGAACACTAGCCATATGGGATAACCAAGCACAGAGAAGTGTGGATCTGTTACTTACTGCAAAAGAAGAGCAAATTATAGATGAAACGGAAAAAGGTTGAAATATTTCATAGCTGCTTTGCTATACCTTCACAAAAAATAAACAAATAAGTGGAAACCAGGTATGTGGTCTTCTCTATTTTCACACAGAGTGAGAAGTGCAGGCCACATACAGATTAAATACTATGTAAGTAAGGTGGATAATTGAGTTTGGCAGGACCTGCAGAAATCTCTCCTACAGTGTTTAAGGAAATACTCAGATTTAAATATCTGGCCATAGGTTATCTTATATTTTCCTACAGTCTTTCCTGAGTATTCGCTATATAATGGAAGCAGAAGAAAATTACAACTATTGAAGTCATCATATCCATTTACCTCCTGCGCTGGGTAAACACATTAAAAAAAAAGTTGGATTTGGAAATATTTTTATTCTGTTGGAGCTTACAGCCTCATTCTTTACTTGTACAAAAAAATCAGTACTGGGATCTGTTTCAGCAGATCTAAACCTGGGAACAAATTCTGTGCTGAGTGAAAATATCTGTTAGCCCAGAGAAGCATGTGGCTGGAAACCAGTGCAGATTTGAGGCAGACCTCAAGTCAGAGTGCATATAAACTTCTTACGTTGTGATCAAGTCCAGCCCCAGTTTAGGATTAAGGTTATGAAATGCTAAAATTATGTAATCAGAAATGACGGCAGCAGATAATTTATCAAGCTGTTGGAGAAAGAGGGCTGTTCCAGCTAAATCAGATGTGTCTTTATTTTAAGTATTCTCCAAGCAGAACTAAAGGATCTCTAAATGGGAGAGGAGAGCAACAACCAAAAATTGAAGCTGCTAATAAAAAATAATAGCCTGAATCCTCAAGTATGGCTTAGCAAACTGCTGCTCTGAACAGAGTGAAACACCAGCAAATGTAACTCATCTTCTGTGTGCGAGAATATTCACCCAGAGCCAGGGCAGACTGCCTGACACCCAGCACCCAGGGACACCCAGTGCCAGAACATCTGTAAGGGCATGGGCAAAGCAACCTATGGAAACATATTCTAGTAGCATTAAGGCTACCTACCCTTCTCCAGCTCTGGATCCTGTGCTGATGGCAGCTCAGCCAGACCAGCAGATCTCCCAAAGAGCTTTTAGCATATTTTATTGCCCATGTGGATTGCAATTCTAGCTGGAAACTCTCTCACCTCACCACCTTTCTGGCCATGAGTAACCTACTAACAGGTCATGCTGGGTGACATACAGTCCCAGGCTTGGGCTGTGCAATGGGGACAGCCAGGCAACGCAAATGTGCAGGCTGTAGGAGGATGTCCAGCAGCAGCACAGTCAACACAACCAGCCTCATCACTTAAGGGAATGGGGGCCCTTCGGGGATGTCATCACCCTGTGACTGCAAACCAGGACTGGTGCTCTCAGTTCTTGGAGCCATGTCATACCGGTCTTGTGACTCTCAGCCCCTTGCACCTTTTGCTGTGTGACCACTAGAGCAGGAGGTTTGGCCACCCATCCTTTGCTAGTTTAGCAGTGAGTGAGGTATTTCCAATGAAGAGAGCTGCATTTTTTGCCTCTAAAAAGGTTTCTCAAATTCTCTTGTATCACAGGTGCATGCTTTGCCATCTCATGAATAAGTAAATGTGATCACTGATTAGACACCAGTAAGAATTTCATGATATTGTTCTAGCAAAACTTGGTGCCACCAACTTTCTGAAAGCATTGGGATGTTGTAAGCTTGGTAGGAGTTTGATTAAACTGTAAGTGAAAATGCTGAGCACTGCCACCAAAAAGCTCCCTGGAGCTGTAGTCCCAAGTAGCACTTAGTCACCTGCAGGTATTCTAATTAATCAGAATTACAGAATTTCTCAATCAGAATCAGAATTCCTTGTTCCTCAAGTAATACTCTGACTGACAGTCTTCAAACACAGGAGACAGAGAAGAGGCAGATCGCTCTGCAGATGGATGGACGGACGGACGGACGGATGGATGGACAGCAGTGAGGTGTTGCACTTAACCCTGAGGGTAGGTCCCATTCGTGGCTGTGGCTGTAAATAGGCTCGAGCTAGCTTTAAACCACTCAAGTATCATGAGTGCTACAGAAATCAATGGGGGCTGGGGAAACCCCCTGCGGAAATTAAGTATGCATTGCAGCTGTCAAGTAAACTATATATTGGGGCAACGCCTCCAATTACTCCTGATTTAGCTAGTTAAAAGGGTACAACTGTATGACCTGACAATTTTCACAGTCTAGGCATAATTAGGAAAAGAGGCCAGCTGGTAGGTATGATTTAAACACAGGTATCAGTTAAACCCATTCTGTATAAGAAGAGGGCAGTTCATGTGAGTCAGTTCTTTAATCTCTCCTTCACGCTTGCCATTTGCTCTCTGTTATGCATTCATCTCTGCAGTGCACTAAAATTTCATGCTCCAGTTCATCCAGCGTTTACCTTTCAAGTCTTGCCAGTTCTGCTGTAGCTGACTAAATTCATGGGTTCTTGAGGCTGTCCTTAGCATATTCCTGTTCTGGAGACAAATCCTGGTTGGTAGGTGCCGTCTCAGGATAGAAAAGGAGGTGAAGCACTGAACTAAATAGCATTGCCCCAACCTTTGCAATTTGCTGTAGCCTTCTTGTAATTGCTGTGCACTGCCTTTGGAGAGCTGCCAGCGCTGCTTTGCGAGCGGCTTTGCCTTGATTGATGGTTCTTGTGCTCTGCTCTCTGGGGCAGGAGATTCAGGCACATGTGCCCAGCAGTAACCAAAGGGGCTAAAGGGATTGATTCACATCATTTAACAGCCTTCCCCTTGGCTGACTCAGGAGTGATACTGAGAGGTTCGTAATATGGCTCTGCCCAGCCATCCCAACCCTGAATGATGCCAGTTCTGGCAAAAGGTTTGAAATTAGGGTCGTGGATTAGAGCTGGGGGGACGTTCCCAGGTTAGAAAGCCCTGCGGCAGATCCTGGAGGAGAAGAAATGGAAAGGTTCTATTGCTGTTCATCAGGCAGAATAATCACAGCCAGCAAGATGCAGACGACAAAGATGTGCCATGTTCCTATGTTCAGTAGGATACCTGCTTCATAATTAAAGACTTTCACAGCAATAAATATTGCACAGTGGATTTTATAGCAGTCTATAAAGAAGGACAAGGGCACTGTTTGCCTTCCAAGATCAGCTGGGAAGCCTGTACTTAGACAGAAAAGTTGTCTAACTGTGCCTGCTTTCTGGTTCCAACACCTAATGTCTCTGCCCCGAGGAGCTCGCTCACAAAATCAAAGCACTGATGGGACAAGGCATGGAGCAACAGCTGGGGAGAAGAAAACTGGATGCTCCCAGGATATTCGTAAGCATGTTGTTCTGTGAGCAATGAAGCCTGGTAGCCTACAAACCGGTGTTTCATGGCTGGATTCTCTAGTATTTATTAAGGCATATTTTTTTGTCTGAAGTCTTCCCCAAAGATTGCAATATTCATAATGACTCTTTCTTGTGTATATTCTCTGATGTCTACTTAGGGCTGTGCTCATACCGCAACCATTCCCCAATAAGAACACTAACAAGGTCTCCTTGCCTCCTACTCCTTGCCAGGCTACCTTCTGCTAAGAGGTTTGTCAGACATTAATTTCTTCAGGAACTCTTTCTATCATACGAAATGAAATAAAACTAAAACTGACCATTTGGGACATAAACTCAGAATTCGTTTACACAAGAATTCCTATGGAAAATTAGTTAAAAGCTGAAAGATGCAAAACATCTCAGATCCACTGAAAGTCAGCCTTACTTTCTCACTCTGCAGGACTCCTAAGGATTTCAAGTCTAGTAGGGCAGCCGTGGCTTGCTGTAATACCTGGCTTTATCCACCCTGTTTCTTTCAGTAGCTAGAGACTCTAAGCACTTGGGAACAGAGTCGGGTTTTTTAAGACACATCCACAAATGCCTGATGCAAAGGGATTCTCACTGGATTTTCTGGCTAGTATCACAGTCACATGAAGAAGAAAAATACCTGGACATTGAACAAAAATCCATGTCTTTTCAGTCACAAGATAAGGCCAAAAATAATTTTGCGTGTAGCTGGGGCAAAACAGAATTAGTACTTATGACCTTTTTATTTTATTTTATTTTTTAATTTTTTTTTTTACTTTATTTGCTACTCCCCCCTCCCTTAAAAAATAAAATCACTTAAAGATTTTGGAAAGTTTCTCTTTTTCTGGTTGTTTGAGAATTGCCTGGTATTGCCTCAGGTTAACAATAATCAGAATAGAGCATTCTGCAAATAAGCTCAGGAAACTTTCCCCAGGACATCTCTCAATCCGTCCTTTGTGGTCTAGTGTTTTCAGCTTCCCTGTCCGTGGCTCTGCATTAACGTGATTTATGTGGCTTTCGCTTGTCTTGGACAGGTGAACCCCCTTTGATCATCCATCACTGCTTTTCACTGAGTAACATGAGCAGCAGCAGCGTGTATCCTTGTGCTGTAAGAAATAATGTACTTTCTAATCCTTCATGGTGTTAATTCACCAGATAAACTCAACGAATTCCCGTCGGGACTCAAGGGTAGTCAACAGCAGCCTAGGGAAAGGGCTATGGTATGAAAAAGGACATTTCTTGTGTTGAATCCATGGCTGCACTGTGTAGATAATGTGAGTATTGCTTATTTAGCTGACAACAGTAATGAAGATTTTATTTTCTGCAGGCCAATATCAGCATGTGTTAGCACATCACTGCAGCAACTCTGGTTTCGGTTTGGGTTTTTTTTGGTTTGGGGGTTTTTGGAGGTTTGTTGTTGGTTTGTTGGGTTTGGGTTTTTTTCCAGAAAAACGTAACAGAATGGGCAGGTAGCATAAATATTGGCAGAAGCCAATACGGAATGGAGTTTAGGACAGGCAAAGGGAAAGATAAAGGAAAATCCATCCTGAGGACACTCCTGCTCCTGATTTCCCAGGATACGTGGTAACATAACAATTTTGGGCTCAGACACACATGGAGTAGGCTTGCTAACTACCCGTGCTGGTACACAGTTTGTAGAAATTGGATAATAATATGAGTTAGCCTAGCCCCAGAAAAAAGCAAGATAAATGTATGCAAATTTATCTAAAAACTACTACATAATGAGATCAGTATATCATTAATGCAGGAAGAAGCTTAAGACCTGTTTTGATTTCAGAAGAGTTGCTCCTGACACACACCACTGAAAGCCGTGTGTGGTGTTAAAACAGTCGAAGATAACTTTTCAAAGCTTCTGGAGGAATCCCTTGTGTTTTGTAACATAAAAATTACACCTTAAGTGAACTTCTGAAATCCCTGACAGAAAAAAAAGACCTTATTCTCCTTTCATTGCCACTAGTAGAATTACTCACAGTTTATCCTGATAAAAGAGATGAGAATAAATAAACCCAGGTTGTGCACTAACACTCTCCAAAGACTCATTAAGCTAATTGTGGCTTGTTCACAGGGGCCTGATTCCAGTCTCACCTCCCTGCCTCTACACCAGCATAGCCAGGGTCAGCAGAGTTTGTTTTATACGCCCAAAGCCAACATTAAGATAAGTCCTAAGGAAAAGTACACTATAACTGAAATGCAGCACAGCAGTAGTTTTAATACCACGACACTTCAGTTTGTTCCCCACGGATATGCAAGAATTGTAATGTATGCAAAGCACTCAGTGGGACCATATTTCCTCCGAAAATGTTTCTCACAGGAAGCCAAATTACGTTTCTTTATTCAACCCAGACTAGTTAAATTTGCATTTGCAAAATGAGTATCAATTTCTTTGTGATTTTTTGCTCCTCAGAGAGAGATTTCTTATGGTGTCACATTCCATCACATGCACAAATTCCCCACACAGAATTGCGGCTGTTTAGTTACCACAACCTTGTGCACACAGGCCAGTTACTCATCTAATGGAGAAACAGCATATATATTGTAAATATTAAACATGCAAACCTGGCATGCAAATATGAATGTTAGTCTGAAATTCAGGATCTGTCTCCACCGGTAATTTTAATGCAAATAAACAAAGGTGACCTACTTTAGCACATCAGCTCTTCCCTGATACAGGTGGTTCTTCCAAGATTTTCTTTTTGCTCTAGGTTAGAGTTTAATCTTCGTTACACAGGTGTGACTATGGATCTACTTAAACAACTTCAGCAGCTATCGCATTGATCCCAGTAAGAAGATTTGGACTGTACCGCCTTGCCCAACGTGTCAGAGTGGGCTTGTGACAGAGATGAAAAGAAAATCCATGAGTCCTGACGCACTCCCTGCTGTTCTCCTCCTTACGCAACACTTTGTTACATAAAACTTTTTCGGGAAAAAAAAAAAAAGGAGGGGGGGCAGAGAGATGGAAAAAAATAACATCTTTTTGGTTGTAAGCCAGTTTTCTGTATCAACATGGCAGTAGCGTGTGAAGTGAAGCAAGATTTCCTTATAGCACCATGTGACAAGGCTAATCAAAATAAACATCCAAAAAATAAAGAAATTAAGGATGAGGTAGCAGACTGTGGGGAGAGCAGATGGTTATTTAAAATAACAGCAAATTTTGCATGCTAACTGCAACTATAGCTCTTGTCACAAAACATAGTTGTTAATGGCAAAAGAGAAGGCAGAAACATCATCAGGGTATTTTGTGGGGTTGGTGAAAGCAGAAGGATGAAAAATATTTGGGAAAAGGGTATTTTCAGCTCTGCAAAATCTGCCCCAAATATCACGGCACCAGAGCAGCAGCAGGGGAAACACAAATGCAGTAGGTGGAAAGAACATCATATTGATCAAATTTGTCACACAACATAAAAGGTCTCTCACAAGCCCAGGGATCAGACACTGAGCTAAAGGAGAATCTTTTGTCTCCCCAGGGAAAGAAAACCACAAAATCTGTAGTTTACAGTAGTCTGAAACCCAGAAAAGAGGATCCAGTCGCTGAGAAAGGAGCTGGGAAACCAGGACTGCACTGACAGCTTAGCTCAAGTAGTGGTTCGACTCCAGCCACTAGCACAGTTCCCATCCCCATGCACAAATCCACAGCTTGAGTTCAAAGTCATGGGTTTAGCCACGGGTTTTGCTAATCCTGTCATTTTACAGGCCCCTACTATAACAAAGCGTTGTTGCCAAGACTCAGCCCCCATACAGGGCTGTTCAGCCACCGGATCGTGTAGAGGTGTCCCAGGTTATTTTATCTTAACCTGAGCTCTCAAGGGATGGGGCAGCAGCCATACCTGCCCTCCCAAGTACTTCTATCCCCTCTCGTGACGGCCACTCCAGCCGGGCGAGCGTCAGCCATGCAGCTCAGCGTTACTCCGAGTTCCTGCTGCATGTGGACTGCCCCGTGGTTTTGCTAGGATACATAGCGAAGAGAGGGGCAGATTACTGCTAGGCTGCAAATCACATTAAATAACAACATAAAAGCCAAAGATGGGTCCATTTAGAGACAGACAGGGGCATGAGCCAGTTCACAAACACACTTTGTAGCCCCCAAATTTGTACTCAGGTGGCTCAGACTCTGATTAGGAGCAAAACACTCACTCAGAGAGGCTACCACCACCTCAGAAGGGCTCCCAGTCATCCGAACATCTTCCATTCATTTTGCAGATGCCATTCCCTGGGCTGACTCCCTGAAAATTACTCTTGAATTGTGCCTGGTTTAAGGGGAAAAAAAAAAAGCAAACAATCTCCTCCTGACATGACTGTTGTGACAAACTGAACTGCAGGAATAAAAACTTCTCTCTGTACAAACTAACTGCTTGACAACTGTATGGGAAGGTGGGCGGGAGCAGGAGGGGAAGGTGGCTCAAAGCACCCGAAAAAATCCCTTTTTGTGTACTCCAGCCTGCAGCAGCTGCTGTGGGAAATGCTCTGGAATAGCAACCTCCCTCCGCACATCCCAAATGATGCTACAGCACCAACCCGTCTGCTCTTGGAGACCTGATCTTCAAATGTTCCGCAATCAATAGGAGCTCCGGGTCTGAATAACAAGGCAACGAAGAGTTTAGCTACACGGTCATCTCCGACCAGGCCACGGTTCACCCCAGACTGAGGACAAGACACTTCACTGAAGACCATACCCAGATTACCCCCTCCTCCCTAGCCCCATGTTCCCTATGCCTAAGCCTTCCACACTGATCTCCGAGTCTTTCCTAGTGAATTGTAAAATAATGCGTCTTTCTAGTTCTACAGGAGGGACTCCAGGAAGGAGGGGTGGCAGGCGTTTCAACTTGCATCGCCACAGCAAAATGGGCAGCTATCAATATGAAAAAAAATCCTTAGATTTAAACTCACACTTGTTTCACGCTGACTGGCCCCTGCCAAGTGCATTCCCCCGTGCAGGCAGCACCATGCATGCCAGCTGCTTTCAAGGGCAGTATGTCCACCAGCATGTTCTTTTTTACAAATTCGAAGTTAAATATGTTGCTGGAATCTCAGGTAAAAACAGGCAGATGCAGCTTCTGAGAAAGAGAGGGTGCTGCCAACCAGCTGCCAAGCAGCATCTTGGGTGTCTCAGGTTCAATGCAGGGGACCTGGGATCCTCTGCCTGCAATTTCTCTCTGTCCTGGCATGTGCAATTTTCCCAGTGTTATCTCTGTTAACTGTGAATTCACAGAATCACAGAATCGTATAGGTTGGAAAAGACCTTTAAGATCATCAGTTTACGGTTGGACTCGATGATCTTAAAGGTCTTTTCCAACCTATACGATTCTGTGATTCTGTGATCCTGTGATCAAGTCCAACTGTAAACCTAACGCTACCAAGCCCACCACTACACCATGTCCCTAAGCGCCTCATCCAAATGGCTTTTAAATACCCCCAAGGATGGCGACTCAACCACTTCCCTGCGCAGCCTGGTCCAATGCTTGACAACGCTTTCAGTGAAGTAAAATTTCCTAATATCCAATCTAAACCTCCCCTGGTGCAACTTGAGGCCACTTCCTCTCATCCTATCACTTGGTACATGGGAGAAGAGACCGACCCCACCTCTCTACACCCTCCTTTCAGGTTGTTGTAGGGAGCGATAAGGTCTCCCCTCAGCCTCCTTCTCTCCAGGCTGCACAACCCCCGGTCCCTCAGCCGCTCCCCATCAGCCTTGTGCTCCAGACCCTTCCCCAGCTCCGTTGCCCTTCTCTGGACACGCTCCAGCCCCTCAATGTCTCTCTTGGAGTGAGGGGCCCAACACTGAACACAGCATTCGAGGTGCGGCCTCACCAGTGCCCAGTACAGGGGCACGATCACTGCCCTACTCCTGCTGGCCACGCTATTGCTGATACAAGCCAGGACGCCATTGGCCACCTTGGCCACCTGGGCACACTGCTGGCTCATATTCAGGCGGCTGTCAACCAACACCACCAGGTCCTTCTCTGCCGGGCAGCTTTCCAGCCACTCTTCCCCAAGCCTGTAGTGTTGCAGGGGGTTGCTGTGGCCCAAGTGCAGGACGCGGCACTGAGCCTTGTTGAACCCCATACAATTGACCTCAGCCCATCGATCCAGCCTGTCCAGGTCCCTCTGCAGAGCCTTCCTCCCCTCAAGCAGATCAACACTCCCGCCCAGCTTGGTGTAATCTGCAAATTTACTGAGGGTGCACTCGATCCCTTCATCCAGATCATTGATAAAGATATTAAACAGAACTGGCCCCAACACAGAGCCCTGGGGAACATCACTTGTGACCAGCCACCAACTGGATTTAACTCTGTTCACTACCACTCTTTGGGCCCGGCCATCCAGCCAGTTCTTTACCCAGCGAAGAGTACACCCGTCCAAGCCATGAGCAGCCAGTTTCTCCAGGAGAATGCTGTGGGAAACAGTGTCAAAGGCTTTACTGAAGTCTAGGTCTAGTCTAGTCTAGTCTACTGAATTCATTGCTGACCCTCTGGCAAGGAGTGCCAGCAGGTTGCTATTGTACCACCACCCTGTCCCCTGGGACCAGCCACCCAAGTGGGCTCAGCCGAGCAACCATATCAACTCAACAAAAGACCTCTATGCTTTTATAAGTTCACAGAAAATACCCGTTTCCTCCTGAGCTGCTAACTCTAAACCGCTTTTTACTGTGAATCCCCCTTTAAGGCTGAATAATAAAAATAATAATCAGAAATTGCAGACAAATTGCTTCCTCTCTACAGTTAAAACTTTCAGAAGTAAGCTGTCAGCACATTGAAAGAATGGAAAGCAGCCGGCTCTGCTCTGCACTATTAAGTGTTTTTAGCACACCAGACACTTTAGGATCTTGGCACAGTGAGCAATAAATGCAGAAGAAGCATCTTTTCCGTCTCCTGCAGAGGAGGGGGAAGTAGAGGGACATATTCTAAAGCCTCAAAAGCTGGAGATGACAGTGACATAGAGGATGCAGCTGTACGCTTTTTCCAAGGATGCCGGGTTTCCATGGCATTCACACCACACATCATCTGCTGTTTTGTTGGTCATGTGTGGTACCCACCCCGGTCTGGCCTTCTGGATGTGGGAAACCCTGCCAAGCACGTGTACATTTTAAAGACATAGATACAGCAACACAGCCCTTTCCCTGAGACCTGAGCGCTGACTTTGTAATTGTATCTATCAGAAAGGGGGGAATTGCCAGTTTGGATCGCTCTCAAGGTCCGTTTACTCCACTCGCCTTCTCTGACAGCAGCAGCACCAGATGCTTTGGAAGAAAGTGAAAAAAGTCCCCTGAGTACTGCAAGCTGGGCAATGCCCTCAGATCTGGGAAGGCATCATCTGCCTTATTGTCTGCATTTTCCTATCCTTCCAGCTGGTTTTCTGCCCTAATGGAAATGTTTGTGTTTTCCATGGCTGTGAGACAGCTTTTCTAGGAGTTATTTCACTCCTTCAGCAAAAAAATAGCGTTCCTGAGTTTTCTGTTGAATGGAAGCTTCAGATCTGTTGCATCAGGCTTCTCCTTACTCAGATACATCTTGGTTCTTGTCTCACACAACTTCCTACTTAAAAATACATTTAGCAGCTATCTCAGCAACAGAAAGGACAAAGGCAAAGGCTTACTGCCTGCCTAGAAACACAGGATTTTTCATCTGTCTCTCTTGATAAACTCCTGCACCTGAATAGCAAATGAAATTAAAGCATTTTTCTAATTCTCTTCCTCCTAACTGACCATCCTTGCAAGAATTAACTGTGTGGATGCTCACAGTATTCAAGGTCATGGTCTGTTCAAAGGTGCTTTCTGAAGAGAAAGGAAAGTTTTGCTGAGAGTTTCAGTTCCTGGTGACTGGACTTTACACAAGATCCTTCTGCAGCATTATCTAGATAAATTATAACTCAAAATTTCCTCAGAAGTCGTGCATCTTTGTACTGGCTTTGTACACTTAAACTCTCTGATATTATGCAACCATTTTATACCAACCCTCATCAGCACAGTATCTGAACACCTCCCACATAAAAACTGAGAGTGAATGAAAACTTCAGTTAATTCTTTGTGTTTCTTGCACATTGGGGTAAAACTTTAGCTTTGATGGGGGTTTTATTTTTTTTTCTGATGTCACTATTTCTTCTTCATTTAATATTGCTTAATTAAAAGGGATTTATTGAGTAGAAATGTTGTTTCCTAAAGCTGGGACCCAGGGCAGGATAAATCGCATCACCAGCAGACAGAAGAAGGATATTGCCAGGGTTATGGTACACAGGTGGGAAAAAGATGCTGGTAATCCAGAGCAGAATCCCAGAACCGCAGCTCGTAAGGTAGTCGAGCACAGGTAGAAGGACCCAGGACAAACAGCGGTATGGAAAGCTTTAGGAGAGCTGACAGAGACAGTGTTAGATGCACTCAGGAGGCCCTGTCTCCTCTGTGTCACGGGCAGATGTGGTGCGTCACCATACTGCTGTTGGGGAAGCAGAGCTATAGATACATATATATGTATCCTAATACTCAATTTTCTAGTTCCTGCCAGAGCATTTGACTAGAGCTTTTTAGTCTGTTTAATTCAGTTTTGCAAATATATCCTACCTCAGTGGTCTAGTGAAACAAAAGGTTATAGCTTTCTTCATCGCCGAAGGCCTTGAAATTCAGCACAGCAAGTTCATTACGGAATCAATTTATCAGATTACATTACAGTCCTTCAGATTTAAAAAACGGACACCTGGTGAGCTTCTATATTACATTTCCAAAACTTCTTGCATTCAGCAGCATTTTCAATAAGTTTCTTTGCAAATTAATTGGCAGTGTGATTAAATTCTTATTCAGGTACTCTATACAACGATTCAAGCACCCATGTGAACATGTAATGAAACATAAGATTAGACTCACTATAGAAGCAGAATGGGAACAGTGACTGGCAATGTTTGCTTGGATTTTTTCTTTTGAAATTAAAGTTCTTGCTGGGTTCTACTACACAAAAAATTACACATCTATGCCTCTAATACCCTAATAAACATTTGCTTTGCAAAACATCCGGACTTGAAGGTTAAATTATTAAGTACAACCCCAGAAGATATAATGGAGACTTCTGCCATGTTTACAGGCTTTGATTTTCTTTTGAAAAATAGGAAGTCTTTCCACCTAATGTTTTCTGTCTGCAGGCCCCAGGCTTGCTCAGTGAAGCACCAGCCAGGTCACAGGTAACCTTCAGGTTATTTTCAAACCATGTGGCCTCAACAGAGCTATGTACTTAAAATATCTACAAAACATTGTTTTTCCCTCTACCTACATGGCCTGAAAAAAAGAAGGAACTCACCAAGAAACAAATTCCCCTGCCCACTGTCTAGATTTGTTGAGTTCCTCCTGCTCAGTGCCACCTCTCCCACCCATCCCAGGAACCATGAGGACCAGAACCAGCAGGATTTTCTGAAGGGAAGCGCCCAAGTCATTCATGGGACAGGGGAGAGGTCCATCCTTTTTGCTCAGGTGGGAGGCTCTACAGCTCCAATTCCCCCTCTCCTTTTGCTTTGCCACTTCACAAGTCCTCCCCATAATTTGTGGCTTAGCAGGTATCATTCTGCGCCTGCTTACAGAAAGATATGCAAAAATACCTCATGTCCTCTGGCTGTAAATGAAATCACCTGCTCTGCAGACACCTTCCTTGTAAACAGCCTGATCAACAGTGCACAAACGCCTATGGAAAGTCTTCACCAGTTTCACTAAATCCCAAGCTTGGATGTGGCTCTTTCTTCTGGAACATGCCAAAAATACCACAAAGCATCACCAGCACTTCTAATACCACAAAGCATCACCAGCACTTCTGTACCAGCCCTGATGGCAGTGTAAATGCAGATAACAATCGGCAGTCTCAGACTACGCAATAAAACCAAGTGATGTTAACTGCCCATTAAGCCTGATGAGCGGTACTTATCTTCTCGATTAAGGGCGTAATAAAGTAGATTCGGATTTGATGATTGCAACTGTTGTTGCTGCAGAGCTCAGGTGCCAGGCCTGAGCAAAGCCTCCTTGTTTTCATCTCCTGGCACCTGAACTGGAAACATTTTCCCTGCTCTCTTTCTTGCTGCCCACCAGTTTCACCCAGGCACCGCAGGCATCACGGAGCTGCTGCCACTGATGCCACCCAGTACGACCCATAGTAAGCACATGCAGAACTGCTGTTGCCATGCCAGGGCTTCAGATTTTCCTAATGAGTTGATTCCAGTGCAAAGTTGCTATCATTAAAGCCTGTTATTTTCACAACACATCCACACAGGGCGCTTTGTCATTTCCCTCTGTATACTACACTGCTGTTATCTCAGTGCTGTGCCTGTCTGATTCACACGAGTGCTGGTGTGTAGTTTGTTACAGGGACAGAGAATGCAAAATCAATATCTAGGAGGGCTTTATAACTGAAACAGAAACATGTTTTCGGCAGAGGAATGGATGAGAGATAAGAATGAAAATGGAGCTGTGGGAATACCTGAATCCTGCCCCACTTGGATATTTAGTGTGGTATTAAAAAAGGCAGTTATGGGTTTTCTTCTGTTAGTTCATTTGTGAAAGACGGAGGTGCTCTTATCTCTGAAGCCTCTGAAGGTCCTCTATTAGTCTGTTATTACACATTTTTAATTATTACAAATTATTATTAAAACCTGTAAGGAGGCTTTGTTCTCTACAACTTGTTTGTGGTAAAAACTGGAGAAGGCAGAGGTTCATTCCTGATTTCAGTGACACTTTAGAACAGGCTCCTACCAGTAACACTCCAGTGGGACCAGGAATACAATCCAGTGCCATGGGATAATTTGTAATAACTCAGAATCCAGACCCCGCTCTTCCCAGGCGAGTGGCTCCTGAAACAAGTCTCCTCCAAGCAGGTTTGTCACCTCTTGTGGCCGCTCATTTGGAAAACCCTTGCAGCTCTCAGATAAACCAATTACAAGAAGCTCTGATGCCCTTTTTAATAAGGAATCACTTAGCAATGGTGGGAACACAGCACCTGCTGCCCATCACACACCATGCAGGAAAAGGAGGGGGCAACAGCCACCTCCAAATTCACACAAGTCCCAGTTGTACCCATCAGCCAGGCAAGGCGTGAGGAGCCGGTCCGGAGGCAGGGAGCCCTGAGAACTGGACAGCCCGCTGCTACAGAAACAACGGCACCTCTGGGGGCTGTTTCCACATGGCCGCTAATGCTACAAAGGGGACTACAGTAAGTGGTTTGCATGTAAAACAGCAATCACAGGCAGTTCCACTCAAATGCTGTGAAACCAAATATTTTCCACTTATGATTACAGCCCATAATGGCATTTCCTAAAGGATTTTACTGTGCTGCTGACACAGACCAGAAGTGAATAGGATAGTCCCAGGAAAGCCTGATGTCCATGGGCTGCTGGAAATTATTTATACTAAATGGTTCTGAAGAATACTGAATAGCCTGTTCTCCTTCTGCAGAAACTAGGCAGGAGCTCACCTCCGGCATGACTTGGCTACCTCTCTTCGTCTTGCTGTGCCCCTCCACACGCAGCTCAGAGAAACAGAAGAGTATTCAGGCAAAAAATTCTGACAAACTTAGTCACAGACTTACATTTAAGGATGTGTGGGATTAATTATATAGGAAAGGTTATACATCAGGAGTCGGAGGTCTGGGGTTTTACGGTGAGAAGAAAATCACAGAAAATCAGAAAACTTGTTTTCATTACAGTGGCGAAGCATAGCGTGTAATCATCATTTTTACTGCACTTCATCAGTGCCAAGAAGGTTGACACTAGCACCCCTCTTGCAGCTTCTGTTTCAAGAAGCTGGGCATAGGGCTGCCAGGCAAACTCACCCCTGCCATTTAAACTCACCCAGCACCATTACTGCCGCTCCTTCTACACCTCCAACAACATCGCTTCTTTTCTGCCAAAGGTGCTCTTTTGCTTTATGAGAAGTTTAAGAAAGCTGTGTACAGAGACTAAACTCCCACTCCAAGTTCACTTCTGAAACTGTTTATTTCTATAGATCAGACATTTTAAGCATGTTGTTTGCTGCTTAAAACAGTTTTACTTCAAACACTTCCAGCTATATAAGTGTTATCTCTGTGCCAGTATTTCTTCCTAGAGGTAGATGTAAGCACGAGGACTAACATCAGATCTTCTCTGACGTTAGAGAAATTTGACTCCAAACCCAACTGCCTGACTAAAATCTATTCTAGCAAGAATATAAACCAGAGTACAATTCCAGATTATAATCCAGTAAACTAGGTATTTGGACTTGTACCTCAGATTACCTTTTGCACTTCAGTCTCATCCCTTAAAATCAGTGAACAATTGTATTTGCTGAATATAAGGTAGTCACAGTGGATGGCGACTGAAGACACGTAACAGGGTATACTAAAAAAAATCTTTGGTCTGGATTGATTTGACAGTTCATGGTCCTCAGAGTGGGGGAGTGGTAACCTCTGAAAAGATTAGGGAACTAAAACATTCAGGCTAGAAAGCATTACTCCTCTGCTCTATCGTGTACAATAATATCACAGAAGGGGCAAGTACAAATAAATTCAAAGATATGGAATTGGTGTTAGTAGTGCTAATTCCTCAGCCACAAGAGAAACAGTGTCACGGAAGGCAAGGGAAGAAATGCTGTGAGAACTTTAAAATGCACTGAATTTCAGGGGGTGTAATGCAGGTATCCAACCACCCAGTATCATCAGCAGGGCTGCACTTAACTGCTTGACCGTTCTTAAAGAAAACTACTTTTGCATTACAAAGTCAGAGCTATGTTTAATTACTTGTAAAGTTACACCGAATTTTGAAAGGAAGAAACTCTCAGAGTGTACCAAGAAGCCAAGTAATTATCCTGCATTAATCTTTGGTTGCCCCCATTCCTTAAGATGACTTGAATTTGTAAGCTGTGTGAGCTCTGAAGTCTATGTAACCACTGGGTCAAGCCACGGGGATTGCAGAGAGTTTTCATTCTGAGGCTGAAAGCAAATGCACAAAAAAATAATGATGATTCTGAAGAACATTCAGGTTTCCAGCTGTTGACACCAACAGAGCTTATAAAGCAGCAAAAAGACAGCTGCTTCCATCAAAAAACATCAATTTGAGATCTGATGCTAGATCCCACTTATCTTAATTATAACCTTTCATTAACCGTCTAAAGGGAAAACCAATTTTAATATAGTATCTCTTGGCAGAAGACCTAATTGAAGAGTAAATTGAGGAAAAAATTCAGACTCACAATGCAGTTAATAGTCATAATGAAAAGCTTCTTCCCTCAGCTGTCCTCTCGTTATAATAGGTCACAAAGTTTTAAAATTACATTATCTTCAATGATCGGTCATTTTTTGCAATGTAAATAGCAATTGTTGTTCCAAACTGAAAATTAAAATGTAGGGTTTGGTGACAGAAGACGTTTCTTATATTAGGACATATCATAGATAATAATATTACCTCTTAACAGGGTTTTTAACATTTTTATTGTCACGTCTTCTTAGATGTTTGAGGAATATGGCAATTTAAACCTCTTGGACAACCCTTGCCCTGTTGTGAATCCACTGAAAGGAACCTGCTCCCAGTGCTCTCCACGTGGGAGGGTTTCCTCTCTCATGCACGTTGAAGGGTGTTTTGCAAGGGAGCTGGACTTGGGTATGAAACTCCCCAAAAGAGCAAATATCTAAGTCTGAGGGTCTGAATTAGATCTGCCTGTAATGAATAAAAAGAGGATAAACAAAAAAAGCATTGTGTAAAACAAGTAGCTACATGGTATAAGTCGTACGGCCATACAGACACAGCATCTTTCTGTTTGCACCACTGTGAATCAGGAGTGATTCCAGTGACTGAACTTAGTAGATTTAGTTCAGTGTCATAAAACAAGCCATCATCCTCATGTCTAAGTGTCTGTTGTTTAAAGCACTGTCTGTCTGTAACTAAAGAGTAAAGGGAGCAGTGCACATTCTGTATTCATTGTTCCAGGAAATTTGTGGTTTTCATTTTCTGGAAATATGTTTGTCAACAAACTTCCTATTACAAATCCGAATATTACCCGTATTAGAACCAGGAGCTTCAAACAGCTGCTGTCAGAATTCATTTTATAAATTGGTCTGGAAGAGAAGTATAAAGACACCTGATCAGCAATCCTATCTAATAAAACTGCTTCGAAGAGCAGAGTTTTGCATGAGCCCGCCTTGATCATGGTGAGAGCAAATAGAAACTGTTCTGAATTTGAACAAATTAGAAACAATCCCATCAGGGCACAGAGATAAGGTAATATACAGATATGAATTGCAGCAATAAAAGATAAAGTGGAAAATGAGATAAGATTGTCTTTCTTAACAACTCAACTAACTTAATCCAAGAAGAATAACTTAAAAAATTCAAAGTGGTGAATGCAGCTTATTATGTTCTTGGGTTCCCCTTCCAGAACAGACTGTAGATATAGAGGAAAATTCATCAGCTCTCCCTAACTTCTCCACCTGTATTGAAGATAAATTACACTTCCACACATGGGTACATAAACAGCTACACAAAAGAGCTCCACACCTGAAGCTCTTTTCTAAGGGTGGAAAGATTCCCGTTTCATCCCACCTTTGATCACGGAGAATGTTCAGACAGAATCAATCAGATTCGCCTTCAATGGAGAGAAATTAAATGAATGTAGTAGCAAGACTCTTTAAAACACCTTTAAAAACCGCTATACACACAATGGGGAGAAACTGCCACTTTCCGTGTTGTGCCCGTGTTTGAAAGCCGCCACAGATCATTGCAGCTGGACACTGTCAGAAAGGCAGTAGCAGATTAAATGTTGTCCTGTGCAAGAGCAGAGCTTCTGAAATTATAATACCATCAAAATCACCTCTGAGGATGACAGTTTGGCAGCTGTATAAGGACAGCAGTCATGTTAGACCCAGGGCTAACGCTACATCCCTGTTTCTATCACTTTCACCGATGAAAAATCCTTCCCATTAAAAAAAAAATAATTATGAGACTAGATTAAAGGGGATCATTTAACAAAGGCAGTGAATGACCCAGCATTTTAAATTTGCTGCAAACATTCTTTTTTCCACCTCTCATTTTAGGTCTTTCTCTTCTTTGGCTATTGAGCATTTGGTCTTCAGGCTAAGAAGTAAAAGGGAGGACAGCAGAACCAGATATAGGGAAAAAATGACAGCATGAGAAAGGCCAGCATAAAAGGGAATTTCTGAGAAACTCAGATGATAAGTAGATTTGGTGGAAGGTTCTTGCACTCAAGAGAGCTGGATGATTTTGTCCTCTGACCAAGGTCAGGTGGCTCTTCTAAGGTCAGACGACTTCTCCTTAAAGCATCAAACAAAACATTGGTAGATGCAAGTTCTCTTCTAAACTTACCACAGTTGTAAATATTTTCTAGTGGAGACTTATTCATTCAAATGAAAAATTGTGGTGATTATGTTTAACATCACCAAAAGTAGAGAGCACTTCAGGTAATAGCTTCCAGGGAGGGCAAATAAAACACTGGGAATAAAGCCATCTTTTTAATCTTGTAAATATTTATTATCATCGCATGAACAATGCAGAATTCTGGTGTGCAATGTTAATAGGACCCATTATAGTTCACCTGAGCCCCAAATTTCCTCCTGTTAAAGCAAAACGGATTTTTTTTGTTCTTATTATTTTCTTAAAGTACATTGTACTCTATTATATGGTAAGATGTGTATGGATTCCAAATGAACTTTCATCTGCTTCTAACAGTGAATAAAAAAACTTCTGAAAGTCAGAAAAATAATGTGATTAAATAATTCCTATCTCAGGACTGCTAGTGAACCTAGGGCCTAATTTAGTGTCTCCAAAGTTGCTGCAAAAAAACCCCTTCGATTTTTTTAGGTTTTGATATCTCTTAGCAGCAAAGAGAGCTGGGAAAAGAGCTGTGTTCTGAAACACTTGGAGTTAGCTCTGACGTATAGTAGGTTTGGCAAATATAAATTAAAGACATCACATTTTCCTTCACAGGTATACAGTCTCTAAAATATAAAGTGCTGTCATGGTTTAACCCCAGCTGGCAACTAAGCCCCCCCAGCCGCTCACTCACTCCCCCCTGGTGGGATGGGGGAGAGATTCAGAAGAGTAAAAGTGAGGAAACTCGAGGGTTGAGATAAAGACAGTTTAATAGGGAAAGCAAAAGCCGCGCACGCAAGCAAAGCAAAGCAAGGAATTCCTTCACTCCTTCCCATGGGCAGGCAGGTGTTCAGCCATCTCCAGGACAGCAGGGCTCCATCACGCCTAACGGTGACTTGGGAAGACAAACGGCATCGCTCTGAACATTGTCCCCTTCCTCCTTCTTCCCCCAGCTTTCTATGCTGAGCATGATGCCATGTGGTGTGGGATGTCCCTTTGGGCAGTTGGGGTCAGCTGTCCGAGCCATGTCCCCTCCCAGCTCCTTGTGCCCCCCCAGCCCACTCGCTGGTGGGGTGGGGTGAGGAGCAGCAAAGGCCTTGACTCTGTGTCAGCACTGCTCAGCAATAACGAAAACATCCCTGGGTTATCAACACTGTTTCCAGCACAAATCCAAACGATAGCCCCATACTAGCCAGCATGAAGAAAATTAACGCCATCCCAGCCAAAACCAGCACAAGTGCACAGATACCTGATCTGAGGCACGCGAGTTAACAAATCGTCCCTCAACCAAGATGACATTAGTAGTTAATAAATGCACTGATTTTGTGTGAATGGTCAGCTTTGCCTCTATCCCATCCAGCCAGATCGAGACAACTTGGCAAATCTGAAAACTAGCCAGTGAAGGAAGATTAGAAAAAAGGAGGACTTTTATCCTCCCTAATTCTTTTGACCATGCAGTAGCATCTCTACTGTGCTAAAGGACCTCCAGGGCCTAAGACTTACAGATAGGTATAAAGTGGTTGGGGAATCACAGAGCTCTGACATTCCCTAGGATATTCTTAAATTACTTCTCCAGCTCCAAGAGGACAATCTGTAGCAAATGCTGCTTCTCTACCTTCCACTCCTAATGGCTTCCTAAGGGAGCCATTTTAGTCTTTAAGAAGAGTTTAAAGTCTTCTGAAGCCCGGAGAAAGACCCCCACAGACATCAGTACATTCTGTATCAGCACTTCCTTTGGACAGTGGAAGTCCTTTTCTAATGGGAATGTAAGAAAAGCGTGAGTAATTGAGATCATCAGCAGAGATGGTTATAACAATGGGATAAGAGCAAGAGGTACTTGATAACTCTTACATGGACTGGAGGGTGAGTCAGTAGCACCAGGATGTGTAGGTGGGATCCAAAGCCAGCCAAAGCATTGTGTGCACCTGAGTACCAGTCTCTCATGCCTCACCTTCCTGTTCCAGTCTATAAAGAAATAGTTAGCGAGCTTTTAAAAGTATGGCCCCCAACACACATGATAAAATCAAAATAGATATTTTCTTTCTAAGTTTCTCACATAGTTAAACGGTGAAGTTGCCTATTATGAAAGAAATTGGGGCCTTCCTACCATTTAGAAAATTGCTTAAATTTGATACTTTACTTCTGATATTGTGCCAAGGAGCATAAAGCCAGCATGAATGGCTGAGGCAATTGAGAAATCCTGAACAGGAGGAGAAGCTCTGTCTCTTTCCAAAAAGCTTACAGTCGCAGCTTGCTGGGAAAAGCTGTGAAACGTGCTAACTGGCTTTGTCGCTACCGTGATTATGCAAAGTAGATGATAGTAATAGCGCTGCCCTGCCATCACTTACAATGGCATCTGCTCTCTTTCAATTTTATGTAATTTTCATTGAATTTAGGCCCGTCAGGTTGCCCTGCCATAGGCTTCATGTGAAAATGAGATCCTTATTCTAAGCAACTGATGCAGTTGAAGAAATGGGAAGTGTTAAGGCTGCTATCCATTATGTAAAGGGAGGAAGATTATTCCAAAAATGCAGAGATAAAATCTATTTAAATGTGCAAGTTTTCAGTTACTTCCATTCCAGAAAAAATTGAGGCTATTCTAACTAAGAGGTCTGTATATCACAGCTGGCCTCAGAATACTCTAACATATGTGTTCAGATGGGAATTATGATATACACGTAAAATTGCTTACAGACCCGACCCAGCAAAGAATGCCTTCTGACAGGAATCTGGGTTGGAGTTTGGAGTGAACGCTCACTTCTGCTAGCTTGAAATAGCAACTTCGGGGCAGAGGCTACTGAGCGAAATAACTAATGGATAAAGCAAGACCAGTAATTTAAAGATGGACAGTGACCTTAGCAAAGTAGTAGAGCACATTGGCCAAGTCAGCCTGTATCAAGCCACTATAAATTCCTCCAACACCAGAGTTTAATTATGTAGTGCTCCTAGTAGGAAACAGTGCAGCAGGTGGTAATTAGAATTTTGGAGTGCAGTAGAGAACTGCTGATCCAGTGGGCAGGTTTATCTAACTAAGTCTCTCATGAAGGTAACATACATAATTTGCCAAACTTCTTAAGCAATAGTTCATTGGCATCATTGACTTTTACATCAACTTATATCATCTCTGTACAGTTTAAAAAATCACTGAGTTATGGTATACAAGGAGCAATGCACTGAAATAAAGTTGTGCCTGCTGAATCAGAAAACAAACAGTGGCTCAGTGTATCAGCCCATAACAAAAAGAATTGCACATATTACCTTGGTAGTATTGTTAGCTGTATCTGTTCCTTTTACAGGAACAGATTTATATATATTTATATATATTTATATTTTTATATAGTCATGTCAGTCACGACAGTGTTGTCTACAGCCTTTCTTTAAACCTGTTTATTTATTGGAGGTTTTTTTTCCTCCTGAGATGCCCTAGGCATGCACATGGTGAAAACTGACATTTTGTTGGCTATGAAGATGGAAACACTTCCATGCTTCAGATCTAATCCAAATACTTTAAATTACTGATATAGTTACTTCGGCATTTTTGTGCTGTTTTAGAAGGAATAACTGGCTTTGAAATATGTGGTGTAAATTGCAACCAAAAAAGTAAGAGTCGCAGGCCTGAAATATAGTAACCAACTGTCTCCTGTCTCTTCTTACAGGTGTCTCCTAAACTGCCAAATAAATAGAAACAAGAATACAGTCTATGTGAAATTCCACCTTCACTGAAATCAATGGATTTTTTTCCCCTTTCATTAACACTTAAGCATAAGACAACTATTTTTTTTTTTTTAAGTTGCTCTGTTTTAGGATTATTAAAGATAGTGGTGGATTCACTGAAAACAGTGAAGGACAAAACTCAGAGACTTTAGGCAACACCACTCGAAGTTGCTCCTGATCCAGGACAGTACCATCGGTCTGGTTGAAGGCAAACTCCAACCCATGCTAAGAGCATCTCCTACCAATAGAACTGCAAATATACTGATGATTTCTGAGAATCCAATTTCTTCTCCATGTGATGGACTTCACTCCATGCCCAGCAAGGAATTTGGCTCAACAGATAAAGCTCCATCATCAGATATGTTGGTTTATCAAACATTCCCTACTGTGAGTAATTACATTCTTTGTACATGAGGATAAACCCTGAATTATACAGTGCTGGTTTGGTTCTGTAAATCAAACGCAGGCTTGAAATTTTGGAATCGAAACTGAAGTGTTTGTAAAACAAAACAGGAGACAGGACAGGCCTGTTTTCCGTGACTAATGAGGAAAAAAGATCCTGTTACTAGCACTTTGTGGACTCTCTTGTTTCAGAGACATGCTGAATCTAGAGACATATTTCTACACATCAGACAAGTTCAGGCGTTCTTTGACAAGTTACTTGGCTTACTCCTGGATGGTGCTACTGACTTATCATCATCGCAAGCCAAATTTCAAACTATCCTGTTGTTTCCACAGCTTTCTGTAACAGCAGCACTGCCTGGCTGGCTGCAGCCGCAGTTTGTTCCTAACACATGACTCTTTGCCAATGCACAGGATCCATACTAGGAAGCAATCTTAAACATCACCCAGACGTTACAGCCTAACGGATGATGCTGAAGGGCACCTGTGAATACTCTCAGGTAGTTAAAGTTGAAATGCAAAAAAAAGGGCCCTAATATAATCTCCCGATTATATTAGGGCCCTTTTGGGGCCCTATATTATATATGACAGAACTCATATAGTTCTGTCAAGGTTTGTATGTGCTTAAAGGAGTAGACATTCTTTATGAAAATCTGCTGCCACCCTCCGCCACAGTGAAAGGCTGAGTGTGGTTGTCATTTTAATGTCAGCTAGTCGGGTTTAGTGCTTGTCTGCTTTCCTTCTGAAGATCCTTTGTGTTTGTGCTGACTTTTTTATTTTAGAGAGTAGTATTTTTGTTTTGAAAAATGAATTTTAAAAAATATCCCCAGAGAAGAAAATGATGATCTGAACAATCCCGATCACAACACTGAAGCTGTTAAGGAAGGGAATCCCTTCTAGATTTATGCTGACCAGCTGGGCTAGTGTGAGTTTAGTCTGGCAGGCACTTGAGGCACTATCAATAAAAATCACCTTCAGTAAAACATGCTATGGTCTTCCGATGTTGGCTTGGGATAGCCAGGCATTCATGAACTGATTCTTGTGCTCACCTTGAACTGGTTCATTCTAAATTCACCGGTTCTTCTTTATGCTTCTCTGTAAGCCTGGGATATGATGGATTTCTTAAGCTGAAAAATCAGTAAGATGGCTGTTCCTTCCCCAATCCCCACTCTGCACTGGGGTATTTTGAACCGTAACAGCAGCAGTAATGAACACCTCTGTGCATGCTTAGAGATGATTATTTGCACTGTTTTCAATCTATTTTTCTGAGGCTTGCCATCTGATGCCCATCTATTATGTAGCCTCTCTCCGCTGGGAGAATGAGCACAACCGATCACAAGGGAAAAGTTCAGTTCAAGAACATATGTCTCAGCAAACAGAAGGTATCCTCTGTCTGACAGCTGCTTCCCTCTTCTTTGCTCCTTCATCTCTCTCCCCCGCCCCTTATTTTGAATTAAATTCTATATTTTTGCCCCTGTAAGAAGCCATGCAGGCCAGATCTGAGAGTGAACATCCCCTTCAATGTTCTTGTTTAAAATAATCAAACCCATCTTTTTGCTAAGAACTTGGGTAACTGGAAGAAAGCTGGGAGGTATCTCCTTGCCAACCGGTGGAAGAGGCAACGCTGCTCTAAAGGGCTGTGTGATAGAATCTAACAACAAATAGGTTTCTCTTTTTGGTTCTTCCTCCTTGACAGGTTTAACGGGGAGAAAAGCACATTTATATCAAACTATCTTCATTGATTTATTAAAAGAAAGATGTGCAAAATTATCAAGCTCCAACTTTGGGACAATTCCCTATGCAGCCCTGTTAAGCAAAACTTCCTACAGATTTCACACTGAAAGAACGGATTTTGAAAGTACAGGTAAAGCTTACAAATCAGATCAGAACTCCTCCTTTCAGGAGGTTCTCATCAGTCAGAAAGGATATTATATTTGGAAATACTAAAATACGTCAAGGTACTGAGATTACTTATCTTGTAGGAGGATTTATGGACATGAGAGTAATTTGGTGCAGTACTATGTATGTACTTCTGCATGTAAAACCTACGTATACAATGAAAATGTCGTAATACAGTAGCTAATTACCCAGTCTGCCAAAAATTAAACCCAGCTATGGCTAGCGACACACACTCAGCATCAGATGGCAGTGACTGCTGACACATCCATCAGCTTTAGCAGCTCCCTGTCCATGAGCTCCAGCAAACTGCAGTACTTCTCTCTTAACTTCTATAGAGTAAAGCTGGTAATGCTCTCCAGGGGTCTCAGGAGGTTTCAGTCACCTATGTAAGAAAAATTCTTTTACATTGTATATCAAAGACGTACTAAAAACCCCAAGCAAAGGTTAAGTGACTGGTTTTCATGCAAAAGTATGCAGATGATATTCTTTTACAAACGTGCATGTGGCATATGAAAAATTATCTAGGATTCAGAATGAAGTTTTTAACTTTGTTAAGGGCACTAACACATGGTGTTCTAAAATAATGACAGAAATAGTTGTAGACATATTGCTCATCCCAGAAATGCAATGCTTCTAGAGAGAATGCCAAATGCTGGGCATGTTTCTCGGTTGTTGCAATGTCTTATGAAATATCAGATCGTCTCTCCGGGGGGACGTGACCAGATCCAGCAAAGGGCTGAGCACCCTTAGTTGAAATAATAGGCAGCCAGGTTTCTAAGGCTGAAAGCAGCCTAAAGAGCCGGAAGAAAAAGAGAGGAACTAAATTGTGCATGTCTTAAATTGCCAATATCTGCTGAAAACCAAAAGTAAGATTTAAACTTGAACAAGAAGAGGGTAACTTTTTCAGAATCTGAAAAATGTGTTCAATGAGGGGGAAAAAAAATCTGAAATTTAAAGAGAGAAAAAATTAACTCTGGTCCAAATCCAGGTAGAGGCTGTATGTGGCATTATTATAGGCTCCCATGTGTTTCCTAGAGGCATTGGAAGAGACAAGGAAATTTAGACACAGGGAAATGTAATTATTTGTGATTGAAACAAAATAGCAGACAGTTTATGCATATACTCTTCCTGTTGAATTAACATTATTCTACTGAATTAAGTTATTTTCATATGCTATTGTACTTTCAGAGGTAGCCATATGTTTTTTCACATTCTGTTTCACATGCTAGTTTTTTTAGTCATCAGAACTTAATGACATAAAAATTGCTATCTGAGTTGACACAGTTATTCCCCCTTGATGATAGTCTTTAAGTAGAAGCATAATGTGACAGATGAGAGCACTGAAGCTCAGTGTTTCACACAGACTTAAAAATAATTAAAAAAAATCATTCCTGCAAAACTTTGAAAACTATTCTACAGGGGAACAATTTTTCTACTCTGTAATTTATTTGCTTTTCTTTCTTCCTTCATTTTTCTACGCCTAGAAACATGTCTATGAAAACAGGAATTTAGTTGTTCAGGAGCTCATTTACTCCTGCTGTGCAGTCATCACAGGAAATCATAACCCTCTTTTTCGGTAGCAGCTTAAGACTAGGTAGCAGCACAGATCAAACAAACATTGGAAGATTAAACAGGTTGGAGAGCCATACCAGATTTAGGGCTGGATTTAACTGGAAAAGCATGCAGAGTTGTATTTGAGATTGGCAAAATCTTGTTGATAGATAATTTTGGCTCAAAGTGAGGAAAGAAGCGTGAAGCCTGAGCTGTGTAAAGGCAGGATCAGCGCAACCAGGACATGGGTACGGAGGTGACAGTAGGCAGAAGAAATATTTCTGGAGATTCCCATAGTCTTGATGCAGAAAAGTCATTCCAGCAAGATCTCTGTCATTCTGAATGGAGCTCTCACAGAAACAGTTATTCCTGGAAAATTTCACAGCATCTAAACCAGATGGGAGTGAGAGACTCCTTTCCATTTTGAGAGGCTAGCTTGAACCCCGCTGGAAGCGAGGATTAGTATCCAGGCACCCATATCCAGAATCCGCACCACCAAACTTCCCAAGGCTTCACACACAAAGTTTTGCGTTTAGCCCATTTCAAATGTTTACTTAATGTTAGATTAATCTGTTTTGGGTATAAGCCTTACATCAAGCCCCAAAGAATGATACAAGTTAATTCTTTGGGTATCAAAGGTACAAAAGGTTTTCCATTTCAGAAAATAGTATCTTTCCCTTCCTGCTTTTTATTATTTGGATAATTTGCATGAAAATAATGTCTCTTTGCTTGTGAGGTTTTGCTGCCACTGCTTTATTATTCACTCAGAACAGTCATTCTTTGCATATGATGTCATTGTTATTTGCTATTGAAATAATTTTAATGTCACAAAAAGGATTAAGATTTCAAGCGAGGAGTGAGCAATAGGAAAACCTGATCACCTAAGCAACAGAAGTCCTGTTTCATGCCTGTGTCTAATAATACCTAACAAGGCAAAAAAACCTGTCACTGAGGGAATGATACGTTCTCTTTCTTCCCAAACAAAATGTTTTCTTACGCCTTAAATGATGGGCAAAACTGGTGGATTCTGCGTTTTTCAAGCATGCCAGGCGTAGTTATTTGTTAAGCATGAATGTCAGGTTGATATAAAACGATCCTGTTGTGACAAGGACGAGTGGTTCGGGGGGGTTTTGCAGCGCTGGGGACCTTTCCCCAGCGCTATCTTCCACCTTGGCAGCTCCTTGTGCCGGAGGCCGGGCCGGGAGGGCGAGCGCCGGGGCGACCCACGCTTCCCAGCCCCTGGTGATCTCCAATGTACAACATTGGCCTACGGAGGCCTTGTGGGATGGCGGCGTTGCGCTGCCTCCATGACCGGCCCAAGAAACTCTAAACCTTGACAACGGTCGATGAGAAACTTCCCGGAGGCACCCTGCGGCCTCGCCCCGTGCCTGAGGGGACGGGCTCCGTGCCCAGCTCACGCCTCCGGCGCTACGAGGGCGGTGCGTCCCAGCCCTGAGGTAAACCCCGCCGAAATCTCCGCCGGCTCCGGGAAAGAGGCCGCGAAGGGCCTTTCCCCGCCGCCCCGCCCCGCCCCGCCTCGCCCCGCCCGAGGAGCGGCCCGCGGCCCGCCATCCCCTCCTCCCGGCCGGCAGGAGCCGCTGCGGGCGGCGGCGGCGGCGGCGGGGGGGCGGCAGGCGGCGCGGCGATGGGCGAGGCGGAGGGCGGCTCGGCGGGCGCTGTGGAGAAGCCGCCGCTGCCCGCGGCCGGGCCGGGGGCCGCCGCGGCGGTCGCTGCCGCCGTTGCAGCCGCCGCGGCCGCAGCGGCCGCCGCCCCGGAGCCCGGCGTGCCGGCGGAGGAGGCGGTGGTGGTGTGGAGCCCTGAAGTGGAGGTTTGCCTCTTCCACGCCATGCTGGGCCACAAGCCCGTAGGTGAGAGCAGGCCGCGCCCGAGCCGCGGCCTCGAGTAGCGGCGCTGGCCGGGGAGGAGAACCAGGCGCTGGGCCCGGAGCGACAAGGTCGCGGAGTGGGGGAGCCCCGGGAGGGCTGGCCGCCCCGCCGCGCTGCGGTGCTGCCCCTAGCGGCCTCCCGGGCCCGCTCCCGCCGCGGCAGCCGGCCGAGGGCCCCGGGGCTGCTCCCGAGCGTGGCGGGGCCTGTGGGGACGGAGGCGCCGAGCCCTCCCGGCCTCCTCAGCCGCCCATCCTGGGGGCACAGAGCCAGCCCTCCTTGCTCTCCTCTGCCTTCGCCTTTCCTGACTTGCTGCCTTCTACTGTCCTTCGGTTGTTTTTCACGCTGCCTCTCTAAAAGCTCTGGCTGCGGCCACATGTCAGCGTTACCCAGTTGGGGCACCCTCAGCCCCCCTCCAGAGCAGCACCTGTAATGTAGGGTGAAATATCAGCCAGGCAGGGCTGCCCAGGTTGCCATGTGTCTCTCCCATACTGTATGATTTCCCTGTACCGACAGGATGGTTTTTTAATTGTGTCGTGTAAGTAAAACTGTTAGTAGTGTTAATTGCACTGAGTTCTTCCCCCAGGTGTGAATCGCCATTTCCACATGATTTGTATCCGAGATAAATTCAGTCAGAATATTGGACGGCAGATTTCTTCCAAAGTGATTTGGGACCATCTGAGCACCATGTATGATATGCAAGCTCTTGTGAGTATAAACGGTTGATGCAGCCACATTCTTATTTCTTATAGTTCAGGAGTTTTGATACGCCAAAATCACTGGGCCTGTCATACCTTTCATGTTACTAAGAATTGTGTGTCATTCCGATGAGTTGATGGGGTTTTCCCTGTATAAAAGTACATTAGGTGGGAGACAATAAAACCTGCAGTGGTTTGTGGTGTTTTGGTTTTTTTTCCCATGCTGTGTTCTGATTTTGCTTATTGAAGTTGCCTGAATGCTGATCCAGCAAATGTTTACATAGGTACTTAAGTGTCAAATAAGGAGGTTATAGTGTGTTGATGTAAGAATTTGACATATTTGGGGTCCAGAAATGATCTTAAATGATCATGAGTCACGATCTCGGGTATCTTGACCTTAGTAATCAGTTTGAGATTGGGAGCCTCCTGATTCTCTAATGTCTGAAGTGTCTTGTTAAGAAATATTTAGGTGCTAACTGCATGTAAAATACAACTTGAGAGTGCACTTCTAAATCCAAATTAAAGTTTTTACCATGGTCATTCATAGAGATCTTTCTTTTCTTTTAAGCACGAATCTGAGATTCTTCCATTTCCTAATATAGAGAAGAATTTTGCTCTTCCTGACGAAATGATTCAAGAAGTGAGAGAAGGTAAGATGTGATAGCAGTCTCTTGTGCTTGGTTGCTCTAATCTCATCTCAGAACGGGTAGTTTAACAAAACTCGCCCCAAAAAAGAACGTAACATGTCAATCCAAGGCCATTCTTTCAGACTGGTGTGTGAGGCGTATTGGGAAAAGGAAGTGTTAAACAGATACAAGTTTGTCTCATGAATTTTTAATCAGCTGACTGAAGGAAGCTGTCAGGGAAAGGACCACACTGGTTGTGCTGTTCATATTCTCATTATCAGCCTGTGTCATTGACCACTGCAGGAGACAGCCTAGTGGGAGAGATAGACCTTCGGTCAGATTTCACACAGTATTTATCATCTTCTTAAAAATAATGCAGATGGGATGCTAATATAGCACAAACAGGTTCTATTTACCATAGAATCACAGAATGCTTTGGGTTCGAAGGGACCTTTACAGGTCATCAGTCCAACCCCCCTGCAAGAGCAGGGACATCTTTAACTAGATCAGGTTGCTCAGAGCCCCATCCAACCTGACCTTGAATGTTTCCAGGGATGGGGCCTCCGGCACCTCTCTGGGCAACCTGTGCCAGTGCCTCACCACCCTCATTGTAAAATGTAAAATTTATGCCATTTCGATTCAACTTTTCCTTCTGGGTATATGCAAAAGATCCGTGTGCTTGAGTGATACTAGTTTGCAGAGTGAAAGGCAAAATGTGATTCGTTGCAAGGTGATTAGTAGTTTATTGTGGGTTTTTTGCACTTTGTTGAGACAGCTGTAATATTACATCAGACCATAATTTTTGCTAAAATAGATGATCTGCACACTTCAATGTGTTAATTTTGTAGCAAGATCATTTTTTAAAGAGTAGGAGCTATAGAGCTGATGAAAATAACATTTTCTGCATTTCATTTGTATATAATAATATTTCTGTGATAAAATTTTCTGTACCAATGATGACATAAGGCAGTTAAATAGCAATTCAGCTAATGTTTAAAAGTGTGCACCAGGAATATACTTACTGAATAGCTGCAGCTTCAATAGCTGGAGAAACTTGCTTTTTGGCCATAGACTTGTACCTTATGCCTGTATAACCATCTCATTTTTAGGCTATTACTATTTTTAATATGGTTCCCATGTCTTATTTTTAAAAGCATTACTGGTTTTTAATGTCCAATGATAGATTTTTCATGATTTTTTTTTTCCTGTAGTTGCGTTAAAATTGATTGAAAACAAAACCAATAAGAAATGTTTAGAGGCGTTTGTATAGATTCATGGCGGTTTCATTGCACTGTGAAATCATCTCTGTGTTTTTGCCTTCTGGGGTTCAACTATCTAGTTCTACCAAATCTCTCTCACTCATGATAAGCCCATCTGTATTGTCTAATCTAATAGAAATATGCAGCAGTTTGACAGAAATGTTAAGTTGAGCAGTGAGAGCTGGATTCTCAAAGTTTAGCTATATGTGTGTTACTCAGAACCAAGGTAGGAGCTTATCCAAGGTAGGAGCTACTTAGGAGCTACACCTTGTAGGAGCTACAAGGTAGGAGTTACTTATCCAAGGTAGGAGCTAGGAAGTTCAAGCATCTGCCAAAGGAGTTCTTGGAATATTTTAAACTACAGTCGAATGCTTCTCAATTTCTAGGTACACTAAACTCTACACTAAAAATTCAGTACAAAAGCATACTATAGCTAAGACATTGTGATATGTTTTGTCTGTTTAGCGTTCCACTTTCTTCTTGTTAATAATTTCAGTGGAACTTGTTGACCTGAGACATCATCTTGTTCAGGGCTTTACATGATGCTCGTAGTATGCCTGGACTGTTAGCTATGTTTCTCTGTCACAGTGCTGAGGAACTAAATTACGGCTGAATGTTGCACTGAATATTTGTTAGCATTATGCACGTATGCTGAGGCTGCTAATCCAGAAAAAATACATACGGTTCTTTAAAACTAACCAAAACTAACCAAACTAACCATCATCTAACCATTGCCTAACAATCCTTTCTGTAGGAAAAGTAATGATAGAAGAAGAAGTGAAAGAGGAAATAAAAGAAGAGATGGAAACGCATGCAGGTCCAGAAGAAGGTAAATTTGTAACTCTCTACTGTGTAATACGAGATTAAAAAACAACTGTAACTCTGAGAAGTTAATGTTAAAGTGTAAATCCCAAATACAGTGTACGTTGTCATTTGTGTTCAGACGTAGCATATGCTCATGCCAAGGACTAGAGTAATTTAAGAACGCAGAGTAAGCAGTTGCCAATATCTGGTACTTTGAAAAATTTCTCCTTCGCTCCTAATTCATATGTGCAAAGTTGTATAGCTTTGGAGTTTTTTGTTTTTATTATGTACTTGACAAAACCCTGGGAGTCTGAACTAATCTAAGGATCTCTGAAAGAAAGCTGAGTCCAGTTTTAGTGAACCTAAATATTCTGTGTTAGGATCGTTGTAGCCATGGGGAAAAACAGGGCCTATAAATCAAAAAAGATTGTGAGATTGTACGCTTAAATGGGAAGGCAGGCAGAGTGGGTTTTTTAATTTTATTTTATTTGCATTATCTTGCTTCTTTTAAATATAAGGCTTATTTTCCTAACACTTTGCTGTAGAACAAAGTCAAATGTGAACAGTAGAGATCCTGCTATTTACCTTAACAGACCAAGCCAACTGTTAACTATATAATTTCATAATATTTATATCACATAAATGTTTTAAGATTGAGTGTAATAAAAGATCTAAAAATGTATTTTAAAAATATATTAAATTTCACATTTTGGGTGTTCAGTTTTAAAATCTATCTATAATACCAAATGTAATGACCATTGCTGATTATAAATTTCATAGATTGGTCCTATGTTCTGTAAGTGTTCCTATTAAGTATTTTAATTTTAAGTGCTGTTTAATTCTACTTAATGAATTTCATTTTTAGCCTGTCAAAATACATGCCTGTCTTTAAAGCAAATAATAAAAGCAAGATGTGCCTTTCTTACAGAAGATTTTTCCTTTAAAAGTGAAAGTAATACTTAAATGGTGATTAAATATGCTGAGAATTGATTGCTTTGAAAAGTTTTATGTAATATAAAGAAATTTGCTATCACTTCTTGTTTGCCTATGTGTATGACTCTGATCTGGAATCATTACTTTGATCCTATTTCAGTTTTTGCACCCTCTGGAAGTTTAGGAAAAACAACTGAAAAGCCAAGCAGCAAAGAGAAAGAGAAAACTTCATCAGATTCTGGGTCCAAGGAAGGATCTGATAAGAGGAAGCGCAACAGAGTCACTGAAAAGGTCTTAAACGCAAACAGTAATCCTTCCAGTCCAAGTGCTGCAAAACGACGCAGAACATAAAGCAAGCTGTGAAAGAGAGAAGTAATAAACTCTGGAACGTGAGGAGGGAACAGTAAAAACCAGTAGCAGGATAGTCGCTACATAAACTTTTTGAGAAAGGAAAAGATATCTGAGCCAGGTATTTGAAGAATCTGCACGTTGGCTTTATACATGCAGGACTTTGTCTTTCCTGCTGTGTTTCCTAGTCAGCACTGAGTAGCTGAGCGGTGGCTGTCTTCTCAGGGCGCTGGGGGAGAAAGCTGGCAGCGTTAAGAGTTTATGCCTATATAACAATTCCAGCGGTTGCATTTCAAACAAGTAACGCACTCCGTGTCAGCATAGTTCATGAAACAAGTGCTCAGCGGAACACAAGAGCCTCAGTTCATGAAAAGCAGAGGTTATTTCTATAAATTTGGGGTCGTCTTTTCTGCTTTTGCTTTTTTGCCTTCTTTGAACGTTACAGACCCTCTGTGGGTAATGTTGTTTGGCCATTTTACTTACTGCAAACGTAGCGTTTGTATCAAATGTCTGAATTCGTTGGTTCACTAAAACAAATTCTTTTAAATACAGGTAACTACTAAGTTGAAGTATTCTTTCACTCTGTTTGCTGGAGGAACCTTTACTTCTTTGACCCTTAGTGATGTAACATTTTTCAATCTTTATAAGTTTATATACCGTAAGTGAAGTGAAAATGATAATGCCCCTAGAATAATAATTAATAAGTATCCTAAATAAAATATCCAGTGATGTCACATGGTTTTGTAAGGGATCGGCTGAGCTGTACATGAACCCGGAGATGTTGCTTCATCCATTTGTACTATAGTAGTATATAACAGTGGGGTTTGTACTTTATTATTTATTTTTTTAAAGCAGTTTTAGTAGATGTTAATGGAATCGGTATTCCAAAATGTTAATTTTGTTCTACAACTTAATCTTCCTGACGTTGTAATGCTTATCTTTTATATGCTAGAATATTAAGATTTGATAGAAGTTACTATTTTTGTGTTGTGAAAAGATGGACCGCAATCGACAAACACATGTGAAATGGTGAATGAAGTAGGCTGAAATGTTATCGACTTTCTTTCACCATATTAACTATCAGTTAATAATAAGAAGAATTACTTCTTAATCTATCAGTATTGCCTTCAAGGTGAGGAACTAGGAATCTACTAGTTTTTGCTTTTATTCTAGGTACATAGCCAAGTTCTTGTCTGCCTTATTTGCTTCATTTGTTTTATACCACGAATAAATTTGACTTGTCTTTATTTTACTAAATGGTAATTGTCACATAACTTGATTAAAATTTGACCCAACTTATTTTGAAAGTTGTTTAGGTATCTTGTGTCTTCAGTGAAATGGGTCAGAAGTGCCTACCTGCTGGCTTGTTTTTTTTCCTAACTTTGTCTGGATCGTAGGAACTACTACCCTGCTATTTCTGTAAGTTATTTGATGAGAAATCCTGGCCTGCGGAAGTCAATAGACAGGTTGCTGTAAGTTTCTGAGCTGGAGGATTTCCTCTGTTCTAACTAGCATAACGCAATTGTGAAGTACTGAGTTGAGAAGATGAAGTTTTTCTTGCAGTCTTTCGGAAGCTCACCTGTTCACCCTCCATGTGCACTGGTGAGCTCCAGAAGGTCACAACTCTGCTTTTTACAGTGTGATGCAAGCTCACTGGTTTAGGAATAGTGGGGCATAACCAAATTCCGAACCAGAAGGTATGAAATGCCATGAATTTAGTGCTGTGCTCCAAGCGATGAGCCTTACCAAAGATAACCTGCCTGCTGGAGAGCTCCGTGGAGTTCTAGCTTGTGGGAGAGATGCTACAGGGGCCTCAGAGGTTTTCTGGGTGGGTAGAAATCGAACTTTTCTCACCTTATGTGAGGAAGCTCCTGGTTTTAATTTTGACATTTAAGAAAAATGCTCAGATGAATTTATTTGTTGGTACTATCCAGTTGCAGAAGTTGTAATCATATGTCACTTACAGATCTGTCATCCAAGTGCTGAAAGGTGAATGCCTCTGTTAATTCTTACGGAAACAACAAAAACTTAAAGTGCTGTTTACTTTGCTGTGATCTATGTAGATCTCAGCCATAAAGTGCAGATTTTGTAACTTTCAAGTCTGTCCGCCTTGTGGGTAAACCCTTTTCATCCGAGGGATTCTAGTCTAAGTTTTTTTGCTATACCAATGAAATGCTTTTTATAGCTTAAAGTAGAAATGTGTCAACATTAACGTGTACTGGTGCAGTCTCTCAACACCATCCCTGAAGCAGGGAAAATCCATTTGGGATTTCATGGTCAATCCAGCAGCACAGATTCTTTAGGAATTTGTTGGTTGCGAAGTTAGGCATTTGGACAATGTCAGTGCTTTAGGTAACCCGAGTGCTGCACTCTCTTCCTCCCTTCCCTTTCACCGAGTCCTGGCTGCTTGGGAAGATTGTTCTTTTATTCATTTTCCTGTAAGAGGAATATTACCTCGTTCTGTGGAAGGGGTATGTTTTTGCCGTGTGAAGAAGTTCAATACACACGTCCTTTGCTCTGGAGGAAAGAGGAAAGCTCCCGTGGCTCCGGTACCCTGTTTCCAACAGCAATCGGTTTGCGTGGCCTGGGGGGAGAGGGTGCGTAGCCTGCTCGGGACGCCTTGCTGTTGCCCAGCGCCGGGGTGGATGGAAAAGAGCAGAATTACGTTTCCTCCTTTTCCTCCTCAGGTGGACACGCCGAGGGGAAGGGTCGCTGGGGAGCAGCGGAGCCCGCGGCGGAGATGGCCTCGGCGGCCGGCTGCGTGAGTGCCGGGAGCGGGAAGGGGCGGGCGGGCGGGCGCAGGGACCGCGCGGCGGGCGGGCGCCGGCCAATGGGGGCGGTGCCGCAGGAAGGGGGCGGGGCGTGCCTGCGCTTCCTTCGTCCCCTTGTTCCCCCCCACACGTGTTCGGCTTTGTGCTGGGCGGGCGGGCCCGCTGCCGTTTCGCTTTCCCTTTCGTCCCCTCCCCGCCGCGCTCTCATGGCGGCCTGGTTCGGCTTGAGGGCGGAGGAGGACGAGACGGAGGACGAGGCGTGCTTCTGGAGGTACGACTCCACCTGGGAGGAGGAGGAGGACGAGGACGAGGAGGAGGAGGACGAGGACGAGGAGGAGGAGGATGGCGGCGGCGAAGAAGGCGAGCCGGAGGGAGCGGAGGCGGCAGCCGGGGAGGAGCCGGAGGATGCAGGGGAGCAGCCGGTGCCGAGCCGGGCGTGGGGCTCCCGGCAGGCCGAGGTGGGTGCCGGCGGGTGCGGGGGTCCACCGGGGCGGGAGCGGGGCACGGGGCAGACCCTCCGAGGCGGGACGGGGCGAGGCAGCCCCTTCCCCTGCCCTCCCCGGGCTCCACGACCGGCCCCGGCCCCGGCTCCGCGCCGAGCGTCGCTCGCCGCTGGCCGCAGTTTCTCTCCGCTGGCAAAGGCAGCCGTTCAGGTATTTAGTGGCGGGATCGGTACCGTGGGAGTTACCGTAGCCCTTGGGATCGCCTCGGGTACTTTCGCGTGTGCGACTGACGTGGACGCGTGGATCTTCCCAGGCCGCCTGCTCTGTGTGCTGTCAGTGTATCTGGGCGCCTTCTCTCTAGTATCCTAATTTACTACAGGAGCTGGAGCAGCTTAAAATACTTACAGAAAGTCAGAGGGGGTTTTTTTTGTCCTGGCAGCGATCACTAGCATATAATTTTGTCCTCATCTTGAAGCCAGTCTTCAAAGAGAGGAGATGACCTGAGGGCCGTTCAGAAATGAACTCTGGGGGTGGCGAAGGCAGAGGTGTGCTGTGACTTTATGACTCCTTAAGTTTTATTACACTGCTATGAGCTGGGTTTTAATTTTTTTTTTTTTCCCCCACCATTCCCTGTGATCTGAATACTTCATCCCATAAATACAAGTTCTGTCTTCTGCATGGCACCTGCCTGTTCACCACATTCTGATGGCCACTGGATTTGACGTTACGACATCGATGTTCTTCAGCAGCTCCTTTTATGTTTTTTGTCAGTATCCTCATCTTTGTATGGTGGCCTTTTGTATGCTTTCATGCCATCAATGAAAAGCCATCGCATAACATCTGCTCGCTTTCAAAAATGAGCTGTAACCTTTTACTTTTTAGACATGTTTTTTTTCTAGGGAGCATATTATAAAGCAACTCTGAAAACAAAAAAGATCTGCTGATGTTTTAAAAACTGCAGGTATGTGTGCAGTTATAATGCATGAGGTAGTGCTGCAAAATGCGAACGGCTCATCTCCGGTGCCTTAAAATAACGTTGATTTGAAATGAAAGGAACTTGTTAGTCTTATCTGAGGTTCCTATCTTTAGCATCAATGGTTTTGAGTTTGATGTTGAGCATCAGTAATTTCTTCTACAGCATTGCTTTGGCAAATGCAAAACTGTGTCTGTTTTATCCATCTTTCCTGGGTCGGTCAAAACACCAAATGGTCCTTTAACTTAACTCCTCCCCTTTCAGGGAAAGGGAAATTAATCCTTCACTTGAGTTTCATTTCAGCGACTCATCCATATTCTTAGAATATAAATAGGCAGATACAGCTTTCTAATTAATATACTTTTAAGGGAGTTCAATATTAAACTTTAAATTTTTTTATAAGCATTAAGTTATTAAAATAATCTCCCTTAAAAAAAAAAATATAAATTCCGTGCAACATAGTATTCCAAACACTAATGACTTCCTACAAAAATACACGCTCTATACTTTGCAAACAAAATCACGGTTTAAATACGGCAGATGGACGTGCTCATGCATGTCTGCATCTTCATGGAGTTTACTGCAGGGAATGTAGTTAGGCCTTAGCTGTGCATGTAGATCTGTGAAAGGTGAAGGTATTTGAGGGGAATAGTTGTAATAGTTAAAGGAAGAGGCAGGGATTTCCTTTGAAGTGATTTGCATTGTTCCAGGGCACGCTGTCGATTTTCTTTTGTACGTGGCTGGAGTTCTGGTTTTGTTCACAAGTTTTAAAGCCTCTAGAACATTCAGATTATTCTTTTTGAATGTGTTTTTTCTTCAGATACTTTTTTTTTTTTCTTAGAGCAACTTCTGGATTGTGACAACTGCAAAAGCAATGACCATTTTTTCACTCCAGCGAGTGGACTTTTCGAACTTTACCTTACAGGGAGGATGTTGTCCCTGAGACTTATGGCCCCTGGAACACTGTTCTACACCTTTAAAGAGGAGTTCTTCCTTCAGTGATGAATGTGTAGTCACCTCTGACAGTGCCTGAAAAACTTTTACGGACAGTGAGCATGAATACAGAAAGAAACAGTAAATCTGCTCTCCATTTATGCCTTTACAACCTGCCAAAGGCATGAATCAGTTTCCAAAACTCGTTCCTACTTCTGCTTGTACTACACTAATTCTCATTCTTCTCCCCGTAGCCTATATGGTATACTTTATGGCGGAAGCTGCTAATGTTTTTATTCAATACTGAGGTTAGAGGTTTTTTTATTATTATTTTCACTACGCGCTTTCAAAACTAACCTAAAATTCTACTTTTATCTTTGCATCTCACTTGGGTCTCTGCAAACACTCCATATTCCCGGTCTGTCATTCCTGCAGGTGTGTCTTTTCAGCTCTTCTACATTTCAGTGCTTTTAGCTTCTAGGAGCAAGCGTTGAAAATCTTGGGGTTTGTGCTCATTTTAAAAAGGTTCCCTCTTAGTCTGCTGTAGCACATGGGGTTCATGATGCACTGTTCAGAGCTGTGTTTTGATAACAAGCCCTGTGGTTCTGCCTTCTCCTAACTCTCGATCAACAAAGGCTTTTGATCACTCTTCTAGGATTCTGTTGTCTTTCTCATTCCTGTGTCTTGTTCGCAATCCACATGTGCTTTTATCCCTTTCGGTTGCAGCTAGTTTCCAGTTTTCAGCCAAATATTGTTTGTGTTACCCTCTGCTGGCTTTGTTCTCTGCTTTCCACGCGCTCTTTGCGCAGCGATGCACGTTCTGCCTGATGCATTGCAGGTTTGGAGGGAGAAACCTGCTTAGATTGCTTATCAGTGTTGTGAAAAATAGAGAGGTTTGACTTACGCACTTCAGTTTGTCTTTCTAACCTGGAAGGAAAGGGAAGGTTATATTTCTGTGTGGCTTGAATAGAAGTTTATAGAGACCCAGGAACAACACCTGCTTGGAGGGAGGGCTGAGTTTTGCTCTCTTTGCTTCCCCATCTTGTTCTCTCTAATGCTGTGCTCCAGATGCCTTTCTCCTGGATCTGGCTTCTCTCTAGACAAGCCTTACAGCCCCTTGCACCATTGCATTGCATCTGTCTCTGTATCTACAGTTACTCTTCAGCAAACCAGTTCTTTTTCAAAATTGGAGCCAGTCTACTGTTAGCCTGTCCCACCTGCCTGTGTTAAAGGATTTTAGAACCTTAAGTGTAAAGAATATCTGGAAATTGATTCTTCTGTAATTGGGAACAAAATTTTCATTAATTCCACATACATCAGAAGTTAATCCGTGGAGTGGAAAAGTTACAGTCAAAAGCACCGATGAAATTCAAAGTGCTAAATCCCAGTCTCTATTTACATCTTGAACAAAAGAATAATATTGCTCTGTTCTGGCTGAACATATTTCTTAGTCTTGTGTTTGCAGCCACTTATTTTTTTTTCCAAATGTTAGCTGTGTAGCAAAGCTTTTTATAGTTGTGTGCATTTCTGCAGTCTGGGTAGATTCTGGAGATGGACACCAGCGCTTGGATTTCTAATCCTGTGGGATTAGAAATGGGCCGTGTGGCTGTGGGAAGTTCTGCCACCTATTTTGGTCTATGTTGTCATGTATAAAATGCAAATGTGTTGCAATGTAGACAGGCATTATTTTAGCTCATCACAAGTTACTATATTTAAAAAACAACTTGGGCTTTATTTAATGCCTGTCACCAAAGTACGGGGGAATCGGAGTGTGTAAATGTATATTTAAAATGTAATTTTAAAAACTTCTGCATTGTTGACCTCCCTCTGGGGATGAAGCTTTGATCTCCCAAATGCTGTGCATGCTTCATAAATTTTAAGTATTAACAATCAACAGGGCTGCTGAATGGATGACTTAATTACAATGAGGTGTTAAAAAAATCTAATCAGGTTCCGACCTTAATAATTAATGAACCAGTGATCTGTGTTCACTGTCCACTAGAAAGTGGGTTTGGTTTTTATTTTTCTCTGGGCAAAAGAGGTTAGGAAGTATCAAATGAAGTTAAAAAATAACTTGGGAGAGCATTTGCTGCTACTTTCTTCTAAGTTTCTTAAAATGCTTATTTTGCAAGAGTCTGCACATCTTATCCCTGTTTCACAAAGACCCTGCTCTTGCTGTGAGCTGGCACTGAACGCTCTAACTGCACTGTGCTTCCTTCGCGTGGGGTGGGTCCTTTTATTCCGAGCAGTCTTGTTCATTTTGGTGGTTCTGCCTAGAGAGAACGCTTTTAAGCGCTTTCATGGTTTGGGACAAGATGGTTCAGCACTCAGCAAGATTAAACCTGTCTGTTGCTTGTGAAGTGTAACAAAATCTCTTATCATTGAAGTAATCCACTGCAAAAAAAGAAAGTATATAATTCAGTTAAAATTCATTTTAAATTAAGTCTTACTAGCAACTTTTATTTCCATGAAGTTCAGAGGAAGAACTGAAGCTGTTCTTTGTGATTTCTGTCTAAATTATACATTTGGAATGAATCTAACACATCTGTGTAGTGAGGAGAACCTGACACCTAATTGTCAGGTGGGCATAGCAGCACAGGTTTTTCTCTGTAGCGATTTGAATTATGAATAAAATCAAGTGAATTCAGCTGTAACTAGGTAAACCTGTCACTTGGCAACTAATAGGAATCATGTGAGTCACTGCTGTGGGTATTGTCATTTCATTTTATTTTTTTTTTATTTTATTAATGAAGTTTGGTTTCAAAATGTTTCAACTAAATGCCTTTTATTTGTAGGAGCAAAGATCAAATTCGTCACTGCTGTCTCAGAGGGGTTTTCAGGTAGGATTGACATAAAGTTTGGTTACTTGGAGAGAGATGAGCAGTAATGAAGATGATGATTGGAACAGAAGTCCAATAAACCAAACATCAAATGTGACCACGTAGCTCTATTATTGTCCACTGTCTAGATCAGCATGATGCTGGATCAGCAAGGCTGCTCTCGAGCGTAAAGCAAAGATGAAGAAAACTTTATTTCCATAACGTGTACGGGGAATGAGAATCTTGAATTGAAGGGATATTTCTGTATCTTAAATCCTACAGTTTTAAAGTCTGATCTCTGTCTTGACTAGGGTATATAGTGACTCAAAGAGAGAGACAGGCAGGGTTTAGTTTGTCTTGTTTTAAAACCTTTGAGTTAAGGAAGAAAATTACATTTTACTATTTGGGATTTCCAGCTACTTCTGACCATTTCTGTAGGAAAACCCAACTGGGATAAAAGATATGCATAAAACATGAAGACCTTGATTAGTAAGACTAGAAAGAAAAATAAATGCTTTAGTTAAAGGAGATGGTGTGAACTTCTCTTTATTCAAAGTTGTCTTCAGGAACGCAGAGAAACGACTGCAGTAACAAACTGGCTGGTTTTGGGGGTGCTGGGAGTGCAGAGTGGAGGGCACAGGAGAGCAGTAGGCAGGGGAACATGTGTGAGAGATGCTGAATTCAGTCAGTGGAATTTTTTTTTTTTTTGCAGAAGTCAGCTTTATTCTGGATCTCTGATCTGGCTCTTTTCTCTAGTTCCCAGGCAGGCGCAACTGGAATGCAGCGAAAGACTTGCAGAGATACAGACGTCATTACCCGGTATGGACTAAATGATGATGTGCATACTCTTGTGGCTCCTCCCCATCGCATGCTAAGTTTAGGAACACTTTCTAGATTTGAGGGCACCCTTTTGTCTTTACGTTGACAGGCTCAGAACCTTTAAAGGATTCATTTGTGAGGAGGAAGGGATGATGTGTCTGTGGGTGCATGAGAAACAAGCTGTTACTTCCCAAAACACATTTCAAGGATTTAGCTTGAAATGTTCAGGAAACGTGAGGGAAAGCAAGGAGAAGTGTTGAAGTGAATACTGCCTTTTAAAAGATTGATGCTTGTTGATTTCTTGTTCTCATCTCCAGGGTTTGATAGAACCAGAAAATGATGAGGAAGAAGAGATGTGGAATTTAAGCTTTTATAAAAACGAGATTCATTTTTTGCCCCACGGTGAGTAGCTTGTGTGATGACTGTTTGATGCAACTCTGCTGCAGCTGGTTGAACTGGTGAAAGAGTAGCTTAACCCATGTGGGACAATTGTTAAAAAAACCAAACAAAAAAAAAACCCACCACCAAAACAAACAAAACCACCACCAGGAATTTCCATTTTAAAATGTTCTTGTTCCTGCTGTATGTTCCTTAATTTTCTGTTTGGTGATAGAAAACTAAGGTTTTTTTCTGGCTTATGAGGATGGTTGTCTAGTTAGAGAATCTAATGCCTGTATGCGAACACCTGGCTCTGGATAATGAGCCACCTTGGGTGACTGGCTAACTTTAATTTTCATTTGGCGTCATTTCTTCTTGCCTGACTTTTTCCTTTTCTTTTCAGGATTGCATATTGAAACTCTGCTTGAATCTTGGTGGGACAACTATGAAGTTCTGGAAGAAAACCATTCTTACATACAGTGGTAAACTGTCTGCATGAATGTAGTGCCTCTCTTAGTTGTGCCTCTTTTAAGAGTCAGTTGTATCTGGGTTCCTGAATTCAGCTTTCCAAAAGGCCCAGAATTACTCTTGAGTGAAACCTGTGTCCACTTTATTTTTATTGAGTTATATTCTTCTGGAAATAATGCAGTGGAAATCCTGAAGACACAAGTTTCCAGTGCGGCTGTGGCAATAGATCTCAGTCATGCTTGGTCTTACAGCATACTGCAGAACAAAGTGTTAAGGCAACAAGAGAGATCCAGATAAGCAAAGTATGTCGTTATCATTGGTGTAGACAATGCTTTCATGGGAGGGATTTATTTGTCGTATAGTAAACTACTTCTGTGTCCATAGGGATGTGAGGTCTCCAAGAGATGCCTGTGATATCACAATTTTTGGAATCTTCTTTAGTTTTAACAAAATGGGTACCTGGGGTTGGATGTCATCTTTGCTCATCTGGGCTGAAAATTTCTTTCCCTTCAGGCTATTCCCTTTACGTGAACATGGAATGAACTGGCGTGCCAAACCACTCACGTGTCAAGAAATCCAGGTATTGAAAGCTTTTGTGTTTGGTTGGTTTTTTTGGGGGGAAGGGGGGCGGCGTTTGGAGATTTGAAGGATGTTAGGATTTTCCCTAAATGCCTTGTATTTGAAGTCTAGTTTTTTTTACATTGCTTTCTTGGGGCCCTAATGTGAAAAGAGCTCATTCAAGCACCGTTAAGCATTTGTCTGTCTTGTGTCTGCCAGTAGCTACACCAGCAAATGAAATGCTTAGCGATGTAATCGAGCCTTGTTTATAATTCAGGTGCCACTTAAACTGGCGCAGGTAATTAGGGAGTTGCACCTTGTACTCATTGGTCTGTCTTGTTTTCAGGCCTTTAAGAAATCCAAGGAAGTTATGCAAAGGTTTGTACGTGCTTATCAGCTCATGCTGAGATTTTATGGAATCATTCTGATCAACGAGGAAACTGGAGAACTCAAGAGAGCAGAGAATTGGGCTGAACGATTTCAGAACTTGAACCGGTGAGTCTCTGTTCATACTGCTGGTCATTTACTACAGCTAGGCTCTTCTTTGAGAAGAAAAAAAAGTAAAGAATATCCTCAGCCCTTGAGGAATGGAGGCTTTTGTTGATAAAGTTAGCTAGCTAAAGTATTTTTAACTTGACTCAGCCTCTGACTGTAGGTCATCACACTCTCTGTCACTTTAATAAGTGACAAGTGTAATAAGTAAACCAGCTGAGACTGGTTTTCTTTTGTATTCGGTGCGGCTGTTAACAGCAGGCATTCTTCATGTTGGTGTCCTGAAGTACGAAATACAGACTTGGAGATGTTAATATTTGCTCTAGCAGACCTTGTGTTTAAAACCATATTTTAAGCAGGAATCACTGAAACATTTTCACAGGTAGCCAAATTGCCTTTGCAGTATTCTGTTGAACTACAAAATAGGAGTGTTTCCATATGCTTCCCTGATTGTTTATCTGCCTTAACATGTGTAAAATGCTTTGAATCCTTGGTTGAAAAGTGCTCTGCAAATTGATGGTAAAGTTTTTATATTATTGCAGGTCTTATCATAGAGATAGTAATGACCCTTCATATTCTAGTATCCCTAATGATATTAACAAGGGCTCTAAAAGGACTGGGCACACTCGCAAAAGAAAAAACAACTTGAAGACTATCAAGTATTTAAAAAAAAAAACAACACCAAAACAAAAAAAACCCCACCTGTGTCTAGCTTAAGTCCCTAAGTTGTGGATTTCTGGCAGCATCCTTACATGCCTGTATTATTCTACTTTTCTACAGGCTTACCCTGCAGGGTCACTGTCAGGGACAGGATATTGGGCTGCATGGACTTGTGTGCCTGACCTAATATGGTAGCCGTTATCTACTGGTGGGTGATGTAGAAAGCCAGAACCTTTCCAAGCAGTTGAGATGATTAATCCAAGCAGCCCAAGAAGGGCTAGGAAGGTACTGCTAAAGGCAGACAGCAGCAGTAGGTGCTTTAAAAGTAAGCCCCCCTATGCTCCCATCTGCATTGTCAAGTAGTCTTTAATAGATCACAGTCAATAATGCACAAAACATTTTGCAGGTGCCCTGGGGGTTCGTTGTGACTTCAAGCTTGTAAGATTCACTTAACAACTTTGCTTATCTGTTTGTTTCAGGTTTAGCCACAACAATTTGCGGATTACGCGCATCCTGAAGTGCCTGGGGGAGATGGGATATGAACGCTATCAAGTGCACTTGGTAAAGTTTTTCCTAACAGAAACTCTTGTTAAGGAGACGTTACCAAATGTCAAGAGAAGTGCCTTGGATTACTTCCTGTTCACCATCAGAAGCAAACGGAAGAGAAGAGAACTAGTCCACTACGCTTGGCAACACTTCAGACCTCGAGGCAGCTTTGTATGGGGACCGCACGACAAACTCTTGAAGTACAGAGCGCGCTCTACCAAGTCACAGCTGCACCAAAAGACTGAAGGTAAACAGGAAACTTCTGGTAAAAAATGTGATGATTCTGTGGAAAAGGATCAGAACCAGTCTCTCGAGGAAGAACAGAAAGCTGGAGATGCTGCGGACTTGCAGCCTAAAGGGAATGATGAAGATGTAAAAGAGAAGTTAAGCGAATGCATTTCAAAGGGAGGGGATGATGAAGAGGAGAAAGAAATTTCGTTTACTCAGCAGGAGAAGGAGGATTTAAACAGTGAGACTGAAGAAGTGCAGGGTACGGCAGAGAATGATTGCACAAAGGAGAGCAAGAAGAGAAAACTGGATGCAAATATGGCAGATGCTAAAAGGGGTGGACCATTGAAAAGCCCTACTGATATTGAAAACATTTCCCGTAATCTGGGAGAATGTGCGATTGATGCAGAAATCCCCTCCTTAGTTCCACTCTTACAAGCAGAAGAGGACCAGGAAACACTGAAAGAAGACGACGCAAGCACCAAAGGCTCAACAGTGCCAGAGACCACTGATGCAGCTGTAAAACGGAGGAAAGTTGATAAAAGAACATCGAGAAGCAAAACATTCAACTTGGCCATAAACCTGAACATGGGGCCCTCTGCCTGTAGTGCCAAGTTAAATCCATCTGTTGCAAACACTGAGGCCAAAAAAGAAAATGTCAGTGAGGAAAATGCAGCTGTGGAAGCGACAAGTGAGAAGGGTGGTGGTGATGCAAATGGTGGGGCTGTGAGACCCCCGGTTGGTTCCAGGCTCCCCAAGACTGGCTGGACTACTCCAATAAGTGATGGCTTGGAGTTGAGTGGAGATCAAGTCGTGGCAAGGAGTGGTCAGCACCACTGCAACAGCACACTCCTGGGAGGCGAAAGTGAGGTAGATGGGGTAGAACAGCATAAAAAGGCAGAAAATGGAAGTGGAAAAGGGCAAGCAGAAGTCACAGACAAGAAACAAGTTCCAGAGAGTGATGAGCAGAGCATGGCATCCACTTGTCCTGAAGAAGACAGTGCTGATGTTGCAACACAAAAACCTGAAAGCTCTGAGCATGCAGCAGAACCTGATGAAGAGCCGGTAGCAGCAGAGTGAGACCAGCACGGCAAGCACTCGAGCAAGCGGAGATGACACTGCCCTAACTGCTAGGAGGCAGCTTTAGTGATTTGGATACCAGAAGTACACGGAAGAATAAACTTCCTTTGGGCTGATCCAGGCTAGCCCCTGTCTGACTTTCACCCTTTCACGCTTTTTTAATTGTCTGTAGTAACTTCACTGAGATCCAGCCCTTGGTTACCCTAAAGAGTAAAAATCAAATTTAGTCATCTTCATGGACAGGCTGTGTTCTGTTCCTGTTTTTTATCTGATCTTCAGGACTATCTTGGAGTAACAGGGATTTTTGCACTTTGCTTTGGTTCTGGTATGTCCCTTCTTAAAGAGAAGAGGAAAACTAATCTGTTTCCTTGTTTGAACTAGTCAAGTATTTATTAAATACATGACTTTTAATGTAAGAGAGCATGACCTAATTTGCCAGGCCTTTCTATTACCATGTGACTTCTATTTATTATTTTGAAAGGCTGTACCTTCCCAGGAGATTTGTTCCTGGCAAAGATGCTGTGTGTCTGCTTCCTAGGGCATAAATCATTATTTTTGTGGCGTTTGCCTGAAAGAGATGAGTATATGCATTTCACATCATGTAAGAGTGTAGTTGCCTCTCCTCCTATAAAGAAAGTAGGTTTGACTTGAGACTGGGATAAAATGCATAGTCAAAACGTATCTCTGACCAGTATTAGCCTTTGTGTACAGATACTGTTCTCTAGGGTGCAAAGTGCTGATTAATTTGTTCCATTTATCCCCCACAGAAATTGCTTTGTAGTGCTTGCTAGAATTGAGAACGTGAATTGTCTACTGGTTTCTAAGAGAAAAACCTTCAGACTTTGCGTAAAGCTGTCCAGAGCTGCTCTTCCCCAGGTTTTTCCATCACTTTCAGACCCTTGATAGTCTTCCACAGGTATTTATGTCCACTGCTTGTTCAAAGGCCTTCCTTCCTCAGCTGCCAAAATAGAACAAATATTTGTCATTGCATCTTTTCAGACTGCCGTTAATTTGCAGTTGCCTGTGGGGCTGTCTCTTCTGCAGGCCCATTGCATGAAGTTAGATGTGTCAAATTTAACCCACTTCCTAGTTAGGGCAGGATTGTTTTACCATTAATGATCAGCATGTCAGACAGTGAGGGCATGTCAGAGTGCAACACGTCTGGAAACCACTGGGCTTTGTGGGGCAGTTAATTGAAACTTTAATTGGAGGGGGTACGCTTGTCTGGTTCATTTATTTACAGCCCTCAAGAATTTACTTTCAGACCTTGCCAGCTATTTGCCTGCCTTAATGTTCCTGACCTCCCTGTTAGCTATTCTGCCTGACTTACACAGTATTCAACCAAGTCTGAAGGAGCATTAAACAATTTAGCACTTTCGCTCCTAGAGATTTACAACAGAGGACCTATTTCATGAAGCGGAGGAAACTGTTTCCAACAGCCAGAAGGTCTGGACTTGCTGTTTGCTCAGATTGTTTGGTTTAGTTTGGGGGTTTTTAGGTGCTGTTTGTTTTATGTAGGAGATGGCTAGAGGCTTGCCCGCCTTGCCAGAGAGCAGATGCAGTAGCCTGTGCAATGTTTTCCTGTCTATGCTACAGCTCTTAAGAAGCTTCGTCTTTCAAGGAATTTGATCGGTGACTTGCCTTCCCAGACTGTAGGTCCTGATCCAGCATGCCACACACATGTGTGTGGGAATAAAAGTCTGCAAGCTTAACATCTAATGTTCATGGTCACACACGTGCTGGAAAAAGGCTTTAATATTTTTAAAATACTACTTTTTTTTTTCTTATGAACAAATGGAGTTAAATAGCCAATAAGAATACACTTAACTACAGATATAAATACTTGAAGATGTTGAGTGAAAATTCTTTCATAAAAGATTCATAAGAAATTGTTAATCGTGGCTTTTGTACAGATTTATAGTAATTTTTTTATTTAATGAAGTTTTAATTGTGAATATGTGCTCAGTTGGGGCATAGATCATATATCTTGTTATGGTGATGTGTGGTTTGTTTTTGTGTTTAATGGGATTTCACTGTGAGCCCTAGTCTGGAGTGCTCAAACCAAACTGTTCCCTATCACGATCGGGTTTAGAGTTTCGGCTGTAGGTGTTTGCAGTGAGTTCACAGGATGTTTTCCAGCACTCGGAGCTGTATCACAGAGTTACATTAATGTCACCTATTAAAGCATGACTTTAATACCAGTTTCCACTTACGTTTTCTTCATCTTTGAGGGCAGGACATGACCGTATATCTGCCCCCCCACCACCGCCCCTTGTAGCCATCTCCCGTTGCTTGGGCACCTCCCACGAGTGGGTGCCTGGGGATTTCCAGCGTTCTCAAGCAGAGGTCTGGTGGGCTCACCATGAGATAAACCTGCTGCTTGTTCCATGTGGAGATGATGTTCAGTCTTCCTCCACCACTGTAAAATGTGGCCAGTGAATGTTTGTGGGGGAAAAGACACCCCCCTACATGCTTCTTGTTTAATGATGTGCTTTGAAATGTTTCAGTATGCCCCGTCCTGGCTTTGTGCTGCCATCCTCCCAAGTGTGTGTTGTGATGCTCTGTAGAGCAAACAAGGACTTTGCTTTTGAGCAGCTCTTGGGGCTAGCAGGCAGGAGGGCAGCTGGCCGATCTGCATATGGGGGCTTTAGTCTAGTGGGCCTTTTCCTTCGGGACACAAGCCCAAGTCTTTGTGGTAAAGATTTCTGTAAGTCACTGTGTCCCTTCAGCTGTGCTCCTTCCGCCTGGGGACGCGGAAGGAGAGGAGGACTGGTCCTCCTCTTGTTCTGGGGGGTGGGCTTGAAGGTGAACACTCCCAGGGCTCTTCCCTTGCTGGTCATAAGCAGGCTCCGCTTGCAGCAGCCCTCCAGTCCCTGGCTTGCTACGAGCAACGTGTGGCCGAGGAATTTGGATCTGCTTTGCCTTCTCTCTTGCCATCAGTTGGCCTCAGTGCAAAGGAGGAGGTACAAGCACTGTGCGAAGCAGTTCGTGCCACTGCGCTGCTCTCCCTCTGCGGGGTTAGTGGTGTCTAATAAAGCATTCAAGTTACTTTGAAGCCATCCAGAGACATACAGGCACACACTCCCTTGCTGTCCCCAGCTGCCAGTTTCATAAAATCTTGTAGGAACTTAGTAAATCTTTGAGCCCTTTATCCCTCTGTCGAGGTTGGTGGAATATTGGCTGCTGGGGAGCTGGACAGGCACGCACTGTGTGCTCATGTAAACCTCCTGGCGTAAGGATGCCAAACTGAAACCTGGTATTTCATTTTTTTTAAGCTTTGCTTTTCCACTTCTGCTCTCCTCTTACTAACCAAATGAGCCGTGTCATTTCAGTCCTGATGAATCTTGCCACTGTTCCTTTCCACTTCCAAGCCCTGCTTTGGATGAAATTGTCTTTAATCGATAAAGGGAAGCATGAAGCTATTTGCAGGAGATGCGTCTTTGTGAATATATTGCCATTTGCAATCACCTAGCTGGGGACTGTCATCCTGTTCCTTCCTTGCAAGTATTTCAATGGCAATTCTTCCTTATTTTTTTTTCTGGCTCTGAGAATGTTTCTCCTTTTTTCTACTTCCTTGTATCTGTCTGTGATCATCTGTTCTCTGGTAGGATTCATCACTTTCTCAAGAAATCAAGTTGGCATTCTTTAGATCTCCCTGAAAAAAAAAAAAAAAAACAGATGTGAATACACCTCCGGAGCTAATAAACCATCTCGCAAAGCAGTAAATGCATTTCTCTGTAGTGCATCTTGCGCTCGTTACAGGTATATTAATTTCTCTTGTGAAGTTAGGTAGCTTCAGGCACTGAATAACTCTCACTCTGTGTTGCTTTTTATCTGTCCAGCACTGAGGCGGTGATGGGCTTTGAGAAGTGGCCCGGGAGAGACCTAAGGAACATCTTTGTATCTCCAGCTGGAGCAGCTGAATTTTGCTCCTGTGGTGTGTCTGCAGTCTGGCCCCTTCCTTAGGCTCCCTCCCTGTTTGCTCAAGGCTGGGGCTGCCCAGCGGGGCATGAATGAGAGCTTCTCTTCCTGCCTGACTGCTGCTCCCCCTCCTTCTCCCACCTCCTTCCAAAACCTCCTCTCTCCTCCCAGCTCAGCCCCTCTTGCCTGTGCTCCTGAGCTCTGCCCCTCCAGCTGGAGCCGCAGGTTTATCTGGAGGCGAGGAGTCTCTCCTGTGTAAGCTGAGACCCAGGAGGAGGAGGAGGGATCTGCTGGACCCTGGAGGAGAAACGGTTTAGCTGCCCTGGAGGAACGAAGAGAGGCAGAGCCTGGGCACCATGGCTGGATCCTCCGCTCTTGGGCTTCTCTTCCTATGTCAGTTATTAGCCACAACATCAGCGCAGGTAAGAAGCCTCATTTACATCTTATGCTCAGGAAAAAAGTCCGTAAGGGAAAAAGATGGTGATCTGTGTATGTTATACCTGCAGGATGAAATGTGGCAATAAGCAGGTTATTAGAGTCTAAAGTTTATTAAAAACGTGTGTTGCTTGTGCTGTTGTACAGAGAGTGCCTAGCAAGCGCATCTGGTTTCTTACCTGCGTAGGGAGGCTTTTAGATCCTATCTTCACGTGTAGAAACTGCTGCTTTATACTTTCCATAAAAGTGTTGTCTTTCTATTCAGGAATGCAGTTACGAGATAAAGCCTTTGGGAAAGGGGAGACCTGTTGATGTAAGAGACAGCGTTTTCTTTTCCAATGAAGTAATAGGTTGCCAATGAGACTGATCTGATCTGGGTCTTCGTCTGAATCAGAATTTCATATTTCTTCCCCCAATCAATTTTCAAACTTTACACTTATAAAATAGCATATTTAACCTTTGTTCACTTCAGACATGAAGCTATATTAAACTTCCCTGTGTGGTGTTAATACTATTGCCTGGGGAAGTAACTCCTCAGTGAGGTTTTTCACTGTGTTAGTGAGGAATTTTTGCAGTCTGGCTTGGGAATTCAGAGCTGCCCTCATCTGCTGCGAGCAGAGCTGCTTGTACAATGAAACCTTTGTTCGCCGAAGGTACAGCAAGTTGCTCTCTGGAGCCCTCTCCATACAGAAGTCATTTATTGGACCTTTCTTTCCTTCCCCCCACCTCAGACCTCCTCCAAAATCCCAGATTTTCAAATGGCATCCTGCTCAGAGAGGAGACTTTCCCTTTCTCCTTCTGTCTTCAGCAATGTCCGCCTGGCTCTTCCATCACCCCATCAGACTGGGACTATAAATTAATTTTTAATGCCAAGCACTTGGCACCTATTTTCCGTGGGCTTTGCATTTCCTCCTCTGCCCAAAATGAAACGTGCCTGTAGGCAGTGAGAACCATTGCCTATACAACCAAACCCATTTGCTGCCCAGCGACCAGCTCTGATTCCCAGCATAAGCCACCAGTTAAACGAGCTGGGAGCCCTGAGGATGTTCTCAATCCAAAGGGTTTTCCAAAGAGCCTTGCACCGGTCCTGAGCTCCTCCGAGTCCACCCAGGATGGTGGGGGGCCCTGAGGGATGAAGGGTTAGTGCAGATTCAGGGTTAAGCTGTAGGACTTGGCCATTGCTTTGTGATTTAGCCCATAAGTTTCTTCTGATGCAAAAATAAACTCTTATCTCTCTCTTCCCCCCAATCTTTTCAGCGAGTAGGACCACAAGGCCCTCCTGGACCACGAGGACCCCCTGGACCATCTGGCAAGGACGGCATAGATGTGAGTGCTGCACGGCAGAGGGCAGGCTCGGCCGAGGGAGGGCGAGGGGTGGAGCAGAGACAGAGCCAACTGAGCAGAGAAGCTGCTCTTGTCCTCCAGAGCCCCAGCCTTTGGGCCATCCTTCAGAGGTGGATGGACCTGGAGAACCAGCCGACTCGCAAAAGACCTCATTCTGCAAGAGTCAGAACAGCGAGCAGAGGTGCTGAGTGGCCTCAGGTTCTTTGCAGGATCGATCCCCTGTCTCAAGAGAGAGTTCAGGACAGAGCTAGTGTACGCACAGGGATTCATGACCCTGCCTGCAAAGCTGCATATTTCTCTTTTGGTGTCTCGGGAGGAGGGGGAACGTAATACAGTTGAGTGCATGGGTACGATGTCTGCCAGGGTCACTGCATGCTCCATAGTTCAGAGGGAGGTTTATGTGACAATTTAGAGAATCCATGTTTCTAGAGAGGCCCCCAGAAACTCAAATACGCAGCGCTGGCCACTGCTCTTATTTATATTGGTTTTATTTCAACATTGTCAGTATGGCTATCCCTAACTTAGATTGGCATGGGAGAGGTCAGAATGTGGCTCGTGTGTTGCCAGACATGAGTTGCCTTTAGTGGCACAAAAGGCAAATGAAATGGGCAACCTTTATTTCAGCAAGCAGTTCCTTATACGTACTTCTCCTGCGGAGGTAGAAAACTGCGTAGCACAGGACTTACTGGAGGAGAAAAACTTGTCCTATTACTTTTAATTGATGTTTCCATAGAAATGAAAAATTTTGTTTCTGTGCATCTGTTGGATAAGGACTGAATTGTGTCCTGTAGTTGGCAGTGGATAAAAAGAGCATCAGATGGACCTTCAACAAGACCACATCAAATGCAAAAGGCCGGATTCCTGCTTCGATATTCAGTTTGAGTAGCGCTTGTGTCTCTAAGCTGCTTATGGCATAGGGCAGGGTTTTTTAAAGCTTGTCTGAAGTAAGTTTATTGGAATTGGGGCTTTAAGCAACCTTGAAAAAATCTATTCATTCCATGCAGGTCATTTTCTTTTGGATAAGAAGGTTAAAAAAGATATACGAGTTCCCTGGTATATGGTGAACAAGGAGCTTTTTTGTGTGCAGTGGTGAGCTTTCATAGTGGCTCTGTGAGCAAGGCTGGTCTGAAGAGAGAACCTCATTGATTTGCAGCTAGTCCCTCTAAAGTGTCCTTTCGACTAATGGAGCCTGTTTCCCTGAAAATCTCGCTCTGGTTTTGTAGCGTGAAAAGTTCAGAGCTGGTACCTCGATGGTTTCTTTCTGCTGTTTTTCACGATGTGATAAAAGGCTTAAGGGGACACCCTGGAAGAAGGCAAAGGACACGCGTTCACGTTAGCAGCAGTGAGTCTGCAGAGTCACTGCAGCAGGACATCCGTGTGGCCAGCGGGCTTCAGGAAAGGGTGGCTGCATTTCTGTACAGACTGAAAAAGAAGAATTTGGGAGGGTTGAAGCCCTTCAGACTTCAGATCGTAACCAACTTCTGCGTATAGGCAGTCAGAAACAAATCCCTGTAATTGTGTCGTTCAATTCCTGCTTTCTACAGGATATTTTACACCTTAATTCTGGAAGAGCACCACCATCACTTTGGATTGCTCTTGGAAACAGGAGCCTGGGGAGATGCTGGTCACGTGAACCTGCGCCCTTTTATCCACTGCTAAAAGCTTCGGAAGGCTCCCTGTGGGACAGGACCAAATGACAACATCTAATTAATATGAAGAACTTAGTCCTAATAAATCCAATGGCTGAGTAAAGTATTTAAGGTGCTAAGTCTTGCAGTCCCAGCTTGAGTCTGGCGTTTTGGCTACGCAGGAATAATCTTTCATTTGAACAGACTTGATCCACATCCCTGCTATGGATATAGGTTTTCAAGTGCCCTGTTCATGTGACATGGTCCCGCTGTTCAGAGACAGGCTCCGGGATGGTTTCTGCTATTCAACAGGACATTTAGTCCTTTAAGGAATTGCATAGGAGAAGAGATGCAGAGCTGTGGCTAGTGTTGAGCACAGACATGAAGCCTCCCAGTTTAAGGGCTACTGTTTTTCTGGCAGTACCCTCCAAAAAATTACGGCATATAAAGTCCAGCCCTGCTCCACATTTGCATAGTGCTGCATGGAGAGGATCATGAGGAGCCTGAGTGGTAGTGTCAATTCTACCAGTGCAAAGAATGAAACCATTATTTTATTTCTTTTCTTTAATGATGAGACTTTTAAAGCACAATCAGAACTTTTCTGGACCATATCTATGCAAGTTTTCTGAACTCTGTAAGCCACTCCAGCTGGGTCGTCTTCACAGATGGTTTGGATGAATGCTTTGTGGGAAGAGTCGCTGAACGGTCTTTGAGCTGGATGAGTGCTGCCGAGGTGTTCAGCAGTCCCTTACCGTCGGCCGTGAGAAGTGAGCGATGCATAACATACAGCTGAATTATTCAGGATATCTCCAAACAAACCTCGGATGAACCCCATAAGCACAACTTCTAGAAGCTCCTGCTTTTGTTCCTGCCTTTCAGTGGGAGCTGCAACATTAAGTCCCTCTGAAATATTTTATAATTATAGCCTTTAACAGGCTTCACATTTCATACTTGGTAACAAGCAAAATCTTTCCCTCCCAAGAATAGAAACAGCATGTTATGATTGAAAGAATTAGCGACAAGTTCCTGTGAATTATTTCTGGGGATGTAATTCCCCAAATTGCTAATAAGCAATTGTCACTTTTCAAAAATCAAGCTTCCCCCCCCCCCCCCCCACTTTTCGTCTCCTGGCTTGACTTGCTAAGAAAGAGTAAACTTCCTTCCCTCTTGTGTAGCACCAGGAGAGCATTTCCTTTTGCTGACAGCCTTTGCCTCTAATTCCCAGTGATCTGGCATTAGGGGTATAAACGCTGATTAGGCTTTTGATTCAGCTGAGTGAAGTTCTGGTGCTCCCGCAGAGTCCCGCAGGGGTCCACCATGGCAGGATCAAGGTTTCAGATGGCCCCAGCCAGCCTTTGCTGGTGCTGTGACCTTGCTGTACGGATTGCCATCACACAGGCAAGAAAAAATGCAAGGGGCTGGTAATCTCAAGTGATGGAGGAGGAGGGAGTAAACCACCTCTACTGCCATTTCTAGCTGCCTTTTCCAACCATTCATTGCAAAAGAACCGCTCCTTTCATTTCCTTGGCAGGGGACCTTCCCCACCTATGATAATGATAACTATTTATGGAAAATCTGTGGGTAAAGGACAGCAAAGGAGTTGCTTCAGCAAGGCAGAGCATAAAGATCCCTCTGTTCAGTGACCCTCTGGTCTGTGCATTGATCGGTCACCAATGCAGTACATAAATCCTTGCCAGAGCGAATCAAGGCAGCCAGTCTTGAGAGATTTGCCCACAGACTTCACAGTTGCCGACACAGTAAATATAGAAACACGCTATAAATTCCACAACTTTGCTTACTGCCTTCTAACTCCTAATTATCAAGCCCACGGTGGGGATGGTGTTATTTCTAGCCTTGCTCTATTAATAACCACCCTTTTTCCATATAGATTTTCTTCTTCCAGGGTATCAACATGCCCCTTCCCCTCTGCTCGCCCATGATACCTGAGCCTCTCACAATATTTAGTGCACTTATCCTAAAGCCGGGAGGGGAGGGTACCAGCCAGACATCTGGAACTGGGACACAAAGTGATTTTCTGTGGGATGAGATGGGAAACCAATCTCCAGTCAAGCTCCTGCTATTCACAAATGATTGCCTCTTTCAGGGGCTAACAATAAAACATAAATATCTTGTTGTCTGGGGTCCACGCGGGCTCCTGAATGACGTTACAGTTGGCTGAGCTAGAAGGGGTGATTCAAAGACTTTTTAAATATTGTCTCCCAAACACCTCTAATGCTGTTCTTAAAAGTTGCTTTCCATTAGGATAGGAAAAAATGAGTGCTTTTGAAATATTTTATAAAAATTTGGTTTATCCAGATTGTACAATTGGATTAGGTGGAAATCAGCTGGCGGCTTTGTTCATTTGCTTTTCCTGGCAAATTTAGTTGGGAAGAAAATCATTGTAGACAGTTTGTTCATTCTTCACTTTCTGATAGTCCCCAACTCCTGGTAGTACCACAGTTTCACGCTGTCTCCTGGATACCTGGAGCATATGACTGTATCCCTCTGTTTCATCAGGAAGATGTTTGAAAGCCTTGACAGCCATCCAGCTTCCTCTCTGCCCCACTGGCAGACAAGCCCAAGTGCAAATAATTTTTAAGTAGTATCTGGAAAAAGTTAGAGGTGCTGGGCACCGTTCAGGAACACTCGTTCTCTCTGGGAGGCTGAAAATGTGGGAGGCTGAGGATGTGGGTTTCACCAAATCTGCTATTGTAGATGTGGAAAAGGCTAACCAAGTTCATCCTGCTTTAGGGGGTAGCAGGATCTAGAGCATCAGCTTCATAAGACTGAGCATGGTAAATCTTGGAGTGGGCATGAAGGGAGACTTGAGCGCTAGGACAATTGAGAACACCATTGCTGTAAAAAGTCAACAGAAAGAGGTTCAGCACTAACACTGATGTCTTTTCTCTTTAATTTAGGGAGAGCCGGGCCCTCCTGGTTTGCCAGGTCCACCAGTAAGTATTTTCTGGTTGACGTTGACTTGCTCATCCTTTTGAGTGGGACACGGTGCAAGAGCTAGGACTCACTGGCTCACTTTCCTCTTGATCTGCAGCAGAATTTCCGTAAGGGGCACACAGGAGTGGAGACGCTCAGCGCTGGTCCTGGGGACAAACACATTCTCCTGCTTCATTGCTAGCAGAGGATGTGCATAAACTGGCACCAAGCCATATATGTGTGGTTATTTTTGGCGTTGGTCTGAGTCTGCTTCAGCTCCTCAGTCTGCCAAGGCATGCTCAAAATTGTACCAGGTGGCACAGCTATTTGCTTTGGGCCACTTATGCCATCCCTTTCTACCCCTCTACTAGGAACAGCTTACGAGTAACTGTATGTGGAACTGAGCCAAAGCACTGAAATGAATTTAGGATTTGGATATGGATTCCTGGCAAGTTTCATCTCTCTGCAGGAATTCTTCCATGTTGCGTGGTGTAAACTAAACACATCAACAAATGAACTTCCATCTTGTAGCCCGTATCAACACACACCACCTTTCTCTTGTTATTATGTTAAAAACAATTGCCTGTTTATCTGATTTAGGGTCCAAAAGGTGCACCAGGGAAGCCTGGAGCAGCTGGTGAAGCCGGATTGCCTGGCCTTCCTGGAGTGGATGTGAGTGTTTTGTCATTTTCTCTTAGATCTTTTAAATACTTTATAGGCATGGGTGTTTTCCCTAAGTGTCTCATCAACTTTCTCTGTGTCTACTGGAGAAGCAAAGTGGGTCCTGGATCTACATACATGTCTTGCATATCAGGAGAAATTTTAAGAGTTGAAAGCATCTCTTGATTGAATTAAGGAGTATCAGAACAATTTTGAGATGCATAACTGATAGGATGGCACTCTTACAATGAAACATTGCAGTTCTTCAGAGGCGCGCTGGGCAAGTCTGCAGAAATACGAGCATCAGTTGACATTTCTGGAGCAAACCCACTGAGCCTCAATTCAGAAATCCAGGTGCACTTAATAGCTGAGGCTTGTTGGTCACTGGCCTGGGATTTGCCCTACAGCTCTGGACAGGTGACTGCACACAGCCAAGCGTTTCCAGCTCACCAACTTACTGCCATGGTAGCTGAGTGTGGGTAAGGCTTCAGCCAGCCCGTTTTCTTCTGCGTCAGGCGAGAGGAAGCATAAAGTCAGCTTCCACAGCTAAGCTGCAACTCAGTAAACACCAGTGACAAGACTACTTGGTGGTGTTCATCCACGCTTACAGTGCACAGGGAACAGTACTGATAATTTGCTTCTGATCCTTTCCTTTGTGAGTAATTACAGAGAGAAATAAAATGGTTAGGCTTTCCTGAGAGCTTGGCACCCAGATGATTTGTGTTAGTGACAGGGACTTCCATATAGCTCTTATTACTGTATTTCTCTGTTTTCACACTTATCTATCTTTTTTTTTTTACAGGGTTTAACAGGAACCGATGGCCCACCTGGCCCAAATGGGCCTCCAGGAGACCGTGTGAGTACCACATTAGATCCTAAGTGCCTTTAAATGAACATTGTCACTGATTGTATTGATGATTTCTCATTCCTTTGTAAATTGGTGACATTCGAGTGTTGATTACGATGGCTTATTTATCTGTAAGCCCTTGCAGAATACTTGGACACTTGAAATGAAGCTCCAGATGGTTTTTGATTAGGCAGGGCATGAGATCCATCTTTCTTTCACAGGGCTTTGCATGAGCTTGGATAGCCTCAGTGGTGGGAGTACCAGTGCAGAACAGCTCTGGTGATATTTCAAGTATCTAAAAAGTTTTTTTGAAGCAGTCGATAAACTTCGTAATTAAGTCTATCAAAGTGAAGCTATTTTGGCCTTTATTTGCAGTTGGAGTACGCAGCTCTGTTATGTTTATACTTACTGCTACTGTGTATTAACTGTTTAAACTTTTGCCTTTTGTTAATTCTGGGGCTGTCCATATGGCTGTCCATTATTAGTTGCTTTGGCATAGACTTCCCCAGCCAGCGTAGCAAGAAATGAGAGTTTTTTCTTGCTTCCTGCATATTACAGCTCTGCTACGGGGCACCACAGGGATAGAGAAATGACTGCCTGAGATGTTACAGATGTCCTTCAGATCATCTACAATGGGCTGGAAAGGCACTTAGGCCTCCTTAGGGCATTAAGAAGTAAACATGAATGAGCCATTCACAGATTTTCATCCAGCATGGTTATTTTCCTGTCTCCCAGCATGGGAAGATAAGACTTGTATCCACAGCTGGTTTATTGGTCTCCTGAACTTGGGGCTACAGTGATGGGCTGAACACACATCACAGTGTGCAGAGGTTAAAAAAGGTTCAGTATATCTCAATAATCCATTTGTTGCCCCAAGGAGTTACCCAAAGCTCAAAACTCTGTGAGTTGTCTCATTTAGTTAAGGGATGAGTGATAGAGCCATGTATCTTTGATACGCTTTTCTTCCTTTCCCATGTGCGAGGCAAAGTTTGTTTGGCCACTGGGAAAGTTGAGTGGCAGGACCCAAGCATCTTGGTCACAGCTCCAAGCCTCCATCCATTGGCACTGCACTAAAAACCACCTCCTTTTGCTTTTCCTCGTGCCCATCTTTCTCCCCAGAGATCCAGGGCTGCAAAATCCTGACCGCTCTCAGTCAGTCTGTGGCAAGAGTCCAGCACCTTCTGGGAACTGAGCCCTGCTTTTTAAAATAGAAAAGTTCAGGACCACACACAGAAGATTGTGAGCAGTTTTGTGCCCGTTTCATGGTCGGTGGTAGTATTTGCCCATGCCCACTTGAGCACACAAGCTCCTAGTTTGCAGGGTAATGGACCAGATAAATCTCTGGGCACAAGAACTTCCCCTTCAGCTGTTCAGCAGAAGCACACAAACGCTATTTTAGCACAGTTACCGTAACTACATGCTCTGATTTGACGTGCTTTCCCATGTCTCGTAACTCAAGCTGTCAGCGTGGGGCAAACTTGGAACCTGTTGTCATTTATGGGAGCTTTTCAAGGTCAGTGGTCCATCTGGAAAATTGTTTTAATTGGTCTAATAAAAGCCTGGAAAAGGAAAAAACTGTAAATCTCTAGCACTCTAAAAGGACAGCATTGTTATCCTGACTTTCTTTCTTCTGCCCAACTTTAAGAACGTATTTCATTCTCCCAGGAATCACTGAAATAAGCAGGTGTCTACTTACTGTTGTGGGGTTGAATTCATGCTTAACGCTGTGACTTCTGCTGAACAAGCATGTTTTTCTGAACTGGGGTGTCTGAGAGCGAAGGTGTTTAGCATATGGAAGTGGGCTCATGGAAGACAGTTTTTAGTAACACATTATTGCTAAACATTTGTTTTCCTCTATATGCCACGCTTCATCAGTCCAACAGTGATTCACGTCTGAGCAGGGATGGAGTATTGTGAAGGCAGCATACCAAAATGTTTTTTATCTTAAATACTCCCATCGCTATCCGCATCCATTAGCTTTTCTCATGGTTCTGCTTACAGACTGATTAGATCAAGCCGACTTGTTTTTTTCAATTAAAAAAATCCTTTCTTAGCCAGGAACGAGCTGGGTTCTGACCTCAGTGCTAGATACTGGTGTCCTTCACTGGAAAGCTTTCAAAGGCCATTTTGAAGTTGGGTGCTTTACACTATAAGCAACAAGAAAAACATAATTATTCCTATTTCTTTATCAATGTCATATTAATCAAGTATTTCCTATGCTCTGTAGTTGTATATTCATAAAGTATATTACTTTAAAGTGAAAAATTATGGTGAGATTGTTTTCTAATCAAAAGAGGAAGAACATTGTTACCAGGAGAATGAGTTGAGTCAGACATCGTTATTAAAATCGAGGTGTAAATTAGAGTTTCTCCTTTGAACTTAATGGAGTCACATCAGCTTGCTCAGGGACTTGATGATCTTTTACCGTACCAGGAACGTTCACTGCTGCGTGCTGCACCTTACACCCTCAAAGATACCACAATTAGGGAGAGTAAAGTGCCAATGCTTGGCACTTTGGGTACTCTGCCGACCTTTTGGCACGTCGGCCAAAGCAGAAAGGGGCTATGCAGCTGGTTTCAGTGGGGGCAGGATTAGGGTGCAAGTCAGTAGGTGCCAGGAATTCAGTGTTTTCTTTACAGGAGGAGATCCCAGCTTGTTCCTTACAACCATCAGTGGTTGTAAGGACTTCAGCCTAAAGATAAAAGTGACTGGAAGAAAAGCAGAGTAACCCGCAGTAAGAGAAGTGCACTCATGTCGGAAGAGCTGACATTTGCAGCAGAGTTGATTTTTATTGGATTACAGTCCTCTCCTCACAAGACTCCTCTTAATGAGGCCTTGGGTCCTCTGTATCTTTCTCCTTAAGCTTAACAAGGGAAAATATTTCTAATCTCATTTGGTGTGCAGAACATTAGGAAAGGGCTGGAGTCGTCCCTGGGATCACACTAAGCAGCAGTGTGTTGGGATATTTTCCAGGTCTGCCCATCTGCCTTGTTCTCCTGGTCCTAGGGGTAGATACCACTTAATTCCAGCTCAGAACATCGTTCTTGAGATGTTTCTGTGCAGCATTTTGGGAACTTCTGGAAAACAGGTTTGAGCAATCGGGCTGGCGAGAGGCTGAGGAAGCCTCGTGCCGTAATCGCTCTTTGTCCCCTACGCAAGGAGGTGAGGGGTTTGCTGGCACTGGTTTAACACAGTCCATAAATGACAACATGGTTTGTTCTGTGTTTAGGTCTGTCACCTTCTTACTGTTTTAAGTTCTGTCTTTATCAGAGAGCAACATCAGCCAACAACAATACAAATGCAATCAAAAGCTGTCTGCAGCAGGGCCTTGAGAACAACGCGGCTCTTCCACAGCTCCCAAGTGTCAGCACAGCTTAGAGAAACTCACTGCGAGGGCTGCGTCGGTGCTGCTGAGCAAACTATTACTTTATGTATCGTTCACCTCAAATTACACTGGCATTTCTGCACCTCCACCACTTCTTTTTTTTTTTACTTTTGTTTTGCTTTTTAAAAGGAGTGACAAAATCGCTCTGATCTCATCAGCTGCCTGCCTCTGCTTTTCCTTTCCCCGTCGCAGCGACAGCTGTTTTCAGAGGAGGCTCTCGGACCCGAGAGCGTCTGTCAGCAACGCACACCCGTTATCTCTTGGAGGTACCTTAACAGCTGCTGGCCAAGGTCAACCCACCGCACTGGTTTTTGTTGTTCATTTTTATATTTCCATTTACTTTCTGATTCAGAATCACTACCTATAATTCATTTTACAGTCTACTGGCCAATGTTGGCATCTTTGCAATGCAACAAAGGGATTAAGAAGGTCGGTCTGTCTGTCTTACTAGCTTTAGTTAAGCAGGAACCTAACAACTTCAAGAATTACTTAATTCTAATCTAAGACATAAGATCACCAAACTCTAGTCAAGCTTAAGAGTAAGAATGCAAATTGGGAAAAGGAGTTTGGGGATTTGCCAAGGAAAGCTAGCGAAGAGGCAGAAGCTGCCAAATCTTTGTCTTTGCTTGAAGGGAAAATGTATGAATCAAGAAAATTCACTAGAATGAATCCAAATCTTATAAATAATTTCAGATAATTTAGTCACTGGATCTACAATATGAACGTATTATGAATGAGAATATTCAAATGGATGCCATTCAATTTATGAACGTTTAGATATTCGTGGAGACTAATCTGAGGCCAGCTGTGACTTGCAGAAGTGTCTGTTTACATGTTTTAGTCTCTACTGTCTCCTGACCAGCAAATGGTGAAGAAAGTCACTGGGGCCAGTTCTGAACATCCATCGCCAGTATCTTAAAACATTCTTTAATCAAGTAATTAAGCAGGAGTGACAGAGTCATTATCCATAAGTTTCTGTCCTTATATTTGTGAATTCAGCTGAGCATCTCCAGTTGCGTGCTGTTTCTGTAAGACACCGCTGGAGTTTTCAAGCAAAGATTGGTGTCGAGGAGAGCAGGCATTGGTGTCTACCCATATGGAGGTTTCTGTTTTATCCCTGCTAATTTGCACTCTGTTTTATTCCTGTAGGGTGCATTAGGACCTGCCGGGCCACCTGGACCAGCTGTAAGTACCTCCTAGACCTGCATATGTAAAGATGGTTTGTAATATTATGCCAAAACCATCACCAAGACAAGACGGGAAGCCTTGTATCCCAAACAAAGGGATCAAAGCCTGACTGAGTGAAAATATTGTTTGAAGTGTTTAAATATGTATGTATGACCTGTTCTGGTAACACAGAGCCTATTCTTAGTCTCTGAGATGTTAAAAGCAAGCCAGCTTGGGATAAAGACTAGCATATCAAATGCTATCAAAATTATTATATGTTAGGTAATGTCTAATAAAAATGAAAAGGGAAAAAAAGGAAAAGTAGATAAACTAGAATGTTGTCTTCATAAATGTCTGTGTCCCACTATCACGTCACTGTATGTGGCTTTACTTAGAGATGTCTCGTAGGTAACAGCGATGTAAAGGGAATACCAATTATTAGAGGCAACAAAAGGATTGATTAAGACTCCAGCTCTGCTCTGATTGCAAATTACAATAATTGGGGACAGGGGAGTGCTAAGGAAATTTAAAAGAAAAAAAAAAATTAAGCAGCATTTTCTGAGGTTTGTTTTTTTTCCTGTATGTTCAGTTTCTAAGTGATCTTTTACTGTTTTAAATGTTGTTTCCAGGGCAAAGGACTACCAGGACCTCCAGTAAGTAACGAGGCTCTTTTTTGAAAAAGAGGTTTAAATTATTACACTAGCTTTATTGGATACCTTGAGTGTTACAAACCCACCCCAGGCCTTGGGTCCCTCTCCTGTGCCGGGCAAAGGGATGTGGAGTCCTGCAGGTTGGCAGCCTTGTGGGTTGTTTATGCTTACCTTACCCCCAGGGAAGCTGGCAGTGGTGTAAATTCAAGGCACAGCAGCTTTCTAGTCACTGGAAGTGACCAGTTCTGGGACAGCTTCTGCTCGGTGGTTTCCTGGAGCATCTCAGAGCTTGCTGTGTGTCAGAGGGGACGCAGATGTTGGCAACGTGCGATGATGACAAGAACGTGCTCCGTGGGAAGGTGGAGCAAAAAGAAAGACGTGCATTGATAAACTGATTGTGTGGGTGCACGATTGGGCTCCTCGGAGGGGTTAGAGAAATGAGTACAGCCAGACTGTTTGTTTGCCCCGGGCTTTGGCAGCTATATGAGGTTGCCATGGGTGTAAGGATCTTCTCTCTGTTCAACAGGGGCCTCCAGGACCCAGTGGGCTCCCAGGTGGAAATGGATTTCGAGGTCCTCCTGTGAGTTTCTCCTACTGTTTGATTCTCATTTACTGAACATGCCACAACCACAGAAGAATGAGGTTCATTTCTGGTCTCTTACCCCATTCTGGAAACGTGATGCACAAGACGCTACAAGCTCTACAAATGCCCATGGGCAATGCTATTCCTTGTATCGGCTTGTGTAGGGTCACCCCAGTCAACCAGTGCAATGCCAAAGATGTGCAACTGCTTGCAGCCATATCTTCCTTTACCAGCTATGAGTAAGGACAAAAGAGCAGCCAATGTCATGAGATCAGAGATTAGTTACCAGCTGGCATGTACTTTCAGCATCCTCAAAAGAAGCTACTGCACAGAATGGGTCTGATGTGAGGGAGCCCATTCTGCAGAAGCATACCATCATTTTTGGGTGCCCACAGCTCCTCTGGAGAGGTACAGAGCCAGTGGAAGCAGGGATGTAGGTGCAGGCATATGTTCTTCTGTCCTAACCCCTATACTTCCATATGCATCTGCTCTTCTCTTTGCAGTCATAGAAGCCTCTGCAGAAAGGAAGGTGCAGTTTAGTCCCATTAGAGATATCTTGCCCCACATTCACAAATATGTAGTGGTATTTGGTAGCCACCCTTCCTCTCCCTTTTCATTTTCATTTAAATTATTAAGAAGGGGAATGCTTACTATTTTTCACTCTTTTTAGGGACCTTTTGGTCTGCCAGGATTCCCAGGGCCTCCTGGACCACCCGGACCTCCCGTAAGTTGAGACTTGCAAATAAACGTGAGAAAATTCCCATGGGGACTCCAGAATTTTCTTCTTGCTGCCAGAACGTGCATGTTTTATTTGCTGCCATTGCCTTGAGCGCTCCTTTTCCAGGCTAAGTTTCAGCAGGCCGTAAACACCGTGCCCCAAGGAGAGCAGTGACTTTTCACTGGCTGCACTTTGGTGTGTTGATTATCTCCTGTTTATTGTCTGTGCTGTGTGGGTGGGTGGAGGAACCCAATGGCATCCAGGCTTTATGGCATAGACAGATCGCAGGGTGGGCTTTCTGTTCTCTCAAGGTTTATGGCTGCTTGGATCACGATGTGTTCTTGTAGAGCTAGCAAGGGGGGCTTGAAACCAGCAAGTCTCTGTCTTGGGTTTCCTGCGGTATCTCTGCAGGGTTGGAGGGATAGGGAGGTCTTTCCCAAGGAACTTCCACGGCCCGAAGGAGGGCCAGGCACAGCCGCTCTTCTCAAATTGCTGCCTTCATCACCTAAGGCTCAAGGCTCTTCCCCAAGCTCATCTGTGCATGTCCAGAAGATAATTACACCCCTGACATGTCTGTTTTGAGGACTGGTGCTGCTCGTAATGCTCTGGGTTCAGGGGCTGCATTTTATGCTGTGGGGCTGGGTATCTGCCTCGTGCTGATCCAGCCGAGCTGGGTCTGTAAAATGCGTTTTCTAGAAATTGTATTTCCTCCTGGTGTTTGTCTTGATGTATTTAAAAGACCGTGTTTCATGAATTGCAGGGTCTTCCAGGCACCCTTCCTGATGGCGGTGGGGACCTTCAGGTAGGTTTTTCTTTACGTAGCATGAAAATATTTTTTGGTTTAATCCTTGATGTGATTTGCACTGTTCAGACCTGCAGACGTGGGTCTAAACTGCCATATTGCAGAATGCATAAGTGGTGCGTGCGTATTTACAAGACTGAAATGTTCTTTCAAGGAGGTAGATATGCTAGTGCTGATTTTTTTTTTCTTTGATCTTTGCTTTCCAGTTTGCTTTCCAAAACGCAGGTTTTGCATACATTCTTCATTTACAAAATAACTTTAGCATTTGGTAAATGACAACAGCTTTTCATGCATCTGTTTCCAATCCTGCTTTGCAAGAGAAAAGGTTGTGCGTGTTGCACTGTTTATTTCCATGGATGGTGGCACCAGGTTCCTGTGGGCATATGCTTTGTTTAGACTTCCTTCCTTATGAGAAAGTCTTGATTCCTTTCTTTCAAGGGAATGAAAGGAGCGTTAAGTCCATGAACGATGGAAGTGACATTTCCAGATTTCGCAGCTGTTGTTGTGACAGCGTCTTTGGTTTTCTAATTGGCATGCCCCAAAAAAGCTCGGAGTCAGTTTAGACTGCCTTATGGCAAGTCACATGGAAGTTAATAGAAAACGATGCTATTTCTGCAATTTTAATTTAAGTTACCCTGTGGAATATACTAGAAAATTAAATTCCTGCTACAGAGGTGTAGCCTGAGGTTTTATTAAAAGAAAAAAAACAACAAACAAATGAAAGAAAAGCTGCAGAAGAAAATCTCGTTCCCTATTCATAGTTTTTAGAGTATGGCCTTTTAAGCCCCATTAAATTTCCATGCATGTTCTGATTTGTTCCCAGTCAAACTGGAGTTGCCACCAGGGGCTTGCCCACCCCTAGATATCTGCAGATACCAGCTTATTGGTATTTGGGTTAATTTTTTATAGGTCCTCTTCTGATAAACTCTAATGCTTGTCCTTGTTTCAGTTAGGTGAATTGTCTAATGGAAGTCAATAGAGGACAATGAATGCACAGAATTAAATACATTCCTAATGATTTACAAGATACCCATCCAGCTTCACTAGGGAACTGTGGTTCTCCACTATTTTGGACTGTGGACCACTATCAGCCTTCAGAATTTTTCACAGTCCATGCAGACATGCTCAAAGTGAAGCAGACCATTCATAGAGCATTATTTTGTGGGTTACTGGGGGCCTGAGGACCCGTTTAGGACCTCCTGCCATAGGGAAATGCCAGTGAACACATTATGCTATGAATGAATTAGATTTAGTGGGTTTAGAGCCAAAACCCACATGACCTTTTCTCCAAAACCCACATGACCTTTTCTCCTCTCCCTAGTAATGAAACCAGCTTCCCTGGATGCACTGTGTGTACTTGATAAACCCACGAGCGTTTCTCTTTCTTGCAGTGCCCAGCTCTGTGCCCTCCGGGTCCTCCAGGTCCCCCAGGAATGCCAGGGTTCAAGGTAAGAACAATACCACCTGCAGATACAAAGGTCTGTCTCCCAAAATAAATACCACTATGAATCCCTGGGATTAAACTGTTTTATATACAGTACGCGTCTCCTGTAGGCTCCACACCTCTCCAAACCAGCCATGCATTTGCCTGGGCTTATGCTGTCGAAAGAGAAAACCCCTAATACAGCCAAACAGGAGACAAGAGGAGAACGAAGGACCTGATCCTGCCCTCTACATGCTGTTTCTGCACTTGTAGCATAGAGCTGCTCTGCCGCTGACCTCAGTCCTGCAAAGTGCCAGCAAAGTGTGTGAGCCCTCTCCCTTCACCTGGAGCAAGAGGCTTTGCATCCTTCGAGTAACTGCCTGCACTTATGGGCACGTTGCTTCGTGGCTCCATTCCTTGCAGGATTGCAACCTTTGTCAGATGGAAGATTTAACTACTGATTTTGACTACGGCCATTTATTCCTACAAATGAAATTTAACCCTTTGCATAGGGTGAGCACAAAGATTAAAACACCGTGCAAGCCTTGCGAGGCGCAACTGATGAACAGGAGCAAGCAGAGAACAGTGGTTCAGAGCTGCCTCAAGAACGATGTGCTGCCTTTTCAGACTTCAGAGAGCTGTAAAAAAACTCACCAGTTCTTAAATTGTGCTCACAGACCCTGTACGCACAGAGATACACATAACTTACATGATAAAATACAATTTAATTGTCATTTTATACCCAGTGTAGCACCAGGCAGCTTTCTGTTTATGTTGTTTGATTCTGGTACATAAATTTTAGGTTGCAACCCTCAGGAAACCTCACTCAGCAGTTAAACATCTCCTCCTCTGTCCTCTCTATGATTCACATGAATTCTGTGCCGTAGGTTACACTCCAGCAGTGAGCTGAAGTAATAAATTACTTGGGTTTTTTTAGCAGGATTTAGCAGAAGTTGGCAATGGGTGGAACATCTCCTGGGAAATGCTTTCAGTTTCTCATGAACTGACCTTTTGCAGGTCTCTTTGGTCTCTGAGCTGAGTCATAAATATCATTAGAAATACACAATGTTTAGGGTATAACTATTCAAAATTCATAGCTTATGAAATGGAAAAACCTGTGAAGGTCTCCAATTACAATGCAAATGATGCACAGGACCTTTTGCGTGGTGAGGAATAACATCTGCCATGGCTGAAATTAGTCTGGGTCTCTCCCACAATAATAGGAAGGGAGCCAAAAAGCAAACTGACTCTGCGTTTATATAAAAGATTTCAGTGGGGCATCGATTTCTTTGCAAACTGGAGGATGCAGACATTAAAGATGACTTAAAAAGGGAGGTTAAAGATAGAGAATGGGGTTTTCAGAAGCGTCTCAGCCCCATTTTCAAAAGTGATGGGAACTGAGTTCTGGTTCCTGACCTGTAATTGAGAATTGCATCTGAAGACCTGTAGCCTAGTCTCACTGCAAGTCACTCTTGAAAACCAAACCTGGGCATTTCCTGAAACTAGATCAGTTCTGATACAATGATACCTACCACAGGAATGGTGCGTGGCTAATTAACCCCAGAAGTGACCTCCATTCACAGTTACAGCACACGTGTAGATTATTTTCCCAGTAAGTTGTTTGTGTTGTGTGGGTTTCAGTCTTACAGCTATCTCACAAAATTTAAATTTTGAAACAAGACTGTACTGAATGTGAATAATTGGAGCTCTTATTTCTAGGGACACACTGGTCACAAAGGAGAACCTGGCGAAATAGGAAAAGAAGGAGAAAAGGTAAACTTCAATTCAAGGGGGGCGGGGGAGGATTTTTCTCTTTAAAAGCACCATAACAAATAGTTTCTTCAAGAAAACAGGGAGAAATGAGGCAATTGGCTGAACAACAAGGAGAAGTTACTATGACTGAAGTGCATTGGCTTCCGTTGCTCTGCGTGTATGACTGTGTGCTAATACTTGAAGAAAATTCATCTTCCCAATAATTGTAATGTTAAGATCAGTTCGAGAAGTTAACACCTATTGTTTCACATGCAGGGATGTCTGCTCAGAAAAAAAGCCCTGTGTTAATCACTCGGGTAAACTCCTGACTGATCAAGTGTTCTTGCACGTAGAAGAAATTGCCTATAAGTAGAAGCAAATTCTGAAGCAGAAATCTGAGTGGGAGGGAGCTCAAGGAGAAATAAGATGGGAAGGTCCCTGGCTTTGGGTTGGCAGGCTCATGCTGTCTCGCCCTCTGTCTAATTATTTTTTCTCTCCCAGGGCAACCCTGGCCCTCCTGGTCCTCCGGGCATTCCCGGCAGCGTTGGCCTGCAGGTAACACCTACTCATCAGACCGGTTCCCATGACCTTTTTACTCAACGTGTGCCATCGATCATTTTGCGTTATGCAAACAGCTCTTGCCTCTGCGTAATAACAGATGTGGAAGTTGATGCTGGTAAAAAACCAAATCATGCTGGTTTCAGTGAGCTTTAATTCAGGTCCAGCTTTTGGTACCTCACCTTGGATGAGACATCCAGGTGATAGCCACTGTCTTGCTGGTACTCCAGTAGAGCCCTGGACACCTTTTGGATGGATCTGAGGCTGAGCTCTGGGCTGGCTTGACAACCTGGCGGGTGGGCTGGGGCGAGCAGGCACTCTGAATGCACGTCTGCGTGGGCTGTCTCCAGTGTCACTTGCTCAGAGGCTGTCCCCGAAGGAGAAAACGTCTTGTTGGTGCATCAGAAGGCTGAGCTTTCTGCCACTCTTCACTGTTTCTTAATGTTTTCTCTGTTGATGAGTTGCTACATCATACTGTTCTGCCATTCTATGTTTAACAGTGATTGGATTTTATCTGATTTGTTTTCTTAATTAGGGCCCAAGAGGACTAAGAGGCCTCCCTGGTCCAATGGGTCCGGCTGGTGACAGAGTAAGAAAAACCTTCTTCTGATTTCCCCCCCACCCCTCCGCCATCAGTTTTTCTTGTGCAAGGTCCAGGTGGCCAAAGTAATTTGTCCTTACTGAAGATCACTGGGGAACTTGTAAAGATGCAAAGTGCAGGCTCTTTCCTGCACCCCCCAAGCAGAACAACCTTCCAAAGGCAGGAGGAGTCTACGTACGTGGGGGATTGACAGGAACAAGCCCAGTGTCGATTTAAGCAATCACTCAAGATGGACAAAGTGCTGTCCCTGCAGGACTGACAACGCTAAAGAATCTTGCAAAAAAAAAAAAAACCAACCAAACCTGAGAAATGTTTCATGAACGTTTCACTTTCTGTTCTGTCTCTTTACAAGAAAAAGCTAAAGAATCACTGGCGGACAAAGATTTTCAGGACATGAAAAGTCTGCTCAGTGAGAACAGGCTCAATCTCTAGCTCATCGTGGCTTTGGACTTTTGCCACGGTCCCTTGACCATTGCCCTAGAGGATGAATGGTTTTAAATTTGATAAAGTCATGCATTTATTTAGGAACAAGTGTGTTATCGAGGCCATGAACGATATCAGTGTATCACGGAGATAATGGTGGGGAGATCCAAAGAAAAAACCTGCTCGTTCAGAGGGGGATCTTTTGCAAGACTGTATTGTAAGCTAGCAAGAACTACTGGGGTATCTTTCCAGGGCTTTGTGTGTTTTCTTACATCGTGGTATAAGGTGGGGATACTGTTACTTCATCCTCTGCCAACCACAGCGTTAAAATGATGTATTGCAGGGTGACATCGGTTTCAGAGGACCACCTGGAATCCCAGGACCTCCAGGGAAAGCCGTACGTATCTACTTCTCAGCATCTCTATGGCCCTGCCTTACGCAACCAAAGCCTAAAGTTTATCCCTTTTGCACTAAACTCTGCTTGCCAGTGAACAGGAGGAGTGTGCTGACCATCTCCATCAGATTATTCCCTTTGCCTTTTCCCTTCCAGTTAAAGCAATGTGACTTCACCTGACCCAGATCTCATGAGGTCTTTCCCTCAGTCATGCCCCATGCCAGAATAAGTTCACCGCATTTCCATTGCTCTCTGTCCTTCACTGCTCTTCCCTGAGCATCAGCAGCTGTGAGCAAGCACTTGAGAAGAGCATCTGTGGTGTTCTTGGGAAGGAGAGTTTTGGGGAAGAATCAGCAGGAGCTATCCTGAGCTTACATCCTTTGAGCCTGGTCTATTCCCAAGTGCCCACAGCTTGCAAGGACTTTTGCTACAAGCAGAAATAGTTGTGTATTAAAGGTGCAGCCCTCATCCTTTTGCAGAGCTCCGGGGTGAAGTGTAGGAGAACACAGAACCTGCACGCTTAGCTGTGGTCAGACCCCTGTACCCTCCTTACTGTGCCCAAATATGAGACCAGAGCTGCATCTGCAGCATTATGGCCTCTCTAAGAGCATTTTTCCACTGGCCTGCCACCCAGTCTCCCCTTTGTGTGGAGAATTTGACATCCACTTTATAGCAGACACCTTTGCCTGTCTACACGAGCCAACACACCACAATCTGCATTGACCCCGAGGCAGTACCGCCCTCTGGGGACCCCTCCCTAGTCTTTGCAATTATAGAAGAAATTAATCTAAACTAAATTAGGTGTTTACTGTCCACCAAATATTTAATTACGCCAAGCAGGATCTAGACAGTAAATATTACAGTTTTTCTCCTACTCTGTTTCTGATTAAAGAAAATGCTTCACTAAATGAAGGGGAAGATGGTCTCTGCCCCGAGGGATTGTTGGCAAAGTCCCTGCTGCAGTTCATCTGTGCATCAGGAATTACAGAGTGTAACTGAGAAAGTGCGGCCGAGCTCCTAGGGGAATGTGTATGCTCGCGCCTCTGCTAACGCCAGCGAACAGCACAAAAAACCTCGAAACATTAGTTTTTGTCACTGTGTGATGAAGATGCTTAATGACTTTTCCTCCTCTGTCATAGGGAGACCAAGGAAACAAAGGACCTCAAGGATTCAGGGGGCCCAAAGGGGATACTGTAAGTGCAGTAAAACACCCATCTGCTCCAGTTTGGGATGTGACATTCGAAGGAGTCTGTTTGACAGGTTTATTATGGCTTGTCCCCACCTTGGTTTATTTGAAAGGGAGGTGAAAGGGGATGAAAGTATTCATCTCAAAGTTTAAGTCTTATTAGAGATGCCTAAGTAATAAGATGCCTAAGTGCTTCTTACAGCCTAGAGCACAGGGATCGGATCTTGCATCTCCATCCCTTGAAACGATCAAGAATTCTCCCAGATGCTGCAGCCAGCATTAGATCAGTTTTCTGGTGTGTCCTAAAAGAACTTCCATACCTACATGAACAGGACAGGAACCAGCACAAACTGAATGAAATGTCCCTACAGAGTTTGAGTATTATCTTTGTTGACTGATTGTTCTTAAGGATTGTGTCCTGGATAACGCAGGATTTCTTGTTGATTTCTAGGGTCGACCTGGACCAAAAGGAAACCCAGGGGCTCGTGGACTCATAGGAGAACCTGTAAGTCAATTAAACAGGATGCAGGTCTCACTGTTGTCTTGCTTGCAGATGATGAGATAAAACACGATAGGAAAAAACTTGCATCTTACAGTCTTTGCTATCAAACTTCTGCTCTGTGGGTCTCTGTAACCTTCAGTGTAACCCCAGTTGGACTAAACCCTAGTTGTACTGCTCTTAATGAAAAATCTCCCCGTACAACTGGAGCTGGACCCATTGCCAAAAGGTTCTTTGTGAATGTATTTTGCAAACCACAGAGTCTCCTCATAACCGTAACCTGTGTTGTGCATGGTTGCAGGGCATGCCTGGCAAGGATGGACGGGATGGAGCTCCTGGACTCGATGGTGAGAAGGTTTGTAAAGTCCTACTTAAACACTGTAGGAAAGATCTCTGTTAGTGTCCCGTGTGTGTTGCAAAGCTACCGATGCTTGTCAAGAAAGAGCATGGCTGGAAAGCTTTTGCTTCTAAAGAGTTTTTCAATAGCGTAACTAGTGATGAAAAGTGAAGTTGCTTCTATTAATTAATCCCAAGGAAATTCCCTAAAAAAAGATGCGCATATGGGCCATGCCCGTATGATCTGAACTCAGCTGGGCCCCTACACTTAGTAGTTCCTGTTGGCTGACTCTGGGCCTTCAGAGATGCCTTTTCAGAGCTGTGGAGAGAGACATCTGTTTCTTTTAAATGCCTGTAGACAAAGTGTTGTCAGGTACTAGTTGCCTGGTTATTGAACGGTTGTCCCGCAGGAACACGGACCGTGTGCTGCCAAGGAAGGCTGGGAGCTGCAAGGGGACAAGGGACACACCTGGGAGCTCCGGGCACCCCGTTTCCAGTGGGTGCCCACCTCCTGTAGACACAACAGGCTCTGGGTCCTGCACATGTAGGGAGGGAGATTACAAATGCCTGTTTGGGAATGTGTCCCCTACCTGTGTGGGACCATTTTCCAGTCGCAGAGGGTCTCTCCTAACATCTCGATATCCACAGGGTGATGCAGCTCCCATGGGTGCTCCTGGAGAGAAGGGGCCAAACGGACTCCCTGTGAGTATGGCAGCAGGACCCGTCGCCTTCGGGGTGGTAGAGCAGCGTGGCCTGCGTACAGAGATCATTCCTGGGGAGAGGGGAGGTTTGTTTTGTGCGTTGTCTCACAAGGGGCCCCATTTAAGCCAAGAGTAAATGCACCTTTCCCACCATACAAGCAGGGGAGCAGCGTACAAGACAGAACGGAAAACATCTGGAGTAGCAGCAATTATTAATACAGTAATACCCTGACTTTTGGCCACTCTGGCTCTGTTTAAAATTTACATTTGAGAGGGATTTTCTCATTCACATCCCAGTGACGTGCATCCCTTATGCAGGGAGGTAAGATCTGGGATGCAAATGACCATAATTCCACAATAGCCTGAGCTCCGTCCCTGGCTTACTAGTGTTCATTGGCAAAATGTTTCATCTCTCCAGTCTTCCAACTATTTAAACAGAGGTAGAGTATTCCTTTCTTCCTCTCTTACAGAATATTTTGAACACTTCTGGAGAGAGGTTTCTGCTGTGCAAAATGTTGCTGCTGCTGCTCTATTTGTATATTCTTCCTCTTTGTTCTAATTGTCAGGGATTAGTGTACGTAGAGCTGCTAGCGCAGTGAACAAGAGGGAAGTTGAAGCCATAATTTTCATGGTGAAAGCTGCAGAAATGTAAATCCTCCATTGCTTCAAGCAAACATTCCTCTTTGTATGTCAAATCAGACCAGAATAACAAATGAACTCCACTTCTTCTGACATTGCTTTAACATTTTTTTTTTTTTCAGGGACTGCCTGGAAGAGCAGGTATTAAAGGCTCAAAGGGTGAACCAGTAAGTGAATCTCTCTAATGATGGGTTCTGGTGCGGACGCTACTAAACTTGTCACGGCAAGGCTTTTCAGCTTTTGGGGACTGGTGCCCACAAGCAGACCCTGGGAGGACTTACCCCGAAGGGATGGTGTCAGTGTCCCTGCCAGGGCTGGGTTCCCCTGGCAGCGAGGAGCAGGCATTAGGTACAACGACTGAGGTGGCCCTGCTCTTGCTGAGACAGCTCTCGCACCTGGTTCAGTGAAGACGTAGCAGATACACAGGAGAGTCGTCAGTGGTTCAGTAAACCTCAGAAGGAAGCATTCACCCCTTTGTCAAAGTCCCAAAAGCAAGCTTCGTCTTTGGCAATCAAAAGGCTGAGCATCTGCAAGCAGGAGCAGGATTATCTCATCCTGCCTTTTGGAGGCTTTCCCCCCACCTCAGGAGAAAAGCTTCCGCAGAGCTTTAGATTGGCACCTACCTGTGAGATAAAAGAAAATCTCAGACAGACCAAAGCAGTCCAGCACAAAGCTGTTCTGGAAAGCGTCGTTTTTTCTGTCCCTCCCCTTCCTTTCTGAATTTTGCCCTCTCCACCTACATCATTATTCTTGCTAATCCTTATGCATGAGAGCACGCTGCAGGAAGGCGTTTCTCCTTGCACAGAGGTGATGCAGGAATGAATGAAACGGGGTGTCCTGAGCACGCCTCCAACAGAGCATCCCTGCCTCACTTGCCCACTTCAGTCCGAGATGGGATATGGTGGCACTGCCCTGGGGCTGGCAGCCCTCCATAGTCACTGGTCCCAGGCCGGGATGTACAGCACCCCTGTTCTTTAAATGTCTGTTGTTGAGAGTTTTGTCGTCTTGGTCTTGAAACTGTAGAAGTTTAATACCGTTTTTATTTCCTGATCCAGGTTTTAACTCCCTCCCTCCGTTAGTTGCTCTAGGTAGGGCAGAAATGACTCTCTGAAGTTACGCCCTAACTGAGTGTGTGTTTTCTCCTCTGCAGGGCAGTCCTGGAGAGATGGGAGAGGCAGGTCCCTCTGGAGAGCCAGGCATCCCTGTACGTATCCCCATCATTTACACTTATCATGAGCTCTGCTGAGTGTGTTTTAAACCAAGCTGCAAAGCCGGAGCTCGCATGCTGCTTCCCTGCACGCCTAAAGCTTTTAGTAATGCGATAGGCGCCGTGCTGCCCGCAACACATGCAAGCCCACGCTGATGAGCACTCCCAGGCAGCCCCACGCTTGCGTGGAGCTACCCAGCGAGCGCGATGCGAGCCGGCTGGGTGGTCACCTCCGTGCACAGATACCGTGCTGCAGCAGAGGTCAAAGCCCACCAAGGCAGGCGGTGGGACCTAGTGGATGGGGCAGCGGGGCAGGGAGTTTGGGATTGAAATAGCCTGGGATCCAGGAGTAGATTCCAGCTCTGCAGTGGATTGGGAAGGGTGGATTTGTGGTTCCTAAATGGCTCGGCTGACTTTGGTGTTATTGCCAGGGCGATGTTGGTATTCCTGGTGAGAGAGGTCTGCCGGGACCCAGAGGAGCAACTGTAAGTACAACGCTGCTTGTAAATCAAATAGCTACCAAAATGGCGTTCAGTACCTGGGATTACTCTCTGGATAAAATAAAAGGCCACATTCTCTCTTGGTATTGTCTCTGGGGAGTTTTGGCAGCAGAGGAATTACTCCCCCATAGGTGGGTCAGATCCTGCTCTCACTGACAGCTCCGTGTGAATGCAAAGTGATTCATCCCATTCATCCCATGCAAAGTGATTCATCCCATGGCAAAGAAAGCTGCAGTTGCCCAAGAGGTTTGTGGAGCTGCCACAGTCACACAGGAGAGACTGGACAGTCAGCAGTTCCCTGATTAGGCAGTAATAATAAGGCTCAGCTTGTGCTGAATGTGAGTCATTCATGAAGCAAAACTCCTGTTAAGTTATCACAATGTACATTGCCACCAGCACATGAAACGTGAAATCCTTCCCATTCCTGTATCGCTTTCCTTGGAGCAGTAGAGGTTCTCTGCAAAACCTGAAGCCGTACAAGCAGCAAAACGGGAAAGCCTGCACATTGTCACGGTGAATGACAGGGGCTTGAAAAGTGTTAAAAGCTTTGTAGACGTGTTGGGCATCTCTTGCCTTTCTTGCACATGCTTGCATGCTTTTCCCAACTGCTTGAAAATGCCCCAAAGTTCACAACCATACGGTGGGTGCCACACCAGAGCGGTTTTCAGGTGGGGAATCTGTTGACGCATTTCCTTCTCCCACCCAGTACTGCAGCAGCATTATCTTGCTGGGAGCTTGTAGGTATGAGCCCCTAGGAAACAAAACCCCATGCACAGCTCTAGCAGTTTTCACTTTTACTCTGTGAACTGACAACTTTTTGAAACTTCTGAGTCCTCAATGGAGCATCCTGATCCTGCTTTCATTGCGTTCCCTGCATCGTCTCAGAGCCTGAGAAATAAAAAGCTGCAGGAGTAGCCACGCAAACCTGAAAATAACTGCATGGGTGCCTGTGGTGTCCCTGCTGAATAGCAGAGATGATAAATGATATCAGGCTGATAAAAACCTGATTTTGTTCACACTACTAAAAATGCTAGGATACCTTTAATTTTGTCACTCCCCAACTCGTGCTGCCATTGTGGTTGGACCTGACCTTCCAGTGGTTTTGTTGGGCTTTTTTTCTTCTTTTCCCCTCTTAATCTCATTTTGAAATCCAGAAGCCTACAGCAAGTCTAACATGATTTCTGGTATGTGCCACTTGGAAGAAATTGAACTGTATGATGATTTATTGTTCGTGAGCAGCTGCTCTTTAAACTTCCAAGGAGAGGGAAATCAGCCTTAGAAATAAACTAAATTAATAATGCTTGCTTTTACATCTGCAATTTTTCATCAAAATAGCTGGCCTCACAAAAGGTATCATATTATTATAGCCAAAAATCAAATGCAGTAGAGCTAATTGCATTGGTGCAGACTTCTGCCAGGGATGCAATAGGAGATGAACCCATATTTATTTCTAACCTGAGTTTCTGATTTCTGATTTGTGTTATTAGAGTCCTGATTTATATGAAATGTCGTTAAGCCTGGGCTATACTGAAAGTTGCAGGATTCATCTAGTGTTGAGACTGTTTGGCTCAAAACAATTTGACTTTGTTTAGCATAGCATACCAAGGGTTTCTTCCCATTCAGAGGCTGTTAGGTTCTATCAGGTCCCACCACTTTTAAAGGCACTGGCACAGCAGTCTCATTTTTGATGCAATTTAATGTAACTTTCCTAGAGCTCTGTATTTATAACTCTCAAAGTTCCTCACTGAATTACAAGCAGAAAACAGAAGTGGAAACAGCAACCACAAAAATACCTGAGCACTTTTCTAGCTTTTTGAAGATGCTGCTGCTTTATTTCAGCATATTGGCTCCTTCTTCTGGGCAGACCCTGGTTTCTGCACAAGGTTAGAGCCGTGCTGATCTTGAGGGCCAGGCGGAGATGAGGGCGACTGGTTTAGATCGTACATTGAGTCACGCATCACACGAGGATTTCCTCTTCACGATGACCAGAAAAAATTATGAGAGACAGTGGATGTTCAGATACCAGGGAGAAGTTGTAGGGCTAACAATTAGGGGAAAAAATACTTAAGGAAAAAAATAGAGATGCCATTTTACCACAAGGCACCCCTGCACTCACAATCCTGTAGGCAGCTGGTTTCTTAGGTACGTTGGACAGTCCGTGCTGACTGATCCTCTGCCTGCGGCGGCCAGTTTGAAGTTTATTTGTGTCCTTTAATGCTACACAGCATTATATACAGCAGAGACAGCATCTATACAGCAGAGACAGCTGTGGAAGGAGAGAAAGCTGGAGTCCCACCTTGTGACAGCAGTTTGCCCAAGGCATCTATTTCAAGAAGACACTTTACAAAATGGGATTTAGGTGCCTAAATTACTTAGGGTTTTTTTCATCTAAGATCTTTATCGCATATGTGACTTTTCTCAGTAGAAAGCAATAGAGACTCCTAATGGCAATGTTCATGTTCTGTCTAGTGAGCCGGGCTCTTAAAAGCACCTGCACTAACAGCATAAGAGACTGCATTTTTCTATATTGCTGGTACAAAGTATGTCCAAGCAAGTGGATGCAATCGCTGGTTTTCATGTCCAAGTGCATGCAGCCTATGTTTTCCAGTAGTTTCTTGCAGAACTGGATCGATTAAAAGTGTAATGTTGGGATAGCAGATCCCCTTTAATGTATATTGTCTATGCTCTGTCATGCTTCTACCTTTTGCTGTCACTGATCTTTACGGCTTATGAGTGTGATATATCATTAAGCATTAATATATTATTGTGGTTTAACCCCAGCCGGCAACTAAGACCCCCCCAGCCACTCGCACACTCCCCCCCCCGGTGGGATGGGGGACACTACCAGAAGAGTAAAAGTGAGAAAACTCGTAAAACAGTTCAATAAGGAAAGCAAAAGCCGTGCACGCAAGCAAAGCAAAGCAGGGAATTCCTTCACTCCTTCCCATGGGCAGGCAGGGGTTCAGCCATCTCCAGGACAGCAGGGCTCCCTCACGCATAACGGTGACTTGGGAAGACAAATGGCATCGCTCTGAACATTGTCCCCTTCCTCCTTCTTCCCCAGCTTTCTATGCTGAGCATGATGCCATGTGGTGTGGGATGTCCCTTTGGGCAGTTGGGGTCAGCTGTCCGAGCCATGTCCCCCTCCCAGCTCCTTGTGCACCTGGCAGAGCCTGGGAAGCTGAAAAGTCCTTGATTTATTATAAGCACTGCTTAGCAACAACTAAAACATCCCTGTATTATCAACACTGTTTCCAGCACAAACCCAAAACATAGCCCCATACGAGCTACTCCATCCCACCCAAAACCAGCACATATATACAAATAAGCATTTCTGTTAAAAATAATGAATAAAGCTCAGTAAACACCAAGCACCACTTCACCGTGGCTCATCAGGTTCATCAGCAAAGCCACTGGGCAAAGTATGCTGCAGTACAGAACTGCACGCTCGCTCTCTGTTAGAAGTGAGCCAATTTAATTACACAAGTGACTTACCTGGCCCTGAATTTTCTCCTTACCAACGCTTATCTTTCTCTTTTCAGGGCCCACTTGGTCTTCAAGGCCCGATGGGAGCCCCTGGTGTCAGAGGTTTCCAGGTCAGTATGCTGACAAGGGTAATTTAATGTGCAGTGTGTTTAGGCAAGCCACTTTTCTGCAAACCTCTGGCAAGACAAGTGTGTGATGGCAACAAGTGATAGGAAGAAATGTCTTTCCACTTGCCAGAACCAGGTTGACACCGTTATTAACACCGTACAGCAGAAAGACCATAAGGCCAGATAAGCTGTCTGCTGGAACAATTTATATTTAGTATTTGTTTGCAGAAGAAGGGTTTGAGTTTGACCTACGTAAAGACAACTTAATTTCTCCTTGATCTAGAGCCCCCAGCCTGTATGTCTTTGGTGAACTCCTCTTCCCTTCTGCTGCACTGGGGGCTCTCAGATTTCTTGCTCCCCTCTCCAAGGGAGTGTTCACAACCGCTCTCCATTCCCCAGTGAAACTGGCTGAAAACCAGCGTAGGGTGCTACCTTCCGAGAGCATCACTCGGTCGGGAGTCACAGATGTGATTTCATTAGCAAAAGGCCTGGGCCAGCCAAAGGCCGGAGCGCTTTGGCAGCGCGGCTGACCTCGGTGCGCAACGTGGTGGGGCAGAAGTTGGAGAGAGCTGTGGTACGACCAGCGCAAGTGGTACCAGCAGTCAGCATGCTGGTCCTGGGGGGGGAAAGGAGAGAGGAGATCGAAGACTAATTTTGACTTTTTTGAACATGTTATGGAGACTGGGGAACTTTGGGGATGTGAAGATACGCAGGGTTTCTTGACACCGTAAGCTGTAGCTCTTTCTTCTTTGTTTTCCTAACAGGGTCCCAAAGGTGCCAGTGGGGAGCCTGGCCTTCCTGGTCCAACTGGAATTCGTGGAGAGTTAGGTGACAGGGTAAGGAGACGAGTATTTGTAACTAATTCCTGCTTGGGAGATGTGAAATTAGAGCATAATGGGGCCCCCAAACAGGGTGCAGCTGATGCCACCCCAGCAAACACAAGCAGGCTTGGTAGAAGGTGGGTACGTGGGGCGGCACAGTCCATCCTCCGCGGCTGCTGCGTGCCCGAGACGGCCCCTACGGCGGGTAGCGGCATTCGTGCATCCTCTCTCTCTTCTGTTTCTGTCCTTGTTTCTGTTTCAGTTCAGAAACTCACACTACTTTTAGATAGGATGGATTGTGTAAAAGAGGCTTTGGGGTCCTATCCTAGCCAGAATAGACAGTAGTTCTGGGTTTTTTCCCTGCTCTGTATGCTGATTTCACCAAAGCCTTGCTCCCCACGAGCACAGGAGAGCTGATTTACGCATTGTTGTTATTCAGATGCTTGATTAGGGTTTCTGGGTTTTTTTAAATTACAGTTTGCTCAGTGATTTTCTTTCTGAACAGCAACACACCTGGGCCCCACACCTCAGAATAAATGCAACTTTTTATTTAAATGAATTCATTCTCATTTAAAAGAAGCCAGCAGGGTAAAGCGAACGACATTTGTTCAGGGCTTGCAGGAGAACAGTAGCTGTGTGTTCGCCAGCTCCCTCGACTCCAGCTTTAAGGTGAAGTTTCTGTGTAAGCGATCGCAGCGGCACTGCAGGGATTTCACAATGGCTCTTCTGTGCCGGCTCCAGGCAGGTTTAAAAAAGCCTCTTGGAGGGACTGTGAGCCTGGAAGTGTGAAACAGGAGGGTTATTGTGGAGCCGCGGGGTCCTGACTGCATTCAGAGCTTCACTGTGGTGAAAAAATATACGTTCAGAGGGGAAGAGGCCCCTGCACAGAGCAGCCGAGTATCCAGAGAGCTGCTCTCAGCAGAGGGAGAGAAAATTTTATACCTAAAGCAAAAAAAAAAAAAAAAAATCTAGGTTTTATTTCTGGCTCTGAAGTTAAGTGTAGTTACACTAAGATGTAATTGTTGGTTGTTTCTTAACACCCCAGCTCATCAAGAGCTCTCCCCAGGAAAGCATGTTGTAGCAGGTTTGGGTAGCACTGGAGACTTTCCACCTCCACGTACGCAACTGGTACTCGGCGTAAGTTCCATCTGCTGGGAAGACCCTAAAACCTCAGACTGTGTCTTTACAGCTTAAACAAACAGCCTTTGCTGCTGAGGGTGATGGCATCTGCTGGGGGTGGACGAAGAGCGCGGCAGATACTGCCCTGCGGTTGCTTTGCTGGCAACCCGGCCTGCTGGTCCTGACGTGTATAAAGAGGAGAACCGCAAATACAGGATCAATGCAATTCCACTGTCCCAGCTGCTGCTAACCCATCATGCTCTCCTGAAATCAACTGTGGCTTTTTTGTTCTTAAAAAGAAAAAAAAAAAAAAGAAAATTCCTGCGAGCCTGAGTTAACAGGTACTGATACGCTTTTTCACAGTCCTTGGACTGACTGTGGCCAGGAATATAAACCAGCGTATCAGTAAGTGTTATTTTCTGGCATGACAAATACAAGAGGTTTAGTGCGTTTGACTGTAAGATACAAAACAGCATTGAGACGATATATAAACCACCTTGTTGGAGTGGGATATGGGGAAGAGGAAGGATTTGGCTGTTATTGCTGACTGAGGTAGCAATAGGCAAATATTTTTCCTAAGGATTTTTGTTATGATCAAATTCCTGAGGATTCTGGATGCCGGCAGCCATCTGGGGCAGTGTCTCCCTCAGCTCCACGCTGGCATCACTGCATGCTTGGCCAAAAATGTTGTTTGTGTTTAACTGATAGGGTGACGCAAACGTGAGGACGGCCGGTGGACGTGCAGCTGGTGGTCCTAAAGTCCTGTCACTTGCTCCTGCTGCTAGGAATTACTACTGCTGTGAATTACACAGTTTTGAATCAAAATCTTTTGGGCTAAGCTTTTCTTTAGGGGACTGTTCCTTGCAGGACATAGTCTTTGGTGACTAAGCTGTGTTTTATTGCCATAAACTTTCATGGAGCTTTGGGACTCTGGGAAGTTGGAGGTATAAATCTAGATAATAACGTTCAGAAAAGAATATATCACCTTTGCCACTGGCAGACATAAAATAGGAGTTATGAATAGCCGCAGCCATTCTTGCATTTCCGCATTACGTTGTCTGTTTTGCTGAGAATTATTTTTTCTTTAATAGAAATCCCTCCCTTTTTTTAACTTACTCAGTGCTTGACTTGAACAAAATGACATGTCCTTATTATTTGTGTTTGTCCTTCTCTAAGATTCTGTTCTGCTGAGCCATCTCCAGATCTAGTTATTAAAAAAGATCGGTTTGCAGATGCCAGATTGACAAATGTGCTGTAGAAGTCCTGTTTTGAAGGGTAAAATAGTTGAAGATGTAGATTTTGCAGTAGAGAAAAAATTCTGGGGTTCTCCTGAACTCCTCGTTGGCTTTGCTAAATGGACCCAAAGTCACAGAATAGGGCTGATAGTGTCTCACGTCCTCTCTGTGAACGCCAGGTAGATAGAGTTAAAGTTGGAAGGATTTTTCAAGTTGCCTGAATTATTCCTAGGGTGATAATCAGTTCATCATCTAAATGTATTTTATTCCTGTGGCCGTGTTGTTCTGTGAATCTAAAAGTCAGGAGATTCAAGATTCAAAGTCTAACTCTAAATCCCCAGGAAAACTGACAGTCTAATAAAGCCTTGAAAAACCATCCTGACTTTTTGCCCTTGTGGTACAAAAATGTTCGTGTCCCTTTTATACCATGAGTAAATTCAATCTCCTTCTCACATCTTCAGGTGTGAAAGGCAGAGATCAATCGCCCACCAGTCTCATCCTGGACCTCGTCCTTTAATTTGTGAATTTGTAAAATTGCTGTTTCGGTCATGATAGTGAGATGACAATAATGAAAAACAGAGGGGCAGAAGCAAAACAGAGTTCCTGCCCCTGGGATGGATGTGAAAGATGACTTTTGTGAGACAGGTTTTAAAGACTAGGATTAAAAGCACAGAATTTATTTTAGTTTTATTGAGGAGGATGGTATGAAAAAGGCCAGCGTAGATAACCCGTGTCAGGCAGGTGGGGAGCAGCGCATTGCCCAGCCATGTCAAGAAAGTCTCTCTGGTCTGGTTGGATGAGGACTTGGTGGGCAGAAGACCACCAGGCCTGCGTTGGGAGGTCCTGCTTGGTCTGGCAGCTGCTCTGCGCTGTAGGAAAGAGGCCCGAGAAACTGTGCTACAACACAAACCGGTGACTGTAGAGAGTGCTACACAACTAGCAAGGACGCTTAAAATCTCTTCTTGTTTCTAAGAAGTATGAATGAGATTTGGTCCCTCCTACTTGGCAGTTGGGAGGCTAATTCCCAACCCCTTGCTGCGCCAGGAATTCACAGGAAAATAAGAGTTTGAGCTCATTTGCCTTCTTTTTTTCACTTCTTCTCAGGGTCCTACTGGTGCTCCTGGTCCCAAAGGTAACCAGGTAAGTGATAACTTCCATGCTGTAGTCAGCAGAGGCACTTAAACCGTACCTTAGGCGCAGCCTTTGACAGCACAAACTGCTTTTCGTCCCTCAAATGAAAATATTCTGGAGCCGGCACCAACAAAACCCTCTTTGGCCCCGTTTTTCCTGCATTGGCAAAAGAGATGTAGTCTGTTCTAAGGGAGACACTTGACAACACTGTGATAAAAACGCCAGACTCTTGCTGTTTATTTTGTAATCACGAGGTATGCCGTATATGAGCTCCTCACATCATATTCCTCCCGAATTAAGTTCAGAAGCGCAGCTTTTCACTGAACATCATGTGTCTGATGAAGAGGATTTGTCCTAGCCTCAAAGCTTGGTAGACTAATAGACTAAGTTAATCTTTTACTTTTTGCTGTTTAACTTCCATAGTTGGATTAATCGGAGCGATGACATTTTGAGCCAGTTTTCATCACATATGTGACTTTCATTAATGCATGACTCTGTTTTTGCAGAAAACGAGTGCTTTTCCTGCAAGCGTTGCTTGTTTTGTTTACCAGTGTCAGTGTCTGTGTGGTCCCTGTTTTGTTGCTAAGGGAAAGACCAACCTAACCTGCATTTCTCTTAAAATAACTTATTCTCTAAAGCCATATAGTCACCATAACAATGTTCGTTATCTGCTCTAATTGCTGTTTAATAAGCCAGCTCTGCTGCAGAGCGTTTGGCACGGGAAGTGCTGCCCGTGCGGGCGGTGGCGGCAGATTGCAGCGATTCGTGTTGCCCCCAGCGATGCTCGAATTGCACACGCTGCTGTTGGCTTAACGGAGGTGATCAGCAAATTGATGCTCCTTGTCACAGCTAGTAAAATTAATGTCACCAGAGCTTTAGCCACCCTTATGTTGGGGTCCCCAGATGGAGTGGAGAGGGATGGTCCTCACCAAGTGATGGATCACTTCTGTTTAAGGGTGGGATGAAGCTGTTCTGCAGATGACTCTTCCACTGAGGAAGCCTAGAGGACACAGTTACACTGGACACTGAACATTTAGCTGTCATTGCAAATGCACATTTTCTGTGAGACCCAGAGCTGGGGAACCTGAAATTTAGATTCCCTGTAAGAGAAATGCCAATGCCAGCCTGTGGGTGTCTTTCATGGCCACCCCATCAGGGCTCTCATCTGTATGAATTCAGCTTTTCATCCAAGTACCAGCTTGTTGCAAAGGGCGCCTAGTCCTTGTACAAGCTGCCTTGCACCACGAGTGCCGTGGTCAGCAGGCGAACAGCTACTGTAGAGTTCAGCTTTGGGAAGAGAGAAATTCCTCTTGCTGGAGCAGTTGTATAAGCTGCTAAGTGCCCCCATCTCCCTTAGGAGCTGAGGTTATCCAAGTCTCGGAGTGAGCCTTATTGGCAATAATCTTTGTGCACCAATAGGTGCAGTGATAATTCTGGTATCTCACTTTCAGGGCATTGCTGGAGCAGATGGCCTCCCAGGTGACAAAGGAGAACTGGTAGGTGTCCTTAAATTCTGCAGAACTGACGCCTCAAGTAACAGATGGGTCTAGAGAACCATGTATCAAGAACTAATACGGTCAGTCAGAATTAACCATCCAAGAGCTCCAACCCTGATGGCTGCGAAAAGAAGGCAACCCAAGCCTTTCCGCCACCGTATTCATGGTGTGCATCAGCTCTCCTCTTGTCTTCAGGAAGCACCGACTAGCCAGTGTGGCCTTTGCAGAACCGTGGCTTATCAGCACTCATTTGTCATTTTGCTCCTCAGAGCAGTCAACATTGCTCTGTCCATGGAAGGTTTGGTCCATCTCAAGAAGCAGCCAGGTTGCCTGGACCTGCATTCAGCATTGGTACCCAGGGCAAGTCTTGGCGTCAGAGTCCTCTCCCTCTTGTGCCAGGGCTGAATCTGGTCTCCAGCATCCTGTTATCATTCCTGGCCCCTTTGCTAGAAGAGCCCATTAGGTGCCATGTACATGTCATCGCGGCTTCCTGGAGCTTGGGAGATTTGACTTTAGATGCGCATTTTCTGAATGGGTCATTCTTTCTTATTTCCCTTTTCTTTCTAACAGGGTCCCTTTGGTCCCCCTGGCCAAAAAGGAGAGGTATGTGTCAGACATTACGGGCTCATGCCAAGAAAGGTTTGGGAGTAAACATGCTTATCACATCTTTCGATGATGCATCTCCACAAACTATGTTCTGGTGTCGTTTCCTAGAAGCATGCTTTCTTCATGCTATAAAATCTATGACAATGACAATTTTTTGTGGCATTCAAAACATTCAAATGTGTTTGATCATTTTGCTGCAGCAAGGACTCCTATTATCATGACCTATATATGCAAAACCATGCATACGATGTAAGAAATGTACATGGTCAGCCAGGTCAGTTAGGGAAACCTGAAGAAAGGCTTAACTAATCCCCCTGAGAAAAGAATGGACCATGTCTTCTGTTTTAAAGTGTTCTGGTCTTTTTTTTTCTTCTTCATTACAGCCAGGAAAAAGAGGAGAACTTGGTCCAAAAGGTGTCCAAGGACCTAACGGGACAGCTGGAGTACCAGGGATCCCAGGACATCCAGGGCCCATGGGCCATCAGGGGGAGCAGGGCATTCCTGGCATCACGGGAAAACCTGGGCCTCCTGTAAGTATTTTCTGCTTCTGGGGCACAGTCAAGAAGTCTCTGAAGTGAATAAATGGATCATGGATTTTGGATGCATATGCAAAAAATAAGGTCCTGCATTTGAGCAGGCAAAAGCAGGTAACTGTGCATGCACGCAGACAGTCTTGCATCAAGAGTTTACCAGTACAAAAAGATTAACAGTTCGCAAGCTTCAGCATTGAAGTCCCCCAGAATGCGTGCCTTGGAGAATTAATCTTCTCTCACAATGATGTACGGACAGATTATCTGCGTCCATTGGAACGGGCTGTAAGTCACCGTTCTCATTACAAAAGTGAGTTAGAAGTTGGTCATATAAAAATACAACTCCTATTCACTACTTCAAATGTTAGACCTCTGTCTTGGTCCAGAGCTCATGTTTCATCATTCAGGAAAAGCCAAATAAACCCCAGATTAAATATCTGGCCTAACATTAAAATTAATCACTGCCAATAGTATGACAGCTTCTGAATTGAAGCCGTCATCTTTTGAAGAGGGGAAAGAACCCACTCCTCTTCATGCACGATCCTGTGCTTCTTACTGAGCTGCTGGAAATGTTTTGTGTCCTGAAGCTTCTGTCAGGGATGATTATCGATAACACGGTTTGTATAAGGACAGATTCTTCTGTTAATTGCAGGGCAAAGAGGCCAGTGAACAACATATAAGAGAACTCTGTGGGGAAATGATAAATGGTGAGTATTACTGAGAGAAAACTGGCTTTAATTACCCTATTTAACTGAAGACGAGTAGATCCTGAACATAAGATGGCTCCTGAGATTTGTTATTTTTCTGTCTTAAGAAGAAAAAATACGCTGACCATTAACGTAAGGAAATTATTGAGGAGGTCACCCTGTTGTCTCGGATGTCTTTCATTTTTCTAAAATTAGTGTTTTTAAATGATTCACTCTGCAACATAAAAAGCGTGCTGAAAGCAGCTTTGACACAAGTATCATCCACGTACGCTGGCGAGCGTGTCTGCCCTAACCGGTGTCATTCTGAACGTCAGCTCAGAGGTTACGTTCGCCATTTGGGATGAAGTTAAGCTCTGAAAGCTTGTTTCAGAAAACTTGTTTTAATTATTCAAGTATAATTTTCTAGAATACTTGACATCTTTTAAAGTGGTTTAGGAAACAGGAAATATCAATGGCTTAAAAACCTGCAATTTCTGACCAAAATCTCCCTCTGTGGAGATTTAAAAAACTAAAAAGCCACAGATGAGCTGAGAGGACAGATGCAATGTTTAGTTTCCTTCTGCCAGAAGCAAGAAGTGTGTAGGAGTGGCGGGGAGCAGGATCTGCCCAAGCACGCAGCTCTGCTTTACGGTCACTCAGTTTTCAACTGCTCACTCAATTAAGCACACTTGGTGGCAGATGACAAACAGCCCAAGCAAAGAGTGAAAGTGTTGGATGTGCCGTTTTGAATTGTTCTTTTCAGATCAAATCGCACAGTTAGCTGCTAATCTGAGAAAGCCCTTGTCTCCCGGAATGACGGGTCGTCCTGGCCCGGCTGGTCCCCCTGGTCCTCCTGGAGCTATGGGGAGTGTTGGGCATCCTGGTCCTCGTGGTCCCCCTGGATACAGAGGGCCAACAGGAGAACTTGGTGATCCTGGTCCCAGAGGTAAGTGACTAAACCGACCTGCTTCTCTTTTATGCCCTCTGAAATGAATTGGCAAACTTGTACTAATTTCAGCAGTGGAGGAGAAAAGAGCAAGCCTTGGGCAGCCGATGGAGTTCTAGAGGGCAGGTTTGCATTTTTAGGGGTGCAGCGTAAGCAGAGATCCTAGCGGTGTCCTGGGGATTTTGAGTTCCTCTTGGCCTTTCCCCTTCCTGTCCTTGGATCCAGCTGCAATACACAACTCACTGTTGAAATCCTCTGTTTATGATTAAAGGTGACACTGGCGAAAAGGGAGATAAAGGACCTGTTGGTCAAGGTATTGATGGGCCTGATGGTGATCAAGGACTTCAAGGTAAGGCTGTGCAAATCATCTCATAAAGGCTTAAGAGGGACAGCGCTGTGTACTGTTGGCAGTATATTATCACCACTTGGTCCCTGTAATCGTTACAGTAGGGTTGTTTTCCTGTGGGTACAGCAGGTACTGACAGTTTGAACAGCAGAACTTAATTAGCACATCCCCTCTTCACACCACTCCTGTCTTGTCCTAAATGTTTTGGAGAATGTTTTTGAGAAGAGGCTGCTGGGACAGCCAGACTCTTCATTTGTTCTTGGTTTCTTCCACTAATGGCTGTGAAAGGTCAGGAGCTTTTATAGACAGAGAAGTCGTCTTAACTACTCCCACGTGGCTGCCGGTGTCAGAAGGTTGTTATTTCCAGTGGTACTTCATATGCAGTGCCCAGTTAATTACCAAGCAGTGTATCAGTTCATTTAAAGGTGTGTAACAACTGTGAGGCTCTGGCTCCAGATTAAGGCGAAAGGATCATGCCTGCTGCCTGATGGACACGTGTCTTTTTGATGCTCTGCTTAAAGAATGCCTGCAGTGAAAGCTACAGCCTGGACTACCAGCTATAGTCCTCCAAAATTCAGTTTGTGTTTCTGGATCAAACAAGAGCAACCAGGGACAATATTTAATTTTACCAGAAGCAAATATAACTTCCTAGTGTAATGATTTTGAGAAAGAGTGGTGTTACTGCTCTGTACCTGGTTATAATCCCAGTTCCCGAAGTCATGAATCCTTTATCAGAGGATTCAAATATTAATTTATGCAAATTAATGAATATCTATTAGAAACTCAGAAGACCATTCTTTACTTTGCTCGCCTATTAAAGCAGCTTTTCGAACTGTGATTACGTCTGCACAGTGATTAAGTCAGAGGCACCAAAAGCCAGGCTCTGCCTCCCTATAATTTCATAAAACCAGAATATTTGTACCCAGGTGTCTTAGATTCTTCCATAAAACAACTGCATTAATCCATAAATGTTTTCTTTTCCAAAGCGTGTAAAAAGAGGCTAGGTTTAACATATGAGATATTGAGAGCATTTGTCCTACTCATGAAACGTGAGGAGATGAACAGTAGATGCAATTCATCGCTTACATGAACAAAAAGAATCAGGCACCATCCCTCTATCATAATAAAGATGGGAATGGAGGTTTATAGAGCACCTGATGTAGCCGTCCCTCGGGGAGACAGAATCATCTTTTACAGTATTTGAGAAAGCTTCAGTAGCTTGCTGTTACAGAAATTAGTGCTTTGTGAATTATGTTTGGCATCCGAAGGAAAAAAGAAATAAAAGAAATAACAGCCTGAGTCTACCCAAAGTAGACATTATTTCTGCCAATAAACAAAATACATATTTCATCATGAGCTGATTTTTGAAATTAGACCCAGGTATAAAGGGAACTCCTCATCTGTAACGTCAGGGAGATGTTCTGTACCATCATTCTCTCTACTCTCCTTCCCCTACTCGAAATCTGCATTGCAACTAGGCTTCAGGAGGTGCAATGAACTGAAGCAGCTGAAGGCCTCCCACTGAGGAGCAAGCTGGGGGCCAGGAGGGAGGGACAGTTGTGAGCACTCCTGTTGTCACAATAAGCAAGCTGTGAGCTCACACATCCAGGACATCCCTTGAGCAAACTGGTCAGGGATGACGTAAAATAATTCTGGTTACAAATTCCTTGTTCTCATTCACGGAGTCATACACTAACTGAGGCAATACTGAGATGGAATCCCGTTCTACAACGGTCAGCAGAGGTCAAAACAGACACACGCAGTAACAAAAGCAGGACACTAAACATCCGCCCTCAACTAACCGAGGTAATGCCAGTAAATCCAAAGGTACTCTAAAAAATCCAACACACATACTCCAGACTCAGGCTAAATTTATTCAACACCTTGTACTCAACAGGCCATAACAAATCTGATGTACAGACACTCAAAGTATTTTAAGAACTCTAAAAGTAACACACACACATATATATATATATTAAAAAAGAAAAAAAAAGGGAAGGAAATAATTCATGTGATCTTTTTTCCCTTCTTGTTTAGGACCACCTGGTGTACCTGGAATTACTAAAAATGGTCGTGATGGTGCTCAGGGTGAACCCGGTCTTCCAGGGGATCCTGGTACGCCTGGTGCTATTGGGGCTCAGGGAACTCCAGGAATATGTGACACGTCCGCTTGCATGGGAGCTGTTGGAGCATCGACTTCCAAAAAATCATAAAACACCAGTACAAGAAGTGGAGAAGTGACTGAATATTTAAAGAAACAGTGCATTGTGAGAAAACAGACAGAATCCTCCTAGTGATAAATGGACAGATGTTCCTTCTATTATATTAAGTGGAGACTTTGACACAGTTCTATGAAAAAGAAAGCATCAGATGAAAACTTTAATTAAAAGATGCTTTATGAGTATTTTCTCCTCCCCCCAATTATTTTCCAGAATTTTTACTGCTAAACCACCTCACCTTCCCTTCCTCCCTTTGTTCAAGAGACCTGCAAGAGGAAGCATTGTTCCTTTTTACCATCACTCCCCCAGCCATGTACTAAAGAGCACGACTTTTCTGTATAAACGTTGGAGCCTTGTCAATTGAATTCCTTGGTGCTGCTCCCACCGACTTTGTTAGTGCACAAACCTGCGCAAGACACACATTGTCAAGGTATTCAGGCACCTAACTGCTATTTACATCTGTGGAAATGAGGCATTTAAATATCCCGTATTTTAATATCTTAAGATTCTGGCCTAAGTAAAGACCATAGCTTATGTATATGCTGTCAATTGTCACTTTTCAGATTGCACCTCCAATATTTGCCAAGACTAGTAAATAGTAATCCTCTTGCAATCAAATTCTGCAAAAGGTGTAACATCTGTATTTTAATTTACAGGGGAGAATTTCTGTATCTTTCCATATGATAATAAAGGCAACTAAGTAACAGCATTTTCACGACCTCTGCTTAAGCTATTTGCACAGTAATTGTGAATGAAACCCCCAAAAAGAAAGGATGCTCTTCTAAAGTCCAGCCCAAAACACCTGTATGAACTGTTGTAAAAATAAAAGGAGATTTTTTTTAACCTTTTCTTTGTGATGTTGTAAGTGTCATTATACACCTCAAATTAACTCATCTGAACTCAATTTTCCAGAAGTGGTTTTACTAGGATCGTTTGGAAATAAATAGCTGCAAAGTTGTCCATATCCGTGATTTAAAACAGTATTTATTTTGGGAGACCTTCAAAACCTGCTAGCATCATCTATTTTTAAAAAATTAATAAAACCACTCTCAGCTCACACACTATTCTATTTCTGCCCTATATGCTAAAGCTTATGAACCAAGGAGTCATATTAATCTTTAAATAGGAAAATAGTTTCTGCATTTAAATAATCTACTGTTTACAATATGCCACTCTTGGACTAAAGTAACAATACAAGAAACTGTTGGTCAGTTGTGTGCTAGCCATTAAAAATAGTATGTAAAAAAATGCTAACACCACTGTATTACTCTTCAGGGACAAGTAGGTTAAAATATGTATGGCAAATGTGAACTTTGTAATATCAGCACATTTTAGAAACTATGCACTTACTCAACCAATATAGCCTTTAACTTTTTAATGGAAAAAATGGGCATTATAATATGGTAACTTTAGTTTCTTTTTACACTTGAAGAGTACATTTGCATCTAGTAATTAACATAACAGGACAGAGTGATGTTCTACAACTACTCCTAACTGCACTGGATCATCTTAAAAAAAAAAAAAAACAACAACAGAAAAATAACATTTTTTTATAACTAAAGGGGAGAGATACTTAGCTGTCATGACATTTTCTTGTAGCTTCTGGTCCCAAAGCCCCTTTAACAGGGCACTGATTTCTATTGCTGGTAATTAACTTTTATTTCCATTTTGAATAAAGAATGTTTTCTTTAAAGCTCTATTTATATATTTTTACAAGTTATATTTTGCAATTCATATTCAGCATGTAAACGGAGAAAATAAAATACAGTTTGAGCCATTGTTAGTTAGCCACACTTGTCATACAGTCCAAGGCGGTCAGCTCAGACTACTTGGTCTCCATAGCCATGCGTGTTTTCCTGCACTGGGCACGTTACAAATGAGTCTGATCTTGCTATTTTTAGTCTCCTGCCTGTTTTACCACAGAACACAGTCTCAAATTCCTAAAAAATCAAAATACAAAAAATAACAATTATGTTTAATGTAGATATTTACTCGACATGGATGTTTTTGTCTCACTAGTGTCTTGGAAAAAAATAATGACCTTTAATAGGAAGTGCTGAGGAGCCACACCAGTATCTTGACAAGCAGGTTTTCCTGTACACACTCCATCTGCTCTCTTAAGATACTCAGCAGAGCCAGAATTACTCCGGGGCTGCAACTACTGCTGTGGTTGCATGGGAGCTGCTTATAGGGTGTATAAGCCTTTACTACTCTCACCCACTTTGAGGTAGTGTGGGCATGTGGCTGTGAATCCCATCCCTTAACTACCAGTTCATGGAAGCTAGCTAGAAGACAACTCCATGAAACAAGCAGAAAATAGAGAAAATTAAGGAGGGGAGGGCAGGGAGGAATGACTGAAGAGGACCTCAATTCTACATTGTTGTCTAGGTAGTATCCTGCTCAGGAACTGGGCTAAAAAAAAAATAAATAATTTAAAATCTGATTTGAAAACCCTGACTGAGGACAGCCTATGACTTTACGCTACTGAACGGAAACCGTTGTGAGGACAGCTATTAAAAAAAAGCATTTTTAAAAGGAAGCTTCAATGATACAGAGGTCCTTCACAAACAGCATCAAGCAGAAGCATGCCATGTACTTTTAGCTATGTTGTGATAGCTTTAAAACATTACACATTTTTATCAAGAACAAAAATTAAATTAGATTTAAAACCTGTTTCAGAGAATCACCGTGCCTTTCCTGAATGTACTTCAGAAATGCAGTTGTCCACTGTAAAGTTGTTGCCTTATCAGTATCAACAGTACAGAATGGAACCAGAAGATTCAGCTCATCACAACAAATCCGGATTCTGCGCCTACAGGCAAATACAAAAGTTTATCAACCGCGGGGCAAGAAGGAGGAAAAAAATAAAAAAAGGAAGACTACTCACATGCGCTACAAGCCATTGACTTTGGGGACTTCCTTCTGTTTGCTACAAGCTTTGTATTTGTATATTAGTCATGTTATACACAAGTTACCTTATCTTTATAGAATTGGTTAAATATTTTGAAATCTTTTTGTTTGTTTACAGAATAAAAAAACCAAAGACAACCACAATGAAAAATACATATTTTTTTGCTCTAACAAACACCAAACCCTCACCACCTGCCTTGCTTTTTCTTGTAGGTAAAACAAAATATGTCAAATTTACATTGTACTCTGGATAACGCCAGGAGTATTACAGTATTTTAGGCTTCAAAAATTTTGGCTTGCCACTCCTCATAGAAATTACCTTCTGTCTCTCTCCATACGGTTATGTCTTTCCCTTCGCTGAGCGATTCCGTCCTGTGAACCACTTTGCACCTGCATACTTGAGTTTGACTGTGCTGACTGCCAAGGGCCCTGGGCAGATGCAGTACTCTGGCTATCATCACGCATATTTTGAATTTCACTAAGAGGTTTGCGATCTATGTTTGCATCCGATGGACTTATTCGGCTGCAACTCCTTCTGTTTATCGCTTGCTTGCATAAAGTGTCTTCTTGGAAAAACAAAGAGGAAAAGAAGAACCTATTTATAAACCTCACACTAATCACTGAAAATTAAGATCATGGAACTTTTTTTTTTTGTTGCTTTATTTATGTGGAATAATCTTTGAAGCTTTATTGCCAACCTAGATCGACTCTTACAGCAACACGTGTCCTCCGGAAGCCCTAAGGCACTGCTTGCCATTTCAAAATCCACCTAGCTTCTGCTTTCTCAGACAACCTGTTGAGGTCATCAACCCATTGAGGTCAGTGTTCTTCAGTTTGATACTGACTGGACCTGCTATATCAACTTTGGGGTCAAAAAGTGTAGAAAGAAACCAATTGCTTACTCTAGGCCCAGATTTTCAAAGGTCCTTTGCAACCTTGGGTTTTCTCATTTGAAGCTAGAAGTGCTAAACAATTTTGAAAGTACAGCTAAAATCATAGGTGTTGAATGTTTTTGGAGAAATCTCGTCCCATATTGCCTATAGCACATCTCAGACATAAAAACCACACCTCATACGATTCACTAAAATCATATTCATTCTAAAAAACACACAAATTCAGAAAAAAAATTGTGGATTTGAAGGCCAAGACAAAGCTAAGTGAAAAGAAGATAAATGGTTTACCTCCAACTTTAATCCAAACTTCCTCAGGCAAAGCTTTATTCATAGCACCTACTGTCTGTTTTGTGGATTCAATTTCCTGATAGCAGAAGGAGAACGTCTTGGGTATTCCAAGGTCTTGATGTTTGGCAGCTTCCAAAATAGCGCAAGATGTTCCAGAGGTCTGTGAAAACCAAAAAGGACTATATACATAGTCCAAAGAGGACTATATACATCAAAAAGATACTGTTTTGATATCTTCATGTTAACTTCTTAAGTTTTAGCCCCGTGATTCAACGTGTTCTATCAGAATAAACCCCAATTACTTATGCACGCCACAACCATGGGTTTTTAACAGACTGCTGAATTTTTTGGGGATGCCTCCGACATTTCTGAGTGCCATGCTATCACTCTTGCTTCAGAGGTTACCACGAGTTGAGGGAAAAAAAAATCTTTTTCATCAAAATTAATTAGAAAAAAGCAACCATAGAAAATGGTATGAAGTGTCTCCTTCTTGTCTTGCGTAGATGAAGCAGATACACTGATAAACTCAAGAAAAAAAGTCCTTCCAGTAAGAAATCTAATGGCCTATTGATCATTACCTGGATGCACGCTATTACAAATGCTGTAACTGCCACACAATTGGTTCGTGTGGCAAATTGCTTTTGATGGTCTTAAAGATTAACATAAGAATAAATAAATTGCATGACAGACCATCCTGATCATCCCAACTCAAACCAAGTCACACTTTAACACAAACCTTTAGAATTATATTACACCTAAGAGGTTAACATTCTTAGCGTCTGAAATTGGCAGAGTACTAGTGGTGAATCCATTATCTACCTGTGCTTGTGAAGGATTAGCGCTTCCAGCCGTAGAACATGTGTTCATAGTAAATAACGGGTATGTGAACTGTAAGGAAGGCGTGGCAGGTGCAGTCTTAGTTTTCCCTAATGCAGCACACTTGTTTTCTTGCTGATGAAGAGGAACACCTATCAGTTCTGACGGCTGTCGAATCAATGTTACTAAACTTAAAAAAAAAAACAAACAAACACAACAACAAAAAAAAACAACACAGAAAACATACCAGACTGACTACTTGAAAATGAGTGCAGAAAAATGTACAGCTACACATAATTCTAGTAACTATCACCAAGAAACCACTTCCATTTACTGTAAACAGAAATCATTGTTATTGCCATATTGCCTACTTCAGGGACAAAAAAAGGTCAGCAGAGAAGGTATTTTATTCTGCACAGTAACAATTCAGCTTTATGCCTCAATAAAATGTTTTATCAGCACACTAATACAGTTACAGGGCCAGACTGTAAAATGGTATTTTTGCTCAAAGTTTTCCCCATAGTCAGACTTCCACGTTATAACACTAATCAATTGCTTTTAATATTTCATTATGATCAAAAATCTGCTTTTAGCAAGTTGCATGTTAAAACTAGGTAATGTTCTTCTCTCACCTTTATTTAAATTACATGTTGTTATCAAGATTAAAGTTGTAAAGTAATTAATTTTGGAACGACATTCTGTGCCATTTATGCAATATGGAGAGGGGCCTAATCTGAGGTCAGTGGAGTTGCAGCCATGTTTGATTGGTACAGTTTAAAAAAGCCCAACCCACTGTTCTCATGGATTAAAAAAAGTACTGCTCTTAGGTTTCGTGTAGAACATCAGTTTTGAACTATACGATGATACACAGTTTAACGACATAAACTAAAATTAATTGCAACACACTTGTTAAGAGTTACTCCAGATTCTCGGGGTTCTTGACATCTGGGATTTTCTGTCTGGATGCTGTTGAATCTGTCTTCCAACCGAACTCTGACTGCAGATTTAGATCTAGGCTCTGGTGCCAGTGCCGAATTTTCACCAAGTATGTTTCCTTTATTCGCCCCAACAAAATTTTCACCATGTTTAACTTTTACTAAACTGTGTCCTGGGACGTCTACAGAGCTACTGTTAGGCATTTTATCTGTTTGGTTCAAAGGGAGGTTAGACTCGCTAAGTAACATCATTCTGAGCTCCTGAAAGTCAGCATAGCCCAAATGTGGGTTGGAACTTAGCAAATTGCTGTCAGAAGGTAACCCTGACTGACAGATAACTGGGTAAACAGAGTGGTTCCCAGAGCTGTTTGATGAACACCCCTCCTGACTGGTGTTCAGTGAGGTCTGGTGCAGAGGGGGGTCTGCAGAATTACCAGGTGAGGAGAAAGAATTGAGCCTAGCTTCCACTTCACCTTCACTAGCTTGTGCCTCCGTATGCGAGTAAAGTATGTGCTGCAGCTGGGTATACTCAATTTCCATCATCTCCACCAGGCTGACGTCTGTGGTGGTGAAGCTAAGATTTTGCTCACCAAAGGAAACGTCACTTGGGCCTCCAGGTCCGACAGCAACCGGAGCAGGATCAGGAACACTAGCTGTGCTTTGAGGAATGGAGGTCTGAGGCTCCTCTGGGGCTGATCCTGACATGACTACAGTAAACCTAATCAGTTACCAATGTCTCTTTCAACAGTAAACCATAAAACCTGCAAAAATTATCAGTACTGTCCGTTAGGAAAAAAAAAAGGGGGGGGGGCAAAAAACCTGCACTTAATACTGATTCCGTACCACCGCGAGGTAAGGAAGCAAGGAACAAGCTGCCGACAGCGGGGTACCAGGCGGTCTAACCATGTCTCCCCCCTCCAGTGGCCCCTCTGAGCCCGGCTGAAACCCTCCCTCCCACTCCAAGACAGCTGCTCACAAGAAACGGATTTCACCTGGCAACACCCGGCCTCGGGAGAGCGGCTCTAGGTACCGTGCTGCCTAAGACTCCCTCAGAAGAGCCCCCATGTGCCTGTGAGCCCCGGCGCGGCCCCCGGGGAAGGCGGAGGGACAGGCCCCTGCTGACAGGAGCTGGGGGGAGCAGCTCGCCCGCCCCGCCGCCGAGGGGGCCAGCCAGCCCCGCCGCCACGCCCCGCGGGCGGAGGGTGCCCTGGGCTGCGAGGGAGGCGGAGGAGGGGAGCCCGCCGCCCCCCTCAGCCCTCCCTAACGCTCGGGCAGCGGCCAAACCCCCCCACCGACCCGCAGACCCCGCGCCGCCGCCGCCAACCGCCCCGCGCAACCGCCGCCCGCCGCCCCGCCCTGCCCCGCGCCTGCGCTCCTCGCCGCCCCGCCCCGCGCCTCTGGCGGCGGCTGGGCCCTGGGCGACCGTGGCGGGCGGTGCCTCGGCCCGGCTCGCCCCGAAAGCCCGCGGGGAGGAGCCGGCCGCGGTGCAGTGATTGGTACCCGGCTCTCCTTCCCGGCCTGGCGTTGGGGTTGTTGTGTTTTGTCCAGTTCGGGCCGAGGAAAGCCGGCGAGGCGGGGTGGTGGAGCCCGGTCCGTGAGGAAGCCTCCAGGGGAAACTGCCAAGAGCAGGGAAGCGCCGGGAGGGGAGAGAGGAGGCTCCCTCCAACTCCCATCTCCCATCCTCGGGCGAAGCCTCCCCGCTCAATGCGGACGCAGCCAGGCTTTTTTCACGCCAAGCCATTACATAGGAACATAGCACTGCTTTTCCACATAAGGCTTCCCCGTTAAACATGAACGCGACAGGAATTTTTTTTCACCACCACGAGGCTTGGGGGTTTGTCAGCCCCACAGCCTGCAGGAGACGGTTGTATTTACTCCGAGTTATTTTAAGAGCAGGGCTCAGCCGTTGGGGAGCACAAGGCCTGTTGAATGGCAGGGGGTGTGTGATCTAAGTCACTCCCTAGTATTTTAAAAATCCTCCCCAAAAACAGCTTGGCCCGGGCTCCGAGGTCCTGACGCGAGTGATCACGTCGTGTCCGTTACCATTTTCTGTGATTCAGGCACGGTTCGGTTCTCTCGCCTACCAGTTGTTACCACTGATGGCACAGATAGTATGAAGGACAATTGTAAGAGAGACAAGAGGCCACAATGGTTTGACATTAACCCCTATGTTTTGTTTCATTGTTGCAGGGTAAAGGTTTTTCCCTTTTTGCTTTTTTATCCCCCACCAAGAATGCTTCTGTGAAGCACTGGAGGCAGGAGGCCCTTTCCTACATCCAATACACAGCTACAGTAGCCCTGGATTTCCTATTGTAAGATTAAGTTACTAAATTATAAACACTGTAGTAGTCTGCCAGTGTTTAAACACCGTTCTTTGATAGAAAATTAATCCAAAGCCCTTAAAAAAGTTCAATTTTTCTGGACTTGTAAAGTGGTATTACCACATGATTTCATGAAAATGAGCTTGGATGCTAGGTCTTCCACCCAGAGACCATCTGAATGCATCCACATGGAATCACTCTCTCCACAACAGGCATCTCACGCTCCTGAGCACTTTGTTTGCACATTCGGCCTCCGTTACGTATCTGCTACTGGTTACGTATTTTAGTATTAAAAGCAGACGCCGATTACAGAAGACGCATTCTAGAAACAAGCCAGAGTGCAAAAGGCATGAAAATGCTACTCTAGCTCATAAACAGAATAAAATAAAAAAACAATTTCAATACTTTATGAAATCTTTATTCCCTTCACGAGGTTAAAAAAATAAGATGTTAACTGCATTCTTTCATGACGTGCATGTTCAATCAAGGTAGCATGCACAGACGTTTTCCATGTCAAAGTCTGCCGTATGATACGAGGTGTAGCCAAAGTCTGAAAGTTACACTGGTGACTTTCCTCTAGAAACAAAAGCAGAAATCCTAAAAGCACTTTTGTGCAGACTGGACTCAATACACATTTCCCTCCTCCTCTAATCCTTCTGCATGCTCTCCTTTAGAATGCATGTTGGACTGCATTGATAGAATGCAAGTTGGAATATTACAGTCTCTAATAGATGTAATAATCTTTCTGCTTATACTGTTCTAGACCTTTCAGAGGCTTTTACATAAAAATTTAGCAAAACACTCTGGAAAGTTAATTTAGCTTAGTACAAACATAGCTAAAAGCTCTAAAAAGTTATTTCGTGTTAATCAAAAGCTTGAACGTAGCCAGACAATTATTATTCTTTCTTGCAATGCATGATAATAATTCAGCACCATTTTTAGTCTCTGTAAATTGAGTTAAATTGTTATGTTCTTTTCAGCCTGGCTTTTACTGTCTGCTGCAGTGTAGAACATAGGAACCTTGCTGCAATATCCAAGTCCAGGTCATTATAAACTAGATAAAGCTATGGTTTTAAAAAAATAAGTAATTAGTGTCTATCTGTATGCTGTTGATTCTTTGCCACTACATCTGTGGGAGGATGCATTGACTGTTCCTAAATCGTGAACAGATTGCCCAAACTGATCTGTGATAAAGGCATGCTTCCTAGAAGATGAAAAGCCACACATCTATTTCATAACAATGTAAAGTCAAGGAATTCATAAATGGTGTGAACTGAGTTTCTCTTAAGTTCAGAGTTGACCTGAATTAATTTTTTTCTTTTCTTTAGATTTTTTGGTGTAAAATCTACAAATGACAAACTTCCTAATTCAAATAAAAAACCCCCTTCAGAATAAATCAGGGGATGTTTTAGAACTGAGAGAAAAATCACAAGCACAGATTTCATATGCTTTTTAGAATGCCTACAATTAAACATCCACTGGTTGTGATGTCCTGCCAAACATCATCTTCCGTTAAACGAGGAAATGAAACCTGTGTGCCATCAGTCTCTTGTGGTTTGTTGAGGAGTAGCAATATTTAGAAAATAATATACACATACAGATTTAAGAAATGGACAACAGTTCTCTGTAGATGTTTATTCTACTTACAGTAACAAAAAACCTGTGAAGTCCCATATTTTAATGTACAGTGATATATTTTGCCATATAAAATACAATTTACAGAAATTTCTATCAAGTAAACCTAAACAAACACACTTACTTTTTGCATACTTTTATGTATGTCTTTAAATTAGAAACATCTCATTAAGAAAAAAATCTTACACCATAGTAGATGTTTGCATTTAATACCACCTCTCTGCATTTTAACATTTTGTCTACAGGTTCAGAATATAGATGATCATTTCAACCAGCAAATCCTTGATGTGTAAGGACTTCAAAGATGCACCAATATGAATGGTAAAATCTGTAGTGAGATACATGGCACACACGCTACTTGTAATGTAGTCTTCAAGATGCAAATGTTTATAGGAATCTAATTTTACACTTCCAAAACTATTTTATAAAAATATCAAAATATTTACCCAACTGTTAATTTACACGGTCAAATAAATTAGCAGGGTTTTATTTCATACTTCAGAATTACGTACTTGAAGAATACATGACAAGTAGCAATGTAATGTATTTCACAATGAAAAACTTCCCTCTTGAATTACAACATGAAGTACCACCACTCTTCTTTCCAAGCTTAATGCAGTTATACCTTTTTCAGTGGAGAGTTTTATATATACTACCAGCCTAAATAGGGTCTAACAAAAAAACAGTGACACTTTTTTTTTCAGGAGCAAAACACTTTTAGAATGAAAAGTACAATAAAATGGGGACGTTACTTAAGTCTATGGCAAAATTCTGCAAAAACAAAACAAAGCCAAAAAAAGGCTCCACTAAATCAGTTCAATCGAAGTAACAGATTTAGTGCCTATTTAACCAACTTATTCTTCTTTCCTTTGGGATACCAATTCATCCATAGTCTTAGCCTTTTTCAAATACATGTCTGAAGTTTTTGTAAGTTTTGCTGGTTATAAAGGTGCTACTCTTGTCTGTTCTTTAATTACAGATTTGTAAAAATGTGACATTTAAAACCCCTCAGCCTCATGAAAAAAACTACGTATGACTTGTTTCTTTGCTGTACACTTAACAGATGGATTCCAAAACACAAAATACCTGTATATAAAAAGGAAGATAGTGCACTTTAAGCTTATAACATTCCATTTTCAAATCCTCCGTCAGTCACAAGTAATTATTAACACTGTTCTTCTGCAGCCTTTTCCGAAACACACGACCCTTCCGTTGTAAAATAAACAAGACAGCAACATTGGACTCCTTTTTTTAAAGCGTGTGCTGTAGGAACAACTTTGACACCAAAATATCATGTAAATGAGATGTAAAGGTATGGCTCCTAAGGTCTGGATTAAATTCTCTTATAAAATTACAATTCAAGTTACTGGAAAACATAACTTTATAATCTTAAAAAGCAATATGCTCTTCTTAGACTTTTTCCATTTCTGTACTGTAAATGGAAATTTTAAGATAAAGATGCAAGTAGAAAAACAAAATTTCAGTACAGGTAACGCTGTGAATTTTTATAAGAAAAACATTATGCACAAAATGCAGCAAGTGAAAGTCCAGTATGTTCTTGCCTTTTATCTATTTGAGTATTTTCATTCACAGTTGTTCAAAAATTGCTAATTCGTCAGTACATTCTGTAAGGCTAGTTTTACAACAGCATTTTTGTAAAGGTGAGAATATACAGTATATACAGAAGATGCTGACTCAGTCCTTGCTGTGTTGTAAAAGTGTATTATTTATGGGAAATATAATGTCAATCATATTTCTATGACTGATTAGTGGAAGATGAAGCTTCTGTTTCTGTTGGTTTCTGAGTTTCCTTCGGTGTTTCTGGCTTCACCTCTTTACCAATTTCCCTACTCTTGCTCCGATCTTTGCGATCTTTTCCTCTTTCTCTTTCACGATCTCGATCTCTCTCTCGCTCTCTCTCTTTTTCCCGGCTTCGATCCCGGTCCCTGTCTTTCTCTCTGTCGCGATCTCTGTCTCTGCTTCTTGATCGCTCTCTATCACGTCTTCTGTAGGATTCTCTCTCTCTGGGTCTTGCTCTCTCTCGGTCTCTGTTTCTTTCCCATTCTTTAGACCGCTCTGAATCCTTTTCTCGATCTTTGTTTTGGTTTCTGTCTCTATTTTTATCCCATTCCTTGTCTCTGTGTCTCTCCCAGTCCCTGTCTCTATTCCAGTTTCTGCCACGGTCTCTTTCCCAAGGTCTGCCATGTTCTCGATCCCTTCGTCTTTCCTCAAAGGGTCTACCTTGTCGATTATCTGCTTGCTGAGGCTCTGGCTGATCTAAAACCTTGTCTTTATTTCCTCCCTCATATCTCTCTCTCTGTCTCCCTTCAAACGCCTGGCCTCTAAATTCAGGATTTTTGCCTTCTCGGAAGTCAGATGCTGACCATTGTCCTTCCGACTCAGATCCTTGTCCAGAAATATTGGAAAGAGATGCAGATGGTCCGGCTTCCTCCCACATCTCTTTTCTGTGAGGTGGTGGATGGCTTGGAAGGTCCAGGAGTGGTCTTGGGGTTGGCTTCATACCTTGTGGTGACTGACCTTGGAAATGAAATCTAGAAGGGGGAGGTTCATTTTCTTCTGGAAACAGTGCAGGTGTGGCTCCTCTTGGTCCTCCAAACTGAAGCGGTGCTGGACCTCTCTGGTTGGCAAATCTGGGTGGTGGACTCCCTCTCCGTTCTTCAAATGGCTGTGGCAAAAGTCCTCTTGGACCAGGTATATGATTTGGAGCTGGACCTCTCTGCCCTTCAAATTGATTTGGGTGAGGCCCTCTTGGTCCCCCAAAATGACTCGGGGCTGGACCTCTTGGCCCTCCAAACTGAGGGCCTCCTCTCTGTCCTTTAAACTGAGCTGGTGGGGGTCGTCTTTGACCTCCAAAAGGAAAAGGCGAAGGTCCTCTGTTTCCCATAAACTGAGGTGGATCTGGTCCTTCGAACTGTCCTGGAGGCCTAATCATTTCATTATATTGGGAATCTGAGAATTCCCTTTGTTCCATGTGAGGTTCCCTACGATCTTCAAACTGAGATGGTGACATTCCTCTTGGAACACCATGATAAGAAGGGGCAGGGCCCCTATTATCACCAAAAAGAGATGGTGGTCCATGCTGTGTGGAAAATAAGGAAGGAATGGGACCCTTTTGACCTCCAAATCTTCCAGATGGAGGTCCTCTTTGCCCATCGTTATTTGGAGAACCATGCTCTTCAGAGAACTGTGGTGCCGGTCCTCTAAAATTAGGTCCATGAGGTCCTCCAGGTGCATTGATCATCAGTGGCGGTGGAGGCCCTCCTTTCTGCCCAGACAAAGAAAATGGAGGTCCAGCTCGGTTGTCTTCAAAGTGCTGTGGGGAAGGTCCACCCTCACTCTGAACTGATGGAGATTCAGTTTGTTCTACAAATTGATGAGACTGAGGATTTCTTTGTTCGTCATATTGCACTGATGAAAGACCCCTCTCTGATTCAAAGTGACCAGCGGCCTTTTCCTGAGAAGTAAACATTGTATTTGAAAAAGAATCCCTTCCCATTACTTCCTTTGACTCATTTGACCACGATACTTTATGCATATCTTGCAAAGACTGACTGTCATTTGATGTGGAGAAATTAGGCTGAAAAGATGTACTTGGAGGTGTTGGAAGCAGCACTTTACGTAAAGGTTTGGATGTGGAAGGTTCTCCAGAAGCTGTCTGACTCATGTTTTCCAAATTAACTTGAGCAGTGTTTTCAAATTTGCTGTTAGATGCCTCTTTCTGGGACACCGTAGAAGCCTTTTCACCTGAAACCCAGTTATCACCACTAAAACCAGGCTGAGTAGCAGAAATTAAAGTTTTATCTTCCTTACCAAGTGAAGTCTGCAAAGCATTTGGAAAACTTGCTGGAGCAATTTCTCTTGTGGTTATCTCATTCTGTACCACCTGTGGCTTTATTCGAGAATCAACATTATCATTAGTCTCTGTCGCCATTCTTCTAGCTTGTCGAGGATCTCTATTCTGCCTTGGGTCACAGCCCTGGTTCAAAACTTGTGCTTGCTGATTTAAAGATGAAGGTAAATCTACTTTTTGTGTAGCTTGCTGGTCCTGGTGGAATAATTCAGTCTTTATTAGGGAAGATTTTGGTGGTGGTGACATTAAAGCATCAGACACTGAAAAATGAGCCATTGAAACACCAACAGCTGCTCTTTGTTGTCTGAGGGCTTCTTCTTGTTCCTCTAGCTGTCTTTTCTGCTCTTCTATTTGTTTGTTTAATTCTTCCAACATTTTTTGCTGTTCTACCAGGGATGAGGCAGCAGATAAATCAGGCACATAGGAAGCAGACGTTTCCGAAGAATTGCTTTTAGTGTCTGTATACATTTTGTTAGGCAAATCATCAACAGTAACTTTTGCTTCTTCCAGGATAGTTTCATCTTCTGGATCGTAGGCTTCATCCTCTAGTTCTGCTGTATTAGTTGGCTTTTCCACATTGTATCGTTTTTCACTTTCACCAGTCTGCATTTCAAAAGCTTTCTCCGGACCATATTCTTCTTCAGGATCATATGGTCTGTCATCCTCCTCCTCTTCTATAGCTCTGTCTTTTGACATCTGTCCAAACTGTTGCACAATGGGATCTAGCAAAGGAACACCTGACATTCCTCCATCAGCAGCAGCTTGACCTTCCTGATTTGAAGACTGGACAGTTTCAGAATCCTTAGCAAGAGGCTCAAAAGTCTTCTTTTTTCCAAAAAGCGTCTGCAGGATGTGCTCGAGAGGTGTGGCGGTTTTTGAGGATGAAGAATGCGTAGCAGTAACACTTGCAGAAGCAGCAGTCGAAATTGGTGGTGTTACAGAAGTTGTGGTTCCACTTTTAATTGAGGACAGTATTTTTAATACTGAAGGTGTAACTGCTGAGGTGTCTGGAATGGGAAGTGGGGGTGGAGGTGGAGGAGATCCAGGTGGTGTCGTACTTACAGCTGAATCTCCTGAATAAAGTGTGTATTTCGAAGTCTTCTTCTCTTGCGAAGCAGCTAGTGGCCCTTTAGAGAACAGTGATGTTTCTGTTTCCTCATGTGCTTGAATTCTGCTTCGCTTTTCCTCTATCTTTTCAGTTTCAATGCCAGTGGCGAGACGTTTCCCTTTCTGACAGATAACCAATCCAAGAATTAAATTTGGCCGAGATGACTCAAGACCTGAAAGGGAACACAAAGATTGTTTATGTAAAAAACTAATTTTTAATTATGCTTTCAGTAGAAACTTATCATTTTATATAGCGGCAGCTACAAAAGTCATAAAGATAACAATTTTTCTAAATTCCATTAGATGACCTATTGGCAACTTTCATTAGTTCATAAGCTATGCATCTATATTTCTTTACTTTTTATATATATTTGTATATAGTAAGCAGAGAAATGTTTTAATTCCTTCCTTGATATTTTTAATAAAAGATTGCAGCAACAGGTATGATTATTAAAAAGTGTCTCTGCAAATGTTCAAAACCAAAGGAAGTTTTTATACTTTTTGTATCGTTACATCGTTTTTGTTGTTGTTCAACCACCCTGACCTCTCCCCCTGAAAAATCATATATTTACTTTTAAATAGTTTGCAAATATGTTGTATACACAGAGATATTGAAAAGTGAGAAAACCTGGGCTCAACTTCATAACTATACTCCTGTTATAATCTGTGCTAAAGACTACATTGACATTTACACCAGTCTATAAATATTTTGTCTATCTCTAAGTTAAACAAATACCAGTAATTGCTAAAAAGATAACCTCAAACAAACTGTGTTTGGAAAGAAGCTTGTAACCTGCTCCCTGTGTGTTTGGCTCTTTCCAGCTAGACGTTGTTTTAAAATGTGATAGAAGCCGGGAAACTGATAACTAGCATAGCAAACAAGCACAGGAGAGCTTAAGCAGACGCGAGTTCAGCACATGGGAGAAAGGGACGCTGGGTGCGTTCGCTTTCTCTGCAAGCAAATGCTGGGTTGGGTATGAACCTGGTATGCAGAGGGCAAGGTGACTTTAAACCCTCTGTTGCAGGATTCAGTTTGATGCTGTAGGCCTTTCTAGAAGTAAAAAAAACATTGTGAGCAGAATTACTCCTTTGTGAAAGCTTCAGGCTTGAATCCTTGGAGAAGTATATCCAAAAATTATGGGATAGTTTCTGATAAAGAGGAAAAATGCAAAGGTTGGTAGGTCTGTTTCATGTTATTGTATTTCTTCCTTTTACATGCACAGTTCCCACTGGCACTTGTGGAAGATGAACATGTCCAGAATGAAGGGCAGGGAATAAATCCTTTAACATACAGTTGGTGGCAAATGTAGAAAATCCATGTAAAGAGAGGCTTTTTTAACTTCTGGATTTAATGAATTCTAAAAGGTCCTCATTTGAGGACCACCGTCTTTCCCCCATATGTGCCATTTGTTATTATTTGCATCCAGCTAGGAAGCAGTAATATAGAAACACAAAACAACCTGTAAAGTAACAGGTAATATTCACTGTGGTTAAAAGATAAGGCGAGGACTCTGACCTACGTTGTTCCTTCTATTCATGATGCTGTAAGTAAGAGGGGTTTTTATATATATACATATATATATATATATATGTTCCTTGTTCTTATTAAACCAAACCAACTGCTCATTAAGGAACAATTTTTAAATATCTAATTATTAGCACTGAAAACTTTTTGACACCAACAAAATACCCCAAACCCACAGGTGCAGATATATTCCATTAGCAAACCACATGCACAGATATGTTACTTTGCTGAAACAATCTAATTTGAAGCTTTAAGGGGACTCTTAAATTTACCATCCAATTATGCAGAACTATTTGCAGTTTGCTAAATAACACAGCAAAACCATAGCTGCTTTGTTTTAAACTTACTATTTCTCTTCAATACTTGCTATGTATTTCATTAAGCAGTAACTTTTGTTCACAGAATGTCCCCCTAAATCACCGACGCTTCCACTTCTTACGCTCAAATCTTATCCCATATAAACCTTATTTTCCCAATAATGAACTACAGATAATAAGACAAAGACAGTAATTTTTCAAATAAAATAAGCTAACTTCAAAGTTTTATGAGATCTCTTGACAATTGAGGGGAAAAACCCTCCTCTCAAATTCTGTGTTCTTCTGATTTTAACTAGTAATAGTACAGTACCATCACTAATGAAGAAACCAGCAAAGTCTGGTTACTCCCTAGAAATAGTCTTTTTAAAAGACCAGACAAAATTATAATGAAAATTTGAAGCCAATCTAAAATATATGCTTGAGATTTCCTATCAGGAATGGCTCTCGTTATAATTATGCTGAGAAACAAGAATAATTAAATTGGAGTGAAAGTTTTTGGGAAACAATTATTCTGTAGAATGCATTCTAGATCCAAAATAGAATTTATATTATTTCACAGTTCAGTGGTCAAGTTTTACATATTGCTGTGGTTAAGAGGGTATTGGACATGCTGTTTTAAATAATCTTTTCTTTTTCGTTTTGTATTACATATTATTTCCTATTTGTACAGCTAAAAGTCAGTGCCAAAAAGTTTTTCTCCTCCAGGTACAAGATTTCTGTGTTAGTAAGTGTTGCCAATTTTCACCACCTTCTTTCATATTTAGAAAAAAATTATAAAAATTATAAATTAACCGGCTACATTACCAGAAGTAAGATTTGCTAATAATTCAGTATATGCACAAATTAGCCCCTTAAGAGGGGTAGGGATGCCAAGATGTACAATGAAAGTAGGCAGGACAGGAAGTAAACAAATAATTATTTTCAGTGAATCTAAGATTATTCAAAAAGGACCCCATAAATACTTGACTTCTCCAAATACTCATTTGCACCCACAGCCTAGAAGCAATTCTAGCAGTTCTGTTCACAATAACTTACTACCTTAAATGAAATGATATTAATATATAAGATCAAGGCACAGTTCAAAAGACAACTTAACCGGGAAAAAAACATTCACAATTTACAGTCAGAATAGACTCATTAGTTAGAAATGGTTCACTGTGTGTGAATTTGCTTTGTATTTTTTCTTTGTATATGAATAACGACTCCACATTTGGTCAGTGTTGACCAGTGCAGACTATCTCACAAATCGGTGTTCATCCAAAAACTCCTAGCAGGCATTTGCTGTTCTTCTGTTGTTAATGTTTTGGTTATCTACTTTTATGCAGAGACTTGTCATTTATGCAATTAGTCACAATGAATCTCAAACACTGAATAACCGAAATAAACAGGTTTCAAAAATCCATCAGACAGGATATCTAATAAACAGCAATTACTGAAAAATCAGTTTTGAATCCCTGTAAGAAAGAGATCAAGTCACTAAAACAGGGTAAAATTTTAATGTACTTTCAAGATAATAAATTCCAGTAGTAAGTTAGTAACATTAGTTATAGTTTAATCTGTTAGAGTTTAGTCATCATAGAATAAACCCATTGAAATGTTACATTTTGGTACTGTAATTTTACACAAATATTAGAAGTTATGCCTAACCTGGCTTCTACACTCACTCTGTTCAAAGTGATCAAATACTAAATGCTTCTTTTGAATGGAAACATACAGCCAGACCAGCATTTCAAAGGTCAGTCCCATCCTATTTCAATACCCACAAAGAGGGTAAGCGCCTAATTTTAGGTAACAACAAAAGTGTTGTCTGCAGTCTCCAACTATTGCTCAATGACTGTCTTTCACAAGCAAGCATTTAAAAAGTGCTGCAAGCTGTGTCGGCAGAGTTAGTAGCTTTCAGTGCTAAATTATTTATAAAAGTTATTATCCTATTATGTATTTGAAGTCCACATGCTGGTTTTATTGAGTTACATCCCGTAACTAAAGCCATTAAAACAGGATATACTAAATATTAGTATTGGATGAGTATTTGTTTTTCTTACCCTCAAATATATTTTTTTCATTAAATCAGTTTTACCATATTTATGCATATAATGGCCACATCTTTCCCTGTCATCATCACCTGGTACCAAGTTACCTGTACTGTTAAAGATATATGCCTAATTCCGTACATCAATGACAAAACCAGGGGAATGGACTAAGCATGGTGTACATTTTTAAACTGCAGAGACCAATACAAGATTTTCTTTAAACTTTATCAACACCATTTAAATATTTGTCCCAATTAATCACGAGAGTAACTGACAACTATCATCAAATTTGGGCACCCTTAATTCAGGGTTAGAGATCCCTTCCAGCATTGTAATACTGCTGCACATTAAGGTACGCTTCCTGAATGGAATTGGCTGGCATAGAAAATAAGGTTCGTAATGCCGTGTTCTTCTACCACTGCTACTTTTCATAATGGTATCTGCTGAGATGAAGACACCTAAATCCATTCAGAGTAGTTAAAATTTTGTTCCGTTTGTTGCAATTTTTAAGAGCATTCTAAACAGCATGAGGAGATTTCGTGCCTTCATACTTTAAGAAAAAACACACTTCCCATTGTAAACTACCAAGAGATACTGACATTTGAGGAATTCTTTGCTGATATATGGCTGGTTTATTAAAATTAATTTATTTTAATTATGTAAGATACTTATTACGTTCCCAACATTCCCACTAAATCCCTCGATAAATCACTTTGTATTGGTAATTAAGTCTATTATACTGTTTTTTACAACGTGCTTTGAGATCTACAGATGAAAGTGCTAAATAGCGTTGTGTGTATGTGACACTGACAAGTAAATTCACATACAGTAAACCATTGCAAAAAGACAATGCAGAGGAGCCCACTGACACCAAATCTGCTAAGAAATGTCTGAGATGAATTACGTATAAATATGGATAACCTTCCATTTTCCTCTGTTTTAAATCACCCATGTCAAAGTTTTGTGTAGATCTTCTAGGTACTAGCGCAGTTCAGAAGTCCTCAGTTGTGTTCCAAATCCAGTCCATCAGAAAACAGGAGAAATTCATAATCCATACGTGCCTGATGGAACTGGTTGATACAGCTGGAATATCTTCTAACTAGGATTTCTGGAGTGGCAGGGTTTTATTGTCCTCTCCCTCCTCCCCCCTCCAGTCATATTTATCAAACCATCTTAAGCTATCTAAAGCATAATGCTTTTCGAGTCCTTGCTAAACTCGAAGGTACACGATTAAATTTAAGGAGACAATGACCACTTTCCGTAAAATATTTTTATTGATTGTGAAAGCAAGAAAAAGCGGTAAATTCCATCAGATGTCATTAAAAAGTATGGATTACATGTCTTTTATGCTGTGGTTTTAATACATACACAAGAACAGAAAAACAGCTTACCTGATTTTTTTGGCCCCGCCCCCCCCCCCATACTGGATCTGGTTATAAAATATGAACAGGCTGCTACAGAAGTTTCCAAGAAGTGTGAATTGATGGCAGAAGTCTAAGTGGGTCTTCTATGAAGCTGTTACATCATATGGCCTCTCTGCCTTTGGAACCTTGTTTCTATTGTTATCCTTTAATCCACTTTGCCTACAAATACGTATTTCAATTTGGAAACCTGACTCATAAAATTTGCCTCCATGAACGACACCTGCAAATGATACCTGTACTTCTTCTGAGCAATTCCCTCCAGTTTTGAAAATCTTTTGGACTTGAAACTCAGCAAAACCAGGCTGACATTACAAATTTCTATACTAATACTTAGTAGAGTTTGTCTACATTTGCCAACCTCCAATCTAAGAGTGTCATTTGAAATGGAACCTATAATGGAAAAGTAAAAGGAAGGCTGGTATTTCCACAGGAATGCAAGCAGGCAACAATTAGGTAAGTGCCTCCCTAAAGCAGGTTATTTATTAGCCCAGCAAAAGACTGCAGACACTTACAGCTGATTCAATGGCCAATGCCATTCTTGTGTTCCTGTCCAGAAAGGAGGGTATTTCTTTTGTCCTGGCTGGAAAAACCAGTCCATGAGTTAAGACTCTTTGCCTACATCCCTGTGCCAGAAGTGTTCTGCACTTAGTGTTTTCACTTCTTGGCTATGAAACAGGAATAACAGTTTTTGCCTACCTTTCAAGAATTCAGTAAGTTAAAGAATATGAGGTGCTGAGATTCAACAATTGTAGCTGTATTGCTATAATTTAGACAGCAATAATCCTGCCTTTTAGCTGTAGCCTAAAAACAATGACCTAGACTATGCACTGTTCAAGGATGGGTTAAACAGACTTGTATGAGAAAAATCTCATGGAGGAAGGGAGAGCATTTAACTAACGATGTATCATTTGTTGTTGTTGTTGAAGTCATACGCCATTAACACATGAAAACCTATCCCAGACACTGTTGCTCCTGCATATAAGCTCTGAGAATGCTTTATTGAGTTTAGTCCTAACCTTGTATTTGAGGAGTAGAGGACAGTCAGCTTCTCAGAAAGGTCAGTTCCTTGCATATTTGCTGTTTCATACCTACCGTTTAGTATTTTGCAAACCACTGCTATGACAATGAAGTATGACCTTCATTGTAACCTGTAGTTCTTCAGCTTCTCAATCCGTCGTTTTATATAAAACTCCAGATACTTATTTGGAAACTAAGCATATGCACCTCCTCCATCCTCAGATGAAGATGACTTCAAGGTTTGTAATAGAATGGTGTTTCATGGCTGAATTCATTCTCAGTTCTTCTGTCAGCATGTTCAACGCACAAACATGGAGCAAACTCAAGCCAAACATTACTACTGGTAATCTTATCTAAAACCAGAAGATTATATTATAACCTGCCTCTACCAACTACTGTTTGCCACCTACTAACCCTAACTTCCCCCCCAACAAACCAGTTTTCAGAAGGCAGTGATTTGGCTAGAATTTGCTCCAACTAGAACAAAACATTTCAAACACCTTGTGCACCGTATTGCACGTACAGCATAATACTTAGCATGAGACAATGACAATGTAGTGAAACCACTATAAATATTACCTTTGTCTTCATAGATTTCTTGACTCCTCTGTGGGCTAAGTTTCCTGCTTGATTTAAGCGACGGTGAATGGCTTGTAAGGGCCTAGGTTTTGTGGATTTATGGGTTGCTAAAGATAGGGTGGGGGGTTGTTGGTTTTCTTTCAATATAGTGGCTGTTCCACATGCTTGATTTTACAGGTAAACTCATCCTCCTAATAGCATATAAGCATCTTGTTGGAAAGGCTATGTAAATTTCAGACAATTTTATCTTGAACAGAGTTGGATTTCCAATTTTTCCCTATTTACATACTTTAAAATTGGTTTTATATTAAAAAAATTAATAATGCTTACATTAAACATTCAACAACAACTTGTCTCAGATTGACTTTTGTTTTGTGATTTTACCTAGCATTTAACCTCCCCTGTTTTGTGCTTACCTGGTCCCTCAAAGGGCAAGAGTTTGGAAGGAATTGGGTCCTTAGTACTCAGGGGGATCAGGTAGAGATCCTTGATATGCCTGTTGTTATTAGCTACAACACCAAAACGACCACGACTGCTAAAATAGGAGTAGAGAGAGATATAGGCAACTTCTTCTTCTTCTGTTGCAGGATGGAAACGAATCAAACACAATTCCTGTAATACAAAAGCAAAGTAGAAAAATTCAACCTGCAACATACCAGCAAATAAAATGGTAAAGGGCAAATTCCAGGGGTAAAAATAAATTGTACATTTATCACTCCAACTATCTTTTCAAGGCAATACTCTAGCTTTAAGAGAGTACTGCTGTTCAATTTGTAATATTACAACAGAATTAGGTTTGTCATTTTCAGAAATACAAATTACTTGTGTATCTTACATCAAACTAAACATCTTGAGGCTCAGATTAATATGAAAAAAATAGAAAATTCTTAGTTTCATGATTATACCTGTATACTGTGCATCATTTTTTCACTTCTGAAGTGTCTTTAATAGTAAAATCTATTACATACATTAAATGATAAGTTCCTTTTCTTTAAAATTTCAATTTCAATCTTCAATACTGAATAGATTATTTATGTTCAATCATTAAAAATGCATAAGTAGTATGAAGATTTAACTACTATGCAGGAGAGAGAGATCAAGAGGATCTGCAGCTCAATAAACATGTTTCTTCAATAAATCAAAAATTTCAAAGGAATAAGTGGTGTCGGTAGTTTTCCAGGTGTGATCTATGTCAGTATTTGCTGTTTACTAATTTATATTATAAAAAGTTGTCATTTTATACTGCTGTATTTTTCTTCTGGGTTTTGCAAAGGATTTTAAGTGAATACCTTAGAAAGCGAAGATTTGAGTTTGCCCACATAATCCCAGACTGTCTTCGGTGAGATCCTCCCACCAATATGAATTGTATCTGGTAAATCCTAAACAAGAAGTATTACATGGTAGTATGAGAAAAACCAAGAGAGACTAATGTTTAAAAGCAGTGCAGGTTGCCCCACCCCAGTAGCCTAGTGGATAACACACTATTATATTTTAGTAACCTTTCATACATACTTTTCTAATTTCAGACAGGCTATTTCTAAATTTCAAGATGTTTCATTATGGCATGTTACCAAAATTCCCAAACAAGGATAGCAGCAAAATGCTTAACAGTTCTGTATGCCCGTTATTTGCTTTGTTTTTATAGGGAAGGTGCTATTGGAAATACAGATTTTCTCCACACCTTCAGTTTCCCAGGAAATGCTGCACAAGTCACATGAATTCTAGTGAGCTTCCTGTCATGAGGACACTGAAACTCATTTTAGCAAAAGCAATACCACAAAGAACCACCAACCCTACTAATAAAAGTCCTAAAACACCCATTTGTGTTCAAAACTTCCTAAGTCACATAAAATGCACTTCAGAAAAAAAAAGAAAAGCTTGTTTTAGTGCAAACCTTTATCTGTCTCATAATTTGAATGTACACTTGATAGTCAAATTCATAAATATTCAAATTCATCATTTGAATATAATCTGATATTCTTCCCAGAAGAATATCATCCAACTGGTTTTATTTGAAAATTAGTAAAAAGGATGGTATTTTTCATAAATATCCAAACAAAATTTTGTAATAGATCACATCAGTGACCCATCTGTTCAAGAACAGAACAAGACATCTACTTTAAAATACTGGCTCTAAAACTTCTTTTCAAAAAATGAAGCTGAAATAAAGGTATTATTCCACGGTAGATGCTAACATATATACAAATATGTTTAAAGACATGAGAATTCTTCACAAATTTGTGAGGAATTTTCAAAAGGCCTTTTTTTTTTTCTTGAGCTACTTTTCCTATTACTAAAGGGATGCCATTTACCACTGATACAGTTCTAATGTAACTATATATATAGTGACCCCAGCCTCTCTAGCAACAGGAACTGCAGTACAGATTTATGCTAAACACATAAACATGTCAGTGCTAACCTCGCTAAGATAATCAAAACACCCGGAGACAGGATATGCTTTAGTTACAAATTTGGCCACACTTTGCATGTTAATAAATCCTTTCCAAATGGTGTTGAGACGAGACAGAAAGAGGGAAGTATCGCTGTCTTGAGGTGAGCGTGGCTCTGCAACACTGCAAAACAAATCCAAAACAGAAAGGTTACAGAATACCTATCAGAATGGTCCTTTCTTTTTTTCTTTTCTTCCCTCCTCCTATTGATCAAATACTTTATTTTAAACAAATAACAGAATTTTTACTAAATGCTTTGTTAATGTTTTCCATTAACTTGGTATTAGTGAAAAAAGCAAGGAGTAACAGAAAATAAACTTGTAGCTGCAGACAGGAAAAAGACGTCAAAAGATACAACTTTTATAAAATTCGGTTAGCGCTGTAACTGTTGTGATCCTGACTCTATAACAAACTGATCTGAATTATATATTTCCCACTAATCGAGTCAACAATCTGAAAGAGATTCTCAAGTAAAAGAATCTGCTATAAACAAAAATCTTTTAAGTGCAGTTGCATAAGGATATACTTTGCAATATTTAATTTTACTATTGTATATACCCAGAATATGAAAGAAATCCACTTCCTTTCAAGCTGATCAATTAGTTAATTTTAATTCATATTCATAAATCCAGATGCAACAGTATTTTAATATAGGATGAAAATCTGGAGATGCCTTTAAACCATCTCTCGCATACACTCGCTTTCTATATATTAATGTACATGCAGACTTCTAAGTCTGCATAATACCTTCAAGTTTTATTTATCTGCTGAAACACATTGTAGAATCTTTGCTGTCACCACACACCGATGCTCAGAAAATTTTACCAATTAGAGAAGGTAAACGAGGAGATGGCAAATTAAAAATCTGAATCGGGCTACCTGAACTTTAAAGTTGAACATGCCTTTTGACTGGGGGGAGGGGAAGAGGACATGCGACACATGGGACTTTGAAGATAACGACATTAAAGATTCAGTAGCTTGGCTTACTATTAAGTATACGCACTTGATATTGGGTGAATGATGAACTGCTAAGTATCTTGGATCTGGTGAGGACGATGGTTTTGTTAATATTGATTTGGGGACAGTCATAACTGGCTTTGAAGTTTCCTGTTTTGTTTCCCCTGTTGAAACTTTGTCAGATACAGGACCAGATCGCAGGGCTGGTGTCACAATACCAGAGGAGCTGCTCATTGCTGTCCTAGGGTCTCTGCCAGAAACCGTTACAGTTGTGACAACTCCGCCAGCACAAGAGGCAGGAAAAGCAGAAGCCTCTTCAGGTACAGAAGAATCTGTATTATTATGGCCCTGGGTTGTAGGAATGTAAGTTCTTTCTACGCTTGACTGAGAAATCGTTTCTGCTACCGGTCCAACTTCAGTTTCCATTGCATCTTCAGAGACGGCTTCTTTGGCAGGCTCTGCTGTTGGAGTTGGTGCAGAACTTTCATACTTTGGCTGAACCTCTGGTTTTGATTTCGACTCCACCTTTTTAACAGGAGCCATTGACTTTATCTTCTTAGGTGGTACTTCATCTTCGGATGCTGAAATCTGACCTACAAATGTATTTTAAAAGCTTTTGATTACTATTTAACAATGAAATAGTTTGGAGAAAGACAAATAAACAAATAACACTCTTAAGATAACAATTCTTCTACTTTGTGCAAAGTCAGCACTGTAGATACCTGTACAGATTTTGCAGTTCAGGTCAAAAAGATGGGCTCGATGTTGACTTGTCGTATCCTTCAACATACTGCTAAAAACATCTAGAGAAGGAGCACTATTTAAATTTGGTGCAGTTCGGGCTGACTCTTGCTGCTCCTAGAAGTGAATAAACACAAAAAATATTCCAGTTGATCATTAATTTCAACCATAAAAAAATACTTTGGAAACCGTTAATTAATGTCAGTTCTTTAAAAAAAAAAAGAAGATTAAAGGCCTTGGTTAAAGCAAATCATGTCAGCTAGAGTTCTCAAATAACATTTGTCTTCATTTCATTCCACGGTGTTCCGAAGTAGATAGCTAATGTTCAGAAATAAAAGATTTCTCTGTAAATTGACAGCGAGGGCTGAAAAATACACAGCATTTTAGAAGTGCATGCAAAATATGCCTATCATTTGGTTGTTGCACTCCTTCAAACTAAAAGGAAAAATGCTCATAACACACCTACTAGGTGATAATATCCTTACAGTTCATTGAAACAATCTGCACTTCTGATGAAAAATTTGAGGCCCTAGTTACCATTTTTCTCCCTTGCTGTCTTCATGCTGAAGCAATAGCCAATACTTACATCAGAATCAGACACCGGCGGAGAATCTTCCATATTTACAACTTGCACATGTTCCCGTTTTACAGATGTTTTCTTGATTTCATGAGATTTGCTTCTTGACTCGATCATCTGAAAGAAACAAAACCATTTTGGTAAAAAGCCGACATATTTATTTTATAATTTTATTTCATACCTTGTTATCATTTGGCTGGTAGCAGAGAAAAAGTATATTGAAACTGAACATTATTAGTATTTCATTAAGAAGAAAATGGTCCATTAACATAATATGGGTGGTAAGGGTTGGCAAACTTGCTCTTAATTCATATCTAAGGACAGAGGGGAAAATTATGTTACTTACTGCTTTAGCTGGTTTCTCTTTCCATACAGACAGTTCTTTAGATAAAAGTTCTTCTGGTTTCATTCTCACTAGTTTTGACAGTGAGATTTCCTCACGAAGGACACGATGAAAAAGTCCCTGAAAACAAAACAGACTTTGTTGCTATGCCGAAGAGAACCTGCTTGGGTAACTAACAAGATTTGCAGTGCTGAACAGGCAAAACCTGTTCCAGTTTATTAATTCTCTATTAAAAATACTGGCTACTTATAAGCAAATTTGGAGAGGTGCAGCAACCAGAAAATAAGGATGAAACAAACACAAAGTATGAATTTTCCTCATTATCATCAATATCTATCAATATAACTGAATAGGAATGTCTGAAGTTGAGCAGCCACTCTCCTGTTTCATATCTACTGTAGAAATTTAAAAAAAACACAACAAAAAACAATCAAAAACCAACCAACCAACAACAAAAACAAAAAAACCAACCAACTAAACAAAAACCAAAAAACAAACAAGAAGTTTCAAGTGTTCTGTAGTGGCTATTTTCATCTGCACCAGCCTCCATTTTTTTCTTTTAAAGCATAAATATGATCATTTACATGGGCAGTATCCAACACATACTACAGAATGTCTCAAGAGGAGAAATTAATAAAGTCTGTATTTATTTTAAGAAAGCCATTCTGTAAATAAATATTTCACACCAAATGCCCAAACTTAATAAATGACCATGACAATAAGTGACCAAATAACACATGACCAACTAAAGCAGACTTTGAATTCCTGCTAGATAAAAAATTTTTTTAAAGATTTGAATGGCTTTATAATAATCTTTTATAGTATAATTCGTGAGTCTCTATCTTGAAACTCTTAATCTTGAGGGTAGAGTTTGACATATCATTAAAAACCAAAAGTATATTTCAGTATATGTTTACTGTTTAAGGAAATTCCAAACCTGGTTTTTGGGGTCCTTGAGATTGAACATGATGCTACGGTATTTACTCTTGTATCGGTTGTCCGTAACTTGAAACAAATTAAACATCTCCTTTTCAATATTGAGTGCTACCTTCCCTACTTCACTCTCTGTCATGACCAGATCATCGCTATCATTGACTCTGTTAAAAACAAAAAAGGGTGCATTTATGTTAGGCATGAATCTTCAGGTAGCATTCATAAAAGCAAACTTTTCAGAGGAAGGAGCTAACCCAGGCTCCTCCTCACTTGGTGAGGGCTCAAGACTCCTTTAAGAGACATCTCAAAGCCAAAGTCTGTCTCAGGACCTTGAACTGTGAACTATGGCAACCCTTCACTACTGTCCACAGGCGGCCACAGAAGACAGCCTTTGTGAACTGATGTCAGCCTCTACAACTACTCCTGCTCACAGCACTGAAGTTCGGAGTTTCTCTGCTGTGAACACCACAGGGAGCCCAAGCACTTGAGTTTTAGTCCTAGATCTTCCACTGTAAACAGCATTTCCATTTCAGAGACAATACCAGAGCGCAGTGGTCTATAGTAAGTATTGATGGCCGGCATTAGCTTTAATAATCAGTGTGGGACAATGTGCTTTTGTTTGTTTGGGGTGGTTTTTTTTTCTTTCCTAAGCAATACAGTTGTCCACCAACCAGGGTTTGTTGTTGTTGATTTTTGTGTTGGGAGGGGAGAGAATCTCTACTTCCGCAAGACCTTTAACCTTTCACTGTGATATTTCCTATACTATGTTCCCTACAACCTCTACATCTCCAAACACTGCCATCACCAGATTTTAAAACTTCAGAGCACTTGCACTATAAAAGCTTCTATGCTGTAATTAATTCTTCCACTGTAATTGCCTCAATATAAATGGAATATAGTGAGGTTTCTTTTTTTTAAAGGCTCTTTCACATGCACATTTATTCTATACCAGGATTTTTAATTTTTTTTTTTTAATATAAACCTGAAATGCCAATTTTACTTGTAGTAATTTGTAGTATAAATTCAATCCCTCAATATCCCTTATCAAGAAGTAAACCAAAACTCTGCAGGCTAAACATTTATGTCTAGTTGTAGCTTCCTATGTAAAGTAAGTGCTTTGAATTCCCACCTCTTCCATAAAATTTCTTTTAGGGACCGTCGAATATTTTGTCGAATCTGAGAATTGGGTTGTGACTGCATAGGGCTAGCTGATGCTTTTGCTTGACTACTTCCAGATGCGGTAGAAATGGAAGACAGTGAAGGCTTTTTGAGTCCTCCACCCAAACTGGAAGATGTAGCTGGTTTTTTGGAAACTGATGAGCCATGAGAAAGAGATGAATGTTTTGAAGAAACACTGCCTGATGAAGGAACGCTGCCTGATGAAGGCCAAGGTTTCTTGGGAATTACACCTTTGAAACTTCCAGCAGAAGGTTTAAGTGGTTGCTTAGTTAGTGATGTGCTAGAGAAGGATGGGGACTTCTTTGAAGGAAGATTTTTAGTGAGAGAAGACGTCTGTTTCTCCATTATAGATGCAACAGCTTTCTTTGATGCCAATGTAGGCTCTGTTCTATCATCATGCTTTTTCTCTTCCCTTTGAGCTGTTAAAACAAAGAAGAAAATACAATATTAAAGGCTTAACTTTATAACTTCCTATTCATGAAGATCAGTTACCAATCTATAAAGAAAAGTCTGTGAAACGACATCTCCAGAGAATAACAATCAAGTAGGCAATTTAAGCTATTCACTTTCACTAGCCTTTTTAAAAGAAATTTTAAAAACCATGCAGCGGTTGATGTAATTTTTTTGAAGAAATTTGTCTTTGATACTTCAGAGAGTACTTCCATCTCAGAGGTCAACTGAAGACTTTACAAGAGTTCTTTACGAGAGTTCCAGTTTGGCTCTAAAGGTTGAAAATTTTATTTACAATCTACGCAAGAAAACTGGGAAAAAAAAAAGAAAAAAAAAGGCACCACCTTCAAAGATTCCTGAGTGGGGTAAGCTTCAAAAACACCCCAAACTTTCATACATTTAAAAAAAAAAAAAAAAAGAGAGAGAGAAGGCAATACAACCCACATCTTAAATTTAAACAGAAAAATTCTCATAGCACCTTACAGAACCTGTTTATTACAGGGGCTGACCTGATTATAGAGCCCATGACTTTGAAACTGCATTATTACCTTTAGTATTTTAAAGTTTAATAAACTCTTTCCCCCAGACTTTTTATTTTAAAGAGCAAGCAAAGACAGACAAGTTACATAGCACAGAAGTTGCTTAAAAAATTTAAACACATACTCAATCTACATGGTTGCTAGCATTAATATCATACTGATGACGTTGCCACAAACTATTATTAGATCTTCCTATTCTGTTCCTAGCTAAATTCTAGATTTACAGAATAACTAAACAATATTGCTGCTCAGGTTGTGGCCATGTAATTCCACCATTCGCAAACTATTCCATTAACACTATTCAAATTTTCCATTTAAAAATTTTTTTTGAATGTTAATAGAATAATTTATACATGTCGTAGACAAGAAAATTTATAAAGTATAAGTAAAGGCTCTAGTTTTCACCCATGTTGAAGTTATACTTGCACAGGACTTTAAAAGCAATCATTTCTTTGAATTGCATTTCATCTGTCCACCTTCTGGCACTGACAGAAACAATTCAACACAGCAGAAAAAGCCAAAAACAAAAAAACCACACACCCCCCCAGCAAAAACCATATAATTTACAAGACGATAAAGTTACAGTGTGCTAACACTAGCACATTTATCCTGACAGCTCAAACAAGGAAGCAGTCTGACAGAAAGTACCAAAAAACAACTCCCAAAATACAATTGTTTCAACTGGAAAAGCCAAGTTTTCTCCCCAAAAAAGCCTTTTCTTCCCACAAATCTGTAGACAACCAATGACTAGTTAACAAGTTAAATTTTTAATCTGATGTTTTTAGCTAGTGAGGGTTTGTAGATTAATTAGCTCAGAAGCCCTAGTTGCAAAATGCAGGACACTTCCTGGGAAAGATCCAGGAATTTAACTTTTACCAAGGACCAAACAGTCCCTCTTCACCTTCCAGATCTGCTATAAGGAGAGCAGAAATTACTAGGAGGGTCTAAGTTGTCCAATCTTTCTATCTGTTCTGAGATGGACTTCAAAGGGACGAAGCACTCCCGTGAAGTCTGGTTCAAGAAACCCCACAAATCAGCCCAAGCTTTCAATGGAAACACCCCTCAAACCAGGGAGGATTTGGAATGCTTAAGAGACATAATGGGATACTCCCTCATTTCAAGAGGAAACAGCCTTGCAACCCTTCTCCATACTTAAAGTTCAGGTACCCCCTGAATGTTGGCACACGCTTCCAGCAGAAAGACGCTTCTAACCCCGGTTTCTTTAAATGGGCTCTTACTGTTGGCAGTTTCACCACAAATACAGAAACCGGTGGTTAAGATGAACTAAGAAATGAAGCTGCACTTGAACTTCCGTAAGGCTAAGTATAAGGGTGAGTGCTGAACTTCTGCTGGAACACAAGGAGAAGCCAGAAGATCTGGAAACACTATATATTTATCCTTATTTTTTTTCCTAGAAGCATTTTACAAGACGACACCTTGAGGAATTTTTCTGAGTGAGATCTATCTATCTCAAGTGTAAAACGAAACAGCTGCCATAATAATTAAATGATTTCAAAGAATGTGCAGATTTTGCTATAAAGTAGGTTAAAATTATTACCCTCAGATTATTCCCATAGTTGTCCCTAGATACTGGTCTTGGTTACCGTCAGGGGCTGAGCTAGGGAGACCTTCCGTGTGACCCACAATGTCCTGTGTCCCCACCCTGCCCCAGAGCTTACCCCGCTACGGCTGTACTAGTTGTCAGGAGAGCTTTGGCAATCCCGGGAGGGAGGAGGAGGAGGATTAGGAACTATTGCTGATGCTTTTGCTTTGGTCAAATTAGGCACCCAGAACTTAACAGAGGTAAAAAGCCAAACTATTTTGAGTTAATAGTCTTGAATAGAGAGGAGGTGAATATCCAAAACGTGCGCACTGATAAAGCTGCAGGAATTACTGTACTTCCATTCTCTTTTTCCTGGTTTATTGTATCTTCTGCACAGATTTGTACCTTTTCAGGGAGGTAGGACAGAAGCACATTTCTGTGACTCATCATGGAAAGGCAGGACAGCACAGCTCAGGTTTCAAAATGACGACAGTAAAATTCAGTCCTCAGTGCTAAGACATTTAGTTCTTTTGGTTTACAGCAGAAGTACAAAAGATGAAATTCTAAATTTGTATTTAATTCTCTATATGCTATCTTTTTAATGATTAGTTCAAATTAGTTGACAAGAACTACATTGACGAAACTAAAAATAGCACAACCAAGATGTTTTGTGTCAATCAGATGTTGTATATACGAGAACTACATCCACCCCACAAACCTTTCTATGTTACAAACAGCTATATCACAGTAAGAAAATATACTTGTAAAATAAATAAAGTTACTAGTACAAAGGTAGATTGATGTTCCCGGGGTTGAAAGGCAGCAGAAGCAATGTGTCCAAGAAGAAAGATGCAGAAGCATCCTTTATTATGCAAGTTGGCGTCATGACTATTTAGAAATGTTTCCAAAGTAAGGCATGTAATTCTGTGCTTCTTTAGCCAATAGAAAAGGTGCAAGTATTTCATAAGCTTTATGAAAATTTAACAGTTTCAGACTACAGTACTACTTTATACCAATTAAAACTGTCTAGCTAGCCTAGCTGCTTGTTGATTAGAGAAATTGATGGTAGAGATTTTGTATGTACTAATTCAGCCACATGTTGGTCATTCAGTGCTTCAGAACAAATACCCACTACTTTTTCAAATTTACAGGACACATCACTGTCTTTGAAGGACACTTGTATCGTATGCACGTTTTGACAAAGAATCAAGACTACTGAAATCCTACATACGCAAATAACCTGCGATGGTGTAGATGAACCTCATCTAAAAAACCTCTTCTCCTGCTTTGACTATGAGAAACCAGAAATTTTGTCCTATCAAGTTTTGGGTTGTAGTGACAAGATTGATGTGCTGCCACATAATCCCGCTGAACCAACTCACTGTGTCGTTGCATGGGCCTCGGATCCAACGCACAGGAGCACCCAGCAGAGTGTGAGGAAGGAGCAGGACTGCCTCTTCTGGTGGCAGCTTGCTCTTCTATTGACTTAGCCACGACATGAGCACACCCCAAAGCTTACACTATCTTCCGACAGGTAGGAAACTATGGCAAGTGTATGTTTGGAAGAGTTAACAGAAATATGTACTCTCCTCAGAGAGCAGTATGCCAACATATGTGGAATTTAACTTCTGAACAGATGCCACAGTTGCTCAGCAAATTGACAGGACATATAACAGAACAGGTATTCTCTCAGACCATGAGTTTCAAATCACTTGGCCTTGTAGTCCATGAACAACTTGAAGAGAAGACGCAGTCAATGCCTACTATACATACTGGCCACTGTATTTTATACTGTGATGTTTCCGGTCCTTTTCATCAGAAGCTCCAGTGTACCTACAATAAATGCTCTTAAACAAATTTAAAATAAAAGGATAGAGATGACTACTGAACATTAGCCTATCCAGCCTAAGAGAATAATAGGGAGTTTCACCACAGACAGAAGATTAGTGCCAGAATAAGGCATTTAGTGGCTCTTCTATTCGGTGCTTCTGAACACACAGGTGTACCTCCCTTGGCTTGATGTTAGAAATGGTATTTAAAACAAAACAAAACATTAACTCCTATTTTCCCCATTCTGTCTTGAGCCACTTATTAGGACAGGAACAGGATTCTTATTGACTGAAGAGGCATGGGCTAAAAAGAGTGAGAGGTTCAGACTGAGCTAATGAGTCAGCTTATTTCCAGAGTGAAACCCAATGAACCCTCTGGCAGAAAAAAGTGCATTCCTTGCAAGGCTTACGAAATAGCATTACTATGGTATGTTCACTACAGACATAACTATAATCTCTCCCACTATATGTCAACAGATACAGAACCCCTCCCTTAAGGAAATTCCCCATGAAGCTAAGCCAAATATTACAACGTGCAGCTAAGAATGAAACTTCTCTAAGCAGTGGAGGACATAACTGCCGCATTATCTACTGTTACAGACGAGCCTGTTGAAAGCCTGATGGTTACATATCCTTCACTTGTGTACATCTCAACATTGATGTTTCAGCATTGTAATGTGGTTGTTGAGACCCAATTTAGGAATGATTTCCAGTGTAGTGCTGTTTAATTTTGCGTGAACGATTTGCGGGATGTACTCGCATCATAATCCCTCACCTACACTGGGAGGCTGTGTTTTACACCACCAGCATGGAAATTATCCAAAGCAAACTTTGCTCCTCCTCTGATCTCTTAAAAATATTTCTGTATAGCATTCAAGCCTATTCTGGTTCTTCCCCTTTCCGTCCACCCAATCTTTCTTTGGAATAGTAGCTTTAGAAAGCCACTTTAAAAATACACCGGCACCACCCCTAGTTTCTATTTAAGTTCTCATTTGTGACAGTTATTTTGCTGGAGACATTATCTAGGTTTTCAAATTTTTAAATGCCTGAAGAAATGTGCTACTACTTTTGTTTGTATAGTTTTAAAATTATTCAAATCACACTTTAAAGATCTTCAACTTCTTGCTCTAGTTGATGCTAAAAGTTTAGATGATGCTGTAGATAAACCATCCATAAGCAGTTACACTTGAAGAGTCTGTTTCCTAACATGTCTGTAAGGCTCAGATTTTTTTCTCTGAAAAATCTTGGGGGGCGGGGGGGGCAAAATAAAAATAAAAAAAGGCATCATAGCTACTACTACAGAACACCAAAAAGACTTCTGTGAAAAATGTCTTGCAGCCATGCAAGCTCATTGTTTGTTACATAGCACTAATGAGAAATTTCCCTACAGAATTAAAAATTTGGCATAAGGCTGTTCATACACCAGAACTATTGCCGCTGGTGTCTAATATTGTCTTAACATTTCCCTGTGGCCTCCATCTACACTAAACCACTACCTCCCCCACCCCAGGATAAAATTCCTCATGGCAGCGTGTGAGGAGCACGGGCTGATGGCTGCGTCGTCTCGTCCAGCTTGCACAGAACTTTCCACAGTGGGAGCACTGGCCCAAGGGAGCAGGACGTCAGCAACCCAGCGCTTCAGCAGGCACTGCCTTGCACATCGGCGAGCCTTTACAAGCCCACAGCGCGGAGGCTGCTGAAGCATGTGTGGGTTCTACCGCTACTTTTCATGCTCCTCTGTCACTAAAATAGAGAGTTTTAGGAAAAAAATAAAAACCAACCCACAACTAACTTTCAAACGTATGCATAGCATACAAGCTTGTGTGGCACCAACACTAAGAAAGCTGGTAGTTACATTTTTCTGTTAGAAAAAAATATTTCTGTAAAATTCCAAAATATGAATAGTAAAACTACAGCTACTGGTGATCCATGTTTTAAAGTGGATCATTTACTATATTGAGAAGGATTTTTATATCCTTTTCAAAAAAAACCTATGTCCATTTCAAAAAAACCTAAGTCACATTAGAGGGAGGAAAATTCACACTAGTGCAGCTTTGCAGTTGTTAAAAAGGCAAAAATATTTGTTAGAAGGTATTCTCCAATAGCCTGCATAAAGGCTGGCCACAGCCGAGTAATCATGTATTTTAAGAAGAGCTAATCTCTAAAGATCTGCAACAGCACTGGCCTTTACGATAGCTTAAACGTCTTATAGGAATGCAGGTGTGAAAAGGCCAACCAGAAGCAATAATCTATTTAGGAATTCACAAAAAACCCCAGACAGCGTTTTGAGTGTCACTCAAAAATTGGCCTGTGAAATTGTACTGTGAAGTTCTGTATGGTCCTGCAGCTCCTTCTTGCTCAGATGCAGGTAGCTACACTATCCGTTTCTCTGTGCGGTCGTTCCAGCGTGCTGTAGCTGTCCAGTCTGAGTGTTACAAACAGCGAGGGGAGCCTGGTTTGGCACGTTATCACAGTAGAAAAGGACAGTGTCTTGTCTCAGAGAAGATGAAATCTCACCCCTATGTGCCAACACCTGAGAATTTAGGAACTGCATTTTCCCCTCTGTAAAACTGTTGAAACAGAGGATGGGCAAGATTTCTCAAATTTAAAACTGGTGTTGTTCCAACAGCTTCCGTTTGCCACTCAGCCTCACTATGCCCTAAATGGACTTGTTCGATGCAGCTGTAGTATGACTCCTTTCTGCATGACTCACGATAGAAATGATTTTAACAGAGCAGAATTTAAGCTAACCCCTCCACCCCAATGCAGTGGCCGATACCGAACTTTAATCCATGAGTTCTTCTGAAGTGAAACCTTTCAATGCATTATCCAACTTAAAAAATTGAACAAGATACATGGGTGAGCTGGTGCTTCAGACGTCAGTTATAAAGCACTCTACAATGGGAAATTACTTACCAGTTACGAGACGTTCCTCAAGAGCAGCCTTTGCATAGTCACACTGCTGGGATGCATGCCTGACATCTCAAGAGCCTCAGAAACTTGTCGAAGAGTCAGTCCTGTTAGGTGCCACTGAAGCACCCTCTTGTGGCACTGAACATTCAGTGCCCGAGGCTGTGAAGGTGAGGTGTAGTTTGTAACCGCTTCAGTTCCAGGGCCGTTCAACTGTTGCTTTCCTGAAACCTGTTTTTTCTAGACTTTTTGTCATTTCCCTCAAAGATAGCTTAGCGTTAGTTCTAAATAATTCAGAAGTGTTGAACTATTCTTAAATAGGTTTCAGTGTTAGTTTTCACTGTTAATTGCCTACGGAACAACGTGTCTGCTTCCACTTTCAAGACCAAACCAAACTTTATTATCAAACACTAGTGTTGGAGGTGTGCCTCCTGCCCTGCTGTTTTTCTTCAAAAGCCTCTATCAGTTCTAATCTGCACCACAATGAGAAGCTCGTAATTAAGCTGCCTGTGTGCCAAGCCTTTACATTCAGAGAGCTTTAAAGTTAACTAGTTTAGGAAACTCAGAGGAGGGCCTTTTCCGTGGTGGTGATTTGTTTGCATTCAAGCCAACCCCGTAGCTATGCTCATGCAAATCTGTAGCTGAGACAGCAAACTTTGTTTAAATCTACATGAATTATAGCAATTTATCTCATCTACATTAGACGACTACATCTTCACAACTACACCACTCCTGAGTGAGAGAGGCACTATCTGCTGCAAAAAAAGGGCTCCTTATTTTCCAGACCGTTTATGGATTGGTATCATCATTCCTTGCAGGGACAGGCCATCTTCAGGTTCCAAGTGCAGTACAGATCAGACACAGCGAATCATGAGCACTGAGATCAGTAGCAAAACTTGACTCCAAAGTGCAAGAGATCACCTCAAAAAGCCCCTTTTATTTGGGGATTAGCAGAGAAGACCTTTTTCACTAGCTATACAGTCAAGTGAGCAAGTTCAAAGAACTAAAATAATATTAGTAAAAGAAAGCAAAACAGCAATAGAGGGTGGTGAGTTTTTTTAATCAAACTTTCATCACTTTCAGTGTTGATGACAAGAGATAAACCACCCTAATATTCATAGTGCATCCATAAGTTGTACCAGGTTTCTGCCCCCCCTCCAACCGCTCCTCTCAGCAATGGTTCCTTATACTGAAGCCAAGCACCCATGATGGCAAGAGGGCTGGCCTTCTGTCGTCCAAGCGCCTTGGGGGTGCTAGGTGCTTGAAAGGCAAAATAGGAAACATGCCAGCAGCAGGGACCAGCCTTCCTAACTTAAGAGACACGGCAAAAATCTTCATGTGGCTGACAGCCACAGGACAGATGTAACATACCTTGTAGAGCAGAGAAGGGGAGCTCCAGTAGTTCACAGGCAGGAGATGATAATCGCTCCCCAAGGATCCCACTGCTCCTTTTAATTGGCTGGGTCCCAGGGGATGTTGGCTTCAGCAGCCACTACTGGTCTGCCTCAGTCCACAGCCAGGGTTCAGATCATGCACCAGCCCATGTGCCAGCACAGCCCCTGCCATTCTCATGATGCAAGTTCAGCACCGGAGCTGCGTTACACCAGCCACTCCTGGACTATAATCTTTCCAAAGCCAGACCTCCAAGATGAATTTCTCAGAAGTTCTGGCAGACTCATCTTAGGTATTCTTATTATTTGGTCCATCAGCAGCCTTTCTGAAAACTCCTCTAGTTACAAAGGCTACACCTACACATACAGCAACCACGTGTCCCAGAAAATTGCCAGTAACATAGAATAAGTAATTCTTTTTATTCCCCTGGTGCTACTCAATAGTTATGGCCTCTTAGTGTGGGTCTACATTGCAGAATATAGCATTAAGCAAAGATACCTTAGCTTTCAAGGAGTTAATTCAGATGCCAGAAGTAATTTAGTTGTAACAGTATGGAACTTGGCACAGGCTAGTTTATCCTATGGGGAAGCACTCACACCAAAACAAAGGCATCAAGTTTAACTACAATCAGTCCTTGCAGACGAACATACTTATGACTTAAGAACAGCTCCTCAGTTTAAGTAAATATTTTTAATAGTTAGTAGTTAAGTATTTTTTAATAGCTGAACCAACAGCAGTACCCCTACATATGCTGCACTTAACTGAAGTCACAACTTAAGCTGGTACGATCTTGCCTGAAGAGAAGCATTAAATTGGCACCAGTCTGTGTGCAGACAAGGCCTTACTTTTTTCTTTTCACAAGAGTACTTACAGCTTCCTACATCACTTCTACCTCCTGAGCCATAACTCCTCCGTCTCGAGTGTACTACATCTTCCCCCTGCTCTCTTTATAGTGGTATATTTTCTTTCTTTCCTGCCTTCGTACTGTTATTACAGAAACAACAAAAAAAAGACACGAGGAAAAAATAGATAAATTATGTATGCTATAATCTAAGCATTTTGGTATGCGCATCACGTTTTCTGATGATGGGCTCCCAGTATTACTGTATTCCCTTTACAATGTCTCCATGTTTTGTTAGAGGTGTATAGGAACAAAGCAGTCCAAGTGCCCTTTGCATCTGGGATCTTTAACTACACAAGCAAACACTATTTACCTTGTGAATAGGTCTTGGGTGCAGAAAAGTTTAGTTGCAGAAAAAGGGAAGAAAACTGAAAGGGGATAATAGAAGGAAATTTGTATCACCAGAGCCTGGGCTCTACAATGCTGGCCTCCCACTTCCAGGAGGTGGCAGCCTTAAGCTGTCTCTCTGTAATTCACTGCTGTAAAGCAGGAGAGGTACCACAAACATCGTGCTCTTCTCTTAATGAAACACTTCCCCTTTGAAGTACCACTCATTAACAAATTCTATGAAATACTGGTACCAAATAAGATAGTATAATAAATAATTATAAACTCATACTATTTATCTGTCTACAGTTAAGTAAACAGAAGTTTAGTGCCATGATGTGACAAAGAAGTGCTTTTTACTCAGGAAGTTCTACCAGAACAACAATAATAAGAAATACATTTAATGTTTATTTTTTAGCTAATAAGCCCTCTTCACTCTCCTGTGTGCTTAGTTACTTTTATCAATAAATGCATTTAAGATGTTTAAGTAGCACCTGAGTTGAGTACATTACTGGTTCATGTACTTCTTTTAAGTCTAATAAGATAAGTCAGCTGAAGTTCAATAAAGATTTGAAGCACTAGCAAGTACTTAGTACACTTATGACCAGGTAGTTTAAAAACTGGGATACTGCAAATGCCTCTATTCTTCCCCTCCTTTTGGATTCATTTTCTATTTTAAAACTGCTGATACATTTGCTGCTGACTTCTATTTGACAATTAACAACAAAAATATAGAAAAAAGTCTCTTCCAAGTGTTGCTCTATGAAGCAGAAAACCTGAGTCCAGGTGCTTCAGACATTACACTGATACTACTGATAAATGTTTGCATCAGCAAACTTCATGTTTGAAGTGTTCCTTTACCCCCTTTTTACAGGGCAGCAGTGAATATAATGGACAAATACTGTTACAAATGCAATACATGATATTAATTAGTGTAAAACTAAGTATAAAAGCTCTCAGCAGAGTCAAATAAGCAGTGGATGCAAACTGCTCTTGTGGTTACTTCTGGAAAAAATGTTATGCTGTTTATATTATGCTGTTTAAAGTTTGTCCTCCTCCAGTGTAATTACAATAATAGGAAGCATTATTTTTAAAGATGTAAGTTAGTCTGCTAAAAAACCTGAAACATTTCAGAAATCGTTTTGGGTGGTGCTTCCCCACAAACACCTAGATGATCTTACTAGATAAACGAGTCTGTTTTGCTTTTGTTATGAATTTTACATCTCCTTTGATATGCTCTAAATATTGATAATTAACACTAGCTCACATGACAAATTCAGAATTTCTATCACAACTTGAATCTCTGAACAACAATGTTCCTCAATCTCAACAATCCATATACTTGTATCAATGTGGAAGCTAGGATGACTTTTGAAATTCAATATAAAAGTTGACCACTGCCTATTAAATTAATACCAATTTTCCTAATGAAATTAAAAGCAACACTTCTGAAAGGGAATGTGACGCATACCTAATTTCCTCTTGCGTGTGCAGTTCAAATAGTGCCTGCAACTTTGTAAGTACTTGTACTTAATAGTCACTAATCAAAGCAAGTTCAAGGTATTTCCCACTCTAATTATTAAATTAATAAATAGGATTATTTTCACTGGGAACATCAAGATGTTCGACAGTGTCATTAATCAAGCTCCAGATTTTGGTGTACAAAGTCACTTCCAAGTACAACCCTAACTCATCCCAAAAAATCTACCCCAAAAAATCAGGAAGTGAAGAAACATGAACTAATTGGGTAACAGGGAAAAGAGAAATCACTGCTCTGTATAACTGCATACTACTAGCACCAAATAGCCTTTTTTTTTTAAATGCAAAACAGGTTGGAAGGAGAAAACGGGGCTTGGTGGCAGGGTTTAGATGCAAATATCCTATATGCCCCTATCACCCAGTACATCTGTAACAGCAGCTTCATTTTCTTCTTGCTACTACTAAATAAAACTAGTCATATGTAACAACAACAAAATCTTGTATCTGACAAGTACAGAGTAACCGTATAAAGTAAATCCATCTCTGAATTATGATAAACTAATGGAAAGAGTACTGAAGGATGATAAACTGACTGATGGAAAGAGTATTAGAGAGTAATTCTGCTAATCACGTTAAGTTTCCTTAATTCCTAAAGGGCCTCGTGCACTGAAGTCACAAATAAGGATTTGCAGAACATGGCTTGAAGCTCTGGGAGAATGCAGGCTGTATTTTGAAACACTGTATATGGAAGAATCCCGCCCTCAGCCCCCTGTAGGCAACCTTAAGTCCAAACATTAGACACTTAGATGTGTGAACTAGTCATCTTAAATGTCTTTCATAATCGATATTCAGAAATAAGCATTTCTAGACAGTGAGTCACTTTGTTCTAAGATTAGTGTCTAAAACAGATTATACGTTTTGTCCACTGAAGGTGTTTTTTGTGACAGACTAGCTCAAACTTAAACAGTTCTAACTTTTAGATACCTGAAGTGAGATGACTCTCACGAACTTCCATAATGCTGTAACTTCTATGTTTTGAACAGCATATAAAGATTTGTTAAATAAATAAAATCTTCTAGAATACTCTTAAAGATGATGCAATAGCAGCTTCTCAGGAAGCTTACGGATCAAACTCATCCAATCAAAAAGCAGGACAAATTTTTTCACAAGTACACAATTTACCTGGGAATTCAGTAACGGCACAGAGCCTCCACATACTAGTACAACTTACCTTAAGAACAGCAATCTGAAGTTCTTCCTTGCACTTGATATGAGAGCTCTTCATCACACGAACTAGGTTGTTTTCTATTCATTATTAAAGTCTGGTATATACACATATTTTTGAACCAGTTTAACAACCTAGCTACAGGAATCCAATTTTCTACTGGAATTGGTTAAATCTGTATAACCTCCAGGGTGGTAAAACTTAAGAGCAACCCCCCTTAAAAAAACCCCAAACTCGCTGCCTCAAAACCTGTATTCCTGTCTCCTAGGAAAAAAAGGTATAGCAATAAACACACTTTAAGTGATATGGTTATGAGACAGAAAGTGTCATAAAAATTTGACATGTAAAACAAGCTCTTGTAGTTTCATTTACATCCTTCTCTCCTAATTTTAGTTATGTTTAAAACACTACTGTTTCTGACCAAAAAAAAGCTACAGTTTCTTTAGAAGCAGCTTAAAAAATGCAAGTTTATCAAAATATGTATCTTAAGAGTTCACTATAAAAAAGGCACAGGGCCCAAGTAACAAAATATGCAACAAAAATATGCAGGGAAAAATTATAACCATTTAAACATTTGATGTGGGTAAATAAAATTAAAATATACCTAGTAAGTCTACTATGTTCTATAATAATAAACAGCAATTTAGGATAGCTGGTGTTCCCTCAGTGTTTAAAAACTACATCTAAGAAATCTCACCTTAAAGTTTATAAATTAACTTATCAGTTACTTTACATATAATTTAAGTGTTTAATAACTAGGTTTATTTCTGAACATAAAATGTAAAACTGGCTAAAGCGTGGTTAAGCTGTGAGAACTGAACTTCTGAATTCATTAATGTTCAAGTGAGTAAACATTAGACACCAGGTCATGTGTTTTGTAAATGTGAAATGTAAGAATTCATCTGAAGTTCCACCACTGCATTATAAAACTACTTAGCTGGAGTGAATTAAAAAATGTCATTAGCAGAAAGACTTGTTCAGGCCACAAAGCAGTATTTACTTACCTTTATAAGAGTTACAAGGATGCTATTCAAAACCTGCAAAAATATGCAAGGCAATATCTCTGCCTAATATCCACTTAAGATGTGTTCTTGTGTGTGTGGATAATGTGTGAAGTATGAACATATAAATAGAAGGGGGGGGGGGGGGAGAGAAGAGAAGAGTACTGCCTCCCCCCAAACTTAAAAGTAAAGAATGGTCCTTAAATTATTTCATATAAGGAAGAAAAGCAGCAGGAAGAACTTGGATATACTTGACAGTTAAAAGCTGTCTGCAGAAGTGTAAAGTATCGTTGGATACCACGTTGAAGATTTCATTCTCGGCACTAGCACTGAAAATGCAAGACCTGAGAGACAGGTGCCAAATCTAAATTACAAAAATACAATTCAAATTAGTACAGTCAATTGCTGATTTGTGGCGCACACTGTGCAACCTTTTTGTAAAACTTAACACAAGTGTATCAATACTTACCTTTTCTACATTAGAAACAGTTATTGTCTTTATGGGAAAAATTTAAAGCTTAATCATGTAGTTTTCATCCAGAAATCAGCTGGGTAGACTGATAGGCTCTTAATCATACAACTGTGATATGATACAAGTGAAACTTCTAAAAGTGTCTCCCATTTGTGTGTATCTCTGTGTGCGAATCTTTGAAGGTGGAGAAAAGTAGTTTGGTGCCATATTAAGAAAAAAAAAAAACCCAACCAAATCCTAAACTCCCTAGTCTTGCAGAGCCAAGAATGGATGGGTATTCAAAGAAAATGTAAATGATTATTCAGGAATATCCCTATGCGATACATACATTTGAACAACAGTGAAGATGAAATGGCAGCAGTCCTTTCAGGCTTTACAGCATTGTAATTATGATCGCTTGCCCAGGATGGTGTGCTGTTTTCTGCTGCTGGCTCTTTAGCAATAGGTTGAGTGTTTGCCTCAGTCTTGCCAGTTGTCAAAACAGTCTTCTTCACATTCATTTCTCTTTTCTCAGGAAATTGTCTCTTTTGGTTTGAAAGAGGCTTAATACCTGCCTGTACAGTTAAGAGAAGCTTGATTACTAATAATTATCAAATATATTATATTTTTAAAACAAGCAGAGATAGAGTCACATACATGTACACAAATTTCTTTTACAGTAAGCTCCTGTAAATACACTTGAAATGATGTAATTTCACATTCAAGTCTATAAAGCAAAGGTAATATATACACTGTACCTTCAGGAAAAGAGAATGGCAAAGAAACCACCTCAAAACAACAGTATTTATCATGGGGGGGATGTGAGGGTGTGTGTTGAAAAACTACTGCCCATTTTATAGCGGTTTCAAAAGGGAAAGGAGAAGGCTTTGATTTCATCTTTTTGCTTCCCAAAGCATACATACAATGCAGTCACATTAGTTCACAATTCACAGTAATTCCAAATTACTGCCCAAAACCCAGTAAGCTGGAGTTAAATGTAAAATTAATTTGGAATTACATTAAAATTAAAAAGGTGTACTGCTTATACTTTTTTTTAAAAGGTAAATTAATTTGGAATTAATTAATTTTTTTAAAAAAAAAGTGTGCTGCCATCTCAAAGGCCTTTTCAAGAAACGATCTCTATCTAGAGGCAATTATTAAGATTTTTAAAAAGTGACAGGAAAATATTTTATTGTCAGAAGAATTAAACAATGCTTTTACCACAGAAAAAGGCAAGAGAACAACAACAAAAAAAAAAAGAAAGTTCCTCTTTAGTGCAGGACTTGGCAATTTTATTTGTCTCGAAAAGGAGAGCACAGAAATAAGCCACCATGCTTCAGGACAACTGTTTTGGATCACGAACATTAGCTTACCTGCAGTTGAGATTTTGGCATGCCAGGTTTTTCAGATTTTGGTTTGATCTTCTCTTTAGGTTTTGGTTTTGCATCCTTGCCAGCACTTAAAAACTTCATAGTGGCTGCAGCATGTTTGAGAATGCAGTCCTTGCTGCAATACACAGAATCAGGCTGAGCCAAATTAAAACAGCCAGGGCCAATGCACTTTGATGCACCAGGAGCTTCAATTACCTATAGATTGAAACGGAGTGAGTTCAAACTTCAAAGAGGAAACAACAGAAGCAATATGTATAACATGAGGAAACGCTTACATATCATATGTGCAGACCGCAGCTACGACTGTTAGTGATTTGCGCAACTGCCAGCGTGAAAACAACTTTCATTCATGATACAACAGAAACAACCCATACAAATGTAAGAATTTCACTCTTGTAACGTGCTATTTTGAGAACATGTTGTATTTTCAAGTGGTTGGTCTGCTAGCAGTGAACTAAGGGAGGCTGGTTTCCTAAATTTTCAGATCCCATAAGCACGCAAGTGCTTTTTTCTGATCCTTTACATCATGTGAGAAATCTCCTTAATAATGCAGAACTGGTTTCTCAAGAGCAAGGTTTCTAAAATACGTTTTACTTATCTATCACCATCAGCAGCTGTCCTCAACCATGCACGAATGCAAAAAGAAACACTCAGCTATTCAGGCGTACAGATAATTCTTGCTCTAGTGGTTTAGCAATTTTAATTTTTCAGGTCTCCAACTTACATAAAACACAACAATTCTCCTAGACAACTTTGCCATAGCGTAATACTTCTTACACATTGAGAAGTTTGTATATGCAATCTGTATTTTCTTCTACCTCACAATTACTCTCCATTTATATCAAAGTGTTATAGACTATGCACTTCCTCTTCAAATGTTAAGATTTAGAAAATAGCACATTCCTTGAAAACAGAGTACATTAGGTCAAAGTCTAGAAATATCTGAATGCTCTTTAGGCTCCAACATATCACTTCTAGGTATTATGCCTTTAGTCTCACTCTTCTAGATTACTCCTAAAAATGTTATTCAACTGACCTAACACTTGGAACTACTGTAGCTCTAGAGAGCCTCTCCCCTATCAATAAACTGCAATTTGTAATTACCAAAAGTAAGTTTTTCAGCAATACTTTCAGAAAAAAAAAAAAAAATTTGCATAGTGTGTCTTATTTTTCCCCAAAAGTCAGTAAGACAGCATTATCTGCTGCAGTCTGATAAAACGTGGGTTTGGGAATTTTCCCATAAAAATTAAGCTTATGCCTTAGAATACTTTTCCATCATGTACACAGTTAACTATGAAATACAAGAAAGAAGTATCAATTCATGTTCCCCAAGAAGCACCTCAAACTTCAGATTAACTGAGCTGTCATTTCTAATTAAGGACATTTACTCAGATGATGACAAAACTTTCAGTGTTGATGTCTGTACTCATACAATTTCTAGGAGTTTTAATCACAAACCAAAACTCTACAGCTATAGGTGCTTACGGACAGTAACAAAAAGGAGTCTTTCTCAAAGTGCTCAGAATACTGGTGTAAGAGAACAGAAAAACTGAATAATGAGACTGTTCAGTCCCTGTACCACAGAGTAATTTCAGCACATCAACATATGAACTAGCCATGATCTTTTTGCCTGGAACGGGCAGGGAATTCTGCAGCAAGAGAGTGGTGCTTGTTTATACAAGCCATAGAGGGATCTTAACTGAGGTACGAGGGACAGCATGGGCTAAAACACAGACTTGACCATTCAGTTCTCTCGAAACTTGGTACCACCTGGCAAACACAAACAGAGCAGTTCCATTCCATTTCCAAATGCCAAAAGAATACCTAAAATATTAGCAGTTCTTCCGTAAGAAGCAATGAGTTAATGATACTTATGTTTTTCTTTCACTAAAGAAGAGAAGCCTAACACGTTTAAGTAACTCGTTAGCATGCTAGTATCAAAGAGTAATTGGTGATACTCAGAAGCAGAACTTAAAATTAATAGTAACACACTGTCAGTGAAACGCAGACCAACACCAACAGAACTGGACTCTCAAAAATGTTTTTGTGTGCAAAAAAGGAAAAAGTATTTGAAACTGTATTTGAAAAATAGTTTTCTACACATTTATCTTAAAATAGTAAGTATTTCTATATTAAGCTCAAACTGTTCTGATCTATACATTAAGCTCACTATGCTGATATGGATAGCTCTGCTATTTAAATTGACTAGAAGTGGGGGGGTGTTCCATAAACATTTTGTAGAAAGTGTACTACAACAGAAAGATTCCTCCAGAGACACACTTATACTCAAACTCGTATATGAAATCATCCCTATTCTAGGGATGATTTCAAAGTTTAAAGGTTAGGCATCAAAGAACAAATTCATACAGAAAAAAATACGAGTAGCTGTAGCATTCTAACAGCAAATACACTAAACATGCTCTTCAAGGCACAGTAAATAATGAAAATGTTCAAGATGTTGACATTACTACAGTAGCTTAGGCAGTATAAAGACAATCACTGTAGCGTGAAGTTTTTAAATTTGTGTACGTCGAGCTGAAGAAGCTTCTTTGCCTGTATTTTGAATTCGGCATGGAACTTGCTATTAAAAAATTTAAGTTTCTTCTGTATTTTATGCCAGAATTTGCAATAATTTGAAATATACATTCTTATGTTTAAAAAGGCAGTATAAAACAATTCTCTGTATACTAATAACTTGAAGAAGCATCAGGACAAAAGTCAGAACTTCAAAGACTAATTGAAAATACATAGGAAGTACAGCTGGAATTAACTCCAAGAGACACTTGTTAATGTTAAGTAAAAGGTTTCACTATCACTGAAAATGTCCAAAATTGCTTGAGATTATTTCAAAGCTAGTATAAACCAGTCCAGAATTCTAATATTTTTATTAAAAGAACACCTTATTATTTTACTTCCAAAACAGTATTTATAAAGGGCAGAAGAGCACATGTAGTGTGGTATTTCCTTACACCTACATAAAACTTTTAAATTCCCCACTTCAAAATAACACTTTCTTAGTTTTAGTTCCTGTACTGATAGAACTATGGATAACCTTCTACTAAACAGTAATATTTAGCAGGTTGTTCAGCTTCATATTTAGCTTTAAAAAAAAACAAGTCAGATTTACAGCCCTACAAGCAAGCCATTGTCTCAATGTAATCAGTGAAACAAAAAATAAGAAACAATTAAAATACTTACAGGTTGAAATATCTTTAGTTTTTTCTTCCCACTTGGATTTGCAGCTTTTTCAATCCTACCCTTGATTCCTTGGTCCTCAACAGATTTTTGTTCAATTGTTCCTATGCTTGTGAATTCTGTGCCATCCACATTTACTTGTCCTGCTTTAGCTTCCTGCTGGTCTATTTCGGAAACAGGCTCATCCTGTCCCTGTAGAATGGTGCAGTTTGGACAAATATAGTCCTCACCATTCTTTTCCAACAATCGCCCTCGAGCCTCAGAAATACCCACGCAGTCACCATGAAACCATTCCTCACATCTATCACAACAAATCATAAACCTGAAAAAAAACCCCAAGGAACAGTAAAACATTATGAAATGAAAAGACAATTAACGCTCAACAGATTATTTCAAGCAGCAGATCTTAAGTACCCCGCTAAAGTACCAGTACACTGTTCTGCCTCGCTGTTCATTTCTGTATTCATTTGGTTATCCCCTCTTTTAAATATGTTATAAACTCCCCCCCAAACATCAATCAAACCCAACAGCTCATTTACATGTACTCAAAAAGTAAGTATTAGCATTTGGTTTAATTATCCATCACACAAAAACTCCAACTACTTGCACTGCATTTTTAGTTGAAACCTTTGCCTACCTGTTGTTATGAGGCTGACGACAAATACAGTACAGTGCATTTGGGTCATAAATCTCAGACTCGGGTTTGCTTTTGGGCAGTTCTTCAGATTCTTCATCTGTGACCCCTTTTGCACCAAGAGCAGGCTTTACCTCCTTCTGAACCTGAAGATCTTCCGTGTCTTCCTCAGACACAACGACCTGACTTGCAATCTCAGTGCTGTCTGCAGTCTCAGGCTCTTGTTTGACAGGCAACTCAGACTCAACTTCTTTTTCAGACTGGACATCACCTGTTTCTGTAGGATCTTGTTCTGAACTTCTTTTCCTCAGGCGGTTCTGTATATCCTTCAGTGTCAGCTGCACAGGTTTCTGTTCAACACGTTTCTTTCTTAGTCGATTCTGCAGTTCCTTTAGAGTTAACCCATCACTATCACTATCAGAAGTATCATCTTCCTCTTCCTCCTCCTCCTCCTCTTCTTCCTCTTCCTCTTTTGTGCGTCTGCTTTTAGAGCCTTTCTGATCCTTACTACTCCTAGTGCTAATCCTCCGAGTTGCAGGTTTTATATCTGGAGTGCTCTCAACACTATCTTCTGAAGCAGTTTCAGCATCTGTAGCTGGACAGGATGCTGGTTCACTTGAGTCTTCCAGAGCAGTAGGAACACTTCTCCTTCCTCTGCGTCTCACTGTTGTAAGAAATTCTTCCACTCTTTCTGTTCGCTTTGGTTGCCGTCCACTACGCCTGAGGTTTAAGCTTTGCTGTTGCTGTTGTGGCTGTTGTTCACTAGAGTCCACATCAGGTTCTCCTGCACCTTCTCGCTTAGCAATTGTAGTCCTTCGAAACCCCCAGGTTTTCCTGAACTCTTTACTTGTAGGCTTGATAGTTTTTTGTTCCTCCTCATTGCTTTGGTCACCTTTCTCATCCAAAACTGATGCTAAAAACAAGGGAAGAGTTATTAAACTGGTGGTGAAGGAAGATGTTTTTTCTTAGAAGTTTTTTTTTCAACATAGTATTATTTTCTTTGTGATATATATATATATTATCTCCACCTCATTTCATGACCCTGAAAATAGATAAAATGCTTTCCTGTGAATGTAATACAACAGCAGTAGCAATTAAATACATCACTGAACACCGTACCAACATAATCCAGCTGTTACAAACCCTTCTGTTATTCAAAACTATATGTATATACACATACAGACACACATATATACACAATGGACAAATAAGCATATTTTCTGCTCAATTTAAAAGGAAGAAATCTTACCAGGAGAACTATTTTCCATGTTGTCAGTATTAGATTCAGATTCTAATGGCACTGGCTGTGAACTTACAGCTTGTTCCATAGCACGGACACCACTGTCCCCACCCTGAAACGCTGAAGAGAAACATAAGGTTCAAAACTCAGATTCAAAAATATTCATAGCCTAAGTAATTATTAAGTATTCTGATGTAATCTCATTATGTTATTGTTACAAATACTTAACTTGAATTTCAAGCCACTAATAGCCACTGAATATCAACAAAAAGTTGATTGAATTCCTTCAAAGACAAACTACTAACCAAACCCATAAATATATGGGTTTGGACACAATACTGACATATTTTATTAAACAGCCTTAGGATTTCTGGTATTTCTCAAAAAAATCCTTTCATGGTACGAACCTATTCCCTGGGGTTTGTCTGGGGAAAAACCTATAAAAGTTCCACTCCTTATGTGGACACAGGAACCATGCACGCACCAGTGTGAAAGACCACAGAGTAGAACAAGGAGTCATCCAAACAAACAGTACAGACACAGTTACTGTTCTAAAGGAGAGGATGGTATTTTATATCAATAACATTTTCTGGTAGAAAGGACTGCTGATTACCTGCAGCAGGATAAGAAAGAAGGCAGAAATGACAGCCAGTTTAAAGAAATTCAAAGCTACTGCTGTTTAGGTAATACAGAGTAGTCAAAGAATAATGAGGTTTTGGATTTTAAACAAAAATGTAAAACCAGAGAAATACCCTAGTCTTCCTTGTTAAAATAAACTAGGTCTATATCTTGCCTATGAAATAGTTTAGCTGCTATTTTTGTTTCAGAAACACTGGTGGGTATTCAGGATAAAGCAACGCACTTTCCCTTCATTATTTCTCTAACAAGGTTTATTGGATAGAAGAAATTATACAGAAAAGAACAAAATAAAAATCTTCTCAAAGACCTCTCGGGGGGGGGGGGGGGGGGGGGGAATCTACATTGAATGAAACTTGAGAAAGGCTGCTCCTTGCCATGGTTATTTACAAAAAGGTTTTCAGCCTATATGATCTACGAGAAAGACAAGGGGGAGGGGGGGAAAGTCTGTGCTGACAACCAGGATCCCTTTTTCCTCAAAAGTCTTTTCCAGCATACTAGGAGACTCCCTTATTTGAGAAGACAGAAACAAATGAGAGGAATAAATATAAGATCTGAGACTGCATTTTGAGTAATTCAGGAATAACCTGGTTTGAACAAGTATTACAGTTAGTACTACATCATGGTGCAATTTTTAAATGAGTTGCATACCATGTAAATGCTCTCCTAAATGAATGCAGAAACTATGTTCTGCAGTCACTGCAATTACATTGCTCATGTGAAACTATAATACGCAGTAGTAAATAGACCTCAATGAACTGGGTAAACAGAAACAGTACTTTAAAAACAACAACCAAGAAACACCCCCAGCTCTCCCCCAAGAATGTTTTTGGAGTAGTTATATGGGTATTCCTGGCTCAGGAATTGCACAGGTGAGCCAAAACGGAACATTAACAGAATTCTTGCTGAAAGAATCAAAGGTATTTCTAACAGATGTACATATTACAGCTACAAGTTTTCAGAGGCATCCTTTAGTAAGCTTCTCCCAATCTTGCAGCGTACACTGGTGATAAATGCCTCCTTATTTCATATACTGCACCAGTTGCATTACTGTTGTGCCTCATCAAGCATGACCTCTCTGTAGTACAACTCCTCTGCTTTCTAGTATTACATTTAACAATGTTACAACAGAAACGTAACTGTCAGTGCTATGGAAACAAACACCCATGCAGTTATGCTAAAAAAATTAACACTTAAGTTGTAACTTAAAAGTAATTTCAGTGAGATACTATAAATGTCACTGTAAAAGCAGCAGACTCCAGAACATCAATTTAAATAGTAACTGATTACTTTTAACATTACAGCCAGAATAAAAAGTGAATTTTAAGCCTGTAGTACACAGGTAAAAAGCTGAAACTGCTTCAATCCAAAATGAAATTAAAGTTCCCCCATAAAAAAATCACTAACTGTAATTTTTTAATTATTTTCACACCAGAAAGAGGCTGCAATGGAAGTAAGGGAACAAGTCAAAAAAGTCAAAGTTTACATCTTTTTTTTACCTTGGAAGATGAAGAAATGTTAAAAGCTACACAAGCAGAGGTAACCCAAATTCTCAGATTTAAATTCCAGATAAAATGTAAAGAAATAAGAGGTCTCTTCAATGTCCTCTGTATGCTTTACCTGACACAGCATTAGAGGTTCGAATGGTTTCTTCCTGCAGAGCTGAACGAAAAGGAGAGCCAGAGGAGGGCAGCAAAGGGTCAGAGTCATTCAGCATTATCCTTCCACCACATGCTGAATTTCCTGATTCAGAAGTGCCGCACTGAACCTCTGAGTTGTCAGCAGGACCAAATACTATCAATCCTCCTTTTCCTGCTGGCTCCTGGGGAAAAAAAAAAGAAAGGAAACAAAATAAGGCACCGATACATTTATGAACTTATCTTACTATTGTATACATAAATTTGGAATTGTTTTGCCTCTATTACATTATAAAGCAACTTCTGTTATTTTGCCTTTGAGAGTTTTCTACTTTGAGACACTGAAACCAGAATGAAAAGTCAAAGTAAAGCAATACCACCTCCACCACTTACCAACAGTTAAGACCTTTGAAATAAATACAAAATATGATTGTACTCCCATCAATTAATTTAGATCCCACTAAGACTTCCAGAACAGTAACAAACTGTAACCAACAAGTCTATTCCATTTACAGTATTTAAACGTATTCTAAGAGTGAAATTTAATAAGCATATATTGTGCAATGAAAATGCAGGAATACTTTTAAACTCCATCAGCATGCCCAAGGTTACAGTAGGGAAGATTTACCAGTTTGTACTAAGTTTCATCACAGAAGACATCTGCAGCTTTGAGGATTTAAATCCAAGTGGCTACCTCAATGGTTTTGCAAGGTGGGACAATAAAAATTTATAGTTGAGCTTCAGAATTAAGGAATATTCCTTATCACTGTCCCTTTCACTAATAAAGTTTTCAATATAGAAACTTTCAGAAGCTTTATTTCAAGGACAGCAGATTACATCAATAACAACACGTTTTCCCAAAAAATAACCCTTGGAAAATATTTCAAAATCACAAGGTATTCATTTAAATAATCTGAACTGTTTAGTCCAGGGGTCCCAATTCACATGCAGAATGGCAATCGAACGTCAACACTGACTGCTTGCTTCCCAGCTCACGCGAGCTTGAAAATCAGTAGGAAATGCCTGCATTTAACCAAAGTAGTCTACCAAACTAGAACAACACTGGAAAAGAATCTGGGAGAAAAAGGAGGACCAGATGGACAGGATAGAAAAAGTCACTTTTGAACTGGCCTATAAAATAAGTTAGTGAAGACAAAAGAACAATACTGGACACGGACTCTGCACGTCAGCATTCTGCAATTAAAGATGCAGGGGAACTGCCGCAGTAGGTGTAGGAAATAACTAAAACACTAATTCTTTCAAAGGAGTAAAAACTAATTGTTAACGCTCCAGGTGGGGAGACATACCAATGTAGGAACAGATTAGATAATCCTTCATAGACATGCCAATACACAGTCTGACTTTTCTTTTTAATAATACATCTTTTTTTTTTTTTTTCCAAATCTCTCAAGCTCCCAACTCTTAAAGCATCTTTGCCATTTAGAAACACTTTCTACTTCCTAAGCAATGATCATCTCTAGGTGTTCTCCAATGCCATGTCACCATCCCAAAAATAAGGAGAGGGGAAAAGACAAACCCCTCCCCAAATCTGATTTTCATCAGTGGGTCACTTTATTATTTCATGAACAATAAATCTCAAAATTTGCATGACTGTGGCAGAATTAGGGAAAAAAAACCATGAATATATAGCTAGATCCACATCAGTATTTCCTTCCCCTGTACCTTCTCCACAGGGGATTACATACATTATCTACATTCTTTCCCTCAGCCAACTACTCCCACTCCAAAAACAGGAGAAAAAATTTAAAGAAAAAAAAAAGACAATAGAATAAACTAATTTTAAAGTCCCTAGTACTGTATCTCATGGCATTGAATACCTGCTCTAATATGTATTTTGCTCCATTGTCTGAATCAGTGATTATATCCAGGGAGTCAGTCACTGATGGCTGAAGACAGTCTGAGTTTAAAGTGCCTTCTTCCACGCTGTTGTTCTGTAATAACCTTTCAATCTCCCTGTTCAGAATCTCCAACTGATCACACATCATGCAATTTAAGTGATACGCCTAAAGGAAGAGGGAAAGTCAGCTAATCACTTCTTGTTCAACTCTAATGTTAAACTATGAAAACAAACTATGCCTCTAGAACACGCAAAAAGTGCATCCTATTTGAATAATTTATCCAGTAACATACTAAAGAAAGAATTGTCTAACAGATTGTCTTCACAGTGCACAATTACGTATCTCTGCGTTCAAGGCCCAGTGTGCAACATGCTCTTTGCAATTCTTTGAGCCACAGAGCCGATATCACTAAAGCATTCCAAAAACAGAATCGGTGTCCTCTCTTCTTAGGAGACATCCTGGCTCGTTGAACCTAATACGTTTTCCACTGTTAGTCATACCCCACCCAGTGGCAAGGCTGCACAGTGCAGAGTTTACAGCTCTGATTTAACACAAACCAGCATTTTTAACACAAATAATAATTGAAAAATAAGAGATTCTATGCAAGAATCATGCTTCTTTTTGCATTAGAAGATGTTATCCCATTATTATTACCTGTATTATTACCTCTATTACCTACAGGAAAAAAATTTTAACAGAACTGCAATTTTAAAATAATTTCCATTTGAGAGGTATGAAAATTCTGTACGCTTAAAACACTACAATTGCAGACCCCCTATATTTGCTGCAGAATGCTTGGTTGTTTCTTATTATTATTTAGCATCTCCATTTTTTCCTCTCCCCATTTGGTCCAAATTATTTTTCATGAAAAATAGAATAAGTTTCAAACTTATTTTACATGAATATGCTCTTGCAGAACTGCATCTTAATACAGGTTAAATTTAAACGCCTGAAAGAAGCTGAAAAATCAATCATTATCAAAACATAAAAGCACAAAGCCTTAACTCACAATTATACTTTTAAACCTAGCAAGCCTGCTGGCACATCTAAGCAAATGTTCTAACTGCCTACAAAAATATTTACTACAACATAAGGCAACTTTGGAAGTCTTCAAATATCTGTTTCTCTTCCCAATTCAGTATGATTTTTTGTTCATTTTGTTCTGTTTGTTCTCAACTTAACTATTCAACTGCAGTTGAGGTACTGGTAGAAATGTACGCTGAAGCAGCAAACTGGTTATCTTGTTTTAAAGGAACTGAGCATCCATGCACAACTTAATACTATTCCTCCTAATACAGTACATTAATCACATTTCTGAAACTGGAAGTTCTAGCTGGAAACTGAAAATTACTGTAGTTCCCCTAATAAACAATTCCCATCAGCATCATCCTGCCTTTCTGCCACATCTCCATTAGAAAGGATATTCCTTTAGAACAGATATAGTGTACCTCTGAAAAATTTGAGGAAAGAATCTCTATAAATGACAGGACAGAAAGGCAAAATAATGTTAATAATAAACATATATACTGTTACTTATTCAAAAAGTCCTCTGGTTTTTCTTAGGTTAACAACTTCAGCGATACGCAATCTCCACTGTGAAAACGTGTAAGCTTTTAAGACCCACTATAAATAAAGTTAGAAACCCAAATCAAGAGTTTCTTAAAGAAAAAAAACCTCTTCTCCCTTCACAGATGAAGCAAGCTTTGCCAATATAAACCCCAGGCTGATTTACATGGTTACATAACATACACCGCAGGTCCTCATTAAACAAAGGATTCACAGTGCTTATTAAATCTGCGTTTATGGACTATGAAGAACAAAGTACAACCCTAACACTACTTGGGCTGCTGCTGTCCTGCTCCCTTCTCCCGTACTCAGTTACATGGTCTATGCCACATCCACCCACATACCTCTGCCACAGAAATGGTCACCCAACTCCTTAGTAAGCACTCACTTTATCAATTCAGCAGAAAATTAACCCACCAAAGAGTGATCCAAAAGGATTAAAAAAATGAACATCAGAACTAGTGTAAAGACGTGCAAGAACAGGGATAGAGAACAAGAGCCCCTTAAGCAGGCTGAGCTGGTGTAGCACCTTGCTGCTATCTCATTCAACACGTGCACACCACGGTCCATGCAGCAAGTGCTCATCAGATCTTAGCCAGCAGGATTTCATTAACTGCCCCCTCAGTCAAGACGCTAAGCTTGCAAACTGTAATAATGTGAGCATTCCAGTGAAACAGAACAGTCACATATCTAAAAGTGGAGCATAAAGCTGATGCACAATATCTTGAGAAAGAAGAGTCAGCCAAGAAAACATTTATTCAGGTTTTTCCCTCCCCATTAGTTTGCAGGTAAAATGTTCCCGTTTCCCCAAAACAAGTTAGGCACTTGAATTCATCCTGGACCTAAATTCCAGAAGTAACTGAAGCACAAAAGTATCCTACCCTAGAAAAATCACAAAACAGTCACAAGGTTTTAATTTCAATTTGGTCAACTACTCGCAAGCAGTGACAAACCCGAAAACACAGGGCTGCCCACTCTGTAAGACTACAGAAGCTACCACTCACATTCAGCATCCCTGTGGATTCTCCAACTACTGCAAATCTGTGTGTTTTTCAGTATACATGGCTTGAAGAAATTCCAGAGCAATATCAGCAGCCAATCTAACAAGACACCGAAAAGATATTCCCAAATTCCAAATCCTGCTACTGCAATACCACTTGTTCACAAACACGCAATACACATTGAAAATCTATCCTCCAACACATCTTTATTAATAAATTTAAAAAAAAAAAAGGAGGGAAAGCTTGTAATCTCACTCCACTTTTCTGCAAATATATTAATCACTCTTGCATTCAGACAAAACCTCAAGAAAAGCATACTGCTATCTACTGCCATCTTTATAACCCAATAGTTTACAAGTGTCAGGCAAAAAGGAAGGGGGAGAGATTATCTATGCAGTAACACAGGGCTGAGAGATGTTAACTGCAGGACAGGCAGCTTGGAGACACCTGAATCTGCTGATGCTGACTTCATTAAGCCCTTTTTAAGATGCCTCAATGTAACATCTTAATCTGATGATGACAGAGCAAAGCTTTTCAAGAACACCAATATTTCCCCATCTTCTTGTGTTTATATTTTGAGACAAAGGCCAATTCAACAAATTACCAGCAAATATACATTCAGATCAGTATCTCCACTTTTATTTTTTCTCTCATTTCTCTGAAGAGGTAAGAAAACGTTCAATGGCTCCAATGACTGCATTAAGATTTTGTCTTTTCTAGAACTTATCCTTTTAACTGCATTAAGAATTCCCTGCCTCAGTTAACTGGGAAGACTTCACTCTAAAAAAGGATCTTGAAAGACAGTAATAAAACCTTTAACATGAACTAAAAACAACCAGAAGAAATAACTTAATTTCTCCTTTATCTGAGGAGTTGTGTACAAAAAAACCCCAAAAAACTATGTCAAAATTCAGGGTAAATTCTTCCGTTTCAGCTTACTAGCCATTTTACTTAGTTTTTTCAGGAATCTGTATGAAAGACTAGCAATCTTTATCCTCTCAATGTTAATCCTCATTGTCAACAGCTTGATGACAAAATATGCTGCACCTTATTCCATGTTCTTGGAAGTCAGCACTCTTCAATACCCAGCCAATTTGCTGTAGCTGCACAAATTCTGGTATCTCATTATTTAGAGCAAGCACCTTGCATGAATACTTTAGTCCAAATGATTAGTATCTGGCACCTATTAGTTCTCCTTTTCTCTACTCACCCTAAGAACTCTATTGAAGGATGTCTCTGATTTTGATCTCACACATACTCTCCCCTTCAAAAGCATCCAAGAAATATGAGGTTCACCTCATATTTAAGACTTGTGATAGACCTTAGTACCTGCAGGACTTGTTTCAGTGTGACCTGTTACCTAACAAACATTTACTGCTACTGTGACAGAGAAACAAAGGCACTTTTTTTTTTTTTAAATCTTCACATTGAAGCTCCAGTTAATGTTTTAGATACATTATGGAAATTCAATGGCCATTCAAAGGACAGGACAGAAATCTCAAACCACCACAATAAGGTGAGAAGACAGAAGACTGTTTGCATCTGCAAAGAAATTCAAAGCATAAGAGTCTTATACCTTCTAGCTCTTAAAAGCAGTTATCATTCATCAGCGACCAGTTTCATCTCCATATCCTGACACAAATCCAGTCTATGCCAGTATTTAAGATACTAGCTTCAATTAGAATGACTTATAATTGGCCTTTAGTTATAGTTTTCTGTGAGCTTCTGCAGAATTAGAAGGCTGGACATGTGAAGTATTTGGCTAGAACCAAAATATCCAGGATAGGTTTCTTAAATATCAAAGAAACTGCAGGATGTTACAAACAGGACAGAAAGCATCCTTTCCAGAATGATGTAATAGCAATTCCAACCACAACTGACACTATTTGCTCATTTTATTCCCTGTAAAAGAGGCACTGGGCTTGGCCTATGCCTCCTTTAAGTGTGAAAAAATTCCTAATAAGCAAATATATGAATATCACACATGAGAAAAAAAAAAATATTGTCTGAGAACTCATATAAGGACGTAATTTCTGATGCAAATAAAAGAAATGTTGGTATGGCTTAGCTGATGCCACTCCCACTCAGAAGACTGATCCCAATGAAAATTACTTTGCATCCCTATTTGTCAAAGATGACATCTGGGAAACCTACGCTCTTTCTACTAAGCAGCAGCAAAATTAATCCCTTGCATCAACAAACATTACAAAAGCAGCCCAAAGGAAGTCAGTAGGGCAAAACCTACTTTGTACATAAATGAGCAGCTCCCTTCAGACCATACACAAAAGGTACAGTCCATCGACCCCTAAGAACAGCAGGAAACAGGTTCTGCACTAGCACTGGAAAAAGCCATGTACAAACAGGGCTGCAGTGCAATTCCCTCCCTCTGCTCATCCATGAAAGATGCAAGAGCAACTACTTACATGAGAAGCAACAGAAAATCAGATGACCAAGTACAACTAGTATATGGTCTTTTATTTTCATATAAAACTTATCCACTGCTTACTGATTTAAGTATCTTCCTTCTGAAAGAAGGAAAACGTCTTTCAAAAAGTTGTGAAATGGGAATGTCGTGACAAGAGAGAAGCAATGAGAGTTGAAGAGTGAGAGAGGCAGCAGTTGTAAGGCAGAAGTCTGGATATGGGGAGACATAAGAAAACTGATGTGATCCTGAACTCCCTCCCCATCCCCCAAATAATTTACTATCTCACTACTTGACTACTATAGACAAGCTGCAGTTCAAGGTCAAAAGTCCAGACATCACTGGTATATACAAACATTTTATGCCAGGAAGAAGTTTACATTTTAAAGATCATGTTACAATAAAACTTGCATAAAATTGAAGCATTTCACTGCTTATAGTTAGACCTAGAAGAATAAAAACAAACAGAAATAATGCTACAACAAAAAGTAACGCTTATCTGTAAACGCTTTGTTGGCTATAAACACACTAAATTAATTCCAAGATTACAAAGAAACCTACCACCTCATATACCCACAATACTAACAACTTAGAAGTGGCACTTAATTCCTTCCTATTCTATAGTAAATATATTATTCCCATTTAAAAAAATAACACATTAACAAGCTTTGACATTTGCACAGTGTAGATTCAGTAATACGTAATTCATTAATACAGCCATGTTCCTCAGAAATACCCCATCTTAATTTAAGAAATGTGTATTCTTCTTAAATACTGCATGAAGCAGTAATAATTATAGGCAAATATAAGCACTGCTATATAGCCAAATTAGGACAAAATATCACCAAGATCTAGTTTTAAGGTAGCTTTTAGTACCATAACAGTATTTCAACCCCAGATGCACATAACACAACGTGTCATTAATTCGTCGGGGATGGCACCACTCACCTCTACAATACAGTCTCACATCACACCCTTCCACTCAGACCTGCTGCTTCTTCCCTCACCTCCCCATCTCCCTTTACAGAGACGGGTTCTAGTAATTGTAAAGCCTCATTTTTCAGTGTTGGGTAGGTACCCCATTGAAGTTCCTACCAAACCTAATGGAAAAGAACTGACTTGACTAGCATGGGAGATCAGGCTGCCCCAGGACAGAAATAGTTGCACCAGAGGATAGAGAATCTGCACCCTTTGAAGATGGTGGAAAGGAAGTGTGTGGTGGTACCCATACCACAGTAGTCTCCAATGTGAGAGAAAAGCTCCCCAGGGACACCTTAGCACACCACTGTGACAGACCTCCCAGGAGGGGAAAGAAAAAAAAAAAAATTCAGAGGATTCTGCATCCCTGTTGAAACACCCTTCCTCAATCTTGCTGACATTTTATCACAGAATCTTTGAAGGTACTGTATGACCTTGTGGTGTCATGATATGGTATCACAAATAATTCAGTAGTGTCTGTCACTACCACATTTCTACCATCAATGAAGTTTTATGGTTTGCAGACTTTCTGACTTGGAATGCAGCTTTTTTTGGTTTGGTGTTGAAAAATTATTTCAAATGTCCAAGGTATGGTGCAAAACACTTGTCCTGTCTTGGTATAGGAGAGCCCATTAAGTGCACATTTATATGATACCAAGTACTACCAGTGTGCAATGCTGATGCTAATCACCTAATGAGATTTCAAATGTAAATATTAACTACTTTTTTTTAATTTCCAAAGATGCAGAAACAAGTGTTCAATTTTCTTCCAGATTTTTCTCTCATGAAAAATGAGATTCAATACCATTTATAAATTTCACGAGAGCACTTTTTTCCAGTTGAGAAAGCTATTGAAGAAATATTCTAAATTGACAACAAACTTTATAGCAAACCAACCTGACAGCTTACTTTTTAAAATAATTAAGCAAATGTTCTAATTCCAAGAAGTAAAAGAAACAGCTTCCCTTAAAAACAATAAATACATTCACTTGGTCTCTATGCTTGTAATAATAAAGAAACTAACCTTTCCAAATTAAAATTACTTTAGCCACCCATTATTATAAACCCTCTCTACTGTATGTCTGAAACTAATATATACACCATCATCCTTCCCATGCTTTCTGTCAGGCTACTCACTTACCTTACGTAAGCCTCATAAGGCCACTGCCTCAACAGGATGGATAACTGCGCACACACAGGACAGCAATCCTGCACGTTTGCAGTGAATGTGGGACCTCCTGGAAGCGTTGAATTTAACATGTATGCACAGAATCACAGTACTGTGCACACACAGCAGACTCTAGTGCACAGTAGCAGTTAGACAGAAAAGACACTGAGCGACTCCACACTGTGACATAACTAGTCCAACAAAAATGCATGAAGTAGCTCCCTGATTTATGCAAAACAAAATACACACACTGAAGTTTATTTTGATGTCTTTCAGACTAGAAAATCATCTCCCCAAGCAAAACATTTTTAAAAAATTCTTATTTCAGACCGCGTCATACAGGATCAGAACAGTCAGAAAAAAATAAAGGAAAGAAGGGATGGACCACTCAGTAGGTAGTGCAGCAGAATGAAAACAGCACCAGGTATTACAAGTATATTTTATTCTGGATAAGTAGCAAAAAGTGCTTCTTTGAACCAGAGTGAAGTTCCCATCGCTAAATTCAGCTAAATAGCAATTTCTCATAGAAACATTCAAGGCACTTCAGCAGCAGGCCCACCAGAAATCTGGCAAACATGAAAATTTTATTTAAGAACAGACAAGACTACGATCATATCTATACTACAGATGTTCACTGTCACAACTGCACAAATCAGGAACGTTAAGGGGTACAATCCCTAATCAACAGAGCCGTGCTGGCATAAGCACCTCATATTGGTGTAATTACACCCACAAAACTGTACTTTTACCTGTGTGAGTTGTTCTGTTTGCAGGGTGGGGTAGCAGGTGTGCACCATCCCCGTGCAGCAGAGTTTTATCAACGTGGCTGCACACATGATAAGAAAGCTCTATCAACACACTAGTACAGGCCCTTCCAAGCAGGGAAGCAGTTCACCTCAGGAGGAAGCAAGACTTTGAAAGTTCACTCAAACTCCTTGAATGAAAAAAGTTACATTTGCAAACGGATTCTAAGATATTTGTGTACCCATCAGAGCTTTTGCCAGCACAGCTCTGTTAGTAGCTGGGGAAAGAACTGTAACTGATGACTGCACTGACAGAACTTCAGCAAAGGTGAAACCTTAATATAAGGCACTTACACTATGCACATCCTCCAACCTGTAGGCCCATAATTGTGTTTGATAAAGAAAACTCATATTCAGTTTAGTGTTTTCTGCATTTGAGGAAACATTAGCTAAATTTAAGAGGAAAGAAAAGTATTATATACATGCCATTGGTATTTTCTAGTCCAGAGTTTCATGGGTGCTTAAAAGACTAGGCAGATACACTCTACTGGCTAACAGACTGGCGTTTGGGTTTTTTACTACTCCTATAATACCTTCTGTAGCCTTTATTCACGTTCTTCTGAGTAAGCTAATCCCGTATCTGCCCTAACAATTAAAATTTACACAAAGACAACAAATTAAATTGAATTTTCGGGTCAGGTTTATATCTCTGCTTTTTTCTTTTTCCCTTTTATACAGATTAAGGAAAAAAAAAAAAGGCAGCTTTCTGTGGCCAAAAGCTTAGACTAAGAAAACCAAACATAACCATCTCTGTACCAGAAACCTTCTAAAGGCCCCAGTACAAGCCAATTTTACAAGCCATGGTCCTGAGTTTAGGCAACAGAAATATCAATTACAAACTTTGATTGTTATTGGGTATTACTCAATATACAGTATCTTTACCATTCCTTTGCCATCACCTTGAATGAAAATATTTTACAAATACATACTACTTATTTGCCTACTGTTCAATTTCTGCTGCTGAGCTTGACTACTTCAGCAGCACTGAAAATACATTTTCAGCGACTGCACAGAAAACAACGGGCTTTGGAAAGGTGATTCACACAATCTGGCATTCCTCCACTGAAGTACCAAAGAAATTAGTTCTTTATCATGGCTGTTAGGAACAGTCAGCTGTTAACTGAACAGCAACAGTCAGGCTAAGCCTGAGAACCTTACAGTTTAACTCTTCAACATCCCACAGCTTGTTTATTTTTAAACATACAAGATAATCTACAACTCAAATTTCAGCTTGAATACTTGCACTGTACTTAAAAATCCCTCTTCTCAAACAGTTTTACACAAACTAGTAAAGCTGTACGGACTTTTTGTCAAGTTGGCATTATAACAGTACATAAACTAGTTAGACGTCCTAAACTACTATATGTAAAAAAAGTTAGTTTTACATTATAATTAAACTATCTGTATCCTCTGGCATGTCTAGTTATTGTTGTAAACCGTGTATACAGAAATCGACTCAAAACAACTGCAGGATTATAATTTCTGACCCTATCAGCACAGCTGTTGAAGAAAAAAAAAAATTCTGTGTTTTTACACTTTTTTCCCTTATTTCATTTATAAAAAGTGAGCTAAAATATAACATCTGAAACCACCTATCATTTTCATTCTTATTCCATTAAAAAAGCTTCATTAAATGAAGTAAAACAGAAGTTAATTTCTCCTTCAGAATTTAGTGAAACACAATAATTACAGCATACTGATTATGCTATTAAAAATGCAGTAAACACAGTTCAGTTCCCAATTTTGATTAGGGTTTACCCTGAGAAAACACATAATACACATTTAATCTTTGTGTCTTAGCTCCCTAACTGGAAATTTAAGATTTTTCTTAACCTCAAAGTCTATCAATGCTCTTGAGACTATCACCATCAATAACTGTATTCACTTATTTCAGAAGCTGTATTAGATAAAAATTTAATAGTATACAACCCTCAAAGCGTTAACTGACAGTTGACTGAAGATTCCTCTAGTGTGGAGAGAGGCTTGACAGCACACGAGAAAACAACCAATTCTTGCGTAAATTAGATAAATCTTACTTATATTAAAATCCTCTCCTTAAATCTACCACTGCCCTACTACTTGTAGCACTATAAGAGACACTAGGCAAATAAAGTGCACCAGAGAATAAAACTAGTGCAGATAGACACTATCAATTCTGTCAACTAAAACCCATCTAATCTTACTCTTGCTGAGTACAGTCCCTTCTTCCATTTTTATCAGTTAAATTTTATAAACTCTCAGCCTAACCCCTCTAATCCTTGCCCCTCCTCTCCCTGCTTAACATTTCTAGCTGAAGTTTCAGGCTGTACAGAATTAAAATCCCACAGTTGTAAATTACAACTATGAAGACAACCACTATATTACAACAGAAACAAATAACATAATCTACTGCCAGAAAATCTTAGTAGTGAAGCAGGATTAAGTAGAACAAACACTGCCTTTTGATGAGTCCACTAGACACTGAAAAATATTATTCAATTTTATTTACCATTCTGGACCCATACAATTCTATTAGCATTGCTTTTGGGAGTTTCAGGTTTGTTTTTTTTTTTTAAACTCAAAAGACATCTCTTAGTTATATGAAAAGCACCCTCTGAAGCAGTGAAGTGTGAGTTATCTGTATTATTTTATATTTGAACAGTTTTAAAATCTATAAATATTTTGTAGTGTACATACATTTGCAGCAGAGCAAAAACGTAATTTGCATACCAATAGAAATCAATTAAAATAGCCCTTAAAAAACAAACACCACAGCAACTTTATAAAAAAATATTATTTAAATGCTAGTCTTGAAATCAACGATTACTTGATTTGCAAATCATTGGAGTTATGTGGTCTAAAAGTAGGCTGAAGGCTAACATGAGCCTTTATTCTTCCACCAAAGTGCATTAAAAAACCTTTATGTGCAACGTGTTTCTGGAACCATCAAGGGAAAAAAATTTAAGGCCTAACTGAACAGCTATTTTGAGCATACTTCTATATTTATTCCTATAGAAAGTTCCAAATGTCAAAGAATGGTAACAAGCAGCTGGCATACATAAAAGTGGAGCAGAACCCAAAATATCTATTACAATTAACACAGTATATGCTACACTTGTACAGTAACTACAGATTATCATTTTTCATTGATCAGCAATTAAATTGCTTAAACAGCTAGTAAATTTTGTTTGTAGAAGTAGCAACAAGACAGTTGAAGCTAAACCAATTCAAATTACCGCTTACAAGAAAACGGTGTAAAAGAGAAAGACAAAAATGCAAACAGTGAAAAAGTTCTCATAAAATAAAGATATAGTTGAATATCAGCTGCCAAAGAATTTACTTAAATAAGGCTGTGATAATTAAGTATTCAAAAGGGCTATTTCTGCAAAAAATCTCAAATAATTATCCAGAAAAAAAAAATTAACCAGGGAAATTAGGAATGCTCCATACATCCTTTTGAGTTAAAAAAAAAGAATCAGCATTTTTTGTCTCCCTGAAGTTCCTAGAAGGAAAACATGAAAGCCCATACAATAAAACAGCATGTTACACTGTTTTGAATTACTGAATATACAAACAGCAGGGAGAGTGTAACACACATACATTTCATAATACATTGAAAAGATTGTAACGTTCTTTCCAAGTTAAATATGATAAGCTAAAACAGTAAGATTTTCTTAACCCACTACTAAAACATAGCTATCACTTGGAGGTATAAACGGAAAACTACTTAACTGTGTGAAACAAAATTTGGTCACCATCAAAGAATGGCTTTTGCAAGCCAAATAAGCAGCTCCAAACTACCATCACCTCCAAGAGACAGTATTTAAGTACATTAGTGCAAGGGGTGGGGAATAGTTATTGACAGGGAGTTTACTGAATATTTAAAGCCAGCCAACAATTACCACTGTCTAAAAATCCAACCCCTCCTCTTTTCCCCTACAAGAAAGTCACCAAAGCATGATAAAGTTCAACTTTTCTGGTTTAACTCACCAATAAGGAGATCACCTCCACCGCCCAGAAAACATAAATGTCACCTCAAGGCAGGTAAGTTTTAGTCCCACCCTCCCAAGACCCCCAGCCCCGGAATGAGTTTTCGGTTGGGTTTCTGGACTCCCCGGCAGCGAAGAGCACCGCCCCGACGAAGGGCGCTACCCCGCCCCAGCCACCCAGCGGGGCCGCGGCGGGGAACCCCTCGTCCGGTACTAGGGCAACGGTGAAACTGAACGAGAAAGGCGGTTAAAGTCGGTCGTGACGTCACGGAGAAGCTTGCCGGCGTCAGCTTGACTATGACGTCGATCGCCTCAGAGCACAACCGTCCTCTCCTTTCCCCCCCAACATGGAGGAGCCCGCCTTCTAGCCCGCTCCGCCCGGGGAGGGCGTCCTCTCCGCTCCGGCCCAACCACGTTATGAGCTTATGGGGCGGCGGCTTTTACCTTCCTCCGGGGCCCCCGCATTGAGTCGCCGACCTCCTCTGGAACCGGGCCAGGCCTCCGGCGTGCCCGCGCCCTGCAGCCGCACCGACGGTCCCCTGAAAACAGGCCGCGCCGCCCCCCCGCCCCGCCCGCGGGGTCCCTCCGGCCGCCCTGACCCGCACCACCCGCCCGCCTCCATTTTCTAGTCGAGCCCAAAGGCGTCCAGGCCGGAGGAGGCGGCCGCCCTTTTTCCGCGACCCCTCCGCCACAACCACGGCCCCGCTCTCTTTCTCCTCCCGTCCCGGTGCTTCTCCGACTGCCTCCCTCACTCACCGCGGGGAGGGGGTGGGGGGATCTCGCCGCCGCCGCCGCGGGTCTCAACCGAGCCGAGCCGCCATTTCCTCCTCGCAACCGCTCCAGAGCGCTGGGCGGGGGCGCTCCTCCCCCGCTACCATAGAGACCGATATGGCGGCCAACGGCAGCCTAGAGCGCGTCGCTTTGCGCACGGCTCCCGGAGGACTTCGGTTGGCGTTGGCTCCGCCTCCCGGCCAGGCGGCGCGCGCTCCCTCACGGCAGGGCACTGGGCGGGAAAGGCGGTGCGGCCTGTCAGCGCGGCGGCCTGTCAGCGCGGCGCCCAGCCGGGGCCGCTCTTCCCCGCCTCCCTCCCGCTCCAGCGGAGGCTGAGCCGTTCCCCACGCAGCCCTAGCGGCGCGGCTGCCCGCGGAGCTCCCGTCCCGTCGGCTCTAGGCCGCCGCACGCCGCCGTCCTGCGGCCGCTGAGGAAAAAGGGAGGCGGGCCGCCCCGGTCACTTCAGGGCTTCCTCTGCAGACGAGTTCTGTGGCATCAACAACGCCTGCTCCCGGTTGTCTTGTCAAAAATACGGGGTGATCTTACCTCACAGGAACTGCCGTTTTATTCATTATTCGTGAGGCTGCAAGTGCCAAAGCAAAACTCCACAGCAGCAGCGCTAAATAGCGTTTTGCTTACAGTGAGTTCTCTCACAGAAGTATGGCTTTGTCACAGGATTAACATGGCAGAGGAGCTTGTCTGCTGCTTGCAGACCCAACTGCTCACATCAGCTATGCTCCTCACCTGTGCTTATTCCATTAGGGTTTTGTTTTTCCTGTTCTACTCCATCTGCTTTAGAAAATCAAATAGCAATTGCTGCAGTAATGCTTTCCTCTGGGTGCAGGTTATGGAGTGCTGCAGAAGGGAGGTGTTCACTGGATCAGCTCATCCACCCTTTAAAAATGGTTAGGCTACTCAAAAAGCTCTCCAGCATCTAAGCTGCTCTAAATAGTTCCAGAGAGTTAACTCCCTTTACATGTTTTGTTCCTACTGTCAGCATTTGTGATATCAGCAACCAGAAACACCTGTATCTCATAACCACTGAGGGGTCCCAAGCTTTACAGGAAGACCCATGAGGCCACACAAAAACTCCTGACCTGGACATCTGAAGAGCCTTTTAGGCAGTTGGAGGTGTGAGGTTTGGCTCTTTGATTGACCCTGATCCTGCACATTTTTCCTCATGGGTTGATAACATTGATTTCAGTTGGATTCCAGACAGATGCAGTGTTTACTAAGATGGATTAAGGAATGAAAACATGAAGAAACATAAAAACATACTTACCATTAATTCTATAGAATTAATAGATTCTATCAATTTGATTACATCTTTTAGAAGTCTACATTCTAGATATGAGGCTTCTGGCAGTAAAAACTCAGGATAATGTTGGAAAAAGCTACTATTAGCTTTTTGCCTGACAGCATAGTCAATCTCTTTCTCCACCTGTAAAACTGGGCAGTATTAATACTTACTTCACACAGGAACACCGAGAGGTAAAAAAACCCCGACAGACTCCTGGGCAAAAGTACAAGGCACCATGATTAAAGGCAAGCAGAAATTTAATTTTTGTTCTGCAGCTACAGAGCTACAGTAAATGAAAAGCATGTGGAGGGGAAATACCTTATGATTTGGTAGATCAAGCTGCTCTGTGATTTATGCCCTGGGAAAAGCTAATAACATGCTGTTAATGGACAAATTTAGCATCTAGGGAGTGCTCAAACCCAGGAATTACACACCAAGGGAAAGGGTCCATGCAAAACAAGGATTTGCACACCAACAGTGAACAGGGGATGCCTGCAATAGCGGATCCAGCAGTGAAACAGGTATTAAATTCCTCTTACGCACATTTGGTAAGAGGCTTACACCATCTTAACGTAATACTGATTCACTTTGCACACCCAGTGAATACCATCTAAAGCACATTACACTTTCAACCCACAAAAAAACCTACATTTTTGTGTTAAAGCCCAAGTCAGTATCTGCCTTTGCTGACTAAACACCTGTGTCACCTTTACTTCAATGGTACCATCAGCACCTCAGTTCTTTCCCTGCCTCATTCCCTTCCCTTCCTAATTCTTTTCCTGCTAGAGCCTAATTTCCCTTAATTTGGGAAATTTACTCCTGCGTTACTGGGCTGCATCTGCATTGTCCTGGCAGCAAGCAGAAGGAGTTTTTTTGGTGGTGTGTAGTGGAGTTTTGTTTCAGTTTAGGCCTCTTCTCATATAACACGATGATAGTTTCTAACTGGTTTGAACTGAAAACACTGCTGGGAAATCCTAGCAGAGATTAATGACCATCAATCAGCTTCTAAAACAGTCTAATAAGCACCTTATCTATCTCTCCTTAAACACCAGAGAAGCTTATGCTGAGATATCTACAAATCCCTCAGCACTACTCTCCTTAAAACTTTTTTCCGCTGCTTTCTAAAACCTTTTCCGCCATTAGGCAGCCAGTACACTGAGACTTTCCTCTGCAGCGGATACATCTTTCTTTGTTTATCCCTTGGGTTTCCCTAATTGTTCTTTTTTAAACTTTGGGTGTCTACAAATTGGCCTTACTTATATTTGTAGTGTCTCACACAAGGGTCTTCAGGTGCGACCCATAAAACTACTATTTGTGATAGGGCACTAAAGCATCATCTTCGTGTTGCACAGAGGTGGTCTCCCCAGATCTGGGGTGTCACTTCTGCTCTCTCACCCACCTTTCCCTTCCCCAAGATAGCAACCTTTTCTAGTGTTTGGAGATGCAAAGCCCTTAAATGTAATACTTACTTTGTGTTCACCCCTTCTCTCAGTTCTTCCTCCCTGAATGTTCTGAGCCAATTTCAGCAGCCAGGTAAAAACTAGAGACCATGAAAAGAGTAAGGATAAGTTCTCTTCCCTCCACCTCTAGCTTTTTTTTCCCCAACAGATAATTAATCATTTTAAGTCAGAAGAGACTCATTTCTGTTGGCTGTGCTCCAGCTTTACCTTTTTTTTTTGTGGAAAAAGGCCTCTGTCCTCAGAGTTCAGCACATCACTCAAAATAGATAAGTCAGGTGTCGAGGTAGTGTATCTTCTGGGTCCTTGATTCTCCAAGGCTCCTGATACTTGATTTTTCATAAAGACTAGATTAACACAGAGAAATACTTTACTGACAGCTAATCTTATTCACATAAATAAAGCGATCCCCTTCCATACCAGCTGACAGAAACTTACAGATATTTTTTTTCCCCTCCAATTCTAGGTAAACTCCCCACCCCCTTTTTTTTGCAGGGATTTTTGTGACTTCTCCAGAAATTAGTGATTTTGGTTTGGGATTCACTCCACTTAACTTCAAATATCAGTCATCAAAATACCTCTTTGAGATTAGTATTTACCAAATCCTAATTCCTGTAAAAATTCTATAAACTGCACTGAATTAGTTATGATATGTTTCTTTTCATCTCAATTTTGTAGTCTCGGCCAAAAATCCAACTTTCCATGTTATTACTGCCCTCATTACTGTAAGATTATTGTAGGACTGTGGCATATTGAAGCCACGGGATAGTTTCCCAAGAGCAAAGTAGTTCGTGTCCATGCATTTTAATCCAACTTGGGAGTCACAGAAGTATCCTGCAAGGTTTTCCCTGTGTAATAAAATAAAGGTTTAGTTCCAACTTTGGGGAGAATGTGAGGATTTTTAACAGAAGTTAGGCTTTAGTGCTAGGAAAAGAGGGAGCGATGTAGGAAGCTTTTGCCCTGAATTGCCACACAGCTTTGTATCTTCCTACTCCCTTCTTAACTTTGTGAGGTTTAACAAAGAATACTCAAGGATTTGCTATTTCCAAGTCCTTGAGTATTCCAGGCTATGAAGCACAGGGAACATGTGTTCCTCTTCACTAAAGACAGCAGCAGGTATTATATGTGGGATAATTAAATGTTTATTCAGTGAGATACAAGTTAAAAACAGAGGAATATGGAAGGTGACTAGGCAGCTTTCTATCAGGAAAGAGTTAGTATAAAATATGCGTTATTTATTACTCAAGATATTGCTCAATCCCCCAAAAGTGCAGAGTTTTCATTGCCCCCAGAACATTAGTAGGGGAAAAAAAGGCCTGTCTCAAGATAAAGCAGTAAGTTTTATAAGTTTTTCTATACTTGGGATTTTATCACATTGGGCTAGTGCTGCCATCAAAAAAGGTGTCACTACAAGTAGTACTATTTAGTGGTATTTAGCCAAATAAAAACAATTAATGCATTAGAAAGTCACTGTTTTCAGACTCAGTAAGAAAATGCTTCAAGAGTAACATTCAAAGTGTGTTTGTTGCAACTAAAGTGGTTATAAAACCTCTTCTCCCAAATGAAAGCTCACTTTCAAAGAAGGTTTGATGTTACCAGAAACATCAAAAAGCCAGGGAAAGCATATGAAAGGAAAACAAGAGGAGAATGCAGCTGGCTGCGATATTTTGCACAGAAAGATTACAGACTTCTTTTTTGTTAACATTATGGTTAGAAAAAATACCAACTCCTAAAAATATTTAACAAAAAAAAAAAACCCAAACAATTTTTCATGCCAAAGCAAAACCAGAACTCAGGAGCTGCTTTTAGCCCATTTTTACTTTTCTTTAGCTCAGGGACAATAAAGGGGTAAAGGGAAACTTGTTACAACCCAACCTGTGACAAAACAGGTGTCAGCACCACACAATCAGTATACTGCCAAACAGCAGCTCACACGTATTTTAGCTTACTTATTTAATATATTATTCTACTTATTAGAACGCCATTACACCAATTCTTTACCTGTAAACAGCACTTGTGGTATGAATTACACTCTGTTGCCTCCTCTCTGCCTGGGGCGCGTTTCCCTCTATAGAAAAGCCAGGAAACCCTCCTAGAGAGGGGTATCTTCCTCCTCTCTCCCTCTTTATGGAAGTCTCCTGAGAAACTCCACCTTTTAGGGAGGAGCTGCCAAGAACCAGACAGGACAGCTAAGCCAAAGGGAGGTTTACAAGCCAACCGGTTCAGAAATAGAGCCTGAACGTTGATGTTTCCCAATGAGTCAAATTCATCGGGATTCGTTTTTAGATTAAAGCCTGAGGAAGAGCCCTTTCCAATCAACAGGAATACTTGCCACACTGTAGCTTTCTTTGTCATATGGCTAACAACTAATGGCACGGACTACTAAATATTGGAAGTTCTTTGTCCAAAACTCTGCATTGTTTATAAACTTGGAGGGTTGTTTGGGGAAATCATTGTTTATAAACCTGGAGGTTTGTTTGGGGAAATCATTGTTTATAAACCTGGAGGTTTGTTTGGGGAAATCATTGTTTATAAACTTGGAGGTTTGTTTGGGGAAATCAGTTAAAATAATAAATTATTGATTACACTGTAGATTTTCTCAGTTTCAATGTAGAGACAATTGTAATGAAAGTGAGTTTTGGAGGCTGCGCTTTATGGCACAGTTACAAAAACAAGAGTGAAAAATTAGTAATTGCATCCGTATTCCCAGTCTGCGTAAGTGAAATTACATTTTTCTGAGGAGTATAATTTGCAGCATTTCACACATAAAAGTTGTACTTTTTAATCCTGGTCTCCCTCTAAATATACAAATCGAGGTGTTGTCTTGGCTTTTCTGCCGAGAGCTTTGGCTCACAAACCCCACTGGATCCAGCCGCAGCAAGTTTATTAACTCTCCTCAGCAGCCAGTACAAATTTTGACAGAGATCATAAATCAGAGCCCTCAGCCAGGGCAGTTCACATCCAGCGTACCAACGGCAGTGGGGCTTGGCGGGACTGTACGTTAATACACCAGGCTGTGACCTACAGCAGACCCGTCTCCCCCTCCGTTATCCTGGCTGAGTGGCAGGGCCAGCTCTGCGGGCAGCAGTCCCAGCTCGAATGGCCAACCCTCGCCAAGCACAGCTCTAGAACAACGCTGCTGCTGTGGACCCCGCTATGGCCGTGCAGGGGCGGTTACACCCTCACACGGCGGTGACCACGCACACCGCACCAGAGCAGGGAGAGGAGCAGCCGATCAGTCCATTTCTGCTGTGGTTGTTACTGCCAGGGTTGGCGTCCCTCTCCCAAGGAGGTCCACGCTGTCACCTCAGGCGTTATTAAAGCGCCTGGGAGATATACGAGCCACAGAGCAGCTGCGGTAGCTCCTGGCAGAAGTGGTCGCCACTGCTGGGGGAGGCAGCATGGCGGAGGCAGCACAGGCCCTGCTCCGAGGCCCGCCTTGCGGCCGTGAGCCAAAGCGGGGCTGAGGGGAGGCCGGGAAGGGACGAGACCTGGCCCTCCACCCTGCTCGGCGCAGCGGCCGCGCTGACGCCGGTGCCCCCCATCCCCACGGGCGGGCACTGCGGCCCCGGCTGCCCGAGGCGGCAGAGCAGCCATCTTGCAGCCCGGCGCGCCCCGCACCGCGGCCGCCCCCGCTCCGTGGTGTCGCCCTGGCGGGATCGGGCCCAGTCTCGATGGTCCTGAGGCGCCCCCCCCACCCCCAGGCCGTCTCTGTGGCACCCTGTCCCCACTGGAGGGGTGTACCCACACGGGCAAGCGTACACTCTGTCCCGAGGACCGACTCTATGGTTGCGTTTTCTCGCCCCTCTCCGGGCGCTGATTGGCCGAGAGGACGGTTCTCGCGAGATCCGCGCGCCAGCGGCCTGGCGGAGGCGGCGAGGGGCCCGCGTTCGTGCGTCGGAGCCGGCACCGCGGCGCGCTCGGTAAGATGGCGCCGGCGGACCCACTCCTGCCCTCGGGGGACGGGGGCTGGCGGGGCCCTTCCCGTGGCCCGGCGGGTCGGCCTGCTGTCGACCGCTGCGGGCGGTGGGGAGGCGCTGGGCCTGTGGCGAGCGAGGCCGAGCGCTTCGGTGGCCCGGGCCCCAGGGAGGGCCAGGTCGGGGGCAGCGCCTCGGCGGGCCGGTGGCGGGCGGGGGCCGCGGCGCTGCGCTGCCGGGCGGCGGGGGAAGGTCGGGGTCCCCCGGCGGGCGGGGGCCGCGCGGGGCTCGGGCCGCCGCTGCCCGTTGCGGCGGGAGCCCTGTTCCCCCGCCGCGTGGTTGGGAGCGGCGTGAATGCGGGGCCGGGGACCGATCGGCCCCTCAGCCGGCCCCGGGCTGATCCTGCCTCCCGCTGTCTAACTTTCCTGGGGGCGGTGTGGCTTTGGCGATAGTTTAGAGGAAGAAAAACCTGTTGGAAATGGGCCGGTGCTGAGAAGGCGCGCTGCCGCTCGTGTTTGTCTGAGAGGGGTGGCGGTGCCTGTTGCTGTTGTTGTTGCCGCCTCTCCTCCCCCTTTCGCTGCCCCTGTGATCGTGGCTTGAAGGTAGAAATGATTAAATGTCGGCCTAAATTTTGGCAAAGCGCTTTGCTTCCAAATCTGAAATAAATATAGTCGAGAAAAATACTAGGAGAGAACATTTCAGTAGTGTTGACAGGAGTGCTTTTGGGGATAGCGAAGCTAAGCTAGTGTAAGTCTTTTAGATAACGTATCATGTACAGTTTTGTAGCTATACAATATGTGTAGCTGTCCTAAGTTGTGAAGACTTTAAAGCAAATATTGTTTACGTAGGCTTTGCTTTAAAGGTTTGTTACAGTTTTTCTGGCTAGTTGTCAAACTCTTTGATTCACTTGTTTCATGCTGTGATGCTGTGTGTCCTGTATAACTTGAAAACAAGATTTATTTGGAGTGGGTTTAAGAATAAGTACAAGAAGATGGCATTTGTATTTTTTATTCTGATGATTGATGAAAGCAGCTTTAGGGACTGGCTTGTAGATGTGAAAGAGTGCAGGAACAAGGAGGAGAAAAATGTAAAATTGTGGTTTGAGATAAAAGGATCTCTTTTGGACTATTAATTTAAAAGGTCTCATAAAAAAGATATCAAGATGGTAGTAGCACAGTGCTTACACACATTAAACTTACTTCTTCTCGAATCGTGTTAAATGAGATGCGATGCTTTTCTTTTCTTGTAGTAAGAGTCCAGGATGAGTTATGCAGAAAAACCTGATGAAATCACGAAAGATGAATGGATGGAAAAACTTAATAACTTGCATATCCAGAGAGCAGACATGAACCGCCTTATCATGAACTACCTTGTTACAGGTAAAAATGAGTAGTAATCCTAGGAGGCTCTTAAATGCATGTCCCTTATTTTATCAAGACAGACAGTTTTGGCTAGAATATGCTACTAGATGGAGTGAACTGAAGGGCTTTAAGGATTCAGTGATTGCTGTTGGCTTCTCCTAGCAATGTACAACTGCTCTTGTGTTCTCTTAAGTGGAAGCTGACTAAGATTCAGAGACCGAGCAGTGATCACACAATAGAAGTGGCATTCATTAACTTCAACTCTTCTGCTAAAAGGTACAGAAAAGAAAGTATTTTCTGGAATGCTGTTAACAAACATGACCCACTTCTGGATGATGTCCTTTTTTGTGCCATTAAAACAGAGTTCAAGATATGTTGCAGTTGTTAAATAGCACTCTGAAAGCTGCACAGAACAACTATCAGAAGCAAGTTTTAACTGGCTAGAAAGATAAACTCTAAAAGGGCACTGCTGTCAAAATAGTTGGAGACCAAAAATATTAACCCCTTCAGCGTATAGCCTAACTTTATACATAGAACAATCAAAAACCCTCGGAAATTGTCCCTAGCAATTATGATGCATACCATCACAGCAAGCTATACTAGGGCGGAGGCATCTGTATCCGATCTACACCCCTGTTTACGTTGGTGTGTAGGTGAAGCCTCTGGGATGAAGGAAGAGCATCTTAGTGGTGTAAATCATTTTTGGGTGTATGAAAGTATGACTTAGGCTTTAAAATAGCTGTTGCAACTTTAAAAAAAAAAAGTGTTAGTATGAGAAAGTAAAACTAATTTTCTATTTCTTCTCAGTAAAACCCCTAGGTCTGTGTAAACAGATTTGGGGCCTGGGGGGAGAAACAAAACCGCCCAAATTTTGAAAATGTGATTTTGAAAATCCCATTTTGTAATAAGTACACTGCTCTATTTAAGTATAAAACAAGCTTTCAGGTTGAGAGGTATTGGACTACAAGTTGCATGCATCCTTAGAGAATGAGGGCACTTGAGTTAAGAGTGAATTAAGCACGTACTATTAGGTGCCTCTTGGATAAATGCCTACTTAAATAGATGAGAATTTTTCAGAAGTTCAGACTTAATCTTTAAACCCCCAAAATGCACAAGCCGTACTCAAATCTTTTCATTTAAGCTGATTTTTTCTTAAGTGTTTCATAAAATATATTTTATAGGTAAAACGTTTCTATTTCAGAGGGCTTTAAAGAAGCAGCAGAGAAATTTCGAATGGAGTCTGGAATTGAACCCAGTGTTGATTTAGAGACTCTTGATGAAAGAATAAAAATTCGAGAAATGATATTGAAAGGACAGATTCAAGAAGCCATTGCGTTAATAAACAGCCTCCATCCAGAATTGTTAGATACAAACAGATATCTTTACTTTCATTTGCAGGTAAGGACAGGTGACAAACTTTATCTTTGTTTTAGAGGTTGCTGGGGGACTGGAAAAAGTAGCGCAGAGTTTACGAGTATGTTGGGAGGTTTGTGACTGAACATGGATGCAATTTCAAGTGTTTGTTCATTGGCAACATATTGTAGCAACTGGAAACTTTGTGGCATGGTGCAGGAACTATCATATAGGGTTAGTAACCTGAAAACTTAGAACAGCAGCAGCGGCCTGTGACTTACCAACTTCCAATTACTGTTAGTCTGAATTTCTAGTAGTTCCTTTAGTAACACATCTTTTCAAAACCTGTTACTCAAAAGCGTCAGGTTACCATTTTCAGTAGATTTTGTAGGCAAGTCTGCTGCTCCTTGTCTCACACATTGAGAAGAATTGACCTCAAACTGTCAAATTATGGATTAGTGTTTGTCTCAAATTACACACTAATGTCTGAAGATTACAGTCTTGAAATACTGAAGATCTGTTGATTTATTTAGCTAATATTGCTGTGTCCTTCATATGTAGCAGCAGCATTTGATTGAACTGATTCGGCAGCGTGAGACCGAAGCAGCTCTGGAATTTGCTCAGACCCAATTAGCAGAACAAGGCGAGGAGAGCAGGGAATGCCTGACAGAAATGGAGCGTACGCTGGCTTTGCTTGCCTTTGATAATCCCGAAGAATCACCATTTGGAGACTTGCTTAACATGATGCAGCGACAGAAGGTAGTCCTTTCTCAAAAGGAAATTGATGTCTTTTATTTGTATGTGGTGAAAATGATGTCCAAATATTTTTGAAATGTTTAGAAAAAAATGTATGTAGTGGTATGCAAAAGAACAGAAGTATTTCTTAAGCAAGATTCAAAAAAAATGGTGTTAATGTATTCAACTATTTGGCTCTCTTCCTTGTTTTCTCCAGGCTGATAGTCTATGGAGCTTTGTCCTGGCCATGTTCTGAGGAATTAGCACACTAGGTGTGATCTTTTCAATGTCTGTGTGACATTAGCAGTGTTAATCATAGGAAAACTATTACTGAACTCCAGTATTTCTTTTCCAGGTATGGAGTGAGGTTAATCAAGCTGTTCTAGACTACGAAAATCGTGAATCAACACCCAAGTTGGCAAAATTACTGAAACTACTACTGTGGGCTCAGAACGAGCTGGACCAGAAGAAAGTGAAATATCCCAAAATGACAGACCTCAGCAAGGGGACGATTGAAGAACCCAAGTAAAACGTGTGCAGATGGACATCAAACAATCTTAGTACTGCACAGTATACATTTATATCAGTCTGTGACTGAAATATTTTTACTACAGTACAGCACTCAATTCAGATTTTTCAATGAACATCTAATTTGAAGGGAGAAAAGTCCCTTTTAAATGCTGCAAAAACTGCATTGAAAGGCGCTGTATCTCTTTGAAAGTCTGACTTAGGCTATGCACTATAATACATTTTTAAAAAACAATTAAACAGGACAGGAAAAATAGCATTTTTAAAAGTACAGAACTCAAGCTTACTAATTGGCTACTGATGCCTAGTTTAGTGGCGAGTGAGTTAATATGGAGTTATATTGGCAACTATTCAGTTAAGTTTAACTGTCTCCTGTTTGAAATGTGTATATAGAACGGTGAATATTTTCTACCTTTAAGTTATAGCCAGATATACATTCCCCTTAAAAGTAACTGGTCAAGTTTTCATCTATAAACTTTGCAGTAAGGTCAACCTTTTGCTTAGGAAATAGTGTACAAACTTGTAAATCATAATTTAAGGACTTTTTTTTTTCCTTGTTTCTGACTTTTTGGTGCTTTATATGGTGAGAGCTATGTTCATAATGGATCAGTGACCCATCTTTTCAGAAGGAGTATTGTTGGAAATAAGGTTTTTTCCTTAATTTTCACAAATGACCAAAATGGCCCCCAGAGGCATTTGAAGGTTTTTGTTAACAGGGGCCTTTCCCCTCTATATTAAATTTGCAGCTGTAGACACTGCAGTGATTCTACTAAAGCTTTGAAGGCCACTGGATGTTTGTAAGCTGAAAGACATGCTTGTGTTAGGAAATTAAGTGGGGGGAAGAGATGCTTGTTGAAGCCTCTGATGCATCATCTTGTGCAGGATCTGCCTTTATGCTTGCTGAATAAGAATCGTAGTTTTAGAGCTACTTGGGCTGTTTTTATGCCTTGACCTGAGCAGGGCTGTCTAAAACCAGAAATTTCCATTTTCTCAATTCTTCCATACCTTTCTGAAGAGATGCAGTTCATCTTCACCTGTATTTGTTTACTGGCTGTCCTCACTCCAGTTAGGATTATAGTTTTAATGTTTTACATGTGAAGTCCAGACTTTCAAGTCAACAAATTGTAATCTCCTGGGTATGGGATGTTCTGGTCGACTTAATTTTGCAGCACTGTACACTGGTATATATCCAGTGGCAGTAAGCACTAATCTTGCCAAATCAATCTTTAGATTTTTAGGTCCGTGTATCAAGTTCTTACAGATTTGCTGAACAAAGACCGAGCTGACGGGTGAAATAGCTTAACATCATGAGACACTGGCAGTTGTCACACCAGTCCCATACTGTACATAATCTAGTCTTGTATGGTAGATATTACCCTGTAGAATGAAACTTAGTTTTCACTTAATTTTACTGGAATACTTACGCATTAAACTGTATAAAGCTTTGCAGATACACCTGACTTATGGAAACTACAAAACCTGTTACTGATTGCATTACTGTGAACACTGTTTACTTGTGTAGCTATTTTTTGTGGGGGGAAACCATTGTTTGTTAAGCAGCTGTTAGAGATGCAGAGCGCCAAGGTTAAGCTAGATGATGGATATAACAAAATGATTATTTCCCATTTTTTACTGATCATTCTGTTCTCCACTTTGAGGCATTTGTGTTATGGAGGTCTTTATACATAACAAACAAGCTATCAGTAGCCCCCCAACTACAACAGCGGTCTGGCTTTCCTTCACTCAGGCTGGTTATTCTAACACCAAACTTTTAGTAGTTGTGGGTTGTTGGGGTTTTTTGGGTTTTTGTTTTTTTTTTTTTTTTTTGGCTTTTTCCAGTCAGTTGATGTCTGAAAACCATGTATAACTTTTAGTTTGTGAGAAACTGTATGGTTAATGTAACTTTGTTTAATAACAAACTGCAGAAACAAAACTGGAATAGCTCTAATTTCTTCATATATAACTCATCAGCTTTTCCTCTGTTCTTGTGGTGTTAAATCTCATCTAAAGCTTCTCCCGGATGAAGTGGAAAGTGGTGCGTTTTTGTGGCATGACTAGCATTTTTCTCCATGAGAAATGCAGTATTACAGTCCTGGTTGAGAAGTTCACTGTACTTCTAGAACGCTACATTAATTTCATATAGTATTTGGGCAAAGACTGAGCATAGATTACTTGAATTTTCACTAGCTTGTTTTTTTTCCCATTAAAAAATAAACATGTTTTTTAAGGGGTTTAATATAAAATTAGTATAGAACTATTTCACTTTGTTTTTATGAACATGCCACATTGATAAGCAGCTTTAATCTGTAAAGTTTTTGGTAACTGCAAGAAAATATTCGAAAGCTATGCATTTTAGAGAAAGCATAAAGGTAGTGATAATGGTACTTCTAAGGATCTTTATATTAGTGTATATAAAATAGTTTGCATATACAAATATAATATATAATCTGTTTGAAATATTCTTGAATGGTAGGGGCTGTGAAACATATTATAATTTATGGAAATATTGTACACAGTAAACAGACCTCTCAGTACACGAATGAACTTTTGTCATATGCATGAGAAATGTCCTATTTGGTGACTACTAATGAATGGGATTTTGTTAGCCCGTTTTTGTTAGATAACCACTTTAACAAATACTATTAAATGCCACTTTGATCAGTTTGCTTTAGTGTAAAAATACATATTTTGTTCCACTTAATTTAGAACAATATGAAAATAACTTTTGTAAGAAGGTTTGTTCCAAACTCAACGGTGGCAAACAAATCTGGTAATTAAACATGGTGCACTACACTTATTCCTCCCCCAACCTTTCCTTTGTGGGAAGCAAATAAGATTTTTTTCCATTAATGCTATGGACATGAGGAAGTTGGGTTGTAAAATATCCTGTCTTACATGCCTCTGCAGAAAGGCTGTGTATCAAGTGTGTTCTGATGAGGCTACAAATCTCTCTCCTTGTCCAAAACCTATCACCTCCCCAATAACTGTCCTCTTCGCTGTTACCATGTTTCTGCTCTGTCTGTCAAATCTAAGCTAAACTGTGGTTGCTGCTGTTGTACAATGGAGTCATTTGTGAAGGGCGGGGGATAACAGGTTTCCATGAAGATGAAGTACTGGTGGTACTTTCTGAGAAATATTTACCAAACTGTTTAACTTTGTATAGCTGGAAAAACAGAGGCTGCTGCACAGAAACTAACAGCAGAATTTTAAGTAAAGCATTTCCTCTCAAGACTTTTGAAGAGGCAAACATATACAGCTTGAAACCCGGTGAAGTACGTCTCTCTCTTTAAGATTATTTCATTGAAACACTTTCAGCTCCTGAAACACTTTCAGCTCCTTCCACCCACATTAAAAGAAAAATTGAAATGAATGTGGAGAGCACTTATGTAGCATTTAAGATGTGTGAAATTACCTGGAAAGAATTCTGTCTCCTTTCCACTCCTTGTACATATAGTGGAAGCCATTACATTATTCTAGGATGATTTTATTGTTTTTAATTTGTAAAATTTATGCTTTGTATGCTTGAGTATAAGCTTAAAAGCATTACTTAAAAAAATCCTTGACTAGTAGATGAGTGTTGCTCGACTTATTTCAAACCACTTTCTGTCCAAGTTCGTTACGAAGCTTATTAAATTGAGTTGGAGCGTGATCCCTGTGTGTCTTATCTTCACGGGTAACGGGGCCTCCTGCTGTCAGCAGCAGCTGAAAGCATCCTTGAGTTACTTATGTCAAAGAATATAAAAGGATGTGGAGTCATGTTTTGCCTTAAATCTGCCTTTAGCCTACAGCAAGTTGAGATGGGTTCTGACCTGCGCTGTAGGTCTCTCTTCCATCCAGAAGCGATGTCACCAGTCAGTATTTGTTTCGCCTATGATCTGAACGAAGAGGGATGAGTAGGGTTTATAGCTGTTGCATGAGCAACGGTGTCCCCAGCCCTGCTCGTCAGCTAGTTCGCTTTCTGTGCTCAGCTGTGCAGAGACGAAACACAAAGCTTATGAATAGCACTCTCAAAAGGATTCGTATTTCTCAATGGACACGTCTAGGTGCTAGAAACTACTTTTACTCTTTTCTTCTCACCTCCTCCCTTCATATAACTGCATTAAGGACAAGATTGGCCGAAGTACCCGTGGGCTGCACATTGATATGATCAGGCACCTTGGGACCAGAAAGCCCTGTGCATTCTCTGTCATGCTCCTCCTGTTAAATGGGGATTCCAACAGCATGCTGCTACCTTATACCCACCTGGATCAATTGCTGCATGGCAGTTGCTCTTCACTTAGAAGCAGTCTCAATTTGTCAACTTCTCTGATCATTTCCTTATTTTTCAGCACATTGCTGTCTGCAGCGGTTTTGCAAAGTTGCATTATTTAGCACTAGAAACCACATGCGTTTTCTTCAGACTGTGGACAAGTTGCATTGAAACTGCTCTTGGTTAGCAGGGAGCTTTCAAGCTACAGTTGGACTGTCCTGTCAGGAGATGACAATTGTCCTTTGTGCAATGGGTGTGCCTATTTCTGCTTTCACACCCATTCAGGACTTGGCCTTGATCTGTGCTTAACTTCATAAAATCTTCAAATAATGCAACCATTGTCTGGATAAACTTCAGTGATAGTAAATGTCAGCTCAACATTAGCCCAATAATCTTTTCTTTGGTTTAATCTTTTGACAGATAAGCTGAACACAGGAAAAACTAGAGGAGATTGTGTTCTTGCATAAGATTATTTTCTTTAGTCAGCACCTATCTCCTGAACTGACTCCATTTGCCATTTCATCAGCTCGGTGGGAGGTTTGCTTCTAGAAAATTATGCAGCAGTAAAAGGAATGATGTCTGTGTTTTTACTTTTTAAACTTATATATGTGCATATGATGGATGTTACACAAACACTTTTTTTAACTGCAGCTATTTTTGACAGTGAAACGAGCTTCTTACATGAGAAGCAAATTGGTCAAAGAAGCTGTTCATTGAAGAGGTGATGCTGAGCAATACAAGGAGAGGAACTGAAGAGTACAACAAATAAAGAAAACTTTGTGCGACGTGCTTAATTTCCAAATTGAATCATCATTTTAGTAAGTTAGTAGCCAATATTGCAGTGTCTGTGTTGGAGGTGCTTGCATCCCACAGCAGTGAGACTTGTATTAACTCATACACGTGTATGAGTTCATAACTATTCTGTATCTGTGATTACTGTAGCATGCCCAAGACTTCTTCAGTTCTTTCCTGAGCTCATTATATGCATTTCACTTCTTTAGTTACATCAGCACTCATTTCCCCTTCTGCCTTGAATTAACTTAACTCCAAACATATACACTATTTAAAAAAAACCATATTGAACAATGGTTTTGATTTTTGGCTGCATTTTACCGTGACTTGGCTCCCTCTTCTGGAAATGGGCACAGTAGCAGAGTGAATAAAAATTCTTTATAGTTTCCAGTTTCCTGTCCAAATAAAGGGAGGAAAGCCTACAACTGGATGAAGGCTAAGCCCTGTGGTTACTACACATGGTTCCCCTCAGTTTCCGCTTGTACCAAAGCTTGTTGTATTTGTTTTCTCTGTTGGTAGCAGGTCTATGTGACCACGTGTGACTATGCCACAGGCCTTTTGGGGGAGATCTCTTTCCTCTGAGGAAGAAATGCTGAAGCAAAGGACAAAGTATGATTTTATGGGTTTTTTTTTCTTTTGTCAGCCCTGGTGATCTCGTTCTTCTGGAGCTGTCTCTATAGCATGGGAGGAACCTTTTGCTATTTAACTCTCTAAGGTTTAGCTCAATACTACTGTTACCCTCTTGATTTAAGTAGCTAACTGCTCTTCAGGGACCTGCAAAGTATTCCTGTTAGGAGAAGGATGGGTGAGTTAGCTAAACGTTGGTCTGCTACAGGCTTAATTTTAATGAGCATTTACAGGCTGCTGGCTGCAGGAGTAGCAGGCGGGAGATGCCTGCCCCGTACTTTTTGGTGCAGCCCAGAAGCTCTGGTACTTTTCCCAAGGGCCATGTACGACCTTGGTCAGGCTGTGCGGGAGCTCCTCCATCCGTTGCTGACCTGAAGTTTTGCCGTGCCTGCATCCAAGCTGCTATCGGTCACAGAATCACCCAAACGATGTCTTCACAAAGCTCTTCTGCCTGCTCATTCATATTCCTGAAGTGAGTCAGTCCTCATGCTTTGGACTGAGATAACCATCATTGTCATTATCTGTTTCCATAAAGGAGCCTGATGATCTCTCTCATACTTACAGCAAGGCAACAGTTATATCCAACAGAGTTAAACTAAGCTGTAACAATACTGATTCCTATTTATTTTTTCCTTAAATTCTTTGGATGGGAATATCATATTCAGTTCTAATCCTTAAAAAGCAGAGACTTTCCTGCTGGCAAACCTATGAAAGCTGGAGGGGCAGGGGGCCATCTCACCGACAGCGCACGTAATGTTGCTCTTTCCAGGTATCGGAGGGGAAGGAGCGGCCGTGCTTCGTCCCCTCTGGTAACCCCGCTCCATTTTGCTGATGGGGCTGGAAGTATTTACCGGAGGAGGAGAAAAAACAGAAAAAGAGAAAAAAACCCCACCAGCTCGTGGGTGATGGATGGGGAAAACGCGGCCCTACCCCCCGCCCCCCCCCCCGCCCCGGCCTGGCCCGGGCTCCTTCCCCGCCCGTGCACCCTCCGGCTGCCGCGGGTTCGAGGCTGCCCCGGGACCGGGGAGCGGGAGCGGGACCCCGCCCGCGCCGGCCGCTGTGCGGGCGGCCCCGGGGAGCGGCGCGGGCGGCGGGACTTCCCGGAACGGGGCGGCGGGAGGCGCTGACACGTGGCCGCGGCTCGGCGGGGGGAGGGAGCCGGCGGCCGCCGCGATGTGAAGCCGGCGGAGGCGGAAGGCGCTGCCCGCATGGCCGCGGGTGGCGGCGGCAGGAATGTGCCGGTGTGCAGCGCCGAGCACGGCCCCCGGGCCGCGCAGCAGGACGGCATGAGGAGGGATAGCGGCGGGGACCCGTACTGGTCCAGGTAAGGCTGGACCCGCTCCCGGGAAAGCGGCTCCCCTGCTTGCGGCTCTCGCCCGGGACCCCCCCCCCGCCCCGCATCCCCCGGCCGGTCCCCTCCCGGCCCCGGGCCCTCCCCGCAGCCTCGGGCAAGCTCAGCCGGGCCCCCCCTCCCGCCGCCTCCTGATGCTGCTCCTGGAGAAGATGCAGCTTCGGGATGGAGGGGGTCAGGCAGCCCGCACCGTTCCCCCGGAGGGGCGGTTTCGGGAGGTGCCCGGTGCTCCCCGCCGGGACAGCGGCCGGGATGCCGCCCCGCCGAGACCCTCCTCTCCCCGGCCCCGATGCCGCCCTCCGGGGGTGCCGGAGGACGGCACCGGGGGACACGGTCCCGCCGCCCGGGGCAGCCCCCGCTGTCTCGCTGCGCCGGGCTCCAGCAGAGACGGTAGAGGAAAGGCGGAAGGTACGGAATTACTGTGAAACACAGGGGGAAAAAAGGCTCTTGAGCTTATTTCTGGCCTGCAGTCAGTTATTTAAACATGCCCTTGACACCACTGTGAGGTTCTTATCGAAGCGTTCCGGCAGGGATGTTCGTACTGGTGATCGTAATTAATTAAGATAAAGTCTGGAATAGTAGCTGGGCAGCAGCTAGACAGCACGAACTGTTCTTCGTGTTAAGTCACGAAAATAGTTAAAAACACTGTTAAGCCCAAGCTGTCCGCCTTTAACAGTAGGAGCATACGCAAGCACAGGGTGCTCTTGTGTTTGGAGCAGAGGCTACGACCCAGGGACTGAGCTGGGATACCTGGGGCAGCGCTGCTGGGCTCTGAAAGTCATCCAGCACCCCGACCTCAGGATCTGCCGCTTCTCCCAGCTGAGGGGGGTGAGATGATGATTCGGAAGTGCCGTGTGGCAGCTAGAAGCGATGGTCAGAGGCTTTTCCAAACTGGGAGCCCCTGGACTCCACCGCGTTGCCCCTGTGCTTTTGAAATTTGGTTCGGTTTAACGCTGCCGTGAAGAGAAACTAATGCCTGGCTGCCATCGCGGTGGCCTGTCCCGTGGGCTTCCTGCTCCCCTTCGCCTTCGGGGCCGGCGTGACCCCGTGGCCAGCTCGCCCGGGCAGAAGAGCGGAAGGCCAGCCACGGGGGCAGGTGACATCGGTGCCAATGCGCAGGAACGTGTGGCCAAGGGGAGGAATTGCCCCTTCCAGCAGCAATTAGCCGGTGGATAAGTTGAGATTTATCATCAATCGCTTCCTGCAGTGGCAGCAGGCCGATAGCCGGCTTTAAACTGCCGTCCCGAGGGAGATTTTTCCTGCAGTCAGAGACCTGGAAGTCTAATCAAATTCACACTTATCTCAAGAGTAAGGGGGTAGGTCTCAAAAGCAGACCTTTGGCACTAGGGTTGCTTAAAATTTGAAGATTCTTTCCCCCAAAAGCACTTAGAAAAATTCCTTCTCTGTCTCCCCCTTTCTAACTTTTCCCTAAGTCTTTGTGAAATGGGAGTGGTGGGAGAGAAAGAACCCCGTGCCAAATGTTCATGAAACAAAGTTTCCGTTTAGGTGTTTTTCCTATAGAAAAAATTAAATACATTTGCTCAGAACGAACCCTCCAGTTTCCCAAATCTCTTCAAAAAATGCAAACCATGGATAACACTTTCCAAAACAGAAGAGATGATTTATTTATCAAGACAGATGTAATTTGAAGTGATTCCAACCATCTTAAGTGCTGCTAGTAATTGAAAGAATCTGGTTAATGCAAAGGAGCAGTAGGATAACCATAACTCCCATCGCATCGTTATCTATATTGCAGTAATTCACAGAAGCAGAAGTCACCTCCCTGTTTGGCGTAGGCACACACTTGTGGTCGCAGCCCTTGTTTGGGGCGGCTTTACGGAGGCTTTATGGTCTAAAGTAAACAGGGCAGGCGGAGGGTGGGAACGGGAAGGGGGGAGCAGAGAGGGGGAGCGATCTGCCAGGTCATGCGAGCAGGTTGGTCGAGTTGTATCAAATACCTCATTGGATGGTTTAAAGTCAATTTGGTGGACAGTTTTCGAAGAGCATATGCAAATAAATAGCTCTCACCATTTCCAAATAATGAGTTATTGCCATGGAGGCAAGGTTTTATCAAGTGGGGGAAGTGACATGGGTTCTCCTTTCATGCTCCAACAGAAGACATGCCAGGCAGCCTTCCAAGATCTGTCTGCACCGTCAGTGCAAGGAGAGATAAACAGTTATCTTGGCAGGTTTATTTTTCCATCTTTGTTCATGCTGCTTCTTCTTTTGTCCTCCCTTTTTTCAGCTGGCTTTTCCTTCCTCTTCCACTGTTCTTGCCCTACGTTTTACCCTGCCTCTCTGGCTGCCTTTCCCAAACTTTTCTGCAGGTTTCCAATGGCTCCGTTATCACACATCGCCTCTTCCTCTTCCAAGAACAACACTGGGGGATTTCTGTTTGGGGCTTGAAAAAGCCCTTGCGTTTATGTAGCACGTCTGGACATTTAGATAGCACTTTTTTATGGAGATCTTACCATGCCAAAGCAGGACTCCTCAGGCAGTAGATGTGTTTTAGCATCTCTGGTTTAATGGGGGGAAGACTGAAGCGCTGAGAAGAGAAATCTGTTGCTGAAGGTTGCACACAAAGCCATGGGCAGATCCAGCAGTAGACATGGGGATCACATTTTGGATGGTGCCTCCAGGAGAGAAATACAACATGGAAAAGTCAGTGTGTCCTGGGAAGCAAACCACTCTGCATCTCCCAGCCTCTGGCTATACCTGAAGACAAGGGATTATTATAGCAGTTTCTTTAAGCTCCAGAGATAAAAGGAGTTGTGTCACCAGCCACAAGCTGGTTGCCAGTCTCCTGACCGCACTCTTTGACCAGAGCCAACGGTCACATTGTTTTTCTGAGTTCTGTGCCCTGATCTTTTGTCAACGTTGCAGTTTTAGTTGCGTATTTTTTTTTGGTGGTTGGGGGTTTTTTTTAATTGTACAAGTTCCTCACCCTGGTTTTAATCATGCCCTTGCTGAGAACTTTTTTCACGTGGAAAATGTAAGCAAGACATGCGTTTCATTCCTGGCTGATCCATGTGTGCCCTTAGATCAGTGTGCAAAGCATGTGTGCGCTTCATTATTACGTTTTCCCACCACCTCCACCTGGACTTAACAACTATTTCCAGCTCATACGAGCTGCTGAAATCTAATTTCATCTTTGCTTTTGCCGAAAGCAAGAAATGAAGAGAGGGAATAAACCCAGAGCCGCGCTTGCTGAACACCACTTTGTTGCCATCTGCGGCTCTGCGGAGGGAGTTTGTGCACAGGAGGCGGACAGGAAACCAGCAGCTTTCCCAGGAAAAAAAGCTCTGTGTCCTCTGTGCTGCTCTCGTTGGCTGTTAGCTGGTGGATTGGAAAAAAACCCCTCCTCTAAACCCCAAAGCTACTTTTGACAGCGACAAATCATTAGCTTGGAGCCAGTCTGCAGCATGACAAAATCAACTCATGGAGAGGAAAAAAAAATCTCTCTCTCTTGACAAGCATGTTAGATTTTTCAAGGGAAGGAGAAATTGTTGTTGAGAAAAACAAAGAGAAGTGAGAGGACTGTCAAACCAGGTTAAAAATAACTACCTGGGCATTATCTCCTCGCACAGGAGTGTCTGCACGACCGCTGTGCTTACACCACATCAGTCAGGCCGTGGTTGTGTTGGAGATTACTGTAAATTAAAGCCATAGGCAGGTAAGCTGGAAAAGAGGTTTTCGAAGGGGGATGCTCCTATGGGGCTGGGAATGGGTCACGGGGAGAACTTCCCCAGGCTGTGGTGTGGCAGGTGAGCAGGCGTGGGGGGACCGCAGGCACCGGCTGCCCGGCTGGGGACGTTCCCCTGGGAGGTGGCCCCATGCCTGGGCTGCTGGGTGCCCTTGGTTTGGAGCTGGTGGCCCGCCAGCATGGCTGGGAGCTCGGAAACACCACAGGGGCTCATCCCCATCCTGCTCGTCCTGGGGTTCTTGCAGGGACGGGTGAATGTCCGCTGCTGGGACGAGCAAGGGGGCTGGGGCATTGGAGGTGGCTCCAGCTGATGTACCCTCCGTGCATCTCCCACAGAGCTATTTTTAGACCCTTTTTACAGAAGAGAATAGAGGCAGAGATGCCCTGGGGGTGGGTGGTATGCCCCGACGATGATACCTGCACCCACCTTGGCCACGGTGCAGCTCTGATGCAGATTGGGAGCTGCAGCTCCCGCTTCTTCTCCCACTTCCAATTCCAGTTATGGAAAACACCCACAAACCTCGGAGACGGCTTCTGGCCAAGAGCTGTTGCTGGGACAGACTGTTCGTAGTCTTGCTGTCTAACACAGCTCTCTTACCACCTGAAAATACCTGACAGTCCAGACCCGTGCCTCGAAGGAGGTGCTAAACTGTAATCTAATTGATAGCCTAAACCCCAGCAAGTCCATTTTAACAGTGACCTGCAGTGTCTGCAAATAGACAGACCTGCAGACTGGGGGAAAGGAGGGAGGCAAGTCAAGAGAAATAAAGTTGAGTAAATATTTGCTCTGTGGCATCTACCAGAGAAATTCCTCCAGCAGGAAAACACACTGCAAATAAAGATACCCTATGCTGCTGGCCCTTCTTCCACCGCAGGACGACTCGGCTTGGTTTTGCCCCTTTGGGGCTCTCGGGCATCCTTAAAAATCAACCTTAACCACTGTGCCCTAAGCAGGGGACCTGTTTGGTTGGTGGGAGCTGGGTCCCAGATGCTTCAAAGCAAAGCTGTGACCACCCAGCGCCCAGGGCTGCGTCTGGAGGAGGAGAACCAAGGGACATCAGGCAGGGCTGCTCAAATATAGGGCTGCTGCTGTACAAAAAGCCACCCAGGAAGAGTCATTAGGGCTCCAGCTAATTATAGTCTGTCCGGGTGGTGGTTGGAGGTTTATAAAATAGGAAGTGTTTTCTAGCTGCATGGCTGCTTCACCCGGTAAAGAAGGTCTCGGTGACATGCAGAAGGGGATGCACCTGCAGTGCCTGTCTCTTGTTAAGCAGAAAGGCATGACGGGTCAGGAGAGCACAGGCTGGGCAGCGAGAAGCCGCCGCCGTCACGCAGCACCCAATTAAGTCAATTAGGTGGCTCCAGACAAGTTCCGGTGATTCACCTGCCGATGGTCTGGAGGTGGCTGCCCGTCCTCGCAGAGGCTGCTGCCCCGTGTAGCTGAGGGTGGGCCAGGACCGGCACAGGGTTGTGGGGAGATGCTCGGTCTCTTCGTGTGGCCGGTGAGACGGGCACGGTGACACCGATGACACCAACGGCTGTGACTTCCTCAGGTTTAGATGTGCTTTACTCTGACTCAGTTTGGTTATCCCCAGCACAGATTCTCTCTACCTCCCTCATCAGGGAAGCCACTAGATTTAATTTGTTAACACTGGTAAAGGTCTGCTTCTCGGATGGCTGGTGTCACCTGCAAGAACTGTTGTTTGATTTGTTATTATTCCTTAGCTTTTGAAGGAGAGTTTTAATGTTTCCCCTTTGTGCTAGTCGAGGTTTCTCCTGTAACCTTTGCTGTTGTTGTTTTGCACTGAGCAGAACATTGACTCATCGGCAGCCTCTGTGATAACTATAATTAGGAGAAAATGCATTTACAAAGCTCTTTCCCCTGGTGCAAGCACATCATTGTCCTTGCAGAGAAATAATTCTTGCCATGCTTGCAGGTGGGTGTGGGCAGCTAGTGATTACATTTGACACTCATATTATTTGAGTGGATTTTCCTAGCTGGATATGCTACCTATGGAGCGAGTGTTAGTCTGAAGCCGTCTTTATACTCCCCACTTGTTTTGAGCATAAGTCTCTACCGATGCATTTAAACATACAGGAAAAGAATATAAATGTATAGAATGGAGTAGTAATCAAAGAGAGCATTGAGACTGTGTCATATACCCAGAGACTTACTTAGTGCTTTGAAAAATAATAAAAGTAAAGAGAAAATAATTCACTGGAGTTTTGTCAAAACATCAGCTGGGGAGGAGGCTTGTCGGGAGAACGTCTCTGCTTGGCAATCCCTTCCCGCTGCTGGATCTGAGCTGCGCTTTGAATGGTGTCTTGCTTTTGCAGGGAGCCACGTGGCACTTTGTGCCCTGCTCTCGGGCAGGCTGGACTTGTTGCCTGCATAGCCCAGCACTGCTGGCCTGGCTGCCTCCCTCCACCACCCCCAAATCCCCTTGCGTGCCCCCAGTGCAGGGGCCGGGGGCTTGGGTGACTCTGTCCGCCTCGTCGGGGTGAGAAAAAAGGCTGGAATCTCACAGCATCCCCTCCTGCCCCTCTGCCCTGAAGCCAGAGCTGCTCTGCAGCCTGCTCGTTGCTTTTTTGAGTTCAATCCGTTAGCACCAACCTGTGCTCCCCCCTGCCAGCACCTGCCTTGGACACCAGCATTGCTGCGCGTGGGTTTTGCTTTTCCCGGTTGCAGACCTTGGCAGTATTATGAAGAGAAGCAGAGTAAAGACTAATTGAGCTGCACAGGTCCTTCTCTCTCCATCTTACACCTTGTACAGCCATATAGGCTTTAGGGCCAAGGAAGAACAGTCGATCTAATATCCCATTAAAATGCTGCTGCGCTCATCAGAATAACTGTGGGGAGAAGAGGCAGAGCGCAGCCCCGCTCCAGACAGTGAGAAAGCTCATAAAGGTCTCCCTTTGCTTCGGGGGGAAAAGCACAATTTAGAAAACTGTCTCGGTGGCTAAATAATAGGAAATACCTACGCACATCGCAGGCTGCTGTGTTTTACTCGGTCACCTCAATTGTTGCAGGTTCAATAGCTCAGATTAATCAGCGCCATGCTGCTGTAGATAACGGGAGACATTATGGCCCCGGACTGGCAACAGCCCATTTCTGCAGGTGCAGAAGCAGAGGTTAGGCAGGCTCGGGTTGGTCGCTTATACCTGCATGCATCTGATCCCGGATCATCTTGAGGCACCCCTCTGAGGGCTCTCCATATCATTTTCCATCACCGGTTACCCCCCACCTGCCCTCTGCCTCCTGGGGGGGATTTATACCCCAAAACACCTGCCTGTATCGTCCCGCTGGGGTTGGTCTGACCTGGACACTTGGTGTTCAGAGCCTTTGGTTTTGCTGTGCTTTGTCATAGCAAGCTGAAGTCAGTGACCTACCTACTTCACTAAAAAAAAAAGCTACCTACTTTGCCCCACTGCTCCCGGAGCTGTCTGATTAAAAAAACAAATCACTTCTGGTTTTGCAGCAAATTAAGATATGATTGCTGCATATCTTCCTCTTGGTATAAGACCAGGAGGGACTCAGGGAGCATTTATGAGCCAGTTCAAAGGGCTGAGGCAGGTCAACCCTTGGTTACTTATTCTTCCAGCAAAGATATGTGAGGTTTTCTAGTTCCTGTGTTATTTTGTACGTTTGTATGTGTGCACAGTAAAGATGGTTCCAACCTTTAAAGCACCAGTTGAAACACTTCCAGTTCCTCCTGCCAGAGGTTGGCACCGAGCTGCTTATCTGCCTCGTCGGGAAAGAGCAATAAATTCACCAGCGGGCACAGCTGCCCGGTGTGTTTTACTTTTCATTGTTCCTTTGCCTCCCTCCGTGACGGCCGTTTGACACATTTATAAATGGTCTTGTGCTGTGTGGGATTAACCTACATTTATCATAATTCCAGTACAGAGAAATAAATGCTCATTTCAATATAAAAAGTGACCCAGGTTGTTTCCCGCGCAGAAGCGGGGTATGTTTAGTAGGGTGGAAAGCACAGAGGTTAATGCCCCGGTACAGTGAATTCCCCAGTCATCTCTGGAGCAGAGAGAGTCTGTTTGCTCACTGCTTTGTGCTCTGGCCTCTGGGCGTAAAAATAACCAAATACAAGTAGTGAGTGTTCTTACTAAGCTTTTAATTCTGTATTTTGTGGGCAAAGGGGGACCCAGACTGATGGGAAGGCAGCGGAGTTCACCCACACCTGGGGCCTGAAGTTTGCAGCAAAGTGTGGGTCTCTGCTCCAGAAGCACATTGCTGACCTGGAGCAGGAGAAAATTGCTTTCCCGCTTATTTCCAGCCTGTATCTTCTGCAGGAGCACTTTTCTTGGGGCTGAGTACTTGTGTTCCAAAAAATATATTCTGTTAGCATATTATTATTACTCATATTATCTTAAACTTCTTATCAGGCCAGGCTGGATTATCTCGCTGCTCTCTCTGGGCTATTCAGCCCCATCATGTCTTGTCTCTCAGTAAAGAATTCCTCCATCTCCCTCCGATTTAGGAAGGGTAACCCCCCGCCCCGGGAAGGGGTAGGAATGCCAAATAACAAATGTGTGCTACCCAGAGGCTGTGTCTCATGCAGATGCGTCCAACCTCATGCACTGACCTTTCCTTTGTTATCCTTATCTTTTAAAGAACAGTTTCTAAAGCTTTTGTTTGGGGAAAAAAGCAAATGAACCAGGTTTCTCCCCTGTCTTTCCCTCTATTTCCAGTCAACATTGCAGTCAATGTTGTCCGAGCAGCCTGTTCCACCTTGCAGCCTGCAGACAGACATTATTTTGCTGCTGGGGTCAAATAATGTTTGGGATGACAGTCAGCATCATTCATAAAAGTCAGCAGGTGCGATACGCTCTGTGTCAGAACCACTGTGCCGCAGGGGGATTGCGCTCACCTTTGTTTTGTCAAGACAGACTCCTTACGGCTTTCAAGCAAACCAGTCTGACCCGTAAGTCCTCGCTGTGCACGGATCTACGAGGCAGACCATTCCATCTACCCTTTCCCCATGTCCCTCTCCATCCTTGCAGGCCCGAGTCCCGCGTCTGGACGGTGATGTTGCTGCTGGGGACGTGCCTGCTGTACTGTGCCCGCGTCACCGTGCCCATCTGCGCCGTCGCCCTGAGCACCCACTTCGACTGGGACAAGAAGCAGTCCGGCATAGTGCTCAGCAGCTTCTTCTGGGGCTACTGCTTGACACAGATTATCGGAGGACATATCAGTGATCAGTACTGGAAATTATTCTCATGTTTTCCTCTGCTCGGGCTTTTCCAATGACGCTTAGCTTGGTTTTGACCTCTCAGTTCAAGTCTCGACAGCGGCTGCGCAATTTGCACCCTGGGACAGTGATGGGGTGGGAGGGTGAAGCGTGTCCATGGGGAGAAGCTTTATGGGGCACTGCAGGTTGCTCTGAAAGCAGGCAAGGTCTCTCCATCAGCCTCACTCAGGGCCTATAGCTCTGATTCAGAAAGGACACGTGTAGTTTTGACTGTCCGATTAGATTCCTGCATCTTGAAATTGCTGCTGGGCTTATAGGATGGCATGCACTGAAGGTCTTTGCGCAGGCAAAATCCCCAGCAAACACAGGCAGTGTCTACACGACCAGTACTGCCTCCACACTTCCTGCACAGAACTGCCGGGAGAGATCTAACAAGTGTCTTGTTAATGGACACTTAGACCAACATAGGTTTTTTTTCACCTGGAAACAGTGAAAAAACTTTTATACCAGCATAATTTTATAACAGCACTTTTATACCAGCATAATTTTTCTGATGGAGGTTGTTTTTAGCACTGGTTCAGTAATTGGAATAAAAAAAGCAAACCCACAAGCTTACATGTTAAGCTGATGAAAGAAATAGTGGGTGTAAAGCAGACTTTATTTTAGAAAAGTGATAAATGCTGATGGTCTTTGCATAGTTCATAGCTGCTGCTCACCGGGAGTGTTATTTGTCCATTAACGACCAGTTTAATCCCAGCGGTGCTGGACAGCCATTTGGAAGGGTTTGTGGCTGCAATCACTAACCACAAGAAGAAAATATTTCCTTTTCGCAAGGAACACAGCTTTTTTCTATTTGATTTGCATGGTCTATCTTCATTTTCAGTTCAGCACCTCCAGTTTTTCCACCCTATATTCTCATGCAGTCTTTTCACAAGCAAGCCCCCATCACAGTTTCCATCATGTTTGGGAAACCAAGTGTCTCCATTTTATCATATCAATTAAAAAACAACTTCCCCAGCTAGCTGTAAGGAAAGATCTGAGTAATTATCTGCTCAAGTTCCTTTCCCCAGACACCTTATTCTTAGTGAGGAGGGCTTTCCTATGAAACCTTTTGTGAGGAACACATGCCTGAAAGGAGTACATTATCCATGCAGTGCACTATGCTATTTAATTATGTTCCTTAATAGTTTGCAAGCAAACGCCTGCAAAAAACCAAATGTTAACAGGCAGAGCTGATGCAAAAGAGCAGATGGAAGAGAAAACACCGTCACTGGTTGAGAAAAGCAGAATGGTGACAGCAGTTGGGCTTCCCCTCCATCAGAGACTTGAGTGCATCAGAGCAGTGGTGTCTCTGGGGCTGGCGTGTGCTGGAGTTGGACGGGCAGCGCTGGCGGCCAGTGTCCCGGTGAAAGCAATCCCGGTGACCGGCCGCTTGCTCCCTGCCCCAGGGGAGCCGGAGGAGGGCAGGGAGGAGGTCAGAGCTACTCCCCAGAGGGCTGAAGACATTTGTAAGAGAACAGGTTTGACGGAAAGCTTGCTCTTAAAAACAGGCTAAACTGGGAAGAACACTTGAGTCTCGGCTGGGGGGCTTTGCCCTTTCGCCCTCCCCTCATTTTTCATAACGTGTCTTCTGTCTTCCAGAATAGGAGGTGAGAAAGTCCTCCTCCTCTCGGCATCAGCCTGGGGGTTCCTCACGGTCGTCACCCCACTGCTCACCCACATCACTTCTGCCCATCTCGTTTTTATGACCTCCTCCAGGTTCCTCATGGGGTTGCTGCAAGGTGAGACCCTTCTCCTGGCCATGTGTCTGTGTGTCTGTCTGCCCAGGGGCTTCCTTGCAGGGGGGCTCGTGAGCGGTAAATTCAGATGCAAGTCGTGGTTTGCAGCGCATGAACCCTTCTCCTGTGTGTTCGAGCAATCCTCTGCCTCAAAACTGCCTCCACATCCAGAACTTCCACGGGAAAAAAAAAGTGACATTTCTAGAGAAATTCACTGACAAATCATTCCCCTGTAGAAATCTCTCTGCCAGACAAGGCCTGCTGGCTTCTGAAATTGTCAACGTTCCTGTTTGATTTTCTGCATTTTAAAACTTTTCCTGTTTGATTTTCTGCATTTTAAAACTCCTTCAAAGCACTTGGGGAAAACTGGTCCTTGCCAAAACTTTTGGATAGTTCGGGATGATTTTCCTTCCCTCTTGCCGAGCTGCAGCACTGGGGGACCGCGGGGAGAAGTGCATTGGCACTGGTGGATGTACAGTAGCAGCGGTGATGATGAAACAGGGGATTACAGAGAAGGCACAAACAAACTTTTCATGGCGATGGATTCACTTATTTTATTTTATATCCCTGTTTTGAATCCACCAAAGGTCTTGTTGCTTTGTCTTGGTGTTTAGCTCCTGCTGGATCTTTTAAATTTGCTTTTGGTTTGCTCACGAGGGCACAGGAGCCTCACTGCTCCCTGCCTTGCTCCCGTTGCTCGCAGGGGTGTATTTCCCGTCCCTGGCCAGCCTGCTGTCCCAGAAGGTCCGGGAGAGCGAGCGAGCCTTCACCTACAGCACAGTGGGGACTGGCTCGCAGTTTGGGTAAGTTGAAAAGGCTTTGAGCAGCGAGTGACAGTCTCCGGACATCATACGTGATGAAATGCCATTAAATAGTTGGAGGCAAAACTTGTAGCTCAAAGTACATGCGGATTCCTGGGTCCTTGAGGACGCCGGCTGCAGCTGAGGAAGCCTCAGGCAGTTGCTGTCGTGCATGTCAAGGATTTATGTATTTTTCTTTCTTTCTTTTCAAGCCAGACTTTGAAGAGTGTTTGCAACATTTAATTACTATGGGAAACAGCCTGATTCAGTAGGAAGAGCAAGGGTCAGCCTGAGACTGGTCACCTGTCCTCTCTGATAGATGGGGATAATATAACTTCCCCACCGCTGCAAGTCTCCATGAGAATTTCCTTTCTAAATGCAAGCGTTGCTTAAAAGCCAAATAGAAATATTACTGCGTTTAATCACTTAGTTTTCCAGTGTACTAATTTCTTTTGCTGATTTGTACATTCTCCGAGATACCTTCTGCACACCACCAACCTCATTTTCTTTCCCCGACGAGCATGTTTCAGTGCAGGGCAGGCGAGCGTGAGGTCCCCCAGCGGTTTCTCCTCCCCAGGTGAGGATCCCGAGAGGCCACGCAGGGAACAGGGCAGGCTGCAGAGTCATGGGGGGACCAGGCAGGCACGCAGCGACTGACGGCTCTTTTAAGTGCATTTAGTGACACGCAGCATCCACCCCGGGGAGCATCTCCCATTGATGCGCGCAGTCCAAACGCTCTGAGCCAGACCTGTAAATCCGAGTGTGGTTTCCCTTGCAGGACGCTGGTGATCGGCGGTGCAGGATCTCTCCTCCTGGACTGGTACGGCTGGGAGAGTGTGTTCTACTTCTCTGGTTTGCTCACTTTGCTCTGGGTTTACTGCACCTGCAAGTACCTCCTGAGTGAGAAAGGTAAGTGCAGCCGGCTGCATCCCTCAGGCTGCCGGCGCTCCCGAGGCTGCGGGACCCGAGTGGTACCTCCCGGTTATTTTCCGCAAATCCCCTGGGTTTCCAAGGTCATGCCCGGTTTTACACAAAGACCTTTTGTTCGGATATCTTCTATAATACACACTGTGCCTGACTCAAGATGCTAAACCCAGAAACAAGGTTTTGAGCTCTTGCATTGCTGATTTCCTATTTCAAGGCCCACGCTGGATGATATTGCTGTCGAGAGCCTGATCTGACTCCTCAGTACTCTTAAGCACCAGTGAAAACACCAAACAGAGCATGATCTTCAAAGTGGATTAAGCTAAAGCAGGGCAAGATACTTATTCCAAACTAAGAGCATCTACACATAGAGCTTTTAAAAACCAGTTAATCCGGAATATCTCTTCCCAGATAACTGCCTGGGAGTAATTTCACACATGGGCAAACCATTACACCTGGCTACAGCATTATTAGTGTGAGTGTGGTATGTAGGAGCTCAGCCCATCAGGAGCCTGGGGTGTGCCTGGTGCTGCACAAAATCCAAACCTGGTCCTTGCCCAAAGTGGTTTCTGTTTAATTATAACAAGAGATACAACAAATGGGTGAAGGTGGCTGGATGGGGAAGTGTGTGGATGCAGTGGAAAAATTTTGGTCAACATAACACGGTGTTTTCATGAGCGTCCAATGCTGGTGTTGCCAAAAAAAGAGTTAGAAAGGTTAAAGGTAGTTGTATAGCAGTCTCCCAGGGCTCCCTCCAGCTGCACAGAAAATTACTGATCCGAGCTTTCCTTTCTGTGTTGTCTTCCCTGCAGAACTCATCATCCCCATAGATTATTTAATGAGAGGCCTCTCGATATCCAAGCAGACCAAAGTTCCCTGGAAGCAGCTGTTTAAGAAGGCACCGATATGGTAGGCACCTGCCGTGGCCTCGAGCATCGGCAGGGCTGGGGACGCTCTTCCAAGGGTTCTTTCCTTCCAAGCCCTCCTTCCAAGGGCTTTTTCTCCTCTCTGTGCTTATTTCTTCTGCCTATGTGTATTTTGTCCACTTATTTATATATTTGGGAAATATGAGCAGGTTTTCTAATCCCTTCTGTATAAGTACAGAACTAAAAAGGTAAGCTTGACAGAAGGCGGTTTATGTTTTGTCCAGAGGAATGTCAGGCTTGAATATTACTGGCAAATCTTCCTCCTTTGCAGTCTGTTCCCTGTGTGGGTTGTGTGCTCCTCCGGAGGGATATTCTCCACTGGTCTTGTTAGAGAAGCTGCTTGTAACGGGCTCCTAAGAAGTGCTGCTCAGGGGCACTGCGTGGCACAGGCTGTGTCCTCATTGCTGGCAAAACATCCTTTTAATAGCCATTTTTTCTTTGGGGACTGCATTTGGTACTGAAGCTCATCCAAGCATGCTTCCAAGTGCCGTTTAAAGATGGGGAGGAGGGCGATGGGGCTGCAGGGCGGCAAGCCCATTCCTGCCTTGCATAACCATGGAGCATCTGCTGATAACAAATCCCTAGAAAACCCCAAACAACACCTCTTGGAGCAGGAAGGCTCTTGCAGCGCTCGAAGGGACCGGTGGGAAACGCACTCGCACGATTGCCGCCGCAATTAACCTCACCCAAACCCAGGGGCTGACGTCAGGCACCCGCCCGGGCGCCGCGCAGTGAGGGCAGCGAAGGAACGAGCGGTGCTGCGAGTGGCAAGCCAAACGGAGTAGTTATCTATGAAAAAATCTCAGGAAGCAATTGTAGTGCTGTGAGGGATTTATTTATAGACCAGGAACTGAAATATTGGGTAGCTCGAGTGCCCGTTTCCCACCCAGTGTGACCTGTCGCTCCTGATTATTTCCTCCCCGCTGTGTATTTTCAGGGCTGTCATCGTCGCTCAGCTTTCTACAGCCAGCACGTTTTTCACTCTCCTCTCCTGGCTGCCAACTTTCTTTAAGGAAACTTTCCCTGAGTCAAAGGTAAGTTGACTCTGAGACACAGGCATCGCCGGTCTCCGTGCAAATGAGGTTGTGCTGGGTGCTGGCCGAAACGCCCAGCTGGCCGGGTTGGCTGGGGAGGAAGGTGATGGCAGAGGGACTCGGTGAGAGCAGGCTGGGAGGCGGGAGGAGGTGGGAGGCTTCCCTGCGGGGTTAGGAGCCGTTACCCCGCACACGCATTTGGAGACGCAAGCAAGCATCCTCCCTCCAGGCAGGCAGAGGCTAGCTGCTACTTGCTTGTTTAGGGATGCTGAAGTGAGGCAGAGCTGGGGCACCTTCCAGGCAGGGAAGAGAAGGTTATATTTGATTTTTAGACTGCTTTTCTGCTGAGGAAAGGATGGTTTTCAAATGGCACAGAGCTCGTGACATTATGCTGTTGTAAATGGCCATCAACCCATTCACTCCTGGGTTTTCACGGGGTTTTTAACTGTACTCACATTGTATAGCTCAGACCTGCCTGTGAAAATGATAATTACCATTAATAATGTGTACTTCAAAAATACCATAAAAGCTTCCCTCTCCTCAGCAGAAATGATGTTCCCATTTTTCAGAAACCTAGGCATTACTCAGCTGGGCTGAGAGCGGGTATTTTGATCTTGTTCTCAGAAACTCAGACAATCTTTTCCACAGTGGCTCTGTTTGGTTTTTATAATTCCCAGAGCTGCTTACAAATGCCTTTTCATATTACATGTGTAAGGCGCTTTATGGCATACTTGATACTTGTATTAAAATCATGTATTAAACCAGGAAACATATTGCTGTGACAAGATCTGTGCACCTTGAGTAATATGCTTGTGCAGCAGTAATTTACCATCTGTTAAGCTTTATATCACGGTGCCCTTATGTAACATGCTCTATATAGCCTTCCTGCGTCTGATAAGCGCTTCATACATTTTAATAAAACGGGGCTTGAGGATGCTTGATTTTAAAGGATGGACGATAATCCTTAATGTGGGAAACCTATGTCACCTACTGGTCAAAGTCCCTTTCTGCAGGTGAGCTGCCTTCGCTGCCTAAGAGCTGCCTCCAGCCCACCTGGATGGAGGTGATGGAGGGGTTTGGCTCACGCTGCTCAGGGCGATGGGCCGTAGGGATGAGCCAAGGCTGGGTCGGTGTGTTGGGACTGACTTGCTGAGCAACCCCAGCTGGTGTTAACAGACATCAGAGATACTACCCCACGAGTCCTATGGGGTAACGTTTTCAAAAGCGACCAAGACCCCAAGTTTCAAAGGCACTGAAAGATGCAGATGGACCCTAGTACGATTTCCAGGAGCAGCTGAAACAGGATTATTCAAACCCAAGATTATTCAGCCCTCCCGTGCCTCCTGAAGCCAGGCGAGGAAGGAGGGATGCCTCCATGGGGTGACAGGCTCTGAGCGAAGGGGGAGATGCGGGGGACGATGGATGGATGGGTAGGTTCAACCAGCTGAGATGAAGCCCAGCCCAACCCGCACTGATTTCAGCTCCTCGTGGGATCTGGGCACCAAAATGCCTCTGAGCAGCTGTAATCCAGATGACCAGTAATCATCTGTGATTACAACTGTAGCAAGCTCGCTTAATTGAAAATAGGCCGAAGTATGTTGCTACCCATAATGTTACCTAATCCTGGCATTAGAAAATCCAGCTGTGTTCCCTCAGCTTCACAGTAAGGCTGCTAATGAGGTTGAAGCTGATGTTGGAAATTTTGCCAGCAGCTTTACTGACGACCCACAGGGCAGAGTAAAATTTACAGCTTGCTTTCCAGGGCTCTGTGGCTCTCTGCCACATCACCTTGCTGAACAGTAAGCTTTGCCCCATTTAATCCCTCTTTCCCAGAGCAGACAGAGCTTTCTGCCTCTCCCCTGGATGCAGGGTCACCGGGGAAGAAGGAAAGACAACAAACCTACAAATGCTACAGTCCCTGATGCGCCTGGCACCTTACAGACTTTGGAGTGGTGCGGGGTGTAGCTGAGAGATTGCTGTGCAAAGGGGGTAGAGATCCTGCAAGAAGTCCTGATCACTTCATTTTTTTTCCTTTCTACAGGTATCACAGACTATCAAATAAAATATTTGCAAACAAACTCAGCTCTGACAGCAAACCTCTCTTGATTTTTGCTCCCTTTCAGGGCTGGGTGTTCAATGTAGTCCCCTGGCTGGTTGCGATTCCAACAAGCTTGTTCAGTGGATTTCTGTCTGATCATTTAATCAACCAGGGTAAGAGCTCTTTTGGGTTTTCCTAAGCTCTTATTTTATGTGATGTGGAAAGAGGACCTGGGTGGGAGGAGGTGGGCTTGTTGGTAGGGAGAAGACCCAGCAAATAGACAACGTGAGGTTCTGATACAACAGCAGAATAAATACTCCAGCGTCCAAATCCCATCCATGTGTTTGGGGCTCCCTTTGATCTCAGTCGCAATATCCACCTGGAGATGAAATCTGGCCATCTGAAATCCACTTAGCCTGTGGTCTCCCGGCTGGAGAGCAAGGAGACCTGGTGAGCTGCGCTTAACTGCAACTCTCCCTTTCTCTTCTAGGGTACAAAACCATCACCATTCGTAAGTTCATGCAGGTAAGAGAGCTGAAGCCACAGGAGTGACACTTGAGCTGCCTGCTGAGCTCTGCTTGCACGGCAGATGAGACCTCTGATGGAGCTGGGTTGGTGGTTATAGGTGGAAAGAGGAAAGGTTTTCTAGCTTTGCAGATCGACTGGTGGTCAGTGCGTATGGGAAATGAAATCCAGAGGAAAACCCTGACCGAGGAACAGAGCATGGACCAACGGTGACATTGAGCACAGAGATTTGTGAGTGCTCCGAAGAGGTTTTCTTTCACAGGCAAAGGCCAACCCTACGCTGTCACTCCAAATGACCTCTTAGATACTAGGAAATAGCAATACAAGGATGAGCAGAAATAGAAATGCCGGGTGAGAGCACAGCGTATCCTCTCTGCTCCGCAGCATCGCATCCCTCGGGACAGATCTCTGACACAGAAAGGCAGGACACCGGGGAAAAAAAAGGCTTGACAAGCACTTGGTGTATATGAGCTTTTGCCATTGTAAAAGGGAACAGTTTGTCCATGAAAGGAGTTGCTTTCTTCTTTTACAAAAAATGTGCTGTGGTATTTAATTTTCCCTTTCTTCCAGGTCATTGGCTCCGGTGTCTCAAGCGTTTTCGCTTTGTGCCTGGGCCAGACCTCCAGTTTTTGCAAAGCGATAGTGTTCGCCTCCGCCTCTGTTGGACTTCAGACCTTTAACCACAGGTAGTGACCGTGATAAGGACAGTCGTGTGGCCCTTAGCTCTTATCCCACGCTTGGCATTTCGGGGTCTCAGAGGAGGCCGCCTCGGTCGTGACTGTCAGAGCAAGAACTGGCGCTGGTCTGAGCATCGTGCGTTGGTCCCTGCAAGGCCGGTGGAGTTCAGTGCCCGCTGGGTTGGAATTGACCCAGCGAACATCTGGCGTGGGGAAGGGCTTGGCGTACTGGAGGGCATTGTTGGACCAGGCAGGTATTAGGGAGATGAAGCAGGAGGGGAATTGCATTTTGGCCCCTCTGAACGCTTTGAGCTGAATCCTTTTCCTCCTGGTATGCTCCTGTGCTGCTTCGCTCTCAGCCTCTTTCCTCCTCTCCTGACACTGCCATGTCGTCTGGGATCCCTTCCTTTTGTCTGACAAACTAAACTCTGTGTAAATGATGAAAAAGCAGTCGCGCTCCATTGAAACAGCCATTTTCCCCTCTGTTTCTCACTAGTGGCACTTCAGTAAACGTACAGGATCTGGCCCCCTCGTGTGCTGGCTTACTGTTTGGTAAGGATCCCTGCGGGGTTTCAGTGGTGCTGGCGAGGCGGCGTGGACGGGACGGGGGGGACACGGTCGTCAGCAGTCAGGTTTGAGCGGGAGTAGCTCTGTGCAACGGCTACTCCGTATTCGTAGCCTCAGGTTCTGCCTGTGATATACCTGCCGGTGCGGGGGGCAGGTCACTGCACGAACATGCCGTTTCAATTTGCCAAATGCTTACCTGCACCAAGGGGGGGGTGAGGCTGAGCGCCAGCCCAGCCATCAGCGAGGCGTTTCGCTGTGCACACAGACCGGGGTCGGGTGGGAGCCCGGGTGAAGCCACTCACGTCTGCGGGTTTGAATACGCAATTTATTTCTTTTCTTTACAGGTGTTGGGAATACAGGTGGAGCCCTCCTAGGTAAGGTACCCTCCTGCGGCTCATCCTTTCCTGGGAGTCCTCTCCTTGCAGGCGGGCAGGATCTGGCTCCAGAGCCTTTGCATTTCTTTCTCTTCCCTCCTGTCCCAGGGGTCATTTGCGTGTACTTGGCTGGCTACCTGATTGAAACGACCGGCTCCTGGGTTTCTGTTTTCAACCTGGTGGCTGCTGTTAACAGCATTGGCCTTTGCGCATTCCTCATCTTTGGAGAGGCCCAGAGGGTGGACACAGACTCTGCGTATATGGACCTCTAGAGATGAGTCCAGCAAGCAGCCAAAGGACAGGAGAGCGTCACGTCTATGTGTCATTGTCGCACAAGTGCCAAAGAACTTTTTTTTTTTTTTAGGTGTTTAACAGGAAAAAAAATATACTGAGACTGAGTATAATGGGTCTGAATGAAACCCATGGGAGAAGAGAAATCTAGAGCTCATTTTTTGCTCAGGGCATGGCTGATGGCCTGGAGAGCCATCCAGCTCAACATCTCCAGTGAGCATACGGCCCGTGTGACTGGTTTGCCCCAGTCCGTGTCTAGTGGACAAATATCCGTGTGGCCAAAGCAGCTTACCCAGCTTGTCTCCAAAAGGAGCCACGGTTTGCATGCTCTGCCCTGGAGCGGTTGCTCGCTGAGGGGAGCTGCTTCGCCGTGCCGGGAGCGGGTCCCTCCATGCTCTGCTGTCCTGTGACCGCAGGGAGGGTGGCCGGCTCTCAGGCTGCCACGCGACACGTGTGGTCTGAACTACATGAAAGGAATCATCCAAACGAACGTACCTCTGACCTTAACCCTCCCTCGCGTGCCTTCATTTTGCAGTCTGCTCGACAGGTACAAGCCAGGTGTACAAGCGAACGGGTTGTGAGATGAATTCAAGGCTTCCCTTCAGGGGAAGTCTTCTGGGTGGATGTCTGCTGTGGACCCAGGGGCATGAGGCTGCATCACTACTGCCTTCACCGCGCTTGAGCTGAGCCAGAGGGTTGCAGAGCAGATCGCTCAAAACAGCTGAGCCTGTCTTCGCTCAAGGGCAGAGCTCAAGCGCTCCCTCCTCTCCCCGGTCGCTTTACTCCATCCCTGAGCCGAGGCAGATCACCTCCACCGTGAGAGCAGAGGAAAGCTGCCATCACCCGTGGTCAGGCTTAGCTGGGCTGACCTCGCGGTGTAGGTGCAGCCGAGGAATTCCCCGGGAGCTGTTTTGCCATGTGCTGTGAATGTAGAGGAAGAACAGGTGACGTTCTGTGCTATGGATCTATACTCCCAAAAGCTTTCTGCTGGGTTAGACGTGTCCTCCACGTGCTCTCAAAGGGGTGCGGGAGACTTTCCAAAGAGCCTGCAACGGGCAGGCTTTGCTTCTACATTAAGCGTAAAGCAAATTTCTGCGTTGGGGATCCATAGCACTGGATGTGGATCCCTGCGGTTCTCCATGTCAGAGGGAAATACCTGGCTGTACATGCCTCTGAGTCTGAATGTCTTAAGTTATTTATAAATATTTTTAAATTTAAGTACCAAATTCTATATTTTATGTACTTGAGGCCTGATTCTGCATGCTGATTTTGAGTGGTAATCCCACCAAAACCCACAGTATTTCTAGAAGGGAAGGATTTACCAGCCTACAGTTTCTGGTTTTGTAGGATCTATTTTAAATGTGACATTTCATATTAAAGCAATTCAGTGCTCTTCCTCCCACCGCTTGCTTGCAGCCTGAGAGGATCTCTTCGATTTCTCTAGTGCTTACCAGAAAACTTCAGCTGAGACCCGGGAGCAGATTTCCCAAGGGACCTCGCTGTGCAGGAAAGCTATAGGTTCAGATTCATCGTCCTTGGAAAAAAATAATTATCCCCGGCTTCTCCTTTTGTTTTGGCCAAATTTCTTCTTGGAAGATATGTTGGAGCCATGTTAAGTTTGTGACTAGCTGGGTTTATAGTGAAAACACTGACAGCCTTTTAACTGCAGAGACTCTAATGGGTGCCACTAAACAAAGCTGAGCTACTTATTGCGGGTATTAAGAGATAAAGATGCAACTGCCTGATGTCTTCACAAGAGAACATAGGATCAGCGTGGCCTGATTGGGGGTCAGAGAGATAAGAACGTATTTTTTTCTCCTTCTCTGCTTTTTTCTCTAAAAGGCTGGTTGCTACCATAGGTACAACCCTGTACCTGGGGTGCTGCAGTGCTGCAGAGCCAGGACACATGAAAGTTGCTGGGAAGCCTCTTAAAATCAGCGGGTAAAATGGGGAGGGCACACACAGCAAATGCAAACCAGGCTTGCCAAAGAGACCCGAGGCCGTGCAGACATCTCTGCCAGCCTTGTCCCTCGTCCAGTCCGAGCAGATTTTTGCACGGCTTTACTGTAGCGACGTAGAAAAAAAAGAGTGGGTTTTTTTGTTTTTTTTTTAAACATTTTCCCTGGCCGTTCAGCATTGCAGGTCAGGAGCACAAGGAGTGAATTCTGGTTCTTTTTGCTGGTTGCACCATTTCTTGTGGAAGAGTTGATCAGTTTAAATCAGTCGCATTCGAACCAGGCAGCTTGGCCACCCCTTGGCTCTGCAAGCTGGGAAATCTGGGAGTGAGATCTTCAAAGGAAAGTCACCGTTGCTGGCTGTGCCTTCTCTGTAAATCCAGCTAACACTTTGGTGGGTTGTCTGGATTACCTGTCTCTGTGAAATGGCTAATAAGTTAAATATATGAAGTACATTTGAGGCTTAGGTTTCATTACATTTGTACCTCTTTGGCGAAGTACGGAAACCATTTTACATAGCTGTACTATTATTTGTTTAAGCAACCTTGCCAAAGCTTGCTGTCTGAGAGTTTTTGTTATGGAAGGACCTGAAAAAATAAAGGCAGCGAATCATTTGCACACTGTCTGATTTTCCTTTGAATGCAGAGGTGCTAATTTGCATGATCAGTAAGGGACAGACAGAGCTCAAGCATATTTAGTGGGATTAACTCCTTAGGGCTGGTGAGAGAGGATGGGAGGCTGTGCTGGGAGAATATCTGGGCTGGCAGATTTTCACAGCATCCTCACATATACTCGTACTCCGGACCTTGGAGTACTTCCAGCTATATCTTCTCCCTTATTTTGGAAAAATGACTGAAAAGCTGTCTTCAGCAGAGCTGTGGTCACTACAGCATCAGGAGACATGGTCCAGTGTCAGTCGTTAGAGTAATAACACAAATGAAACAAGCCTTCGGCTCGGTGGGATATACCACCCCTGCAGACAGATCGCCTTCCACCTGGAGACCGTGTGGAGAAAAAAAAATACATTGCCAACTTTTTTGCATCCTCGCTGATAGGTTCGAACAGATGCCAACAGAGGGAGCTGTTAGATTTGGGATGTGGCAGCTCCTGGCTGGCCGAGAGCTGCTGAGCCTGGCCCTGGCACAGCTGGCACAGCTGGCACGGATGGTATGGCTGGTGATGGCTGGTGTGGATGGTGTGGATGGTGTGGATGGTGTGGATGGTTTGGATGGTGTGGATGGTTTGGATGGTGTGGCTGGCAGAGCCAGCACGGCTGGGACAGGTGGCACAGCTGGAACAGCTGGAACAGCTGGGCAGCGATCGGAGCTGGGCCCCACCGAGGAGCAGCCCTGGCTGGTGGCTCTCACCGCCGGAGCCTGCGGTGGGGAGTCCCAGGACCTCCTGTCCCAGCGTTCACCTTCCCTCGTCGTTTGGCAATGGTTCAGTTAGGAGGGGGAGGTGAGGGGGGGGCAAAAGTCTGGGAGTACATTTTAAAAGGAGAAATAGCCACTAAAGGAATTGTAAAACCTCATCTGTAGGGTCATGTAATCAAGAAAATACCTTTAAGGACTGCAGAGTCCACTAATTTTTTCCTCCATGTGCTCAGACAAAAACAACGTGAAACTTTGTGGTATGAAAACGATGCTGAAGATAATTTAGCAGAATGCAAGTTATCCTCAACTTTTCCTGTCCTTTTGCTCCTCTTATAAAGGTACAGACAACCTCTGACATACCCACTTGAGCTATTTTGACCTGAAAAGCTCTAAGAAGCTGCAGATCCACCTTAAACCCTGCCCTGTACTTCTTCATGGGATCCTGCAACTGTGTAAAGCCTGAGAGAAAAGAACAAGCTCTGCCACGTTCCTTAAATTGTCCGGGTCCCAGGGCTACCCTGCCTGCCAGGCTGGAGCCCAGCTTTCCCCCAGAGCTGTCCCTGAGCAAGCACGGACAGGTATGGTGCAAAAGGGACTGGGAATCTGGGACTGGGCTTAAAGGCTGATTAATCACAGGTACATTGTCTTGCTGCTGTGGGTTGGAATTGATGGGTCGGTTTGTATTCAAATTGTTTGGGGCATATTCAATAGCTGGCTCTAGGGAATTGGAAGGATACTGTTTTATTGCAGTTTGCATAACACTAAATCAATAAACACATTCAAGCAGATGGAAAGCAAAGCACAGGAGAAAAATAGCACTATTTGGAGGAGAAAAGAAATAGCAAAGAGCACTTCTCGCTGATACTTTCGCCTTGAAAACACAAGCAGATGCTCTCACAGCAGAGACCTGATCTAACATCCACCTGCCAGCTCCCCGGGGCTGGGACATGCCCCAAAGACACCACGGTTCTGCAAAGGGCACCCAGCGCCATAACAAGCAAAATATCACCGTTTATTGCAGCCGTGACCTACTGCATGGCATGTAATGAGGAATTTTCCATTTCAAACCTTAATGCAATAATTAAGATGTCTATTAAGGTCTTTACAGTTTGACTGCTTGTAATTAAAAATGGGGGGGGGACGGGGGGGGCAATGGCAGGGAGTTGCAGTCCAGGGCATCAAGCTCCCGCTGGCAGCTTTAAGTGCTCTCCCCAATTTTTCTTCTCTGTTTTGTTTCTTTCTTCAAAATAATTTTCCTGGTTTTGTTTGTAACTGTCCTCAGGGCAGGTGACCTAAAAAAACACATGAAAACCAATCTTAGTTCCTACAAGTACAACTTGATTTTAAAAAAGAGTTTTTCACCTCTACCAAAAACACCTCCGAAATACCGGTGCTTCTGGGCTGCAGTTTTTGGGGGGGTCTCTGAGCAGGGAGATCCTCGAGGCATCGCCTAGAGCCAGGCTGTCCCATCTGACGGCCCCGCGGCAGCGCTGGGGACATGGCATGAGCCAGGACAGCCCAGCTCCATCAGCAGAGTCACGGGAATAAACCAAAAGCACAGTGGGACCGTCAGCCGCAGGAACGGTAACTGGGGTTTTATCCCCCAGCTGGTTTCCAGACTGGCATAGCTCCCTGCTTACACGGTTCCTGGTGCAGGATTAAGGGTGGGGTAGGTTTTAATGCAATAATGAAAAGAGAAGAAACCCCCATATAAACCCACATCTTCCAAAGTGTCCCTGCTCCTGGGAGGCCAGAGTCCCATTATCCAGTAACAGGATTTGGCCTCGTAAAGCAGTACTGAAATACTTGTAAAAATTTGTTCCCAGATCACCAGATTTTTGCAAGGGATTAACAAAAATTCATGTTTTGACTAAGGAAGTAGCTGCCAGAAAAGCTTTGGCTGATGCCTTGAATCCCTTCCCAAATTGCTTTCCCCTGCTCTGTACAACTACCAATTTACTGGTGACTCGCTCTTGTTCTTCCAAACGCAGCGCTGGGCATGATCTCCTGGCACTTTGGCATTAATTATTCTCTAATAAATTGTTTTTAATTTCAGCTCCAAAGGAAAAAAAAAAAAAAAAAAATCCCACTTCCGTGGGAGACAATGGAAAGGTACACGTGTAGCAATTATCGGTAGGATTTTACACAAAGAATTAGCAACCTACTCATGCATGTCTTGCATTCTCATTAAAGGCAAAGCATTTGTGGTTGACAGGGGATTTTCCTGTGCAACCATTTAGGCTCATTGCAGCTGTTGAATTCCTTTCATATTGGGTTTTTTCATCCCTCTCCTACCAAGTCTCATACAAACCCACTCATTTATAATCTCTCCTGTGTACCCGCGTGAGTTAGGAGTGAGGTGAACGCTTTCATGAGACTCATCCTCATCCCTTCTGATGCCCGGAGCTCGTGCAAACCTTGGCTGGTCACAGGTGCCTTTCTATGCTTTTGCTCTTATTTTGCCCCAAACGAGACAAGCGACGGCTCGTGCCCATAAACCCAGTGTCACAATTTCCCAGCTGCAGTCGCGTTCATGTGGTTTTGCTGCTGCAACCGGCCTGCTCCTCGACACACGCAGCTCTGCTCTGCCTCCTCCAGCATCCTCCCTCCAGCTCCTCCATCCCGTGGTCCATCCCTCTCCCAGCCCCTCTCCACAACCCCATTTAGCAGGTCTGGGGGAGCAGACAAGGCCCCCCATGTCCCCAGGCTCATGGGAGGGAGGATGTGCCCTCTTCTTCTGCAGCCCAGACTATGGTTATTTACTGGTTATTTAGCAAAATAACCCCCCTAAACAAATAGTATTATCAGCAAGAGCATAATCAGATATCAGAGAGGAGGTCTTCAGATGAGTAATTTATCGTGATCTGGTTTATTTCATTTATTTCAGCCCATCTGGGGCACAATTGTGCTTTGAAAAGGGCTGGAGGCTGCAGTTCCCACTGCAGGAGCCACCTGGACCAGCAAGAGCTCAGCATAAAACCTCCGTCCTTCCAATTTCATTTCACAGAAACCTCTAAGTAGGACACGCACGGCAACAAAGTGGGTGACCCAAGAAATGTTTGCACAGCCCTGGGCTGTCCTTCCAGGAGAGCCAGTGCCGGTGGGAGATGGGCTGTTCTGCACCTGGACAAAAAGGTTCAGATCCAGGGACCATGACAAACCTTTTCAGAGGGGTACCTGTTTTCTGGGGATTTTGTGCCTGGAGTCAGCTGGGAGTACAAAATTCAAATTTAACTCATCTCTTACTTAAATGATGCATTTTTTGGGATCAAAAAATATGAGGAAATTTTGATTCACCTCCAAATCAGTTTTTTTTCCTGGCTCATGGCTCTGTGATGAGCTAAGTGAAAAGCTTTAGCCTTTATGTCACCAAACTCTGGATGCAGCTCTTCATCCTTTGAGCTCTGTCAAATACCAAGTGATCTCTCTCAGCACCCTTCGATCATTTCAACATTTTCAGAAATACACTGTGTAAATTTGATTCAAGTTAGGATAAAATTATTGAAATCCGGAAACAGAGACAGAGCCTTGAGATGGACAAACTCTTCCTGGCAGGTTTTAGAAATCTTTCATAATAGCTTAGGGTTGAAAAATGGGAACTGTTTGGGCGAGCTAAAAGCTAAACATGCCTGGAACCAGCTGTATTTTAAAGGGTTTAGGATAGAAACCATGCCTGAAAGAGCATCATTAAGAAGTATTACCCACAGGTTTAAAGGATACGGATAAAGCTTTTCAGGATGGAAACTGAACCAGATTCGCTGTTCTTTCAAAACCAGAGATGCTAATACACACACAATTATATGGCGAATTTGCCGTGGTGGGTAGCCTGGCTGAGACCTGCCTGTGTGGGCTGTATCTGTGTGCCCTGTCGCAGTTATAACACACGGAGTAGACGCAGGAAAATCTGGCTTGTAAATGTAACACCGAGGTAATGCAAATTGGGGTATTACTGGTTGGTTTTGCTGTTCGGATGGAGAGGGGGCTAAGGCTGACAGCTCAAATAAGGCATCTCCCTCCAGGAGAGCCCCAGATCATGGAAACCAAGAGGAGTTTCGCTTTAGCACCTACCCTTTTCTGCAGAGCCGAAAACTATAGCATGAGTCAGAAATGGCATCTTTTGGCATTGCTCAGGCTTTGGTGTTTGTAGGTGAATCTTTACCACTGGGCTGGTAAGAACATGTCACTTCTCTCAGAAAAGACACTGTTTTCTCTCTTTTCCTTCAATGCAGTGCCAATTTTTATGCTCTCCTGATGGTGTCTGTTCATCCTCTCCCTCCTCCTCCTCGTCCTCCTTGGAGATTTCTGGATTAAAGAATAAAGCACAGAACTGATTTCCTGAACGTGCATTAGAGAGGATTATTCCAGGAGATTCATCTGTGTTTTGTGGATTAATATTTCCAGGGAAGGGCATCTCCAATCTCAGCCAATACTTGTCTCAACATATCCTGAAACATTTTTTGCTTTTGCAGGCAAGGAGGAGCACCTGTAACGGCAAAACTGTGTTCACAGCACTGGTGTTTGAGCTTCAGAATCTTTTGTAACACCAGCATTTCCCATATAAATATATGAAGGGTGTTTTATGTGAATTCTGCCTTTTCTTTACCCTGCTAATAATAAAGAATAAAACCAGAGGCATATCAGACAGACACAGAAAACACTACCAGCACCAGGGAAGTCAGATATAAATCCCTGTGTAGCATCACTTGCCACCAACAGCACCCTCTGAGAGAGGGGCACAGCACTCAAACGAAGTAGGAGCCTGTCCAATTAATTAATTTGGCCTCCATACCCATGCAAACGTAGCAGATCAAGGGCATATTATGTTATAAGAGCAATCTGTGAAGCCTTTCTAGCAATGCGTGGGTCTGAATTATGCTTCAGAGGTTAACAACTAAAGTAGAACTAAAGCTCCCTCCTCCTGCCCTCCTCCTCCTGGAGGAAACACCGTGTATAATTGAGCAGAAGAGGCAAAACCTCTTCCCAGGAGAGGTGGAGGCGAGTCAGCCCCGAACCCTAATTGAGACCTCGGAGACCAGCCTTTAGATGTCAACCAGCCGGACAAAAAATGATTGCTCCTCAGTCATGCTTGGATAGATCAGCTGGGCTCCCCTTGCACTCGGCTTTACCAAGGCTCGGTCTGGTAATGGCCGTAAGGAAAAAGAAGAAAGGAATTAAAAAATCAGATTTTAGCAGGGGGGCAAAAGAAAGCATTCAGAAGGACTGCCTATCCATCCCTGGAAATTTTCTTCTAGGTACCGATTGCTTTATCTGCTTGTACTCTGGCATGGTCTAAGGTTTGCAGGCAACACTGCTGCAAGGCAGAGTAAGGGTTAGAAAGCAAGCTGGGGACTAGTGCCTGCAGGTAAAATTGTCCTGCCCTATCGTCAGCACATCTGGCAGCTGCTTCAGAGAAGGAAAGCGTCTTCGCTTTTATACTGCCCTCCAACCTGAGGAAGGCACTGGGTGTTGTAGCCACACTTTTCTGAGAATCTGAAACGCTTGGTTTCAAGAGCTGGTTTGATTTTTGCTTCCAGTCTCAGTCTAGGACCAGAGCAGGAAATCCCAAAGTGTCACAGAAAATCATCTACCTGCCTGTAAGGACGGGGAAGGAAACGGGGCCATTGCCTGGCTCTGTAAGTGGGGGGGAACCCGGCAGCAGCTGAAGGGTCGTGCTAGAAGGAAGGATGGAGCTCCACTCACCCAAGATGTATACCGGCATTCTGAGCAGGAGATGGGAATGGGGGATTTTTAACTCTTGACCTGCTCTGAGAAAGCAAAGAGCTGGCCCAGAGGCTGGGATTGTGGTGTGGGTGGGAAGGTGGTCGGGGTGGGAAGGTCACAGTGGAGAGGGATGTACATGGAGAGAGGGAAAAAGTTTTGGGCAAGGCTATCTAGGCAACTTTGGGGGTATTCCTAAATACTGAATTTTGTGTCCTTGCTTCTGATTTCACAGTTTCTTGCATGAGTGTGACTCATTTGACTGTTGCGGAGTTTCTCCTGATGTAGGTCACCATGTCTGAGAAGATAACCTGTCCTTGAGCCTTACAACACCAGATTACCCCTCCTCGCAATGCATTTATCTCCCTGCTTTCATCTGGCTCTCAGGGATGATGTTTATCCAGCAGAGGTGTCTACCCAGGCCCTTTAGGCACATTTGTACAGGTGACACCAGCCCTGTTAGATAATCCGAGAGAGCAAAGCAAGAATTTGAAGTGCAAGGGCAAAATAATTGGTTGACGTTTTGCCCTTCTCCTGAGCAGCATCGTCCCAGCGCCTGCATCTGCATCCCCGCAGCTCTGCTGAGGGTCGGCCCTTTGCACAGCACACACAGAATCTCCTTGGCAAAAGCGTGGATCCCTCCAACCAGGGCTGATAAACCACATGGTCTCACCGCTCTTTCGTTTCATTACCATTGCCAAACTACAAACGATTCGCATTTTCTTAGAGCCACCAGGAATTTGGAGGAATAATTTTTCCAGCCGATGCTCAGCACCGGGCAGTAAGGCCATTACCCCGCGTGCCACAGCTCTATTTGGGACGCTGAAATGCAGAAACATGACCTGACACAAAGAATAAACACAAACCACATGATTCATTTATTAGTCCCATCACACGATGTGCTGTTAGCTAATGCCTCAGCAATGCATTACCAACAGGCAACGTAATGAGTATTGTCTTGCTTGGCTTCAGATAGAAACTTCAAGTTGAGACATGGATTGAAACATGTCCTTGTGGTCCCTCTTGCTTTCGTCCTTTTTTCCACAGGAATCACAGGAATCTCCATCTCCCTTCCCTGTCCCAATAGCAGAAGTATCCCACACCAGGTCACCGTCTTTTCTGCTTTCTGCAACAAACCATAGGAGACTTTTCTGTACCTCTGTGTGCCTAAACAATAGGGATAGGTGGACAACATCTTCCTTTTCTCCCCATTTCTAGTTTTCTGTAAATAATGTTTTATCTCTAAAAGATTCCCCCCCACACTCCCCAAGGTCTGCCTGAAAAAAACAGCTCTTAAAATGAAACATTTGGGGTTCAATATGGATTTACTCCACAGGAATTTCTCTTTGCTTCATTTTCCAACTGTTTTGAATGGAAAACTTCAACCAGATGGCGCCCGCGAGAGCGCATCGCAGCTTCGCATTTTTTTACGACTGATATAACTTATTGTGAACTGCAAAATAGCTTCTTTCACGCTGTTCCTTATACCAGCCCTTAACAGCAGCCGCTTTGGCGACACAGCTCAGTAATTAAAACCTGCATTTGGGAAGCGATTCCTTTAACCATAGAAATTAAACACATTGCTCCTGAGCTCCCAAACATTTGCACAGGGCCGGGAAGGCACCTGAGGGCCTGTCCTCACTGTGCTTTTACCGTAGGAAAGAAAGAAAACAGGAGAGCGATGCAACGCTCGGCCCTCGGAGCGAAAAGAGCCGCCTGCGAGTGCGTGTGCTCGAACTGCAGCCTGGGCTCGTCGTAAATCTTCCCCCGTGCAGCAGCACTGCTTGCTTGATAAATGATGCTCCAGCCTGAAGTGTCAAAAGGAAAGAAAAAAAACTTTTTTTTTTTCCCCTACTTCTTTCTAGTTTTGACAAGCTCAAAGAGAACGGGGGGAGAGGGAAAGGCTGACGCATGTTTGATATACACTTTTGACGGAGCTTTTACTTTATTATGTTTAATTGAAAAGTGTTAACGTCGTCCGACATGAATATTCAGCTGATGCCTTTTGGTGCTGTTCCAGGAGTTACGATCGCCTGTGATTCCACTACGGCTTCTCAGCACGGAGCCCTGTCAAAGCCAGAGTGACAGTGGGGAAGCTATTAATTGAAATAGCTTCATTAATTAGTAATTAACAGCAGGGTAATGACTATGTCACACATCATATTTCAATGAATGCCCTTCATGTGTTATGGGGCCTTTAATTAAAGAATATGCATTTTAATTAAAGGCAAGTTTGGCCCTTTGGCCTCTGGAATACAAAAGATGTTTCTAACTTTCAAGACTGGGAGGAGGAAAGGTTAGTGTGGGGAAAAACAGACCGAGTGCAAGTCGTTTCAAAGTTAAATCCCCGCCGCTGCCGTGCCTGGAGCGCGGCTCCCAGCTCCCGGCCAGGTGAGGAGCAGCCGCTGTGTTCGCAGGATCCGGGCGTAAAGCCGGGTCCAGGCAAACCGTCTCTTTGCACCCCGGGTGTCGCTGGAAGGCACCCCGCGCCGTGCTCAACGCAGCAGCCGCATTCGTGTCTGACGGAGGGAAAATGCAGGGTTGGGGGATTTTGGAGCAGCTCGAGCACAGGTCCCATCCTTCACGTCAGTTCCTTGAAAAGAAAGTACCCGTCACTCCTGAGACGGGCACAGGGGTTGGAGAGGATCATTTCAATGAACCAAACAGGATAAATTACAGCAGATTTCAGTCTTTGCATATTCTGCTGGTTAGGATTTATTCCCTGGGACTGGAGTGGGCACAGCGTTGGCTTCTGTTGGCTGTAAGTACAGCTTTTTCTGGAGTGATCCCACACATATGCTCTGAAAGACAATTTGGAGGTTTGCAATATATGGTCTATACAGTGAGCATCAAGGGAAATTTTAGGAAAACAGATCCAAGGTGCCTGAGAGCTATTTACAGTCTCAAGCAAAAAACCCTCAAACCCCACAAAACAATAAAACCTCAACCCAACCCAACCAGAAACAACCACCAAAAGGGTTCCTTTACATTTTGATCAAAAAAGCATGTACGTTTTAAAAACAAAAAACCCTTCAAACTGGCCCCTTTCAAAAATAAACTCTACTCCCCTGACATCCCTATCTGAAAGACTGAAGAGAAGCTTCCCAAATGTGATGAGGATTAGACGAGTGAGACATTGCATTTCAAAGAGAAAATGGCACATCAAAGGCAGCTCCAGCCCGATATTGAAGTACCCACCCAGGAGGGCTCCTGCCTGGAGGACTGGACAAGGCAGAGGCGGTCGCTGCTGCTGGGAGCGCTCGGAGAGAAGGTGGGAAGGGCAAGAGGCAGCCCCACGTTTTTCTGAAGGCAGCTGGGGTCTGGATCAGGCCAACGCGGTTTTGGGGAAGCACGTCTGCCTCTCCCAGCTAATGATACCGGTTGGGAAGTCACTGCTTTGCCCTGTGCTGCTGAAATGTCAACAGTGTAATTGTGTCTTTAACCAGCCCCAGAAATCCATTTAATAACGAACTAAGAGCATCTTCTGCCTCCCCACCTGGCCCTTCCAGAAGGTGGTGGCTGAGGCATCCTTTACCTTGCCGTTGCATTGCCAGCATGTCTCGGGGATGGCCGACCCCACCAGGAGCACAGCCTGATCCCTTCGTCCATCACGTGGTGAGGACGCTGTTTCCCTGGAGCAGACCGGACGTTGTCTCAATTTGTGGGCTACAGAAGAAATTGTGCTAAAACTTAGTCATAAAAGCCAATAGTTTCACCAGGTAAAGATAATTTATACTACTATTTATACTAAAATATGACCCTCTTATTGCAGTAGAGAGCTGAACTCTTCCAGTATCTCTTTAGCTTCATGAGAGAGGGTGCAGAGAGATCTGCGAGTCCCTGATACCCAACAGCACAACTGAGCCCACCCTGGGTGGGCCAAACCCTTCCAGACCCCCCAACACCCCCATGGATGTGACAGCTGGAAACTGGGACACAGACGTAGGCACCAAACCGAGACCTGGTGGCTGTGGTGTGAAAGAAGGAGATGTAGAGGAAATAAGGTTTGGAGCAAAGTGGACTGGGATGGTGAGATGCCATCTGCTAAACCCCTTCTGCTGCTCTAAGGAAATAAATGGAGAAAACAAGCGGATGTCGAAATTCAGAGTTAAACTTTGGAGGAGAAGTTGTGGGAGGGAAAACGTGAGAATCACTGAGGGTATCCAAGTATGGTAATTAATGTTAATAACATTAAATAATTTAAATGGACAAGCAATATTTTATATTATATTTCTTTGGCATTTTTACGGGTGTCACACTGGGTTTGTCCTTGTGTCCTGGATCAGTAAGATCCCATTCACCGCAAGTAAAACCAAGGGTGACTTTGGGGCGAGGGGTTGTTTTAAAGATTTTATTTTGTTTTATTTTTTCTATTTCCCAAAGTAAACTCCAGGTATTAAATTCCTACTCAGGTGGGAATGTAAATTATACAGACACAAACGATTTATTTACTTTGCAACAGCAGGTATTTTGTGCAATTGTGGGAAGATGGACCACGTTTCTGTTCACCACTAAGGCTTGTATGTGCGCATTTTACTGTTACACTCGCTCAGACACTAAGAACAGCATATTTTAAGCATACATCCATTCAAGACCCCCCGGGTTTGGTTTCACAACCTGTGCTAAAGTTGCGAGCGAGCTGGAGGGAAATGTGCCATCACAACATGTGTCAAAAAAAAGCCTTTGGTTTTACCACAGTTGTTTATACGATTGCTGAAATGCTGGGGGTGTGCTCAGCTGCGTATGAAACACGGAGATCAGGTTTGCCTTCCGAATAAGGCTGCTTGAAAAATCATATATGAATTTTTGAAAGGAAAATGGCTCCCTAGGTAAATAAATTTTGGAGGCACATAGAACAGCAAAAGATGCTATGTCTTTTGTAGAAATAAGAATCAAACCCTCTTGTTTTCCAGTTATCTGATCTGTAATGCTGCCTGGATTCACCTTAGCAGAAAAAACCCTAAAGGAGTCTTCATTTTCTTCAACGATTCTAACAATAAATCCTGATTTAGGGTCAGTCTTGATAGACTAAACCTAAATATACTGAGCATGAAATGCCTGGATTATCCCAACCTTATCCTCTTTCTTGCTGTAGGGCAGAGAGATGCTTGGGCTGTTTTTAGATGCAGCTCTTTGCAACTCTGCAGTTGGAAAATTCATCACAATACAGTCAAATCCCTGTTCAGATGCGACGCAGGCTGGCAGAAAGGAGTCTGGCTGGTCTCTGTGGGACATCCTGGCCACAATTTTCCTTTTTATTTGCAGACACAGCAAGAAAGTCCAACCCCGACGTGACCCACCCTGTGCAGGGCAGAGTTTGGCCCTGACTCGTGGCGACTGCAATTCAGGTCTGATGACGCTCGTGAGGTTTCTCCCATCTGGGAGGAGAGTCTACCATCAGTCTGTCCATTAGGAGCAACTCGTTAAGGTAATTGCTATCACTGCAGGAAGGCCACCCAATGGCTCCAGCCCCCAGCCAGGGGTGCCAACAGCCCGGGCTGTGGCCGAAGCCGAAGCCGAAGCCGCCTCTGGAGTCAAGCCAACACCGCTCTACACTTGAGCTCCACCTGGGAAGAGCATCATGGCAGAAGAAAGCCAGACATATCCTATTTACAGGTTTAAGTGAAATCCAAACATCCCTGCGCCATGCGCTGAAAACCCATGTAAATGCCTGACCTTGCTCTGCTTTCCCTCTGTTGTACAACTCCAGGAGGGGAGCCAACTTGTCCCTTTCTTCCTCTGCTTTATTTTTTTAATACCTTGTTTGTTGTGTACCAAAAGTCGCCTCATCACTTTCAAATCAAACGTCTTCTTCCTTTCTGCTCCCAGAAATTAAAATGTGGCAAGGTCTTTTCTTTTTTTTTTGTTTTTTGTTTTTGAACAGCAAGATTAAAAGTTGTTTGAAGAATAATGTTTTCCTAAGTTTTAGCTGACATTCAATTTTAATGACTTTTTAAACAAAGTAACTATTAACTGTGCATCGTTTTATAGTTTCCTGATGTCTGACAGGTGTTTTTGCCCATGTGGGAAACAGATGCTAATAACATTTTCCCTAATAGCTCATAAATAATAAGCATTTAGCATTTTCCTTTGTATACTGCTCTGTCAATAGCCAATTTACTTTTCAGAAGCCACAACGTTTTCCTGTCAATCAGTTTTAGCCTCGGGCACTTTTTGGTGATTAGAAACCCCTTAGAGAGCGAGAACTCCAAATTAGTTTTAAATAAAAAATAAGAATATTCATGCTGTTGAACATCTAAAGGTAAAAAAAAAAGATCTGGGTACATAAATATCACTGGTGGGGTATTAATACTTCATAGAAATAGAGTGACCAACTGCTCTCAGGAGAAATGCAGCAAAGACAAGCACATGACACAAAGAAAGTAATGTATGCTGGAGAAAAATAACTTTTTATTTAAAAAAGGAAGTAATTTAGGGGTTTGCTAAAAAGCTTTAACTTCAGGAGAGCTACATCACCGTCCTGTTTGGAAAAGAAGCAGCAAATCTAGCATAGCACTTGCTGCCTACCACGGTGTCTCGTTCTTTCGATATGCCTTGGAACTAGTCCTGACACTTTGTCTCTTTCCAAAGGAGAAAAAGGGTAAAGGCGAAATCTTTGCCTCCGAGGGGAGAGCAGATGCAGAACTGGGAAGTCCGCAGTGGTTGGCACCAGAGCCAGAAGGGGCCTGGAGGACCACGGGGACGACGTGGAGCAGGGACCGGCTCTCCGGGCAGTTGCCTTCTGCTGGTTCATCCCTGCAGAAACCCTCCCTTTTCTACAGTCACAAGAAGTGTCAGACAAGGGTCCAGGTATCTCCTGTCAGACCTTTTAGGCGTCTCTCTAATATCTATGCACCTCCCAGGTAAAAACAGTTTTAATAAACTCCATTTAAATCACTTTTTTTCCCCTCAATGATCACAATAAACAGCACTTTGGGAGAGAGAACAACCTCGTGCTCCAGGACTCAAACCTCTTTCTGGTGGTGGTGTGTTCAGATTTCACACCAGCTTTGCATCGCCTGACTCTAATCACCTCAGCGTTCTGGGGGTCGCTGGACCTTCAGCAGTGTTCCGGTCACTGCTGGAGACAGGATACCAATATGGATGGAGCTTGGCTCTGACACAGTTTGGCCTGTTCTGCATAAATGAGCTGAAATTCATTGATTTCACTGTTCATTAGCCTTACATCATCACATTGCATTGTAATATGCAGCTCTTCCGCCAAATTTATTTTCTCATTCATTTTGCAAGAGAAATGGAGTGATGCAACATTCACCAGTCAGTACAAAAGCCAGCATTTTTTTTTTTAAGAGAAAGTGGCCTCATTTATTCTAACATATTGACCTGAAACTCTGTGGCACACTGACATATCCGCAGCCACACTGAATACCATTAAACCCCAAGGGGTCCTAGTTAATCAAATATAAACATGAATAATGCAGTGACATAAAATGCAGGTATCACATATATACAAGACAAAGGGTCAGACAGGGGGTTGGTTCTTCTGGTTGATTTTTCTCCTTGAATGAAGGAAAAGGAAACTTTTGCCCTCAAATGAAGTGATTCTTCAACCCCTACCATCAAACGTGACAACAGTGACGTGACCCACATTACTTTCTTCCTTCACGAGCTCATTTTGCAGCAGCAGCAGCGTCACATCAACTCCTTTTGAAGTGACGGCAATGAAATGGTTAATGGCAGTGTTAAATGACTATCCTTGGATTTAGCATTAGCACTGAGGTGAGGAAGCCTGGATTTCTCTAAGCAGTTCTGGCTGCCTGGTTGCCCATGCAGAAGGCAAACATGCCTAATGTTTCAATTCACATGTGGTAACTTTCTAATAATAGGGGTGTTAATTGGGAGTAGAATAGCTCTGGCAGGTGAGTAACAATTAGCTGACACTCCTGCTTTTACAAAACGTACCATGGCACATCCATGCGTAGTAGGCTGGAAATCACTTTTGCATATCTAATTTTTAAAGCTAAAAGATGGCTGTTCTGGAAGGAAAAGGGCTTCTGGCACCAGGCTGGGGCATTGGGCCAGCACTCATCGCTCCAGAAGAGTTCCAGCAAACAGCCCTGGCATCGCTGACTGTAGGGTGGTGGTCTTTGTTCAACACCTCTGTTCAATTCCCAACTTGACAATGTCCTTCAAGGAGTACTTGCCAGGAATAGCTGGACGAAAGAAAGGTCGATGCCTGGTATTGCTGGGATCATAACTCCTTTTCATAGTCTGGGTGCTGATGGAGTACCAAAACCTGTGAGAAGTTTTGAGACTCGCTCTCCAGATGGTGTTGGGTGGGAATTGTCACTGCTGAGTAGCTCAGCGTTAAGTGTAAGAGGTTTGAAAGAAACCTGAAAGACTCATGACACCTTTCTGTCTGTTATTTTTCATTTCTTTACTCCTTGGTAATCTTCTCCCACCCATCCCCACCAGTCCCCAACCCCTTCTCGCTGCTGCTCAGGCTCCCACATGGGACCAGTTCAAGCCAGCCTCCTTGGCCACCCTCAACAGCCTCAACAGAAGCTCTTAAAACCCACACACATCCTTACGAGGCTTTCTCTTGCACGTCAAAGTGATGGAGAGGAATCGGAATAATCCCAATGAGCTACTCCAGTGTATTTAACCCCAATTCTTTACACCCCTGCACTAGTCAGGAATAATGCCTGGGTTTGGTCCTCTCCCTTTTTTTGGGAGCTTACTACACACCAAATGGTAAACTGCCCCGAACAACTACCTCGTTAGTTTTTCCTCTCTGAGCAGTTGGGTTGAAACATATGCCATTAAACCTGATGTCCCCAGTTAAAACCCCTGTCACATCACTAAATATTTTAGCAAATAAAAAATTTTTTAAACATGCGGCCAGATGTCCACATTGACATAGTGCTTAAGGCGTTTGACTGATAAAAAGCCAGGGCCCTTGGTAAGTGGGGATTTAAAAACATGTCCTGAGGCAAGTGTGTGATATTAAAAACATCCTGGGCTCTTTTGTATGGAGATTTGCATACGTTGAGGTTTTAAAGAGAGTGTCCATCTGTCACTGAGCATTCTCCCAATACAACAAAGCATTGATAAATATTTTGAACCACAGTCACTTTTCAGCAGGCACCAGCAAGGAAGCAGAATGGTTTCAGCTGGGATATCCATCGCTTTGTGCAATAAAAGGAGCTGCAGTTTCACTTGGAAGCAGTGTTTAATATTTATGAGGATGACAGCCCTGTACAATTACAGAACTACAACCTGGCCCTTGAGCGATTCCATAAAAAGTATCAGCCAGCCAGAGCAAAAAAAAAAAACCCTAAAGCTTTTGTTCTGGAAAGTCTGGTTGCTGGATGCAGCGATGTACCGTGATCGCGCTTCAGCAACGGTGGCACCCGCTTGCAGTGCACATGGCAGCAGGCCTGCTCCAGCGTCTGTTGAAGCAATGGAAAGACTCCTGCCAGCTTTAATGAGCTCTGGACCAGCCTGGATGCATCTGAACTGTCACTGAAGTGGATGAAATTCATCGTTCTTAGTGCATGTGTTGGGAAGAAAGGGTCAAAAATTTAACCGGCTGCAGTCCTGTTCAGATCCATTGCTTCAGCGGTGGGTTTGGCTCCTTGGATTTAAGACAATATTCTGCTTTAAGGCTCAGTCTGGGATGCAACAAAACATACAGTGGCAGCAAGGATGGGGATCCGGATGTTCTCCCTATAATAGAAGGCCCAACAGCGTGGGAGGCATTTTACAGAGGGAAAAAGCAAGCAGGCATCGCTTGGTGCCCTGAGGAGCTGGCAATCTCGTCTCAGGACAAAGTGAATAAGCACATCTCCAAATTCCACATTTTTATTTAGTTTTGCTTTTCCGGGTTGACATTTTTCAAGGAGGTGCCATATTCCTCTCATTCTCCAACCATCTAGAAGATCTGAAGTGTCTAATTGAGACGAGACAGAGTCACAGCACAAAATACGCTTGCAGCAACTATTTTAGTTAATTACACAATTACGGTTTAAGCACGTGTGCATCTGAACAGGTTGATTATGTCAGTAGATTTCCAGCCTGTCCTTCTCATATGCTTTCCTTCCTTTAATCTGAATCCAGTCCTGAACTCTTCCTGCCTGACCACTGACCTTTCTAAAGAGCCACCCATAAAACAGACGGTTATTAAACATGGGTTCCTCCATTTCTCTTGCAAAGCTGGTTCTGACGGTGCAGTAAATATTACGGTGTTTACGGTGGGAGATGCCAGGTGGCAGATGGATTTTTTTGTAGGTGCAGCATGATGGTCTTACACAGTATATGGGTAGGTGACTGCATATCCATCTTGACTGAGAAAGCGGAATCTCTACTAGCACATGTTTGGGGGTAATTCTGTAAGTCTCACGTTTAAGTTGCTAAACATCTGAGGAAAGGAGAGTTTCAAGAAAGCAAGAGGCAGATGATAATAAAAAACATCTCTGTTTCATTTGCAGAATACACATATTTCTTGGAAAGGCATTGATTTTTCCCCCAGCAGGCAATACATGTTTACTGCTGCTCAAAGGCAGCAATACTTGATTTGCAAGCATGTGCTGCTAAAGGAAACTCTGCCTTTCCTGTCTCCAGTTGTAGTACAGCTTCTATCCAAGCAAGGGACACTTGACAGGCTCTCGGACAAATCCTGTGTGTCTTGATGGTTAAACAGCTGCATCAGCTGTGTCAGTGGCTGTGGTGTTAAATGCATGATTGCTTGGGAGAACAAGAGGACGTGACAGAGGAAAAATGGCTCATGACCGTATTAATTTCGGGCAGAAGACAGGGGATGACGTGGCTAAGAATATCAGCCAAAGACATTCCAGTCCTAAGGCCAGAGTTTGGAGAAAGTGAATGCTCACCTGCTTGATTAATCTCTGCTTGAAGTTTAACCTACCTAATATGTAACTGGGAACTCGATGTGCGATTGCGGCTCACAAGCTTTCTGCATGCTCAGTTGCTGGTAGTAAGAAGCGTGATCAGCTGGCTCAGTTCTGAAAAAGAAATCTAGTATTCTAGTCTTTGCTTGTATTTTGGGCACTAATTTATGTTAAAGGGCCATTTCCCCACTCAGGTACAGGACCTCAGCTGTCATTTAATATAAGGGCTTAGGTATTGTCCTCAAGAATAAGGACTAAGACGACTCAGAGCTTGCATCCGTCCCAGGGGTGTGGTACCTCTCAGGGGCTGACTACACACAAATCAAGTGATGTAGACCTTCCCTGGTGAAATCTGGTTCCCACGAATGTGAGACTTGGGCAGCCAGGAGGGATATTTCCACATCCCCTTCAAACCCCTGTGTTGAGCAAACTTCTGCCTCCAAGCAGATAGCCGTCCCTCCTTGGAGTAAGCAAATGAATTTCAGAAGGTCAACCTTGATGACTGCTGGAAATCAGTGCAAATTTTTTTTAATTTAAAGTTTGCCACATCAAGAACGTGCATGAGGGAGTGTTAATGCTTGCAGCACAGGCAAGAGCCAGGAAAACAAATGATGATTTTAAAGCCTTTGTGGATAGCCCCAGTCCCTTTTGCAGAGGGGATGCAGCTGTATATCGAACCAGTTTGGCTGTGCTTTATTTGATTGCCAGTGCCAGCTTGGGCGCACGAGTCCTGTAGCCCACGCAGCTGGAGAAGGGCTGGAAGACCTTCATCGATCATTTAACAACCTGTTGGTTGGTGCATCCTCAGTCCAGCACTGATTGCCTGGGGAACACGCACATCGTGCTCGCGTCAGCCAGAGCCTCACCTCGGCAAGCCAGCAGAGCCATGCCAAGTTACGCTGGCTCAGACTCTTGCCAAACGGGTATGCCATAGAAATTAAATGCCAAATCCTTTTCTTTTTATATAGCCAATTAAAGTAAATTAGACCACTGGTGTGAGCTGGGCACACCAGCACTGGGGTAAAGACAAAAACGGTGCTGCATGCCTTCAACAAGCAGAGCTGAATTACTCTGTTTTTTCCCCACAATGATTCAAGCAACATGAAGAGGCACTAGCTTGGGAGGAGAAGCATTTCAGAGAGAAAAAATCAGCCCTCACTAAATCCATATCCCATCTCCTCAAAGCTTGCTTACTGCCAGCTCCCTAATTTATGTAAACTGGTAGTCAGAGCTGAATTAAAACCTACAATTAGCAATCCAGGAGGGCACGGCTGTAATTCAGACAGATGTGCCACTTAAAAATATTTACATAAAGCTTGCAGGATAACCATCGCTCCCTGAGGGAGCCATCAAGCAAGCCTCCCAGCATGCCAGCGCAGCCCGGCCACGGGGCAACGTGACTCGGAGCTGACTTTGGGGTGATGCCCGCTGACTCAGCTCAGCTGCCCCAGTCTGCAGAGCACGACCATGGCTTGGACTTGCAAACTGCTAGAACCACCGCTGCAGCCCTGGGGATTAAAAAGCATCAAAACCTGAAGAAGTTATCAAGAGCCTGAATGTTTTCTGACCTTTTCCTCAAAGAACATGGGAGAAGATGCTCTGGAGCCAGTGTGAGTTTGTTTGAAGCTGCTCAGAAAAGATCAAAACCACCTTAACAGACGGGGAAAGCCTTGTTGCTTGGTGCACCATAAGCTTATTGGCAAGTACCCTCCCTGCACACAAAACTTAGGACTTTCTGAGCTTAAAACCCAGGAAGAAGTGCACGACATGGAGAGCAGCTTGGCTCAGGGGTTAGAGCAGGAGGAATGGGATGTGATCTTTGGTGGCCATGCAAAGGGCTGGCAGCTGCCTCTCAATTCACTGCGTTGCTTGTGAGGGCCAATTCAATCTCGCAATTTCTTCTTGGAAAAGACTTTAGAGATTAATTTGCACTTTTAAATTCTTGGGATTATTGACCAGACCAGAAAACTTTCACTGTGACCTGGCTGTGAGCTCGGCTTCCACTTTTGTTTTCACCAGCTTGAGCCAGCAATGTGCTTTTGTTAGAAAGCGTGAAGAAGCTTAGGGGAAAAGTTTTGATTTGCAACGATCCATTGCCGTTATGGTGCAAAATGTAAACCTGTTTATACACAGCCTTAGTCATTCTCCAGTGCAATTCAGATGTGAAGGAAATCCTTGTGAATGGATGGTGGGTTCCATTGGTTGACCCCTCGCTCTGGTGCACCCCCTTTTTTATCTCCCAAATCAAATGCAAGAGATAATGCAAGATATCTCTGGAAAGCAGCACTTCCTATGTGTCAAGAAACTCTAATTTAGAGGCTTTATCTCCAATTCCAGAAGCACGTAAGGCTTGCTTGAAAGGAATCGTGTAGGTGGCGTTGGGATGCCAGGAGGAGTCTCAGGCTTTCTCAGGAGGCTTTAGGAGCCCTGAACAAACACATCTGCCTGAGTGTTTTAAAGCTGGGAAAAACATTTGTAACAGTCAGCTATAAAATGGGGCTGGTTCACACAGATGTGAAAATGTGAAGATGTTCATGCTGTTTTAAATCCACAGCAAAACTAATGACTAAAATTGGCCTAGGCATAGCTCTGGTAGAACCAGTAAAAACCATTCACAGGTGTTAATTTATGGAGAGAAACTTTTTTTCCTCCACCACTGCCCTGGCTACTGATAATCACCCTTCCAGTTGCAGAAATTCACATTTAATGTAAAGAAATTTCAGCCTGGAGAATGCAAATGACATTTTGAAGATATTTCTTTGATATTCACTTGCTACTCTAATCGCGCACAGTATTTCCTGCTCCCTTACTGTAGCCAATACCTCCTCTGGCACTGACGCATATTCCAAAATGATTGCAAAAGCACATGATTTTTCTCAAATATTAATGGGAATACCCAGAATATTCACAGCAACCGATGAAAGAAGACCCAGTACCTGATTCATTCGTTTGTTAGCAAAATACAGAAAAAAAAGAAAAGTGGTTGCCCTGTTTTGTTTCTATTCTATCTGTGGCTTGCCCAAAACTTTCCAAATTTGAATATACTTTCTTTTTAAAATGGAAGTGATTTACACCAAGCTTGATTCATCTTCCGGCCTTGGCGACTGGAATATTCCAGCAATGGGTTTGCTTTGTTTCAGCACAATGGAAGTTGAAAAAAATACTGCAGACGAATTTTATTATTGCAGCTTTTATATGGGACATGAAAGCGCACTAGTTTAATACAAAGTCATTACTGCAGTTAAAACCATTAAGTTAATTAATATGGACATTTATTACTACCGATAAAAGATAATATCAGGGGATTTATAGAAACAATATATCTGTATATTCTTCCTCTTAAAGCCTCCATGAAGACAGGACTTTCAGTGGGGCGGAATATATTGTAATGGCACCTGTTACTGGGGCTTGCACTAAAGGTAGGTCAAGGGGAACACTTGCAGGAGAGCCATTAAGATAACCCCGGCCCCGAGAGCACCAGAGCTCGCAAAATGAATCCTTCAACCTTTATAATCATAGAATCATAGAATCACAGAATGCTTTGGGTGGAAGGGACCTTTACAGGTCATCAGTCCAACCCCCCTGCAAGAGCAGGGACATCTTCAACTGGATCAGGTTGCTCAGAGCCCCGTCCAGCCTGACCTTGAATGTTTCCAGGGATGGGGCATCCACCACCTCTCTGGGCAACCTGGGCCAGTGCCTCACCACCCTCATTGTAAAAAATTTCTTCCTTATATCTAGTCTGAATCTGCCCTCCCTTAGTTTAAAACCATTGCTCCTTGTCCTGTGACAACAGCCCTTGCTAAAAAGTCTGGTCCCATCTTTCCCATAGGCCCCCTTTAAGTACTGGAAGGCTGCTGGAAGGTCTCCCTGGAGCCTTCTCTTCTCCAGGCTGAACAACCCCACCTCTCTCAGCCTGTCCTCGCAGCAGAGGTGCTCCAGCCCTCGGATCATTTTCGTGGCCTCCTCTGGACCCGCTCCACCAGCTCCGTGTCCTTCTTGTGCTGAGGGCCCCAGATCTGGACGCAGCACTGCAGGGGGGGTCTCACCAGAGCAGAGCAGAGGGGCAGAATCCCCTCCCTCGACCTGCTGGCCACGCTGCTTTGGATGCAGCCCAGGGTACGGTTGGCCTCCTGGGCTGCGAGCGCACAGTGCCGGCTCATGTCCAGCTTTTCGTCCACCAGTACCCCCAAGTCCTTTTCCACAGGGCTGCTCTCGATCACATCATCCCCCAGCCTGTATTGAAGCCGAGGATTGCCCCGACCCAGGTGTAGGACCCTGCACTTGACCTTGTTGAACCTCATGAGGTTCACACAGGCCCACTTCTCCAGCTTGTCCAGGTCCCTCTGGATGACATCCCGTCCTTCTGGCGTGTCAGCTGCACCACTCAGCTTGGTGTCATCTGCCAACTTGCTGAGGGTGCACTCGATCTCGCTGTCAATGTCGTTGATGAAAATATTGAACAGATATATATAATTATAATACATTGAAGGAAGCAGAAAGTCCCTTGGTCCTGCCAAGCCTTGAGTGGTAGAGGGGGAGTTGTTAGTGTAGCCCATTTCTTTTATCGTGAGCAACACCTCCACTACCAAAGGTGGGGACAGTGTCAGCTCCTGTCCATAAGCATAAAGATGATTCTGTACTCAGTTTTTTAGCGAGAGAAAAGTCAGCAAACCCCAACTTTCAGCCCCTTCCACCTCCACAGATCTTTGGAGCTGAAAAACCTCAAGTTGTCCCTGACTGCTCTTGGTCATTTCCTTGTACTGATGCCGGATAACAGTTGGGAGACGTGGTAATTTAATAAAGCTTTGCAAATGCAGACAACTGCAGAATGTGATAGAGGGGCTGTATCAATCACGGTAATGACAGACATTAGCAGAATGCCAAGTGTTTTGGTCTCAACAGATCTGTCACCGGTTTGCAGGCGGCAGTTGTAAGTACAGGTCTGTGCAACGGCCGCTCTAATTTAGTGCTGTCTGCAAAGCTGTCATTTCAGGAAAAGATTTATTGGGCTGATACATGTGATTTATGTCAGATGGTTTCAGCTTTGCTAACTTGTGTGTGACAATAGCAGTTAACAAGCAATTAAAATCTTTGGTCCATTGTGTTGGAAGCTACAGGATAGTCCCCCGGAGCCATCGTTCAGCACTATCCTCTCTTAAAAATCCTCATTTTGGAGGCTGGAGGGAATTTCAGGGACTGGCCTCCCTGGCATGGATGGTTTCTTCCTCTACTTAAAACGGTGTGAATCTGTTCTTGGGGAGGGTATTTTTAATTCTGATTTTCTCTAGCTCCACTTGTTCCACGGTTATGCTGTGGAAGTCTCTAGGTGATGAGAGAGATCTACCACTCATGTGTCTGCTCCTGCATGCACATCGTGCTGTGGCCGTGGTCTGCAGCCAGTGGGAAGCACCATGAGATATAACGACCCAAACAAACATCACCTCGTCTGGTGGCTAAGCCCAGGCAGCCTGTGCACCCACGTTTGCTGTGATCCCCTCTGCCAGAGAAGCTCCTCCAGGACCCCTCTCCCTGGCTGCTTTCCACCCCCCAGGCTGGCGAGCTGGTGACCCTCTTGGTGATGTCCACACATCCAAACTGCTGCTGCCGTACCCGTCCTGGGAGCAACCTGGCAAAAACCTGGTGCAACCACACGGGGGTATGAAAAATAAATATTCTGGAGCAAAAATGAATTTGGGTCGGTCGTTTCAGGCAGCATCTCCTCAAGCTGCACTTGGTCACCCGCTGCTATCATCCCAACGCCGTGCTCCATCCTTCCCACGGCTGCGGCTGTCAGGAGCTGCAGACGCTGATGAGTGGTAACGACCCTTTCCGCCGCCTCCGAACCCCACGTCAGGGCGAGAAGCCGAAGTCAAACTGCTCCGACTGAAGTGCGGCCAGCCTAGCTGTGTGAGCCCCTCTGCATGTTCGGTGAACCAAACTCTTTTAAATCAGACAGCACTCTGGAGATAATTAGCCTCATTGCATATACACGACGGCTCTCCCATGAATGATGCAGGCTTAATTACTAATGACAGGGCTGGGGGTTTTTGTGTCCTTCTGTTACAACCGTGAGCGACAGTAAATACACACCTTAGCGGGCATTTTCACCCGCTGAATGTTGCAGTCCTTTTTCCCCCTTTCTTTTTGTGGTCTTTGAGATGGTATTTGAGAGATCAGATTTTTTATTCCCTTTACGAAATGGGTAGAGGAGGCTGCACCAGAGTTTTCTATGTGTAGACGATGCGCTCTCTAATACCTAGTACATATTTAAATCTCCTTTTCCCTTGTTTTATGTACAAACTTCAGTTCATATTAGAAATAATATCTTTGTGTTTCTGCACTTTTCAACCTGTTAAAATCACAGGGAAATTTTACAGACGAGCGACTGCCCAGCGCAGGGAGCAGCCATGGGGAAACACTGCATCTCACTGCTTACCCAATGACCACAGCTTTTATACATTTTCCAACACTTTGTCCTGCAGGGACAGTGTGTTTATATGTTGCAGGTGAATATTTGGTGCTTAAAACCCAGCAAAGCCTTTCCCCTAACATTTATTCCTGCTGTCAGTCACTTATGGTCCGCGTGCAGAGAGCCTTGACGGGGGGAAGGTGCTACAGGAGGGCAAACTCCAGTGACGGGCTTAGTTCAGATTTTTGGCTCCAGCTCAGCTTTACTAGTATTCAGCCAGGCTTTTCTGGTATTTACAATTTTCCTGGCTGTTTTTCCCTCTCCCACCACCCCAAAGGCTGGATCCTTCCTGCTCCCCCACCAAGAAGCCAGGAAAACCCTGGGGCATCAGCTAATGAGGCATCGGGAGGGGTTTGTGCCCTTTGGTACAAGGTGGGTAGAACAGATCTACACCTGCTCCTTTAAAATGTTGAATGGCTTCCTCCTTTTCAAGGCAAAAACTATATCCACCCTTTTGGCTCATCTTTTTTTACCATGGGGCTGAATTGTTTGATCCTTTATACGCAGGACCTGGGTGTGAAGATCCAAGTAAGTCCAGGATTACAGGCAGCATCCCGACACGGTCTGCGGCACTGAGCCGTGCAGCCTGTCTGACACATCAGGTTGGGAAGAGGGCATGTTTGCTTAAAGTAAAGCGAAAAAAATCTAAAGAACTAAACAAACCCTCTGGAAAAACTTCTGCTGAGCAAAGGTGATCCGAGCTGACATTGAGAATTGTTTGATTTACAATAACAGGGAGATAATATTTTGCTAAGCCTCCCTGTAATACAATGTGTGTCATTTTAAATTTCCCATTACACTGAGCAATCTAATAAATAAATGCCCCGGCTGCAATAAACATGAATCATTCAGTGCGAAGAAGCTCTCAGCAGTCCTGTAACAAATATCTTCTTCTTAATGGTCTTTGGAAGTCACCGATTAATTTGACTTTCAGCTGACTGGTTCTGAGGCAGAGGAGCCTGGCTACTGCCAGACAAGTGCCTGCAAGATGCTGGGTCAAACTCTGCAGAGATTTAGTGACAAATCAGATTTACAAATTAGGGATGTGCTGCTCTGTAAAGGATATGGCTCAAGCCTGGTGATTAGCAAGTACATGGTCGAATAGAATTGGCTACCGGGGTTTTTCAGGGTTTTTTTTCAACACTAGAAAACAAAAGCAGTTGTTTTACATGCTGCAGCAATGAAAGCCACCTTCTGAGAATGAGAAAGAAGTTCATGTTATTTGCCCCCTAGTTTCTGCTGTTAATCTTTCACCGGATTATGTGCACGTGAAGGTATTTTAGCTATCTTCTGCCCTCATGCCAATATTTGTTAGAATTTGGGGTGGAATTTAATATGAGTAATGTTAGGAGAAACAGGTCAGGGTTTCAGATTAACACCAATAACCATAATGAGAACAGATGCTTATATCCATCTGGAATGTAGATTTAATATGTTAAATTCATAGCTCAGCCCATGAAATGCAATCATCAGATGTTTACTGGTCCCAATTTAATGAGTGATTTTGGATTAAACAGGGGCCAAACAACAGGCCACCAATCTATATTAAATCTCTGCAAAATGAAAATTGCAAAGATTTACTTAGGGTCATTACACAAGAAAATTTAATCACAACCTCATCCATAATGTCACATCGTCATCAGACTGATAATTGAAATGCCATGTGAGGGATTATGAATAACCCTCTGTTTATGAAGATAGCTTTCTGATTATCTCTCTGTCCTGTGAGTAACATAAAGTATGATTTGTATTAATGTACGTAGTCCTTGCCTAAAAGAAAACCATTGGGGATCTGCAGAAAAAGTCTGATTTTTTTACCTTCACTATTACTGACGGGAGATGTTGTTAAGTAACATTATTGCCACAATTTTAAAGCTGCACGGCAAGGTGAAGCCTTGCATACAGACTCGCACTGTGTTTCATGGCATCGCAGGGAGACATAGCCTGCAATATCCCTGCAGCTGTGTGGGTGCTATAACGTATTCAGCACATGATTTTAGTAAGCAAACATTGATTTGTCTAGAATCAATATTAGTTTTTCAGACTGTATGTTCTCTGGGGCAAGAAAGGTATCCTCCAGTATTTGCTAAACCCTTCATACGTTTGGGATGGTAATAAGAGCACACTTTTGATTTTGGCATGTTACAAAATATTAAATTCTGGGATATCTGACAATTATATAATTGTGCATTGTACTGGATTATACAACAGCCTACAAATAGCCAAATTCCAAATTTCTAATAGCATTTGGTTTGAAAAGTCCATCTAAATATTTATAGAGCATGTGCTGAGGGACTCTCTGTTCCAGCCCCGAAGGTGAATGCTCAGTTGAGATACTCCAGAAATCACACACACAAGCAACAGGCTCTTCTTGTGAACAAGTGTATGTGCTGCTGACATACCTGGGTTGCTACCACCCTTTGCTTCCAAATTTACACCTGCTTCACTATTTAGTTCACACCTACGTGATCCGGCCAGTCAGGGCATGATGCCCTGCTCTGCCACTGACCTCCCCGATAGCCCTGGGCATGTTACCTTCTCCCTGTGAGATGGCACCACGAAGCCAACGTACCCGGGCGCAGGAGATGATCCAACACTGCTAGCCCAACCAGTAAGTGCCCTGAGGATGGGGTTTCTCATTGTCTGTCCCCTCAGATGGGATCTTGATTTGAGTAACTAAACTAAGCTTCCCCCTGCCAAGCCCAGGGCAGGACTGAGGATGAACTCAGCAGCTCATCTCCAGAGATGTGGCCTCCTCCTCCTCCGAGTTGCCTGAGCTCAGTCTGAACATGTCACACACCCTGGGGATTCAGCTCTGTATGGGGCGAGCTCAGAAGGCAAGTGGGAATGTGTCTTTTCCCCTGTTCGGGGCTGCTTTCTGTACCTCCTCATTGTCAGTGCTGCAAAACTGATCACATCCGATGTGTTTTAATTGCCCTGCATATGAATTAATTAGCCCCTTTGTCAGAGAACAATTAAGCGGCAAGCTCAGGAACAAGAAAAGCCAAGGCAGAATAAAAACCTGAGTCCCCAGCCTGTCAGACAGAAGCCAGCAGTCCCTGAGACGAGTATCTTGCGTGCGAGGTGGAGAGCGGTGCCTGCAGTGGGGCATCCGGACAGTCGGGTCTTTGTGTTGCTGCAGCCCCGAGCAAAGGTTTGGATCAACTCCCCACATCACACTTATTTATCCAAATTTTGAACAGCTTTAGCCACATACCTGCCCACATGCAGAGAGCTAAAGTTTCCAGTGGATCTCAACCCATGTTCAGCTTTTGCATCAACTTCTTAGCCCAGGAATAACATTCCCCTCTGTAAATCATTTGTTTCCAAGCAAATCTGCACTCCTCTTTGACTGCAGCAGGTATCAGGCAACCAGAAGTGGAAGGAGCCAGATTTTTCACCAGCAATTAAGTGGGAGGTAGAAGAAAGCTGCACACTTTGCAGGTGAAGGTTAAGCCTGGGAATAGGCTGGCACTCAACACTGGACGTGTAACCCTGAGGTCTGATCCATTTACCAGCGCCTATGGCTGAGGATTCACAGAAAAAAAGGTGCTGTGTATTTAAGACATGGATCTGCTGTAGGTCAGTATAACATATAACTGGAGAAAGCAGCGGAGCAGCTTGATGGACCCACATCAGTGAGTCCCTCAGTGTCACTGCCCTTGGGCATGGTTTATACATCGGTTTGGCTTCGGTCAGAAGGTACCGGGGCAATGTGATAAAAGCACAGAGAAAATGGATGTTGCAAGTCGTAACTACAGGGCTTGACGGAAAACACAGGCTGAACTTCTCGCCCTGAGATTAATGCCGGGGTGCCAGGTCCTGGAACGGGGACGAGGTGGTTACTCTGCCCCGACAATTGGCTCAGGAGAGAGGGAGCACAGATGGAGCCTTTTCCGGCTGGCTAGCCCGGATCAATGACCGGACCCCGGCTTTCATTATTTACACAAGTAGCACAGATAAAGCTATTAAAAACAAGACATCCGCAGAGAATGGGGAGCCATACGCTGCGGATGATTTACATCAGAGCATGCACCAGCACTAATACATGACCAATGCAATGAAATGCAAATAAATAGGTAAGGCATATCTCTCCATGGTCCAAGGTAAGAGAGGATGTTATTTTAGAAGTAGTCCTTGTGATATTTCTGGCTGTTCAACCATTGGAAAACCAAGGACCAAATCCCATGTGGGTGGAATTTTACCCAGGATGCCACATTACCAACTAAATCACAGGAGACAAGGTGCATAAAGTGGCTAATAATGGGGTGGGCTCCTTTTGTTATTTAGACATAACTGATAATGCCCCAGCACTTGAGCACACAGTGATTTCCATCTGCGGGTGTTGGCAGAGCACACGGCTGGGGAACCCCATAGGCAATGACACCGCTCTGATAACTTCACTTCAACATACACTTCTTGGAGGGGATGGCCCAAAGCTACGGTCATGAGACGAGGTGGTCTCCGAAATCGCCAGAGCACCATGGAAAGGCTCCTTGGGAAGATTACCCCAGCCCTTAAAAAGAAACATGTTTTCCACTAAAGCCACAAAATACTCCCTGGGCCTCATTTACAGGCTGTTTAATCCCTTATTGGCCAATAGCATTTTTATGGGGATTAGTATGAAGGACTGGACTGGGTGATCTCCTCTATGCCTAAGGGTTTGTGCTTGTCATGCCACCAAAAATGCTGAAAAATGAGCAACTGAGAAAATATCTGCTAACAAAGGTGCACGACCCTGACTCTGTCCTGACACAGGAGAGAGAAGAAGCTGTGGTGTTCAAGGTGGATATCTGTAGGAGGCAGGTTGGATATGACCTCAAGCTTTCATCTAGGAGCTCTTTGGCCCTTGCTGTCCTCCACGGTAGGTGTGATTCCATCGGGGATGACTGACAGATGACGGCATATCTAGTGGCACATTTAACGGCACCCTGAAATGCCACTTCCCAGCTAGTCCCTGCTGCCACTATGGAACGAGGTCCCTGCTTTCCCAAGGCATGCATGACAAGGGTGACACGTACCCAACACGCGTGGGCTCTGCACACCATCTTCCCATGCTCACATGCAAGAATCGGGCAGCCGTGCCTGAGAGTGGACGGTTACAGTCACTTTCTCGGGATCTGCATGTTTAACAGGCTTAGCCAGCGTTACATCTCCCAGGCACCTTCTCTCCTGTGGGCTGATCCATATAAGCGTCTAAGAGCATCGTACCGCTGCCAGGCGATGGTTTGCTCCGCTGACAGATGTCCCTATGCGATATTTAAACTCTGAGGTTCTAATCCCACAATTACCCATTAGGGAGGTCATTATACATGGACCGACACAGCAAACCTGGGTGGAGATTGATGGCTTTGATTAGTCCTTTCCTCTTTTCCAAACCCAGGATATCTTACTGAGTTTCTCTAGACATACGGTGCTGGAGTGGATTCAGCTTTGCGGTGATGACAGGACGCTATCTGCTACTCTTTCATTGAACAGTTGGGCTGAGCGTTGCTTTCCTTATTACCGAGGGTAAAAAAATAATGAGTCATTATTAATGGTTGCTGGCATGTGGGCAAAGTTCAAAGGTGCTGGGTGAGGGCCAAGTTACGCACAAGCCCATGGCTGCAAGGACACAGACATGCTCTCATGTGTGAGTCTCCCTGTAGCTACGGGAAATATGAACGTAAATGCAAATACCGCTATGGGGACAAAGCTCTCCGGTGGGTAACAGGGCTGATACAGCAGAATGCTTTAGTGAATCCCATTCTGTAAAAGTCCTCATCTGAAGGTGACAGCAGCCACAAAACGGAGGTGTTAAAGAGAACTGACGCATCAGATAAACTCCAGCTGTCGCCTCCAGTCAGTGCCTCTTCTCTTTCCCCTGTCTGGCCCTCTTCTCTTGGCTAATATCCCTAATGATTAAGATGGAAAACATTTCTTTCTTCTTTTGCTTTCAGCCTCAAAGATTGGTCTTTGTTTTTCTTCCTTTCCTTCTTTAAACAGTCTTATTTCTCAAAGAAGAGGCAACTGAAACCCAGGAAAAGTCAGCAGTTTGCTGCTTGACCTGTTTTTCTCTAGAAAGCTTTCTCTAGACACCTTTTGGATGCTTTTCTGTATCCTCCAGGTAAGCCTGCTCCAGACCCTGTGCATTTTTCTTTCCCAACCCCTGTTTAAAAGATCAGATTCGAAGCTTTTTTTCTTGCTGTGAAAAGTCTTATAATACAGATCAGAGGACCCCAACTGAAAGTCTCTAAGGTCACACTTGGGTCACATCATCTACCCTGAAACACATGATCTTTGCTATATTTTCTGGTTGAAAGTTTGGTGAGGTGGTGGCGGGTGGTCTGCAAACAACTGCAAACCACTACAGTGGCCCCTGGTCCAAAAATTAATTGAACTTAGTAGACTCTTTTTTTCAAACTGTTCCATAGGGTCATTTTCTCATAGCTTAACCTTAGCCAGGGGAAAGACGAGTCTGTTTGCAAGGACACTCATCAAGGAGTTAAAGGATGCTGCAGAAGCAGAGGCTGCCAGTTCCGGAGCAAATACACTACCCACTAACACAGGGCTAAAACTAGTGTTCCTCGGTGGGTAATAAAGATTGCTGTGTGGCTCTTCCGAGCTGAGATGAAAAGATTTAGTTGAGAACCCTCCCAGGTACCCAACTTTTTGCATGGCAGATACTAAAAGCATTCCTGGCTCAAGTAACGGTGCCAGTAAGGACCTGTCTCCCTCAGCTCTCATGGCAGGGTAAGGCAGTCTTCCCTGCCTACGTGCAACCCTGGTGTGATTCACTCAAACTGCTAAAATCAATCACCCTCGGTGTAGAGGCAAAGTATTTAGGACCTTTTGGGACACTTCATTTTGCTTCAATAAGCCCAGATGCATCCAGTTAAGTGTATGTGTGTATACAAGATCAGGGGCTTTAAATGGACATTCATTGTCCTGCAAACAAACTGGCCAAACGTGTAAATATATCTCCGTCAGCAGATATACCGAGACACTGATCAATCCATCACTATACCTCAGGATGTTATTTTGTGCAGAGAAATAAAAGTCTTTTAAATTAATTTCTACTCTTGTCTCAGGGGTGTTGTGGAAAATTCCCCAATGGTGAAGAATGTCACTTACTGAAGTCTTATTCTGTCCAAGTAAAACAGTTGATAAATTAATGTAAATAATCTACAGTGTTTTGCTTTAAATAGTCTACCATCAGTTAGAAATCTCATAAAGAAAATGAAGCAACGAGAAAATGTTGTAGAACTGATCCCTTGATGTTGTTTTTTTCCAATAGTGGCTATTTTGAAAATACCCTCTGCTTACTTACATGAACCACACACAGAGGAGAGTTAAAAGTGGCACATTATCTTTCCAATGACATATTTAGCCAGTTATTCAGGCTATAATGAAGCTGTGTAATGAAGTCAATGTCCTTGAAAGTTCTTCATCAATTTTTTTCTCATCTGTCAGCATATCCACTTGCCGACACAATATTAATTAAACACAACATTTCCTGGAGTGTTGAAGTGAAGTCCCATCACTGATAATGAACAGGTTTAGGAGAGTCACATCCCAACAAAATTACTTTTTAAACCAGCCTTATTAAGCAGAAAATTAGACCTAAATCACCCTACAACATCCTCATTAAAAGCCACTGATCCTTGGCTGCTTCTATGTTCTAACATCTTTAATTAGCAAACTGCTAGTCTATCTGCCATGATAAATGCTATTAATCTTACCTTTCATTTGCTTTCTCTTAACCTATCGTTTGCCCACTTCAGGGAGACACACGCTTCCACCAGAATTCATTTTATTGCGTCTAACGTCCTTGTAAGGATGAAAAATGCGGTAGTCACGGGTTAAACGCGATGGCTCTCTCCGCCCTCACTCCATCACTGAATTTCAGGATTTGCAGATATCTTGGATGGCAGACTTGCTGTGTTTGAGGGGAACTTAAGAGTATTTTCCAGTAGATACGTATGGAATACTGTTGTCAAGCCTTAATAGTAAACCACAGTGGAACTGCAGATTGGTGCCCTCTCTGCTGCCCTACTTAAACCAGGGAAGAGTTATGGACGTCAATTAAAAAATCTTCTGGGTGTCTGTGAAGGCTCCACCCAGGGAAAAGAAGTGCTTTAAAAACACAATTGCATTTTAGAATTGTAGCTACTAAATCTACAACCTTTGAGTAGCCTTTACAGAGTGTGACAGCTTCACAGCTTCCTTAATATTTGTTCACAGAAGCTCCAGAATATATCAGGACAAATAACATACTGCATTAGGCCACTTTCACATTACATTAATCAGATGTAAGCATATAATGCAGTGCCATACCATGCATTTCAGAAATGCATTATTATTTGCTGTGTTCTCAGGTACAAAATGCCATCTTGTAAGTGCACTGCTTTTTTCCAGTTTATAACTATGGAATCAGGACTTTTCTCTAGGTTCGTGCTGGCTGATTTTTGCAGTGGGTCTGTGCCTCATCTTCTTACAGCAGGTAACATCACCGTGTTCAGCTCACAGCTCCTGGGCAACAGAGAAGTACAAATTTGACCTTACCTGCTCAAATACCTTGTGTGACAAATTCAGTTTGTGTTATTCAGTAGGTCTTTTCAATGGGCCTCTGAAAGAGGCTCTGACCTGGATTAACTTTACATGTCCTGATCGCAGACACTGTCCGCAACCTTCAATTTTAAGAGCTTAACTCTGAGGTTTGTCAGCATAATTTACCCCATTTACCCCTATTCATTTATCTCTCTCACTGTTATTACCCCATATTATTTAGTGACCACACTTGCTTCCCACAGATATAAACACTTTCCCTTGGCAGCTTTAATGAAAGCTGCTTTTAATTTCACATTGCCTTGGGTTATTCTTACTGCTGACGGGCTGCTTCTTATTGAGGCCAGGTTATTCTAACTGCTAGGAAACCGCAACCTTTTAAGCTCTCATTTTAAGTCCTAGCGCTAGGCTGTAAGGCAGGGCTTTCTCTCACTGTGTTTATGTGGCTGAAGACTGGGATCTATTCTAAGCTACCTGTGTAGCTTCTGCAGTCAATGTCAAGAGAGAAGCATTCCCAGAAGGCGACTTGTCCACCTATTCTACAGTGACATGAATTACCCTTGGGAAACCGTTATCTGTTATTCCTCAGTATGGAGACAGCCCAGGCTTAATTAGTTGTCTGACTTTTAGATGTTGAGTTAGGTACAATAATCTGACTCGCAGTGATTTTTTTTCGGTCTGGAGCAGATGAGTCATGATTCGTATGCAAGAATCGTACGCGTGAAGCTGTGCTTTTCTAATGAAACCCTTCTCTCACCCCCAATATGTTTCCATTATCTTGCCATCAGGAAATAATTTTTTCTCCTGCACGCAAAGACACGTGACGTGCTCATTTACTTGCACACATGCGAAACCAGATTAACTACTCCATGAATTAGTTAAAAGATTTTCCCAGAGAAAACGAAGAAGACAGACATGTAATTTCCACTTCTTAACTCCTGAATGAATGAAGATACTCTGTCTGCTCTGTCCATGACTATCTAGACTGATACTAGAAATCAGATCACTGAATTGTGATGACCAACTTTACGTGGACAGAGGGTCTCCCATCTATCCCAAGCTATTAATGCTTTTTATCTCAAAATTAATGACCACAGTGGGGTTGGTTTTTTTTTCATATTTGGGTTAAACTCCACTATCCTGTGTCTCCACATTTGCGGTATGCCAATTCTGAATTTTAACAGCTGGGCCAAACGAAACCCCGAACTCAGGGTAAAACCACATCTGAATGGAAATTGAGATCAGAATAAACTTTTGGTCTAACTCAAATAGAGTGTTCCAGGCCAGCAGCTAGAATAATGTGGTGAATGAACCATAAGCCAGTGTAGCAAACAGACTGAGTCATTGGAGAGTCATGAGAAGATTTGTGACGAAAAAATATCAGCCTTTTCCATGGCTGGACTGGTTACGGGGCATCCTTGTCCGAGCAGATACCCCTCACATCACTACCAGGCTAAGCCACTTTCTGCTGGCCAAATCCCAACAAAACCCCAACCCGCAGCCCCTTGGAGGAGCTTTTAGAAGTTTTTAGATTATATTAAAGTCAACAGATGAGCGTTACTACTACTGCAGGACCTGACGGGAGTTACGCTCCTGTGCAGCATACCTGCTACATTCAGCAAAGGAGCAGAGACACGCCTTTTCGTCTGGGTTGAATAAAATATCTTCTGTGCCTTACCTGCTCACCTGGGTTGTCTCCTTTGGACCAGAGCACTCCTCATGTCATTTCCTAGCAGAGTCTTTAACGCCACTGGGGAGGTGAAAGGAATTCTTTCATTTCAGACAACTAAAACCAGCCATTAAAAGTGTTTCAGCCAGCAGAAGCGTGTGTGTGCATCATCAGCAATGTTGGTGTAACACAGGAAATCTTGGGAAGGGCCAGAGAATAGACATGAAGTGCTAGAAGTTGACTGCCCAAATAATGCTGATCACAAAAAGTGAACTTGATGAGGCTGGCACTTGTATCATTTGAAAATAAGAAGGCTGCCTGATGTTAGGAGAATGATACTGGTGAAAAATTAGTGTAAGAAACGGATTAGCTCCATGGAACGAAAACCAAAGGTTGGGTGTCAAACTGAGAGGGGAATTACAGACGTGTAAGTATCATCACCTCAGGATGAGCAAGAGTAAACTGGGGCTGGTTCAAAACCAAAGGCTAGCCTGAAGTAGGGATGTGACTATATGAATTAAAAAATCCCTGTTAGAAGTGCCCGTTTTCCTTGTAAAAAGAAAACCAGGGAGTTATTCAGCCAGCGATAGCACCTCCTCCTCTCACTGTGCATCAGTCTTGTTTCCTGGGGCTACAGCTTTGTGCAGGACTCTCTCTGAGGCAGGAGCCTGTGGCTCGAACAGCGACAGAGACACAGAGAAAGCAGCAAAGCACAGCCCTGCGATGACACCTCACGTTCAGAGCCAGGATCTTGGCTGGAGTCTTTGCCATCTCCCCCGTTTCAGGGCAAGAAGCAAAGGGTCTTGAGACAGGAGCTCAGAGAACCAGAAAGCTGCGTTTTGCAGCGAGGGCATGTTTCTACAGCAAAGCGTTTCACAAACTCTGGCCCAGATTCTCCCCTATGACTCGAGCGCGCTCAGCGCAAGACGAGGGTTGGAGAACAAAGGTGGCTTGAAGCCACCTTTATGCTTCTCCACTCTGGAAGCAGCTGGGGACTGGCTGGTCCCTGGGGTAGGTTCAAGTCGCCTCGGGCTAGCGTAGCGGCAGGAGATTGCTAGAAAATAGCCAAGATGTAGCTACACCTCCTTTTCCTTTGGCTGTCACTGCTCCAGAAGGAACCAGGAGGTGACTTGGGTGACACCACCGCCACAATAGAGACTCGATCTTCCCAGGGACCCCGAGCGTGCGGAGAGAGAGAGTGAAAATGTCAGCGCGGATGCTGCCGAGGAGGCAGCGTAATGCGCGGCTTATTTAGGAAAGCAGCAAGCTAAGACCGTCTGAATTCAAATATGGTGAGCCGCTCACTCAAGTCAGTGTGTGTCCATGGGCAAACGCCTTGATCTTTTCTATGCCTCAGGGCAAGGCAACTGGAGAAGGAAGTCAAAAGCAACAGAATTTCACTAAAATGATCAGATGCTGCTTCCAAATTTGGTTTAACCCTAAAAACAAAACTAAGTAAGTATCTACAGACATGCACGCTCAATGTGGTAGAGAATTAATTTTTCACATATTTATATAGGAACTATTCTGTTTGCAGGGTGGATCAGAATCCCACCGAGGGCAGAAGCATTTACAGGGGAGATAATTTGCAAGAATAAGAACTTCAACAAGCAGTCTGGGCCTAACAAGTGCACGCAGGAGCTCAAAAAGGAAAGGAAAATCTCTTGCCCGACAGGGGATTTTGGTTTTGCTTTCGATGAAATAAAACGTAAGATGAACCCCAAACATCTGCAAAGGAGAGAAACATTTCAGAAACGGTGCTCTTTGCAGCACTGCTTACCCCCCAGAAAAGGGTATTTGTGAACTGCTACAAACAAGCCCCTGAAAAAGGAGTCAAGTCATATGGGAATAAGCTTGCCTATGTTGTACAATCTCCGGGTACCAAGGGTATTCTATACAGTGCCACATTCAATTGCAAAAAGGACCGTTAGGAGTAATAGAGCTCCTGTAACTAAAGTGTTTCCTGTCCTCCAATCTTCCAGGAAACTGATTGAGGCAAGAGAGGGAAAAAGCCAAGGGGAAAAAACTTGTTAGAAGTAAAATTGTATTTTCTTGGACATCAGAAAGGATGTAAAACTAACCCAGAGGCCTCCAAGTCAGCAGCCATTTTAACATTTTGCAAGAGATTTTCATCTTTTTCCCCTACAGCCTCCGTTCTGCTGTAAACACTGAGCACACCCACTATGGCTGTCAGCTGCGTAGTTTGCTTTACACTGAAGCTGCCAGGAGATAAAAAATACTTAAGGTAATGTAATTCTCAAATTGGTGGCATAAGGATTTCTTCATGACATCTCTGTGAAGAGCGCAATGCATGACATTTACTTTTAGCAAATCAATAAAACCAGGACGCATGCTTTTGGAAACCAGTAAAAGCAAAGATACGCTGGTTCTCCATCGTTCTTCCTGCAAAGCTGCTGATGGCAGAATGGGAAACTAACACCCTGTCCTGTCCCAAGACATCACTTTCTTTTTTAAGGGTCAAATACACTGATCAAAAATATTATTCAAGGGTTTGTCAGGTTGAACAGGTCAAAGCAATTTTTCAGGAGACCAGTGGTTTTTATGCAATGATGCTTTCTGTGCTACAGTCAAATGATGTTGTACAAAGCTTCATGAAAACATAATAAAAGCAGTCCGGTAAAGCTACCAACAACTGATTGAAAAAAGACACATTGGGTAAATAAATTATAGAAATACTCGTTCATGCATGCATGGGTGCAATATATGTGAAGACATTATAAATACACATCAACATATCACGCACGTAGATGTGCATCTTACACAGATAAACATGCCCACACATACAACCCCATTTATCAGTGTAACCTAATTTTGAAAGTTTTTTTTTCTTCAATAATCAATTGACTGCTATTTTCTTGAAGGCAAATACAAGCACAATAAATTCCTTACTGGTATCACGGCAGGGGAAACATTACTACAGACTCCAGAAAAGTTCAGCACTAGTAGATTCTGATGAACACCATTACGGTGATTACTGCTTGTGCAAAGATATGCCTGCCTCATTGTCATTTCTTATCCTACATCAAGCAAAGGCTGGTGGGGACCTAGTACTGCTGTCGCCCAACTGAATGTGACCTTTTTTGGGTGACCGCATTGCGGTGGGGGTTTTCCTGCTCCTCTGGGAAAGCGTGAATAAAAAAAAGTGCAGACCCTAGGAGGCAACGTAAGGTTTTAATAAGTGCAGAAATTAAATAGATGAGCTTTTTGCTTTTAAATGTCAGCATTGTAACTTTCCTGTCATTTGCAGGAGAAAAAGGAAGGGGCTAAATATCTTGGGATGTGGCGAGTTTTAAGCTACATAATGATGGCGATAAAAATCTATAATGTCAGTTGCCTTGTGGCAATCAACAAACATTTCGCATTATGCTTGCATCTTAAGGTTTGCGGCCAAAAAACAGATTTGCCTCTGTCTCATTAAAATAACGAATGCAGTCCGAATGGATCTGCAATGATTCACTGTACGTCACACTAAATCACAACGCTTTTTGGAGCCAACTGACTATGGCCTCATTACTTTAGACAAAAGTGGGCTTGGAGGAAAAACTGGGGTGATGTTTTTTTGCTCAGCCATGTTTTTCCCTTTGAAATACTTAAGGCAAAAGAGCAGATAGTTTTTTCCCAGTGGTAGCTGAGGAAGGTTGGGTTATATTCATAGTACAGTTCCGTATCAATATACATAAACACACAAAACGTTAGTGGCAGTGGCAGAAATAGAAATTAAGCAAATACAAATGGCATTAACGAAACAGATTTTAATGAACATGAATCACTGACGAAATTAGTGGCTTAAAAATGAAAATAAGCTGTTAAATAATAATAATAAAAATATATTTTAACTGTTTCACTAGGGCAGAGAGTTTGAAAACCAGCATGCTCTCCTCCTCTGTTGTGCAAGACATTACGTACTTGTGGTTTGTCTTCTGCAAGTCTTTGTTCTCCAAATTTCACTACCTTAAGTATAGCAAAAAAATTAAACCTCTTTTTTTTCTGTCTGAAACAGCTTGGCTAAATATCTCTACAAATTAATTTATTTTAACACTAATACTTAAGATTAATCTATTTGGCCTTAAAGAAATTTTGAGAGTTGTGTTCGAAACTGTTCAGCATTTCAGGAATAAACATTAACTCAAATTTTACTATTGGTAAATGAAGCTAAGACTATTTTTAAAAAATTAACTGGATCGTTTTAAAACTGTATGTATTTATAAGTACAAATAGAAATAAGAATTTGAGGTAACAGGTAAAAGAATGTGAATTTTGACTATGAAAAGATTATATAAAGTTCATGGTAAAAATCATACTTCAAAACATCTGAAGGAATGGCAAAGATTCAAATACATTCTCAATGTATTTGAGAATGGCAACTTCTCAAATACATTCTTTGTTTTGATAATTGTTTCCATTTTCTCATGCACATATGCTTTATTGTAAAGAGAAAATGCTTGATATTAAGCTATTTTTCTACAAAAAACATGCAAACATTTCTAATTTGATAGCAACATATTTTGTTATATACCCATTAGGTATTTTTTATTTCAGGTAGGAGAAAAACTGCCTGAAGAGCATTCATGGAATGACCGATTTAAATGTTATAAATCCCTAAATTTTTCATCTCACTTTGAACGGAATGCCAAAGGGGATTAAAGACTAAAGACACGTCACAAACAAATTTACATTATTAAAATTACTGTAATCAAGAGTCTTTTCTAGCCTTAATCAGGATTAGTGAAAACAAAAAAACCAACTTTTCTACTGTGCAATACTAATCAAAATTCTATCAAATGACAGATAACAGAATAAAAGCAGTTTTGAAAATTAAAAATATTGGTTGGTGTATTCTAGGATTCTTTAAAAGTATTTTCACCTATTTGAGATCAGAGCAATGATTTCTCTGCTGATAATTCACATGGCAGGCAACGAACACAGGTAAAAATAAATTTCAGTAATGCTGCAAAGTCCGACCTCCTATTTTCAGGAGTGCATCCAGGAAACACACTTGTTTGAACATATGCTATAGAAGCGGGACGGAAAAGCGCAATGTGGAATGCTTGGTTTTGTTCTCCTAAATTGTAAGCTAAATAATCCAAGTTGTGGAAAACTCGACTAGAAACCCGCTGTACGTGAGAACTCAACCTTGCCGGAGACGCACCGCGACTCTCTCGCTGCTGAGCTGGCAATAAGCAGGTTTGGTCTGAAGAACCATGAAAGCTTTTAAGCGAGGTCTTTATCCACCATGCCCTATGCTTTACAGTTATGCTATAAGGCTAATACAGTAAAGGGATAAAGCTTGTACAGATTTTTCTGGTCCTCTGGAGCCTCTTAAAGAAGGCAGCGTTATGTTGGTTTCGGAAACCACCGCTACGCTCTGGAGCATCAGGCCCCATCTTGCTGTCACTAGTATCACCAGAAATGCCGCCAATTAGTAAAACAGCAGCAGGATTGGACCCTACATTCACTTCACCCTTGTAAAAGGTCACCTACTATTTTAGAATGGAAATGTGCATGTAAAGAACAATCCCAAAAAATGATCTGAGAACAACGACCAATCACTTTCTAAAGTCTTGGAAACAAGCTCGGCAATGCAGCAATACTCAGATATTGTGACAGTATGTCAGAAAATCAGCTAAAGGGATTAAAGAACAAGGAAAACTGTATGATTCTCATGGCTTCTTTCTAGGAACTCCAACTGATTTAACTTTGTTGGTATCTGAAGTAGATAGCCACCTTCCAGGCCCTCCATCTTCAAACCTGTTGCTTCCCTGTATTTGGTTAAACAAGATTTTACCTTGCAAGCTCAAGACTGCCCATGTTAAGTCTTGATTGATGCAGTGCAAATTGACAGCAATTTCCAACTCTCTATTAGTAAGGTTACACTGGTCAGTAAAACATTAGTTTTGGTTAGTGACTAGAATTACATAGCTTAAAAAAGCAACAGACAGTGGAGCAGCATCTCCTCTTTGTGCCTCTTCCTAATGACACCTCATGCTGATCATTCTTGAAGTTCAAAGAAAAACTAAATGAGGTTAGAAAACAATATATTTTCTTTAATTAAAAGCTGGCATTATGTTTTCTTCGAAGTATGAACATACCAGGATAATGAGTACATTAGAACACATGATCTGTATTTCAGTTTCATCTGAGCATACACCATAAACCCTTCTTGGAACAAAAGCGGGCATTGTAACAAGAACATTTGAGCAGGAAAAAAAAAAAAAAAAAGATCGGCAGCATTTTGAAGTCCTCCCTTCGTATTCTCTGAAACACCAACTGGAAGCAGACACTTAAAACCTTACATGGTACACAAAATAAGTTTTCTTTCATAAGCCAGAGAAGGGGAAAAACAAATGACAAGTTACAGGATCTCATCCCCAGGATAACCATGCACATTTGCAAGGTTAGCACCGATGCTTCACACACACAAATGCAATAATCACATGCTAGTTTATCCCCTCCCAACAAAATCATCTTTCCAGCGGTATTAGGCATTCGCTTGGCAGCGGTTTTAGCAGCAGCTCAGCACAAAGCGTAAATCACATCGAAACAGATGCCTTCCTGTCAACGGGAAACGCAAAGGGCTCTGTATGGGTTTCAACTCTGTCCGAGAAGAGTTAAAATCCTGCAAGTCCGTGGTGGCTAGAAGCAACTCACAGGACTGAACTTTCAGATGAACTGAGAAGTTAGTCAACTTTGTTTTAGTTTAATATCAATTTGTTTGTTGCAGGAAAAGTTATGATTGGACTTTTTTACTTTTGAATTAAAAACCTTGTACTTTAAGGTTGATTTTAATAATGATTTACAAGTTCCTCTACTATTGCTTGGATAAGTTCTAAATTTCTGTTTTTAATACCTAGCCTTGTAACAGTACTTAGATACTCAAGCTTGCTATTTTTTCTATCAAAATTTTCTTTAATGCAAATTTTATCATCTGTATTTGAAATTCCACGTTTAGCCTCCTGAGATCATTTAATTCAAAGTGGGCTCTCAAAGAGCCTTCTGAATATTTCAAAGACTCTCAGAAGGGGGATTTTTAGGATTCTAGGTAGATACAGTAATATGAGCAAGCTTTTTACTCATGTAAATTATAGGAAAAGAATTAAACAATCACTGTACTAAAACCCATTGTTCCAAAAATAGCTTGTGTCTCAGACTATGAAGACTTTTTTAGGCTCTGAAATTAGTGAGCCACTTCTTTTGCCTTAATTATTTGAGAAAGAAGCAATTATAAATTCCATTATTATTAGTGTAAGTCTTTAACCAAACCAAACTCACATTTAATATTAAGCTGTTAAAATACTTTATTCTCCAACTATTTTAGTTTTGGTGAAAAACAGAACAGTTAAACTAATGTCCATTCAAATATTCCCAACTGCTCAATCTTCTGTAAACCAGAAGTAATAAACATTTACCTAAAAATCATGATTCTCTGTTAAACTGACCTTTTTTTCAAAATATTATCTAGCAACAACTCAGTCTGCAAAATTTTAAATGACCTTTGCTGATTTGCAGTTTCCAGTCATTTTTGCTTCAGTAGTGGTTTTGGTCGGCTTTCGCTTCATCAAATGCCTTTTAAGAGTATTTTCAAGATTTTCTTTTACGGAAAAAGGTACAACAGATAAACTGTTCCGCAAAACTATTCTGCAGAAAAAGAAGAAATGAAGATATAAAAATGGAAATGAGCAGGAACCAGTTTTAAACATATGTCTTTATGAATGAGGCTTAATCACACACCTCGTTTTCCAAACACAAAAAGCCTTTTGGAAATGTATTAATTAAAATTAAGTGCCATAGACAAGGGGCTTTAGAGGGATGGCAGTCCTTTTCAAATTAGCATAACACTAGCGACAGGCATGGAAATTGGTTTAATAACCCTAAATAGTTACACCCCGCTCCTAACACAAATGGCCATGGACAGCTCTAGCCCCTCAGGCTGCGACTGTACCAGTTTATGTGGTTGCTCTGACATTGGGTGGGTATTCCAATCTGAACAGAAATCACTGAATGCACCTCAATTATTATTATTATTAGATAATGACTAGTGAAGCATACAAGGCACCAAAGCATTAAACATCATAAACCAGAAAACCAAAGTAAACCAACACAAGCAACACCAAAAACTTAGCCAGCGAGTCACTTTGTAACTTGTACTAATACAGTCAATACCTGGCAAGAGGATTATTAGTTTAGTCATGATATTAAATGGCCCAAACCCCACACACAGGTCTAGGGCCAAGCTGTAGATATAACAGAAAACCAAGCCAAAGGGATAAGCAGAGTCTTTAAGCGATTTCCTTCCCTGCCATGTTTCACAGGGGTGTCCTCGGAGCTAAGCTCAATGCCACAATAACCCCTTTTAAACACCACTTTCAGTGCACAGCATTCTCCAGCAAGTGTCAAAATACACAAGCTAAATCTCTACCTACTTAACTCACTCAAACATCAGGTGTAAACATCATTTTTTTGTGTGCTCACGATTCATGAGAAACTGGAGAAAAACCAAATCCCTGCTGATACGGAACTGAATGTCCACAAGCTTTTTCCAAGTATTCCGATCATTCGCCTAACTTCACAACGCTGCTCCTCCGCAAAGGACTGCCACGTCCGTCTCCGCTTTACCTTACTTCAGCGGGGGTTTTGCTTTGACTGCCAGCTGGTTTTAGAGACATGTAGGACAGAGAAAGTGGTTATTCATGTTTTTTATTTATTATAAATACATATAAATATGTTAAGTGACCTTTTGCTTTGTTTATCGTGATGAGCAACGACTCTGGAAAAATCATCTGGAAAACTTAACCAAGCTGAGAAACAGGCAAAAAGCAAGCATTAGCATACAATCACAGATTCCTCTCAGTTCAAGAACAGGTTTTTTGTTTTTGTTTTGTTTTTTTGTTTTTTTTGAGAGCAAAAAAGGCATCTTATATTGAAGCATCTATTGTTTTATCAAGAGCACTGAACTTCCCCCCCTCCCATGAGCTGACCAAATGACATTTTCATTTGGATTTGTGAGTGCAGTCCAACCCCAGCTGGCTACATAGGACACCCCCCATGATTCTGAAACATTGCATAGTTTTGCAGCTGGATTTTGCTTCCCCCCCTCCCTTTTAAGCTATTTTTAACACAGGTTGATCATGCCAAAGAAAACTCACTGAGGTTTCCATTTCCACCTCTCTCTCCCTCCCTGTTTTTCTATAGTTTAGTTTAAAAACTGTTCAAAAACTTTGTGGATCAGAGCAAGCAGGAAAGCAACATTATGCTCACAGTCCACTAACAGGCTGGGAAGGAAATAACTCTACAGATGAAGTTGCGTATGGGGGGTAACTAAAAGTTGAAAGTGGGTGTTTTTGGGGTCCACGCAAACTGCCAAATATTTCCAAATGGGGTGCAGGGAGGGGGGTATTTAAGAGAAGCAAACAAAAAGAAAACCCAGACTTAACTGATGGTAGGAAGCCAGGGCTGATGGTAGTGGAAAGAAAAGTGCACAGAAAAAGAAGAAAAAAAAGAAAATAAAAACAAAAAGCCCGAAGAAGCCAGAAGTCAAGGCTTGTCATTACAGTGTTTGCAGAGGGCAGAGGCGGCTCCTGTGAAGGCAGTGCATTTCTCGGGGCAGCCGGGCAAGGCCGTGCCGCCGAAGGGGTAGACGGCCGACTGTCCGAAGGGGTTGAGGGTGGCGGGCAGCGGGGTGCTCAGCGTCTGGCCCTGGTTCAGGTAGGCCACCAGCCGCCGCATCTCCTCCAGGGCCTGCGCCTGCATGAGGATGTAGTTCTTGGCCAGGAGCAGGGTGGCGATTTTGGAGAGTTTCCGCACCGAGGGGCTGTGGGCGTAGGGGATGACGGAGCGCAGCCCGTCCAGGGCGTCGTTCAGGTCGTGCATCCGCCGCCGCTCCCGCGCGTTGATGCTGAGGCGCAGCGAGCGCTGCTCCTTGGGCTTCTTGCCCAGGGCTCCCCCCTTCAGCTTGCCCTCCCGCTCGAAGGCCGCGCCGCCCTTCACCCCGGCCTCGAAGCCGTCCTCCTCGTCGCCGCTCTGCTCGCCGCTGCTCTCCGCCGACTTGCCCAGCGCCCCGGGATGGAAGTCCGCCCCGCCGCCCCCCGGGTAGGTCCCTCGCGGGCCCTCGGCGCCGCCGTGCACGGCCCCGTAGGCGAAAGCCGACGGGCCGTAGCCCGGGGCTAGCGCCAGGTACGCCTCGCCGCCCAGCGACTTGAGCTCGGCCATCGCCTTGGCGAGGAGGGGCGGGGGGGGGAGGCGCGCTCCGCCGCCGCCGCTGCTGCCTCGGCGCTGAGGAAGAAGAGGGAGGAGGAGGCGGCCCCGCCGCTCCGCGCTGCGCCCGGGCTGGGGGCGGGCAGTGAGCGCAGCGCCGGCCCCGCCGCCCCTTATATCGCGGAGAGGGGCCCGCTGGGATTCCCCCGCCGCCCAATCAGAGGGGCCGCGGCGGCGGGCGGGGGGCGCGGGGCGGCTGGCGGCGGGCAGCGCCTGAGGCGGCGGGCGGGAAGGGGCGCGGAGAGCGGGGCCGGCCGCGCTTCGTGAGCGGCCTCCCTCTCCCCTCGCCCCGCCAACCGCGGCCCCGCGGCTCCCCGCCTTTTCGGGGAGACAAGATGGGCCCGGCGGAGGGGTCCCGGCGTCCGACGGGAGCAACAGACACGCCTCAGTGGGCACCTGGGGATGAAAGGAGACGCTGCCTCAGGAGTGGCAGGAGAAAACAGCTCTGAAAAGTGAGCGGGAATGGAAATGAATCAGTATGGCACTCTCAGGACTTGTGTCTGCTGGCTGGGACAAGGCAGCGGAGGAGAAACTGCCAACGTGAACAGCGCAGCAGCGAAGTTGCTTAATTGAGGCTGCTCCTGGAGGCTGGGGGGGCAGGGAAGGTCCATGACTTCCTAGTGCAGTCTCCAGCTTGCAGTGCCTGAACTCTCTGGAAACGTGAGAGCAGGTTCAGCTCCTAGAAGGTGACTGCGCTGAACTCCAGGCTTGGAGGAGCTTTTGAAAGCTGCGAGTTTCCCTTCCTAAAATTAACAAGAAAAGGGGATGGTTGAGCTGATGCTTCAGACTGCCTCTCACCTAGCCCTTGTTAGCTCCAGAGCAAATAAAGAATTAATTAGGGAACCAAAATATTTTCTGGAGAGTTTTCTAGTGTTATTCCCAGGGAAAACTGGAGATGTGAACAGTCCTCCCGCCCAAGCATGGGGCCGCGAACCACTCGTGGTACATGTTGCGATGGAAGCCGAAGGCATGCAAGGTCCTGACAGCTGTGGGCATGGCTTGCTGATCAGGCCGTTTTGATTTAGGTGGGGATGACAGAGGAGGCACCTGTTGTGCAGAGAGATTTCCAAGGCAAAGGCCCCGTCTGTTTCCATTTTCTTCAGAGACTCGCTTTGCTCCTCCCTTCCATGTGCCAGAAGAAGGAATTTGATCCTTGCTCTGAAGGGACTCTCTGTCCTTCCCACTTGTGGGTCCCAGTAATTGAGTGCTAAGCTCGGAAAGGAAACAAACCACTCCACATAGCAGTCTGCAGCGTGTGAGAAATCATCACTGGTGGGGAATCCTTGCCGTGACTGGTGAAGTGTCTGGTCCATGGAGGAATCTCAAGGAGAATCCGCTGGCAAAGGTGAGAGCTGCATAGGGAAGGATAATCAGGATGCTTTGTCCTGTATTCCTGCATTGAGATGATAGAGAGGGCTTAATCTTTAATTGCAACAGAAAGAGGTCCCAGTCTCATTTTTTTCTAGGTTTCTGAGACCTCTTCATGGTACTGAGTTTTAGTATAAAGATCGTATAAGGGCATACCAGGCTTTCTCCAAGCATGACGTGTGCCTGGTCCAGGCTCCTCAAGTGTCTGCTTAGAAAGGATGGGATGAATCCTGTGTAGTGACATACAGATGCGAGCAGGTGGATATTGCCTACAGGCAGATGTAACCAGTCAATGTAGGTGTACCTGGTAGGTTATTTGCTATAGTAAATAGCTTGGGTGTTAAGGTGACACGAGGCCTTTTCCAGAATGTGTTTTGTTTTTATCAAGCCCTCTACAAAGCGTAGTTAGCTTGTCCTCCTCCCATCACCTCCCTTTATGCAGTGTGCTAATGTGAAATGACGAGCTTGTCTCTCTTCCTTCTCCACATCAGAGCCAAGAGTGCTGAGATCTGCAGTGACACACACACCCTCACCCGTGGTTGGAGAGCTGCTGCCTGGAATGAGGCTGGTCCCCTGCTCTGTGAATGTAAGTCTGGAAGGTTGCATTTCCGCGTTTCAGAGTGGTGGAGCACATAAAACTAAGCTGCTGTCCAAGCCTGGCTGTCAGAGTGTGCACAAGGTTTGACCATCATACTTTTCACTGATCTTCTCTTATCTCACCTCCAGTGCCTGAACATGTTGCAATATTGTCACGTCTCTTTTTTGCTGCCCTTATCGGGCTTATCAGAGCATGAAGACCAATTACTGGTTTTAGTCACTTAATTGTTTTATGAGAATTGGACCACTTAACTACTCCTGGGACAGATCACTGTATATATTCATGGTGACTTTCAAATACAGATGAGCACAGCGTAACTTCTGCTCATCTCTAGAATCAGTCCCACACTCCAAGTGATCAGAGACAAATGAAGGGAGGTACTGGAATATTATCACTGGCATAAACCATTCCCATGAGAAAGATGTGCAGGGAGTGTTAAAAGCAGGATTGTCCCCTGCTAGAAATGATTTACCTTTTTTGTAATGTGTTGAGATCTTTCAATGAGAAGGACTAGCAGTGTTATAAAGTTTCTGGAATTCTGCTTGTAAAGACACGTTACAAGTAGTGCTGGCTTTCTGAGTATGTCATATGCATCTAACAAGGCTAATGCCAGAGAAGCATCGTGCTGAAAAGTAGAAGTAAACACTTTTCACACAGGCTCTCTAGTGCTTTAATAAATAGATGTGTTCTTCAAGGGTTATTTCAACACTGAAGGGCAGCTTGGGAGGTATATCAAGAGAACAGAGCAGAAGGATTTGCTGCTTTATATGTAATTCCAAAATGCACAGCTGAGAGAAATCATTTGGAGCCTGTATGAATCTGAAATCAAATCAGATTTAATGTGCTACCAAGAAATGCACATGGAAGAATTTGTTTTGGACTTCTCCCTCAAATTTCAGCTGTGAATATGCATCTTTGAGACTATTCAACTTGGTTTCTCACTGAAAACTGAGAAACAGAAATATCCAATTTGGGTTTTGACATCACAGACTAGATCAACAAAAAAGGAAGACAAAAAAAAATAGCAGAAGGGAGTGACTCATATGGAAGAACATTGCAGAAAATAAAATCTCTTCCAAGTGCTTTGGGAAAAATGGACATATGCAAGAGGAAATAAATTTATCACATACTATAGAGTATTTGCCAGCTTTAAAGTGGGATTTTTCCTTCTACTATTTTACATATTCAGAACTTGGTAGGAATATTTAATAATTAATAGCAGACTATTATCACTGCAATTATAACAGTTATTGTGACTGTAAGTTCCTCAAGGCAGGACCCATACCTTTATTAAGACTTTTTCAAGTCACAAACATTTTATTAAAAATAGGCAGCGTCAATGATTTGATTACTGCATTCCCCACATCTGCCTCCATAAATTCAAGGGGTTTCTGTTAGCTTGACAAGGCAACACTGCCTGCAAAGAGAAACGCTTGCTGCTTAACTGCATGCAGGGACCAAACCACGAGCAGCACGGACTGCCAATGCCACGCTGACCATCGTTTGCTGCTGGGGCTATTTCAGGACTACAGCTCCCAGGTTCAGCTGCAACTTTGAGACTGCTCTCATCCTGGGAAAAAAGGTGAATTTGGAGGTTTTAGCACCTGTTACTACAAGAAGAGCTTGAATACAATTTATTTCAGTTTTGATGCAAAGAGAGGGAGAAAAGGATCAAAATAATTACATATTTTCTTCAATTTCAGTTTTAGTTTTAAAGCCATGCACCTGAGTCAAACAATGCATCCTACAATGCCACTGCCTATTGTCGGAACATCTGTCTAGAGGAGTGGAGTGAGACAGGACTAAGCTATGAAGCAGAAACCTTTCCTCAGAGCTACATGTTACCTATCCCATGCAGATAAAAGACCTCAGGGTTTGGGGTGGACCTATTATCGAAATGTGTAAGAAAATTAGTTGCAAAGACTGCCACATTCATTTAAAAACTTTAGTTGTTTTGCTGGATAACAGCATTTGTGACTGAGGGACCAATTCACGAATGGATTTTTTTCCATCAGAAAAGAGGAGGGGGCAACCATGAGAAATGCCGTCTCCATCCCTACCAGCCAGATTTGGGTACCAAAAGTAGAACAAAACAAAATCTCTCGAAAAGATCAGAAAGAAAGAGGTTTAAGGGAGATGGATATGCTCCGGTCTTACGGGTTGTATTAGGACGGGGGGGTCGGGCAGCCTTCCCCGGGGCCCGGGGCCCTGCCCGGCTGCGGGGCTGGGCAGCGCCGGGCTGGCGGGCGGGAGCGGTGGCGGTGGCCGGTGTGGCGGTCCCGTGCTGACACCTAGCGACCGCCGCCTTCCGAGCCCCGGATTAGGCGGGCACCCCCCCCCCCTCGGCATCGGGGCAGGGGTGGCAAAGCGCTAAAAGTTCCGAAGTGACCCAAAGGGCGAACAGGCGCAATAAGACCCGTGAGCGCCTATGGGTCTCGGGTTGCAATGCCACCTCTTCCGTTTTGGATACCTGCCCTGTAAATACAACCCTGTTCCTGGTGGCAGCTGGCACTGCAGCAAGCCCAGTCTTTGGACCTTTTATTCAGACAAATGCGAGGAGAGTGAAAAGTGAAGAGGTCTTCGAGCATCAAAATGCGCGAATGGATCATCTTCTGCTGAGAAAAAATGATGGTAGGACGAGGGGAGCTATTCTACTGAAAGCTCAACTGGAACTGCTGGAGACAGCGGGTGTATACTTCTTCCCTCAGGTGTAAGAGTAGAAAATCAGCAAGAACAACCAGGTAGAAAAAGCACAAGCTATGGCAATGCTGTGCTGGGTCTGGCTATTTGGAAATGGTAGGTAGGTAGAGGACAGAAACTCAAGGCAGGGAAAAACAGGCAGAGCTCAGACCTGGCAGGCGTCTGGCCAAACATCTATAGGTCTGGACTACCTGGAGGTCATGGCTGTCACCTGGAAGCATGACAGGAGTGTGAGAAGAACTGGAGCTGCTGAAGCATTAGTGTTTCTGCTGACTTTTTGTCTATCGCTTGTCTATCACACAGCTGAGGCACTCCTCTCAGAAAATCCCTGCGTGATGCGGGAACATACCATTTTTATGTTAGGGAAGGAAGATCTTATGGCTAAGACCCAGGACTTTGGATATAACACTTCTGTTCTCAGCCCTAGCTGAAGCTCACTCAGGTACTAACAAGGAGTTTGATTCTGATTGCAAAACCTGCCTGAGAAATTAGGTGGATGTGTAAAGAGTCTGTGCTCACGATCCTCCGTGCCATAGTGGCTATATTAATTAAGTATTCATGATATTATAAAAGACAGTGAAAGCTTCCTTTACTGTCTGATCCTGCAAAGACCACCACAATTCCTACGGGTTATAAGAGCAGCCGGAGGAGTTTCAGTACAACAAAATGGTCAATATTGTGTTGCTCTTCAGACACAAGTGACGATGAAGTAAGGCCTCCGTCAGTAGCTGTCCCTTCAAGGACCTAGCAGGACGCTTTCTGAAGGAGACTTCCAACAGGGAAGGAGCAGATTGTCGTGCAACTTTGAAAGTTATTTTGAAGCAGTTTATTCAAAGTGAGAATTTGTTTAACAAGTACAGGCCTCTGAGGTAGGTTTTGCTCTGCTTATGTCACTCGGATAGTCATACTTTTTCCCCTTCACTAGGTGGCAGCAAGAAGATAGGTATAAGGATTTGCAAGATTTCTTTTTTTTAATACAGTAAGCAGAGAGTTTTCAACTGGATCCCTGTTTGAATGGATTTCTTTAGCAGTTCCCGTACATACACAGCCCCCAACAACCAAACCAACCAGCAGCAAGTTGGTCAAAAGCACTGGCAGCGGTGCCTGAAACATCTCTCTTCCAGGCAGGAGAGAAGACTCCGGGCTTCGGTGCATGTTTCAGCGTGGAAGGAGAGATTACCTGGTCTGCAGTTCCCTCTGCTGGCAAAGTCTCTACTTGCAGCAGCCCGGTACCTCCGGCAGAGCTCAGGGTGGAGCAGCCCAGCCCCACTGCTAAGGCGAACAGGTAGAGCTGAGGAGGGTTAGCACAGCAGACGGCATGGGGAGGAGGGACAGGGCCACACAGAAGTAGCCTCGGATGTGCTGCCTAGGTGCAGGGCCACAGTAGCCCCTGCTCCTTACAAGGGCAAGGGGACACCATCCTCTCTTTCCCATCTAGCTCCACCTTAAGCTTGCAGCTGGGATACTGGATTTTGAAACTGGATATACAGTTCTTGCTTCTCCCAAGTCCCAGTCTCCTTCTCCTGTTCTTCCTTCCCAGTTTGCTGAGACTACCAGCCCTTTAGCACTAGGACGAAGTTCTTTATGGCAGCCAGCAACGCAAGGAGGGCCCTTAGCTCTGGCTACACAAACTTGCTGAACAGCCCTCATCACTGCTTCTGCTAAGGGAAGGGATGTGTGGATATTGAGGCCTACACCTACACGGGGAGGAGAAAGCATGTATTTTCAGGGAGAGTTTGAGTACTCTTATGCAGAGCTATATCCCAGAACATGAAACCTACTAAAAAGAAGACAGAGATGAGGACTCCAGCTGCCCCTTTAGAGTCCAAGCAAAAATGTTGCCTTCCTTCAATGAAACAAAACCAAATGCTAAATACAGCCCCTTTCTGAGCTAGAAGAAAGGTTCAATGCATGCCTTCCTCTGTTCTCCACAACTCTCTTATAAAGTCCCTGTGCATCTTGGTAACTGTCCACAGCTGGGTGCAAGGCCAGCTAGGATCCCTTTCCTAGCCAAAGCAAAGGAGATAGCCCTTCTAGGGTCCTCTCCTGGCACAGGGGGCTGCATGCCACCAACATGCACATGCTTAGTTTGCCAAGACGAAAGCGTTGATGGAAGCAGTAGGATGCAGAAGGAAGGGATGGGCTGACTGTTCAGAGCTGAATGACTCTGTAGTCATGGCGTGGCTAGTGGGACGTGCAGTGTGAATGTAAGTGCATGGTCAGGTTGGTGCTGGCAATCATGGGCTTTGGTTTCTGTGGTCAAGTGTAATAATGAGTGCCTGTTGTCATATCCTCAAGTCTTAGAGGCATTAAGGGAGGTGCAGGGGACTCTACTGCAAACCACTGGCTTTTTAAGACACTGGCTTCTCCCATCGAGTATGCCTGTTTGGCTCTTGCCCCTCTGCAGAACTGACCCATGCATTAGTGAAGGTGATGCTTGAGAGATCTGGATGTGACAGACAGCCTTGGAGAAAAACTGAAAGGTGTTCCAGTGTGGGTCAGGGCTGACAGTGGATGCAGGACGTGTCATGGTTCACAGAAATGGGGCCAGGCTTTCTATCAGAAGGTTTTTAGAGTAGGGATTTGAGTTCAGAATAAGGTCTAGACTTCTCTCCCAGAGACAAATGCTCTGTTCTCTTTCCTGCCTTTCTGCTTCTCTGGGTGCTTTCAGTTGCCTCCTGCAACGTGAATAGCCCAACCTAACAATTGTGGGAAAACTTGGCTGTTCTAATAAGACAGGGGAGCATTCGAAAATGGATTAAGAAGGGATTGAATGTGTCTTGTGAGAGCTTGACTATTGATTTCTAACCCTCCCATTCTGATGTTATTGAAGAAATTATTTTCTTCTGCACTGTGCAGAGATTAAATATTAATAAATAGAAAATTAAAAAAAAAGGGGGAGAAAAAGACCAGATCCCAAGACATGCCACTGCACAATTAAAAAGCAAATGAAGTATTTCTAGAATGAAAAACTTTGTTTCCTCAAGTTTTCTTGAGCTCAGAGTAGAAACATAAGGGGTTTTGATGAGATCATTTGTAATATTTCTATTTAGTGTTTTGTAGCAGAGATGTGTGAGTTTGAGCCACATCCCATTGCAGTAGGTTCAGTATAAAGATAGAATAAAAAGGATGGAGATTTACTTAGATCTCATTCACCAGTGACCCATTTACTCACTGATGATGAAGTAAGGGGGAAGATGCAGGTCTACTCTGGCTCCACTTACACTGCATCCTGCAGTCATACTCTGTTCCATTAGGTTTCTATTTATTATTTAACACGAGGAGATGGAAGACAAGGCATACCAAGATGATTTTTATGTCCTAGACATTTCACTTGTACAAACATTGCACAAGCTGCTACTTCCCATGAACTCTGTGGTTCCCAAGTGAAACCCACATCCTTGGGTCTCTGAAGCAGGAGGGGAGCGGACAGGCAACCTGCATGCAGATCAGGACTCCTAATGCACACAGGCTTTGCAAGGAAATCTGCTTCCCGCTTTGAGCTCACCTATGAGAACTGCAGTTATTTTGCCCCATCTCCCCCCTCATTCCAGAGAGCTGGGCAGTAAGTGAATGCAAAAAGGGCACAATGAGAATCTCCCACCCAACTTCTGCAAGATTAGTGTTCTCTCTGTAGCAGGATACACATAGAAAATGCAAATGAAAGTTTGGAGGCATTTAATGTGGAAGACCATTCTTTTTTAAGGGAGTTGTTACCATGAGAAGGGGGCTTGCTAGGGTCTTATCCAAAGGCTGCAGAAGTGTATGTGTGTCTGCCACCCGGCATTCACATTCTTTCCCAGCACTCTAAAAGGTTACTTACGTTGGTACATTGTCCAACAAATTCAGAGCAAAGTTAGTGAGTGGAGACAACAGAGGAAGGAAGAGGAACTAGCTCTAGTGTCCCATGAGCATAATCAAAGGCAGGATTTGGCCCACTGCATTTCTCCACTCCCATCTGCAACAGTCAGTGGTGTTGCTGGCTGATTTCCATTCTAACCCAGTAGCTTCCAAGCTGCACAAGATGTACGATCAGTGTTTTACATCCCAAAGAGTCCCTTCTTTGACAGACTCATAGCTGGACATACCTTGACTGTTCCTGTCTCGATTCATCTTCTTTTTATGATCTCCCTTGAATTTAGTGGCCGTGTCTGGTTGTGGCTTTGCTGCTGTCAGTTCTTCATGGCCTTAATGCTCAGGCATTTGAAGTCAGCTCGTTGGCTTTGGATCTTGTCACCATGTTACTAATTTCATTATGGTCCTGTAGCCTGTTCTTTGTTTCCTCAGCAAAGCAAGCCCAGGTGGGACTTTCAAGACAGATAAGCAAGCCTGTGGGGAGAGACCCCTTACTTGGATGGCAGAAGCGCTGACCACCTTCAGCCAGTAGAGGAGGGGGAAAAGAATTGTTTCTCTGGATTTAAGGGAAGTTATTTGATAAATTTGTGCCAAACGCACATGGAGAAATGAAAGCTTGGCCCTGGGCTTCAGATTCTGCTGTAGGGCTGAGCAGGTGGGGCTCCAGTCTTTAGTCTTTTACTGATTCACTGTGTGCCTGAGGCCCTTGAAATCACTGGGAGTCAAGAAGGTAAAGGCTTGTGAAACCCTGGTTATAAAGTCCTAGAGCTTCTGTGGCTTAACAAACGACTGCCTATCACCAGAGCTGGAGCACCTAATCATGCGCACTCTCAGTCTGCTCTGAAAACAAAACACCCTAAATTGGAGAGTCGTCCAAGAATTTTTATATAGACAGTTATTAGGGATCAGCTGATGGGTGGTAACCCTGTAAGCCACAGTAAATCAATTGCTTTCTGTTATTCCTCATGCTCTCAGCCTCTTTCTGTGCTTCAGTTCCTTGTCTTCAAAATAGCATGTTTGCAGTCCTGGGGCCTGAGAGGATCACACAAAAATGATTGTAAAGCACTGATATGGTAGATAGTGCTAGAGTCCCATACATGTTCTCCAGTGTTGCCTGGTGAGATGGTACAGTAATGGAAAAAAGTGAGTAAATGCCCTTCCTGGGTGTATGAGAAGAGCATGTGCAGATTATCCAGCACGTCACACCTAGGTTTAGAAGCAACATACGGCATTATTTGACAGACACTAGGCAATATTTAGTGACTACGCAAGCTATATATAATGGAATTATGGAGGGTGTGAGAAAGCAGCACCTCCTCCCATCTGCCCCCTTAAGGGACACAAATGCTTTGCTATAACAGTGTTCCCCGAGAGCTAGAACTTTAGCAAATAAGGGACTTTATTAAGTTGTTAATAAGATTTCATTTTCTCACTAATGCTGCGGTGCTACATTATTAATTTAAAACTGTATTTAGCCTGACATGCTAAAGTGCTAGGCCTCATTATTAATGCATAAACCCATGCCTCTGTTGTTTAATTAAACACCATGATTATGAAGTTCTGATGTGGTTTAATGATAGCAGGCTGGAGTGGCAGTACATTCCTGTGCTCAGATCTCCCCCCTTCCCCCCCCTCCTGCTGCTTTCTCCTTTCATTTCCCTTTAAAAGCACAAATGCAGTTGTTGTTCTGCTGAATAAACACCACATGACAAATGATGTTGATCTTTCCAAGGTGACATAGAATTGCATTTTTATTTTCCTAGGTTTAGCTTCTTATTGACCAGAGATTTCTATCCTCTATTTTTTAATGGCTCTGAAGGAAACTGTTTGTATTTCCCCAGAAGACAATGTAATCCTTGCTCCCAATGAAGTCAACAGGACTTTCCAACTGATTTCAACGGGACAGAGTTTCACCCAAAGGCAAGAAGAGACCTCGAGAAGAAGCCTAGACCGTTGTTGTATATGTCTGTTTAAACATGGTCATTTCTAAACAGTTGTTGTCTTGGAGATGGAGCTTGTCAAGGGAAGATTATGTTGTACTGAATCACGTAAGAATTAAATGGATCTAGACCAGGATAATAAACCCTGCGGGCATTTCCTTGCTTCAGTTTCCCCACCAGCATCCTTCTGCATTGGGCTCAAGTGTTTTGGAGTCATTGTTTCATGTAGCCCATAATTTATTGTATTCTCCTTTGCAGGACCAAGACTTTCTGGGTATTTCTCAGAGACTTTCTGCTATGTATCCCTTCCTTTCTCCCCTCAACGTTCAGCTTCATCATCTTATTCCTCCCTGTTCCTTGCGATGATTCTTTCTGAACAGCAGCTTACCCAACCTGGCTTGCCTCTTACTTTATTGACTAGGAGTGAAATTAAACATATTCTTATGTACTTTCCTGCTTAATAAGGATTTACGCAGATCAGCCCTCTGTGCCTTTGTTTCTCTCCATACCCCTTGCCTGCTTGTCTGTTCAAACAGGAAGTGCTTGGCTTTGGAGTCTGCCATCTCCCAAACTTTGGGGTCCTCCCTCTCTTTTGAAGGCAAAGGGGGTTTTGCTGTGGTCTTTACTGGAACCAGAATTTTACCCCAAGCGTTTTTTCAGCCGAGGCAGACACTGGTCTGGCTAGTGGAGAAGGACAAGGAACAAGTTGCATGACTGCATCAGGGGTGCAGGAGCACTCATCATTCTGGCCATTTCTAGCAGGGTGGGTAAAGTCCCTCTCTATTGCCATCCAGGTGAATTCACAGCTGACAACTAGTGCTTTGCTCAGCGGAGCCCAAATGTTGTTTTTACATAACCATTTGTTTGAACCACATCTTTGATTCTCTTCCTTGTATCTCTCAAAGAAGAAAATTGTTCATTATAATCAACCATCCTTTGCCTTCTTGCACTGAAAGTGAGTGCACAGATCTGTTCTCTACATGTGCAAATACAACAGAAATGTTACCAAGCTTAATTTCTTTTAGTAGATTATTTTTTTTTAAAGTATGTGTTCAGCAAAGTAACCTTTCTCTAACAAAGAGATGACCTTTTTGCATTTATGTAGTGCTTGTTGCTAGGATTTAGATCTTTACTGAAAGCTGTTATTTCTCTTAAGTACAGGAGAAAGTGCATTTTCACCTCCATTTGGGTAAACTGTCATTTTCTACTGTTCACTGCTTTTCTCACCATGGAATAATAATTTGAGGTTCAGTGGGTTTTTTGAGAGAATGCATTCCAGGAGTGTGGTGGGGCCTGGGAAGTCCTCTACGTGTGCTAGTGGGGGAGAAAAGGAAGAGGAGGGAGAAGGCTTCTGAAATATTTAAGGCTTCTGAGTACTGCAGTTGCTCAGCTTCTGCCATCAAATCATATTCAATTTAGGAGGGTCATGCAGGTATTTTATAATCGTACACAAAAAGCAGCCGGTGGGTAGCTGAGAAGCTATACATGTATGCATAATGTATTATTTTCTGGTGGTAGGACTAGCATCCATGGGAAGCCACTTTAGGTAGATTTAAGAGGATTCTGTCCAACCGTGATACTGATGAATAACAGAAATAATCTAATATTACTCTTTGTATAGCTGTGTTACTGGTGTTATTACAAGTCATACTATTAATACTGATGCAGTAGGAACTAAGCCACTTCCCATGCAGTAGGCTGTAACAGTGAAAGGGAGCATTAGACACATGTATGCAGATCACTTCATGAGACATAGACATCAGTATCTCACTCTTTCTTGAACCATTTCCTTTATTAGTTCTGTAGGTAGTGAGAGACTAAAAGAAACTGCAAAGAGGAACTTGACTAGTTATCTCTCTTTTCTCTGCAAATTGAGCATGGGAAAATCTCTCAATTCCTTTGGTGTTGGACATGTATGAAGTATGAAGACCCTGTCTAGTGGGGAAGAAGACCCAAAGACTTCAAGAATGTGCAGCTGCAGTTGTCTCCAAATAGGAACATGCAAAGTAAAAATGTCCCCTAAGAAAATTCACGCTTTTCTTGGTCAAAATTGCTCTTCAAACACATGACTTCATAAGCTGGATATACTGTTTGCCAGTCTCACAGTATTTCAGGAAGCGGAAGGCAGTATCTTAAGCATTTATCAGTCAGGTATAATAATTGAATTGAATGTATTGCGGGGGAATGGCACAAAATTGCACTGCTCTGTGCAGAGGGCATTGCATGCTGTGGTTTCCAAAAGGTCAGTCAGGCCAGCCAAGTTAACAGCACTAGTCCCCCTTTACATCCTCTCTCTCTGTCTCGCATGCACTTAGAAGAGAGAGAGCAATCGACAGTTTCATTGCAACTGAAACAACTAAAATTACTCAAGTCCAAATCCCTCTTCTCCAAGAGACCATGAATTCAGCTGGATCAGAAGCCCTTGGTTAAGCAGCCCCTGAAAGTCTATCAGAAGTTTATTAGTATGGTAATTTATCTGGGTAAGCGCATAAAGATGCTAATTGAAATGGGTTTTTATGCATTATTTTTTAAAGGCAGAAAGGTTGGGGATTTTCTAGGAAGAAAAGTAGAATTGTCACTTATGTTCCATCATGTCATAATGTTATAAATTCATTATTTTCCTATGCTTCATTTTAATTTTTTTATTTTAAATGCAAAGAACAAAGAACTTGATACTCCAAAGATTTGGGGCTTGTGCCATGTCTGGTTCTGGTCTTGATGCATGGAGATAGATTGAATTAATCAAACTTCTTCACACTGCTATTTAATCGGGTTTACAATTAGCTGAGGGCTGCAGGTCTCCCGGGCCTATCAGCTTTGCAAGCAGAAGCTGTAATACAGCAGCTCTGCAGCCACACACTGGGAGTGCCTTACAGACCAGATTGTCATAATGTGGCATGAAATTAAAGCGTGATGTTACTTGACAACAGAATTTCAATTTCTCCCTCCCCCCGCCTTTTTCTCTTTAACAAAGTCTCTACCTAGACATAGGCCTCCGTGTTGAGTTGCACCCACCTGCTCTAAGCTACACAGCTGCCTTCAAAAGAGTTTCTGATACTATTAAACCGATCTCTGTTCCATTACAGTCATTCTGATATTCTTCCCTGTCTGCTTTCAATGGCAGATTATTTTGCTGTGAGGAGCTAACAAGCATACAGCTCTTAACTTGTTTCAGTTCTTACTCAAATGTATTGATTTCGTCCCTCCCTCTCTTCTCACAGCGCAGAGGGTTTTCACTGGCGTCTGTTCTCCCCAAACCTGCCTGCGCAGTTATGTCAAGCCTCTTCAGCTGCCTTGCTGCCATTTAGAGTGGTTAAACCCATTTCCATTCAGGTAAACAAACACCGAGGAGTGGAGAGCCTGGGCTGGTTTTTCCTTCCATCACCCCTCATCTCTCGAGAAGCAGTATGGATGCACAGTTAGGAAATGGGATTTATAATTCCCCCTCCCAAAGGCAAGTCAAGATCTTGTGAACAACACCACCAGCACAAATTAATTATCTGGCTGTTGATGATTTTGTGCTGTTCAGGAAACCTGTCATAGGAAGAGTTGAAAAGAAGAACATAACAAACCCAGAAGGGCTGGCTGGAAAGAGGTAAGGATCAGGTCAAGTTGGTAATGGAGGATGTTATTCCCTCCTTGAACTGACCTGGAATCTAATCTAATTCAATGCACACCTTAGAAATCAATGGGTAGATGATGAAGCGTTCCCTGCAGTTATAAAGGAAAAGGTTGGGCATATGTTCCTGATGGTGAGATTTGACTGTGGAATAAACTCCCAAGCTGCAAGACTCGAAGGTGCTGGAGTTACACTGGACAAGGAGAATCACACTCTAGGTTGAGAAGCCTGGCCAGGTGGTGTACGTGGGGATCCACCTCTGGTCCTGCTGAAGGGAATGCGTGAGGCTCCTGCAGAAACAAGGTCTGGCCTTTGATAACACGGTTTGGTTTCTCTGGACCACACTCACTGGTTTCTCATGACTTTTCTAGGTCTGGGAAGTGATCAGCCCCACTGGTGGCCTGGCCCTTCAATTTGCAATGATGGATACTGCTCGTTAGTTCTGTGCTTTTTTCCACCTCTTAATTAAAAAAAGTGTTTAAGTTCCACCTCTTCTAATATCAGATACTGAATAGAAAACCAAACCGTATCCACAGAACAACAGCTGTAGAGGGGTGACAGAGGTGAGATTCATGCGAAACAGACATAATTATGTCTTCTACATTCACTTTAACTGTATCTGCTGCCTGAAATGGCACAGAGCTACAATTCTGAGTTATTTGGACATATTTAATCAGAGTAGCCTCCATTTAGCTATCAAACATAGGAGCAAAATGAGCTTTGCTTATTAAAAAAACCAAACTCTGTAAACCTCTGTCCCCCATTGCTCTCCATTCTTTTTTCTTTCCTGCATGGTGCTGAGCATCTCCCAAGGATTAAGCGATTATTCAGAAAATTGATTCTGCTCCCATTGAAGGTGATTACTTCCCCCATGCTGAAATCCACAAAAGCACAATCAGGTACACAACCAAGGTAGTTTTAAGCATTTGCATCTTATACAGGTTGGCCTGCAAACACCTGTAGTTTTTCTGGCTGATGGCAACCATTTACGGGCATAGGGGGTAAGGAAAAAATCAGTGAACTTTAAAAAGCAAAATAAAAAGAGAACATTCTTCTGATTGAGAAAAATCAAGCTTAATGAACTGAGATGAAATAATTTCCTCAATTTGCTTGGACATTTTAAATTAAAAGCAGAGTGTAACCTCTGCTTGTAAATTACTGTAAACATTTCAATCACTCTAATTCATGGTAAAAGGGAGGAAAGGCTGGACTATGGAATGCTAATCAAAGATCACTCCTGGGAAGTCAGACTCTTTGTTTTCCCCTATTTTTTTGGGTCAGAGTGTCTAGGACTTTACAGAATTTCATATATATATATATATGAATATTTATGAAGAGCTTGCTAGTGACAGACCAGGCTGGCCCTGCAGGCCCAAAGGAATTAATGTAAGTTCCAGTCAACCATGAAAACCCACTAGAATTGAACTGTATTTCAGCATGGTGGATAAAGCACATCAAAGAGCAGAATTTCTATAAGATAATTACACACAATGCAACTCTAATCACAGAAAGACTGTGGATATTGCTGATAAAGCGTAATAAATCTTTTATGACTACGCCTTGTTCTGCTGAATCAGCTTTCTGTTTCTAGTGCACTAAACTCCAGATTCTTGCCCTTATTTATATATTTACAATTTAAAAAAAACCCACACATCAACTAACGATTTACTGTAGCTTCTGTGAAAGGTTTGGGCTTATTTAGTTTTTTGTTGTTGCACTTGTTGAAGTGCAGTTAGATGAACAACAGCAAAATATTCATCTCTCCTGTCTGGCAAGTCTGCAGAAATAAATTGTCTATAAGCTGAGAACCTGCCTTTCTGTGGTTGTATTTTAAGAAATTGGAATAATTTCAGTTCTGACAGTTTGAAGTGTTCAAAATTCGGGCTCTCTCTCTCACACTCTCTAGCACCATGAATTTGTCTCACAGACTCACAGAACGGTTGAGGTGGCAGAGAGCTCTGAGGATTATCTAGTCCAACCCCCCTGCTCAAGCAGGGCCACCTAGTTGCCTAGGACCATGTCCACTTGTGTTTTGAATGTCTCCAAGGATGGAGGCTCCACAACCCCTCTGAGCAACTGGTTCCTGTACTTCACTCTCCCAGTAACATTTTTTTCCGTACATTGAAATAGAATTTCCTGTGCTTCAGTTTGTGCCCATTGCCTCTTGTCCTTTTAGTGGGCACCACTGAGAAGAGTCTAGCTGTCTCCCAGCTTCCCACAGCTGCTGTCCCCTTACACACAGGTGTAAGCCTGGGGACTGAGCAAGCCCTAGCACAGTACGGGCCCTGAGCAGTAGTAACCTGTGCCTGATGCTGATAACACCCCATTCCTACAGCAACAGGGGAACTGGAAACATAGAGTCTGCGGTCACTGACTGTTTCTTGCCTGTTCTTGGGGACTCCTTGTGTCTCACTGTGGATCTCGCTCGTATATCAAAACATCATCTGAGCGCCAGCAGACACATTTATAGAAGGTGTCTTTACTGTTCCTTAATCAAGAAGCAAAAGTTTGCCTTCTTCATGTGAGCTTTGCCCTTCATTTGTCTTTCTGGCATATGGGCAGCAGAAGGTCTCTGCTTCTGACAGAGTGAAAGAATTTTACATATGGTTTAATTACAGTAAATTATCAGCAAAGGGAAGAGTTTGCAGGGGGACAGCTGAATCCCGCTCATGGGTTCAGTGAACGTCTGCCCAGGATCTCAGTGCTCTGCCACGTTTCACAGTGACACCTTGCTCCACCCCAGAGGACAACTGTTCTGAGCAAAGTCCATCCCTCGGTGTCTCTCTGTGCTGGGAACCTTTCTCGAAATGACAGCATGGGAAATGTCTGGCTTCTCAGTCTGTTGTCTCAACTTTGTGCTCTGGGAGGAACATGGAGAGGAATTTGATGACAGGATCAATATTTCCTAACTCCAGATTCATATCCTCTTCTAATTTCATAACTTAGAGGCTGATGTCCTCTCTGGGTGTTGTCTTCATTAAGCCTATGGCGAGTCTGAACATGAACTGATATATCCTCTGGCAAGTAGCTAGATACTCTCTTTCACATCTGTTGTGCTCTCCCGATCCCTTCGACAAGTGGATGTTACTCAAGCTACACTTAAGGCTTTCCACAGCCCTTGTGAGTGCACCATAACTTCAGAGCCTTATTTATATTAGTAGCATCACCCTGGTTGTCACCCAATGGGAAATGCTTTCGTATGCAATCCCCCAAGCAGACATGAAAGACCATGTCAGGACAATGGAGGGCTGCAGAAGATGTTCTTCCTTTGCCTGATTTACATCATATCTTTGAAAGCATGTCCCTCCTGTGACAGTCTGAAGCGAATAAACAAAGTTCCTGGGGAAATGGTATGCAGTGTTCAAACACTTTGCTGAACTTTAATGTTCTGTAAGTTGTAAGGAAATGACTACAAAAGCCTTGGGAGAGCAAAGGAAGAGAGTTAGCTCAAGGCAAGGTGATATTCCCTCATTAAAATCTATTTGTGCAAAGTTAAGATGTCAAAGAAATTTAACTTGTTCCAAGGGGGTATGAAAGCCCATGTTATTAGTGATCAGAAGGGACTTGGGAGTCCTATTTGCCAAAGAGGAGGGTGTAGTGAAAGAAAGGAAAAGAAAAAAAAAAAAAAGAAAAAAAATTGTGTTTGAGCATTTAGTGTTATCTTAGAAGAATAATGAATTCAACTGCCTTAAAACAACAACTTTTGTTACCCAAGTATGGATCATAGAAAATATTTTTAAGAAAAAAGTCTTCAAAATGGGGGCTGAGATTCTGCATGCAGTTTTTCAAGCCATGCTGCTGCACACACAGAGACCCACAGTCCAGTTCCAAGGGCAACCAACCTTGTATCACTTCACCCATTTTCATAGAGGGTGAATGAGGTTGTTAAAGGCCAGATTATTAATTCTTATATTATCCTGCGTATGCTTGTGTGGATGGTGTGTGCCCCAGAACCGTGGTATCACATGCAGGGTTAGAATGAGATATTTAGCATTAAACCTGGCACTTCTTTTCATATTTTCATAGCTCAATGATGACAGCATCAGGCGTTTTTGCAATCCAAGAACCAAACACTCCTCAGATGCAAACCGTTTTGTGGTTGTTGGGGGTTTGGCCCTTTCGATGCAGGGGTTGTGGCAGAATCAGCATTTGCATCTGTGTTCAAAGTTGCCTGACCAGAGATGTGGCAAGAACACCATGTGGTCCGCCTGCCCTTAACTGCTGGTGAGTAGAGGGGGAAATTAATCTGGGCCTTTGATTCTGCACTTCATGGTGTATTAGCCATCTGCAACAGTGGGAAAAACTGCTAAAAATACTAGTCGGAAGTACTAATAATCCTGCCTCCAGGAAAAGTAGCTTTGGCTGATGGTGGGGCATGCATGTGAGCCAGACCGCAAAATTCAGCAGCATTCCTGGGCACCACGTGCTAGCAGTGACCCTTTTCTGTGCCTCTTTCCAAGTGCCATACTCCTCGGCAGGATCTGCAGTGGGACCTGCTTGGGCAACTCAGCCCGTGCTCCAGAGAGAGCAGCCGAGCTGCGGCAGGGAGGGGGTGGCAGCAGACGATATTGCAGTAGCACACACAAAAATGGAGTTAGGATAGCTAAGCTTATGACTCTCCGGGGCCCTGCCAGAGTCTCGGTTGCTCTGTGAGTGGTAACTGCTGAGGATGTGCATAGTGCTTACTGCATGCTTTTTTTCTCTTTCCTTGAGAAATCAGCAGAAATCTCCTATCTCTGCCTAGGCTGGCCTGTCCATCTGTTTTGACGGCTTCTTTTATCACTAGCAGTCGTGTGAAGAATGAGCACATTAAAAGGTAAGGTTCTCTTTTTGTGCTGATAGTAGACGAGGCCCTCCCCCAGTTTTGCATTAATGTAGAGTGGCGACGTGGCCATGGGCTGATTGCATTTGCTAATGTTAATCACCAAGGGGCCAGGCGAGGTGAATAAGTGAACTATATTTTATTCAGTTTGACAGAAGGAGGAGTCGAATGGAAATGATTTTTATCTCTGGTTGTGGCCGACCTAAATTAATGCTACCTCTGGTGCTGAAAGGCTCAGGAGAGCAGATGTCTGTATTTTATATGCTCTCCTTCGTAGGGGTATCAAACCACACATCAGACTGTGCGTTAACTTAGGGACAAAGCTGATCCGTGTCCCCAGTTGCATGGGCCGTGCAGCCTGAAAGATGAAGATGTAGGGAGTGAAGTCACGGTTTGTTTTGCCTGCTTGAAACAAAGACAGGTCACTAGAGCTGAATTTCAAGTGCTGGTGAGGTGGATGGCAGGTCCTTTACCATGACATGAGCAGAGGGAAAGACAGGAGGGAAAATACCTTAGCAATTCTTCAGCAAAACACTAATTAATTGCTGAGCACCAGTGATGATTACTACCCTGCCAGGAGTGTAGACCCCTGTAACCAGTAGCTCTGGTAGCTCTGTCTGTGTTGTTTTTCTCTCAGGAGGCTGTTGAGGCTCTGCACTCCCAGACCAGGTGAACAAGGCTGCATGTTGGGCTGTTCCCCAGACTCACCCAAACCCTGCAATCGAAGTAATACTGAAAGCTTTCAAGGTTTAAATAGGGGGTGAGATATTGCAAGGGACAGATATTGCTGCTGCTGTGTCCAGGTGGGAGAGAGGTTACTAGAGGACCCTTGTCTCTAACCTCCCTCCTGGGGAGCAGTGCTGTGGGCTCCCTGCCCGCGGGATCCAGGGCACTGCTTGCCCAAGGGCTGTACAGGGGACTGGTAGGAGAATGACCAAGGCCTGGCAGTACCCAGGCACCAGAAAACCTTTCCTGCCTTGCATCTTGCATTTACTTCTTGGGAAAGCATCTTGCATTTGCATCTTGCATTAGCATCTTGCATTTGCTTCTTGGAAAAAGAAACACTGTGCTAATGATGGATAGGTGAAAACAGAGCAGTCACTGGAAACAGAGAGGATGGAAGAGGCTTAACGAAATCTACCCAGCGAATGAAAGAGAGATGGGAAGGAGAGCAAACGGGGAAGCAAATGTGATAATTGGCAGAGCGTGGTAAGCAGTGCCACCCACACAGCTATGGGTGGGATGTTGGGAGCTAAGGCAAGAGGCACTGCAAGCACATTTCCATTTCTTAATTCTCTGTATCATGCTCCTCTTCTCATTTCAAGGTCTGATCAAGTCTGACTATCGTCACCCCTTTTTGCTGTAAAGACACCTATTAATGTTGACAGTTTAGGTGGCTGGGGGATGTGGTATTAGTACTGACAAATGCTGGTAATTTGCAAGCAATGTTTTCCCTCTAGCACCAGTGGGAAATCACCTAACCTTTGCCAATAATTCTCAACATAACTCACAAAACCTCATCTTCTATCATTACGAGGAGCGGCATTTCTGAAAATTATCAGCTTCTTCTTGAATCCATCCATGCTAGACTACACAGAGGAGGTGATATTAATCAGTGTGTGAGGCCCACTGTAGTATTAAGGATTCTCTTACAAGATCTTTTTACCATATGCTCTCTGATATTAAGCTTACTTGATTATGCTTTCAGATCTTTTTTTCCAACCTGTCACATCACTTGGCTTTAACTATTTTTTAGCTGTTGTTATTATATCAATTTTTTTTAACCATAATTTGCTTAACATGTCTGTGGGGAGCACTTGTGTATGTTTATGCTTTAAACCAACACTGATTAATCAATAACTGGTAGACTGGTATCAATGTAATTGGCACAGATCTGAAGGCTGCAATGGGGACAGTGAGCCGAGAATCTGACCTGCCATCCATACACTCAAGCACAAGTAACAGATTTTCAGAAGTGCTGAGCTTAGAGCAGCTTCTTTGGAGAATACATTGAGCTGTTGGCCAGTTAAGTCTTTGGCAAATCTTGCCTTAATTTTTCAACTGAGAATATACAAAGAAATGACACTGATAGAAAATATCCTGGCACCTGTGCTGAGCCGAGGAACCTCCTGAGTTCAAATACAGCCTGATCTTATTTTGCAGAAGCTGTAGCCGAACAATGCTGATAGCAACTGTCTTTAAAGTGAAATTAAAATGTAATGAGGGTGGGAGGCAGGGAGAAGCTAGCATGGACCATCTGAGCTGTTGCAATTCTAGAATTCATCAGTGCTGCTGAAAGCGGAGAGCGGCTGTTGTGTTATTGATGCAGGGGGAAAGCGAGGTTATTGCATTATTGACATACAGTAGGTGGAGAAAGATTACCATGTTAGCAGCGGTACAAGAAGCGAGATTATCCAAATGCAATAAGCCATTGTTACAGCAATGACATTTTTCCACACCTCCCCCCCCCTTCTTATCCTGTCCTTTCCACCTCCCGCCTGCATAATATTAAAGGTCAGTAATATCCAGACAGATGGTTGGGAGGGTTTACAGAGAGGGGCTGCTTTCTTTGGTCATTTTTCTGAAATGGTGATTGTGCTCAGAAAAAAAGAAAGCATTTGGGTTTTCTGACTGGGATTAACTCATCCGAATGCCGTACTAGGCAAGAGAGAATTTGGGTTAGGAGATTGTCCCTTTCACTGACATCTGCGCTACTCTATATGACAGCTCTGAGAGGCACAGCTGCATCATAGGCACTGGAATAACCAGGGGATAAATGCCACTGGATTTTGGCTCTTTATTTAATAAATAACTTTACTAAATGTTTTTTTGCTGTGAAAAAGGGGCAGTAAGATTTTGAGGAGGGTCTCTGCAATGCGTTGATCCTTAAAGGACTCTGATCCCTCATTGAGAGAGTATTTATCTCTCAGGTTCACTTTTTTGCTTCTAGATGAAACCTGTCTTCTCTTCTATTTCAGTTCCCTGGATTTAGTTCTGTCTTCATCTGGAACTGCTTGTTTGCTCTTAGAGCAGGCTTCCTAATACTAAACCATAATTGAGTAAAATCATTACCCACTGCAGAGGAAGTGACTCACTGTGTAAAATATCCTCCCTAGAAAATGCATCAAGCTGTGTTCATGGGTCAGATCTGCAGTTCAGAGAAGTTCATGTCAAGAATCCCTATCGATGGCCGTGAGTTTTGGAGCTGGTCTGAAGTGATCAGCTCATATCCTCCTGCATTTAATTGGGTTACAGGGGCAACTTCTGAACCCTGATCCCCAGGGACGGAGCCACAAAGATTGCCGCGTCTGCAGCAATCTCATCTGTCCATGGTCGCAGTCAGGGAGAGAAGAATGGCTGCTTAATCAGACGCACAATCTGAAAATGTCACATTATTATTTATGAAGTGTTTAATAATCACACCACAATCATTGGACGCAGTGAGGTGGAAAACGAAAATGTATTTTTTCAAATAATATATTTGAATTCTGTTATTTTGGGAAAAAAACACTAAGTAAATGATTTCTTTTAATTTGAAGAATACAGTTTGTGCTAGTCTTGCAACAATGCCTCCTTTATGCGTGGATCAGAAGTCACACACGGCTGGGGCAGTCTTGAATTTAGCAGCTCGGATCAGCTAGATGTGCCCCTCTGCTGTCCACATGCATCTCTCACTTGCTGTTGTGAAACCCTGCAAAGTTTGTTCAGCTCTGAGCATCGCAGCCCAGGCGCTGCATTGTCTCTGAGAAGCAGCACACTGAGAAGTTCAAACCTGGCTGTGTCTGTGAATACTAACAATAATCTATAGCTTTTAGATAAAGCTATAGTATAACGGCATTTTCAGCTGGGATAAAGAAACGGCTCTACCATAAAACCCACTTACCTAACTATCCCAGGGGTGGCTGGAGAACAAATTGCATTTGGATAGATGTGGGTCTGGAAACGGGACTGGTGCAGGGAGCATTTCTGTGTGTATTTGCATGATGCTGGAGAACGTGACTTGTCTCATAAGAAAGGCAAGCAGGCCACTGTGCTTACTGAGGGAGAAAAAGGAATATATAGTGCTTCTTTTCAGACAGAAATTAATCTGAAAAAATGGATTGGTGTAATTTGTAATTATTAGAGATGTGTGTCTGTTTTTGCCTGTATGTTTCACCTAATATTTTTTCCATCTTGCTGTCTTTCCCTTTCTGACCAGGGAATTATTTTGTAGCAGCGCTTTAAGCTTAAAAATATAAACGCTTATCCTCTCTCACTGTTTTGCATCCTTTCTTTCCAGACTGGCCTTTTCTTTACTGATGTCTTGCTTCATTTTCCTGTTTTCAGATCACGGCTCTTATTTGGAGTGGGGTCCTCTGAAGAGCTGAGCTGCTCCGTGTCCTGTCGCAGGGGAAGGGAGTTCAGAGCACATCATTACTCCAAGGCTGGCACCTTTTGCTGCCTCCTAGTTCGTGTGCCAGCATGATCAGCAATCGAAGGCAGCTGAGGGGATCGCAGAGTCCAGGCATGTAGTGCTGCTCAGGAATTTGTGCTCCCTCTGTTGGCTGCCTGGCTCTGGAGCAATGGAGGAAAAAAATAAATGTTATTAGGTTATGTCAGGCAGAAACAATTTCTCTACTTCTAATTGCCTGGTGACCAGCAAGCCAATTTTGGAGGGCGCTATCAAAATAAAGGGCCTATTGCGTCAAGAATTTGACTACCCAACTGCTTCTGAATTTGGTGTGTTGTGGATAATTCAGGGAACTAGACTTTGATTTGTGTAAATGCTTCTGTCTGGGAGAAACAGTGTGAAGCTGAGGTCTGTGGGCTCAGGTCTGCGTAAATCCGAGCAGCTTCAGGGCACTCCAGCACATCCCTGGGGCAAAGAGCCTTCATGGTGCATGGCAGCCAGACGTGTCCCCAGATTTGTCATCTGTGCTTTGGGCCTGGTTGCGGAGATGGTGCAAAACCTTGTGCCTGGCGTGTGCCTTTATGGCGATGCTGTCAGCTCATCTACAGCTTGCCTCCACAGACACTTGCAGCAGAAATGGGTCTGCCTCTCTCCTCATACTCTCCTCCGCACCTGCACCTCCCACCCCATGGACGTGTAAGTGATGGCACAGGGAGGAAGACAACACAGGCCCATACAGACATGCATTTCATATAGCTTCCCATGTATCATATCATCTCTGCCGATTAATGCAGTGCAATCAACAGTTTAATATGTTACTACTAAATACGTTAATTATATTATTCCTTTCTGACACTGCAATCACTAGATTTTTATGCTTTGATGCTGAATCTAGTAAAACTTTAAATTAGAGTAATTAAATAATTAGCTGTAATATGTGACAAGCCAACAAGACGATTGCTGGTTTATTATTTTTGCGGTGACATCGTTGCTTCTGTTTGTGTTCAGGCAGCCAGGCCTCGCAAGGGAGTATACAATCAGGAATACCATCTTACTTCAGAACCAGAGATCTCAGCCAGAGTCAGTTTTGGCCAGGGAAATTAATTTGTATTGTCTTGAGCTCCAACAGTAGCTCTCCGTGTTTTTCTGACTTGTTTCTTTGTCTTTAAGATAGACTTCACCACCCCTTTCTCCTTAAGGATTATTTCTACTCTTTTCCAAAGCTCTACTGTCCCTAATGGTTTTTCCCTCTCCGTTTAACCTTACACTTCAGTGCACTTGTTTAGGCTTTTATCTTTGGTTCAGGGCTCTGGCTGTTTTCTGCATGCCTTTTCTTTTTTTTTTTTTAATTTATATATATTAGCTGCCCAACACATCCCTGTGACAACTGGAAAAAGAAATACCCCCTTTTCTGCCTGAGGAGCTCCTGCTGGGGAAAATGGGTTGGGTGAGGTTTCACAGTGTAGCACTGGCAACCTGAAATGTATAAAACTGGACAGCCCTGCAAGAGAAATAGAGCTGCCAATGCCGTGTTGTGGTATGCTCAGAAATCAAACATCAATTTAGATGAGCAGGAAGATTGCCAGCACAGACTTGGGCTCTTCTTCTCTATCGTTTTGCCTCTTTACCTCTTCTCCTACTCCCTCTGGTTCTCCCTCGCTCTCCCATTTATTCCTGCAACCACTTGTGCCTGAGCAGCACATGAAGTGCTTGGGAAATCACTGGTTGCAGCAATTGCAATTACCAGATTTTATAACTCTTTCGGAGATCATTGAGATTTTTAAGTTGGCATCTGAACAAGGTCCTGTTATTGAGGATGTCAGGTTTTAATGGAGCCTTTGTTTGTTTGTTTGCTTGTTTATTTTAATGCCAGCTGTTTTCTTACAGGTTGGTGCCAGGAGAAAATCCTGCTCTTGTACATCACTCAGGACCCTTTAGGTGAGAAAGGGGATGCTTCCCCGGCCCCTCTGCAGTGCTTTGGCACTGCAAACCATGGCCAGAGGCAAAATGAGAGTGTCCTCGTTTACCAGCTCCCTCCCATGACAGTGGGCAAAGCCGCTGCAGCAGTGTCCAAAAGCGTTTCGGCTTGTGTTGTTCCAGCAAAGTGCCCCTCGTGCAATCCCTTGGACGTCAGCATCTCACTGGGATTAAAACCCATGGCCCGTGCCTGTGCAGAGGCAGGACCTCGGGCTGGGGGACCCTCCCGAGTGACAGGTTTTGTCCCTCCTGCACACGTTCTCCTGTTTTCAGCAGCTCTTCCAAAAACTGAGAGCAGCAGTGATGTGTTTTACAGCCCCGCGGAGTGTGAGGAGAAGTGACAAGATTTTCCTATAAATATGACTCTAATCACACAAATGTGCAAACCCCTTAGGAGGGATTCAGGTGAATTTCACACTCTCTGATAGGTTTTTGTTGTTGTTTCATTTTCTTGTCTTTTTTCTTTTTTTTTTTTTTTGCTAATTTTTTACATCGCTGCAAGGTCTGGGCTGCACCTTACCTTTTTTCTTGTAGACAGCTTAGGCTGCGTCCCCAGAAACACAAAAAGGATCTAAATTAAATACTTCACAGCAATGCAGCGCTTTACAGCCTTGAATTGGCTATTAATCCTCACACTCACTGTCTTGGCCAGCCACACAAAAACAGGCTGTCTCCTCTAAAATAAGTGGAAAACAAAGCAAAAGAGCTAGGTTAACTTTGGTTGCCCAGTAGCACCATTGACTTTAGTGGGCTTACATCAGGGGTTAATTTGGCTTAGAGAGATTCTGTTTTTAAAAAATAAGCCTCCAACTTTCCTCTCGTCCTATCTGCGCATTTATTTGGTGGGTACCAATCCAGTAATGACACCCATACCCCTGACAGAACATAAAACTGCCAAGCCTTTTGCTGTTGCTATTTTTCTAGCAACGCAAACACTATATATACCCCTCATGATACATTGAAAGCATTTTACATCATATATACATATCTGGCATCACTGGTCCCTGAGATGCTGCTTGCTGGTAAGCTTGATGGGATATGAATTTTGTTAGCTTCCCCGGGGAAAATTCATTTTCCCACTTGTTTTAACTTCTTGTTTCAATCTTAAAAAGGAGCGGTAGGGAGTAACCTTGCAAAGTAAGAAGGATATTTAAGGAAAAAAGAAAGAAAAAGAGAGTCATTGTTGAGCAGGCAATTTTTTTTTTTTTTTTTTTTTTCACAAGAAGCACTATTTTAAAATGTTAGAAATTTGAATATAGATACTCAAATGGAGTTTTAGTAAATTTAGTGGAAACCCAAAAATAACACTGTAAGAGTAATTAAGGCACTTTGCTACTAACTCCTTAAGTATTTGATAGGCTTGGCTCTTGCACAGCAGAAGTTGGATATCGTTTCATGGGGAGGTCTGTAAAGTAACTTACACCAGGTGGAAGTTTGATGAGATCTAAGTTAAATAGGTGCCTTTTAGGGCATGTTACAATAGCTCTACCTTTCAGCCCATTGTAGAGCAGCCTGCGTGTAAACCAGTGGGATTTATTGTCCGTCACCTCCGGTGCTATTTATATGGGTAATTTAATTTAACACCAGCAGGAGGCTTCCAAATAACTCTCCCCAGCATGGGAAGAACAATAACCTCTAGTGCATATTCACCCACTATTTTTGACCTGCGGGGCTGACCAGATTTGGGAAGGGATGTGTGTTGTTCTGTTTGGAGGAGAACTGAAGCCAGTTATGCCTCTACCCTTGTTCTGTTTTATTTAAGGGATTTCCTAATTCTCCTTCCTCAGAGCTGGGTCTCCAGGGTTCATCATGTCCCTGCCATTTCTTTCTCCTAGCCTTTGCATTTGCTTTATTATATTAAACTGCACAAATCGCATCTGCCTTTATGACCAAGCCTCTACGCTGGATTTTTTTTGACCATTACACAAATCCAGTTTCAACGACGGCCCTATAAACGATTGTATTGACCCAGAAGCATTGTGTGTGGCTCTTAGGGGACAAGGACATGGTAGCTGAGGGCTGGGAAACTCCGAGCCACATCCCCAGCCTTGCTGTGCCAGCCTGTGTTTTGGGTGATGGTCTCTCTTGTTTTGGCTGTCATGACATTAAGCCTCAATGGAAAGGCAATTGCAACTGCCAGTTTCACTGAGGTTATAACCCACCCATCGCAATATGGTATACGTCTGCGTAGAGTGAGGATTTATAGGCTTGTGGAAAGATGCCACATGCTTACTAGCCGGTGAATAGAAATAAGAGAGTACTAATTAGGTCTGTGATGTTGGCAGATGGATCCATGTGTCAGGAAAAGAAAGCACTGTGCTATACAGAAATCCGGCCATCTTTCAAGTGTATTCATCAATATATGTAAACCGGGAAGAAGAGTTATTCCACATTTGAAGAACACAACACAGATTTCAGCGCCAGGCTCCTATGAAAGATGCAACCTTCTGAACCGAGCCATTTCTGAATACATCATTTAACTTATCTCATGGTGCAGCTGTCTTGCGTGATTCCAAATGTCACTAAGTTTGGGGAGATTTCTGAAAGGAAATGTGCTCGGTATTTCTTCGGCTGCCTTTATTAATTGAACCAGAGAGGGAACAAGTGGATACAAATGGTTTCGTTTGGCACGTGGGATATATTGATTCCGGTCTTTTATCCTGCAAGTATTATTAGCTGGAGCGGAAGTTTTCCAAGCTGGGTACCAGTTTTATTTAGTGCCTCCGCATGTCTGGGGGAAGCTGGTGGCCGTGCCTGCGAATCTGGTGGCCCAGGTGAATGCGTAACGCTCTGACTTTGCCTGCTGGTATTAGTCCTTGCCCTACATCTCCTCGCAGCACTAAACACTCCTTTATTTTGGCTCCCCCCAAACGGGGCAACAACAAGAGCTAATTGCCTGCTTCGGCTCCACCGCCCAGGCCTGTGCATACCAAACCCCAGTATTTTGCCTGTGCATTGACTGCGTCACATGAAAACACACTCTGTTGCACCCTACCAGATGCTGCTGCTCCTTGTACTAATGCTCCGCAGTAAGCGAGCCCTGGCAAATCCTGGAGGCATTCCCACCCCTCACTGAGGGTGCTGATGGCTGAAGAAACATGCTCAGCTTTTTTGGGAGCTGTGTTTGATTATTGCACTCAATTAGTCACTTCCCCCACCCCCACACTTTATTTATAATTTTTTTTCCACGAGTCACGAAAAGGTTGTAGCCAAAAGCTTTAGAGATGACAGATGATTCACAGATAACCCCCTCTCCTGTTTTGTACTCCCAAGAACTTTGGGAACCAGAAACCAAAGTAATTTTTGGACTAACGCAACTGCTCATGCTGGGGCTGTATAGCGATAAATTACCTGGCCTCTCCCTTCTCCTTCCCTCCGGTGGCTCTGGCACCTGCGCGTTATGATTAATATAGGCATTGCAGGTAATATTAAGCACATTGGAAGGTTTCCATGAGCCAAAGGCTATTGGGGGCCATTTCACGGGCTGGAATGAAGGCCGTTAGGGAAAATGTGGGCATTGCAATTTCATAAAATGCATGAAGAGCTGGCTCTAAAGGAAGACGCACCTCCCTCCTTTGAGAGGAGACCCCAGAAAGGCAATGCTTTATTTTCCCGAAGCCTTTTTCTGCCTGCTTAAGTTCTTGAGCTGTTACAGAAAATAGGAACATTTCGGTCCTATCAGTGTAATAGCTAATAATAGCCTCACAGTTTACTTATCTTCACACAAACCCTTTAATATACCCAGTCATTTTCTAACAGATGGGAAACAGGTATGGAGGACACCTAAGCAGCTGGCCCAAGGTCGTACGGGAAGGCTGTGGCAGAGCCGGAGCTGAGCCCAAGTCTGCAGATCCTGAGCCAGATCCCCAGTGATGGGGCGACATCCTTGCCTAGCAAGCAACGGGAGATTACACGCTGAGAGCCAAGCCGTGTCCTGGACTATCCTCAGCCTCATCTGCTGACAGAGAAGGTCTCAGATTGCTGCTGAGGGCTGAGTCTGATCTGCCCTGACGGATGCTGCAGCCTGACCCAGGGCTGGGATCTCAGTAGGAACAAGAGGGGCTCAGCATCTCTGTGAGCGGTAGCCAGGATTTGGCCTTGTGCAGCAGCGTCCATGCTAGGGAGAGCTGAAGGAGCTGGTCATCTTGCAGAATGCATGCATATATATAAGTATATGTATATACAACCTACCTCCCACATGCAGCTGCAGAGGTTCAGCTCAGTGCCATGGGCTCTGCTGCACCTATTATTGAGCCCACCCCGCTCAGGCTTGCGATGCTCCTGATCAATACTTGTTTATACAGCATTTCCATGTTAATTTTTGTTTGGCGGCCTTTGCAGTGAGGTGCAACAAGATGCTTGTACGAACAGTGCTGGGGGGAAGAGAAGGCACGTCCTGCTTCACCCTGCCAGCTCACCGGCAGCCCGGAAACGCTTTGCGGAGGGGATGGTCCCTCCTGGGCTCCCCAGCATCTCCTCTGCGAGCCCCCAGACCCAAGGGATGGCTTTTTCAAATCCGTCAGGCTATTTTAAAGAGGGCCATCTCTTTTTTTAAAAACACTTCAGTGAAACAGATGCTTGAGTTGTTCCTTAATCTAGAAGGTAACTGCTAATTAGTTTTGTATACACCATAAGCCTTCGCTCCACATGGCATATTTTGTGTCAGCGAAGGATCCCTATCAGGGGCTTTATCTGTTTGCTGTCCTCCCCCGGTATTCAAGAGAGAAATGGAGTTTCCATCACCAGCTCTGCCTTGCCACTCTTATCATTTCTCTCTTAAAAATCAAATCACGCATCCTGTGTGGCTGAAATGGGGTGTTCGGAGGAGGGGACCAACCCCTTCCCCCTGGCCCTGCTCACCTTCTTTCCACGAAGGCTGCATGGCTTCTGGGGGAGTCCACGTGTACGTTGTGGCTGCACAGTAGGGTTTTTTTCTTTCAGCAGGGCCCCTCTGCCGCATGGGGATTGCACATGTGTGGGAGGAATACAGTGCATGGCCCATTTGAAGTCTTCTTTATAAATATTCAATTCCCCTTGACGCAACGGGCAACACAGCAAAGCAGCCCCTCATGGTCTTGCATGGCAATAATTTGCAGATTAAAACTCCTCCAATGTGCATCCCCACAATGGGCCCTGCCTTATCTGGAATGGGCCTGTGGAACTATTGTGGTGATAATCTGGGGATTAAGAGACTTTAATAAAAAGCTTTGACATGACAGGTCATAGCCGCTCTGGGGAAAAAAAAAAAATCAAATCTGTTACTCCCGAACGGCTTAATCCTGTGTGAGCCGGGATCCTCACTCTCCAAGGGTGCCAGGGGGATTCAGAGGCACTCAGCACCTTGCTCCAGGAGCTTGTGGTCCCCTAGGACAGGGCTAATTGTTGCCTTATGAGTTTGCTGTTCTCAGTGTGCCCTGTATAGCCGACCCGGGGAGACTCCAATGCCTTTTTGGAGCTTTTCTTAAAACCCACCGCCCCAGGGCTGCTACTGCCCTTAACCCTTGGCTGCGGAGGACCCACGCTGCATCCATCCTTCTGAGCTGGCTGCGATGCTGGCCACGGCACAGCCCAGCCGCGGTCCTCACTCTGCTCCCAGTGCATTTCGGGGAGGGCTCCTGGTTCAGCCGCCCTCCCGGACCCCACACCGAGCGTACGCCCGTGCAGATTAATTACATTTGGGTTTCTTACGAAAATACGACGCTGCAGCAATCCTCATCCAGCACTTGTCTCTAAACAAATTGTTAATATTTTAAGTGTCTTTCATGAGCCTGAGTCTAATTAATTAAAGGTTTATGAAAAACAATTAGGTTTTGATAGGGATCACCTTCTCTTGAGTCCCATGTCTGCATGGAAAAAAGCGAGGGGTTAGAAAGGCTCAGGTTGAAATTTAGAACTGCAGTGAATAAGAGAATACACAAATCCCACATGGATTGGGGAAATTAGGACATTTGGTGCCAGATTGTCTGACTAATTAGATTTCTATCAAGTCCTGAGGGACTGGCTGATGCAGCATTTTAATTTAAAGCTGCAGTAGCAGCAGCAGCAGCAGCTTTTTTTCTTCTTCTCGTGCCCTTTATCAAATTGCCTGTGTTTTCAACACGCAACTGTTTTCCTTTCTAACGTTGCACCTCTGCAAGGATCAAACCTTCTTATTCTGCGTTTTGCAGCGCGGGTCTGCTGTTCACTGTTGGGTTTCGTCTGAATGGGAAAACAACTCTCTGTGTCTGCAGTGGATTTTCCCATAACGTGAGGCATGGCATTCCTTGACAGACACGTGGGATACGCTCGTACGGGAAAAAGCTGAGGTGTCTCAGAGTTACCCAGTACACCGGCTAGTCTTTATAACCGAGAGCGTCTTCAAAAACGGGCGTATTGCACAGGAAAACAGACTGAAGGAAATAGTCCATCTCACTGTAGAGTCACACTGCTCTCTGAACCTGCTATCTAAATAGCTTACTGGGCATCAGGAGCGTAGCTTTGCATTTCAGATTAAATGCTGGCAATTTCTTGGAGTTAGTTCATTTCCATCCCGAACCTCCTGAAATTAAGATCAATGCTTAAATGGCTGCTCCCTGCAGGGAGAATAGAATGGCACCTCTTTCAATTATATTAATTTAAATTATGGTGATGCAATTTTTCTGCATCCAGATACAGGCTGGAAAACAGAGCAGCTTGGTGGCAAGGCTGTGGAGCGGGTATAAGACCGAGGTCCCCGTCCCTGAACTATATTGCTAGTTCAGGTACCTAATTTAGAGCAGGAGTCTAACTTTTAACTCCCTGAAGTTACAGGGGCTGAACTCGGGCTTAATGTTTATGGAGCAATGCACAAATTGATCCAGAACTGCAAAATTATCCGATTCCTACTTAGTAGGCACCAAAATTTAGCGTTAATTGCCCCAAAATTAGTTAGCATTATTGAAATAGAGTAAGTGGAGTTTTTTAAAGCCATTTCTTACTTGACAGTATGAGATTGCAAATATTCCCGTGCCCTACTTAATGAAAAATTATTATGCTATTATTGCTACTTTATATGATGGATACATAATTAACAGGGTCTATAGAATCATTTCTTCTCCCATTTTGCTCTACTTCTTCCAGATTATTTTATCAAAAAAAAAGATAATGGAATTATATCTTATGCTTCAATGAAACTGAAAACTATTATTCCTCTCGATAACCAAACCCAGCAAAGTCAACCATTCCAGTGAATATTAAACACAAAAAGTACATTTCAGATGTATTATGAATCTGCTGCTAAGTCTTTAACTCATTGCTTTGCGAAGAGAAGTTCAGCAGCGGAGGGAGCTAAAATGAAATGATAGCCTCTAAAGACGTTGAATTTCCCAGCTTTCATTGATTGAAAGCAGGCCTATAACATTATTGAAATGGTTTCACTTAACCTCATTTTCCCGTTATTATTTTGTTATGCTTTTTGGGGAAGGTTATATAATACTTATTTACTCCTGTCAGTGATCCCTAGATGCTAAGAATGATTTAACCCCACCGTGTTTCAGGCAGATGCATGATGCAGGAGGCAACAGGCGTCTGGCCAGGACCAACATCACTGTTTGTGGCCTGATCATTTCAATTTACGGTGTATGTGTTAAAGAGGGAAAAGGCCAGCTATTACTGTAAAAGCATTAAGAGCCCGAGTGATGGATGAGATCCCACAAAACTGGGTAATAAAGAAACACAGAACAAAAAGGACATTTCTAGCCCCCAAGTGCCCAGAGTTGCTGGGCTTTCAAAGGTGCCATAAGCATCACGGTGAGAGCGAATGAGTTTGAGCTCCTGTGAAAGTATAGCTCTTAGTTAGGGTCCTAAGAGGGATCTCGGGTCTCTTGAGAAGGTAAAGATCCCTAATTCTCTCACCCAGATTTGTGGGCCTATAAAGTGCTCCTACAATTTTGTGCTGGCGCTTTTTCACCCTTGAAATATCAGAACAGATAGAAAATGTAGAATGACGATTATAAAACACACTTTTAGGAAGCTGCTTCTGGAGAGAGATGTTTTTTTCCCCCACTTGCTCCCCTCCTGTTTCTCTCTCCACCTGACAGAGAAATATAACAAATTTCCAACATATTTGGATTAACTAGAAATTAATTTTCTTTCTTCTCCTTTTCCTTTCACTGAAAGAAAAGCAAAGAACAGAACAAGCCACCACTTTGCATTGATGATACTGTTTCATTTCCCTTTCTTTTAAATCCCATTTTATTTTCAAATTAAATTGAGGCACATCCAGAGAATAATTTATCTCATTGGAAGGTAGTCGTCAGAAAGGCGAAGGAGGGATACGCAGTTTGTGTTCACGGATTGTGGAACCTAGCTGAGATGTCGACATTTTCAATGGCTAAAGCTACAGAGAGGAACTCCCCCTCAGAGGTCTGAAATTAGAAAAGAAAAAGGTAGTGATTTGAAAATTATTGAAATAAGATAATTTTGACTTTTCCTAAAAGTAATTCCTGCTTGTAACTATGTATTATACCTGTGAAAAATTATCCGTGGCTCTTCCAGAACTAATGCAGTTTTTAAAATAAACTAGTTATCTGAAAATGCATTTATTTTGATTTGCAATCTGCATATTGTGAAAACATGGTCCTGAGTGACCATGATAAATGTTGTTCATATCATTCTGTGAATAACAATACGATGAACAAGCTGAGGATTGCTTCCCAACATAGTATAACAAGTCTAGCCAGAATTTTTGAAGAAAAAGCCAAAAAGTCTTGTTTCAGCAATTTCCAAAAGTGAACAGTTTTGTTTCTAATTTCAACATTTCCAGGATTCACCTCTCCTGATTTTGAGCTGGACGAGTAACCTGGGACTATTACAGGAGGGAGGGACACAGGTCCTGCAGGCACCAGGCCTGGGGAGTGCTTGGATAAACGCTGAAGTGGTGATGGGCCACGTGCCGCACTGTGAATATGGGACACATGAGGATGCTTTTGAGGCCGTCAGTAGTGAGGGCAGATTCTGAACTCTTTTTTTCAACCATTCTTTACAGTTTAAAAGTGAATCTGATGCTCGTGGAAGGTGTCTCGCTGCCTTCCTTCAGGTAACTGGGAAATTGGGAAAAGGCTATTAAAAAGTTTGGGGACACTGTGTCATTCAAGCAGCTCTCTCATGGTACCCATCCTCTTGCTATAACGTCAGGACAGAGCATTCTTCCCTCCAAGCATTATCTAGTACTATCTGAGATGTCTTTAATGTTATTTAAATGTAAAGCACTAGTAAAAGATGTCCAAAAGCATGATTTGGCAGAAGAGCAAGGAAATCAGGGCCTGCTCCACGCCCTGCTCCTTTGCATCTGACAGCCTGTGTCCAACGCTGCCCACAAGCAGAGGGCTGTGAGCTGGGAACGCTGCAACGCGAGACAGCAGGAGCTCAAGGAAAGTTGTCTTTAAAACCCACTCCTGTCTGTTGTGGATTACTGGCTCTAACTCCAGGCCGGAGAGGTTATATGTTATTTTCAATAGATCACGTCGGCCAAGCAACTGTGAAAAAACAACTGCTCTGTTGTAGGTGGATGATCTAACAAAACAGTCGAAATTCGACTTATATGAAATTCATACAAGTCGAAATTATACGACAACTATATGCCAATTATACAACAACAATTATACAAGAGTTCTTATACGAAAGGAAGGGGATAACTTGTTATATTGCTATCGCAGCCATTGGGATCGAGTGTTTCACGTTCTGGTGGCCTGCGCAACTAGCCAAAAAATGAGGGACTCCTGAATATTATTTTGTGTCTTTGGTTCAGTCCACAGAAAAGATATAAAAAACTAATCATGTTTTGCTGAAAGTAGCAGAACTCTGCCAGGAGAAACCAGGTTCTGCCTTTGCAGCTTTGAGCCCCTCGTAGGGAATAATCAGCCCAAAGCATCCTTCTTGCTGCCCCGAGCACCAGGGTTTGCTCAGCCGGTGTCTGGCACATCCTCGCTGCCTTTCCCTTCAATGCCTCCGGACTTTTCTGCCTAATACCAGCCCACAGAGCCTGTATTTTTGCAGCCCACGCCTTGCTAACCCTTTGCTGAAAGCGGTGGGATGAGTCTGTGCTTTGGATGAGGGCTGCAATCATTTTGTCTAACCTGAAGGAACTCAAGTATCTTTTACCTGCCTTAAATGCAAGGTGACAGCTACGCCCGCATCTTCGCTACTCCTGCACTTGCTATCTCAGCCCACAGAGAGAACACACATGATTTATTTTAACGTAGGAGCTTAAATCACTTAGAAGCCAGACCTTGTTTTCTAGTAATTATTTATGCCCTGCTCTATAGTAAAGAATAGATTGCACCGGTGGGATATTTTCAAAAGTAAGTTTAAAAAAAAGCTTAAAAACTATGTGTTTGTGCTTTGGACACAAAAAAGTAACAAACTACCGTGTGCCTCTGCCCGGTCTGATGCGGATGGAAACCCCGTCACGGGCCCTTGACCAGCTACCTCCAGTCAACATGTCTCACTTGCCTGGGAAGTGAAGGGAAATCTATTTTGTTTGTAATAAAGCTGATTATCATAGATAAATGTATCTAATTAGTCTCATTTGCTGACACACAAGCCTTTAATTGCAAGTTGAATAATTAGACATATCTGCATATGCAAATGAATAGGGTTATACTATGTCACTCTTAACATGATTTCTCTGGAGACAAATAGCTCTATATTTCAGGAGAGAATATGATATATTAATTTACGTAGACAAATAACTTTATTTAGAACGAGTCGCTCTCGTGTTTCTTTATATACAGCAATAAGAGGAGAAATAGAAGAGTTTTTATGTGGAAGGAAACAGCTGGAAGATACTAATTTATGAGGGGGAAATCCTTGCAAACCGTAAGCGGCGAGCGAGGGGACCGGCAGCGCTCCCCCCGCACACACGTCCCCGCGGGCCGGATGCCCACGACACGGGGCCGGAGCTGCGCCGCACGCCGCGGCCCCGCGGGCCCCCCCGCTCCCGTCCCCTTCGCTCCCGCACATCCGACCACACCAACCGCCTTCCTTCTCGCGGGCGTTCCGGCAGCCCCCCCCCCCCTTCTCCCCGCTGGCTACGACACGACGTGACGCGGGAGCCGCCCGGCCCGCCGCTTGCCAACCAGATGGCCGCCGCAGCACCGGCACCGGGCCGCGATCTGGGGCGGGTGCATGCCGGGATGCGTGGCCCTCCTCCGTCCGGATGCGGGGTGAATCCTAAGCAGGCGGCGGAAGGGGGGGGGGTGGTGCTGGTGGCCGGCACCCCGCTTTGGGCGAGCGGGCCGGGGCAGGCACTCGCCGGAGCGCGCGGGCCGGTTGCCGCCGGGCTCCCGAGGCTCCGCGTGGGAGCGGGGCCCCGCGGGTGCGGCAGGAGCGGCGAGCGCAGGCCGGGCGTTGGGGAGGGCTTGGCAAAACTGCACGGGGGGAGCAGCAGCAGCGCATAAAGCACTCGGGAGCCGTGACACTTCCACGCCTGCCGCCAGCATCCCCGGCCCGGCCCGGCCCGGCCCGTTCTTACGGTAATCCCTCGTACGGGGTGCAGATCTGCTCCGAACCCCCTCTTCCGCCCAAATAAAGAGCTAAAAAATAATAGTAGCGGGGCAGGCTCTGCCCGCCCGCCCCCGCAGCAGCCGCATCCCCGCGGCCTTGCGGGCCGTGCCGCTCGCTGTCCCGCCGCAGCCGAGCGGCCCCCCCCGCCCCGGCTCACCCCGGTTTGGGCCTTTGCTGCCCCGGGACCCCCGGCGGCTCCGCACGATCTCCGGAGCAGCCCCGGCAGCCGGACGTCCCCAGCGGAGCCGAGCCCGGCCCCCCCGGTGCCTCCGGTGCCTCCGGTCCCCCCGCCCCGGCCGCTGCCCCCCCCCCGCCGTTGCCGCGGCAACCGCGGGCCGGGCCGGCTGCAGGGGGCGGGCGCCGCCGCCAGGGGGCAGCACCGGCACGGGCCTGCCCGCGCGCCGGGAGGGGCGGGGGGCAGAACCGGTGCGTGGAGGGGCCGGCAGCGTGCAGGCAGCGTGCAGGCAGGGTGCAGGCTGTGCACGGGCTGGGTGCAGGCAGGGTGCAGGCAGAGTGCAGACAGCATGCAGGTAGGGTGCAGGCTGTGCACAGGCTGACTGCAGGCAGGGTGCAGGACACCCACCTCCCACACCAGAGCTGAGCCCCCCTCAGCAACCAACATCCCTTCCTGGCGGTCCTGCACAGGGAAGTGCCATGCCAGGGCCTGCAGCAAGCCCCGGCTGCACGGGCTGTTTTCCCATTGCACCCACATCCCACTCGTGTCAGCGGGAGGTGGGTGGTGTTTTGCCCCACATCAGGAGCAGCCCCGTGTCTCTACATGCCATGGTCACGACAGTGGAACGACCGTCACTTGGGGCTGGCTGGCAATGGGCCACAGTCCCCCATGTTATCCATGCAGTGAAGCAGGGATTATGGACTCCCTGATTCCCAGGATTCCCATTCAGACCTCATAGCCTTATGAGGAAGCCTAAATCATCTCCAGGATTTCTAAAACAAGCCTGATTCATTGGCTTGGCAGGATCCAGTGATGCAACCTGCTTCTCATCATTTCGTAACTTTTTCTTCCATCCTCATTTTGAACTTTTAATTCCAGCATCATAGCCTTAATTTAGGCTTAGAGGCATCCATCACCACACAGCTAGAGAAGCTCACCGAAAGATCCGTGTTCCCCTGGGCCGTCCCTCTGCCCAGCTAAGGGAATGGTCACGTCTGCTATCAGCCCAACTCAGACGTGAAATAACTGTGAGTTACGTAAAAATGTTCATGGATAAACTGGATGTTGGTTAACTCGCACTTTACTAGTAAAATACAGCTGTGAGCTAAGGAAAATTGCGGTAAACATCTACGCTCTTAGTACAGAATAGTACAGCACCCTTAATGCTATACAAACAGCGTTTCTTTAATCCGACTCGTATAGGCTTTGTGATAAGAGAAAGATGGGAAAAATGGCTGATAAGGCACCCAGAGCTCTGTGGTAGGTTTTCTAAGGAAATTGCCAGATGGTCTCACTAAGGCGCTGTGTCGTGCCGCAAAGTTTTAGGATTCCCCCTACCAAAACCCTCCCCAAGTGCTTAAAGATATTTGGGGTGTGCTGGCGCTGCGGGGGTTAACCGGCAGAGAGGGTGGAATCTGCATAAGGCTGATTTGGGGAAAAAAATAATGAAATGCAGCTTAGCTGAAATCACGGCTGAGTGGGATTTGGTGAATAGCATCTCTGAAGGGAAACCTGCCCTAGATAGGAGCTGCGGCGTTGTGTGAGGGGCATCTCGCTGGAAGCCGGCAAGGCCTCTAATTCACATGCAGAAACATCCCTCTGTGAGATGGGGGTTATTTATCGCTTCCCGGCTCAGTGCTTTTGGCTTTTCCCTCATGCCCCTGCCTGCAGGCAGGGTGCAGGAGGGTGACGGGTGGCCATCGGGGCTGCCCGCTGGTGCTGGTGCCCGGTCCTGGCCACCATAATGCCACAAGGTGGTCTTGCGTGGAGCCGCTCAACCCAAGGCTATATCAAAGTTGCATTAATTTGCCTCAATGATCAGCTCAAGATGAGCCTTTTCCTGCATTACTATTATTATTATTATTATTATTATTATTATTATTAAATATTTCTGCACAGCAGCATCTGGGAGCTGCATCCAGCCCTGGTCTGTTCTATGCAATCAAATCCTCTCGCCGCTGCAGCGAGTTTTTAATGTAAAAGAAGCTCCTTGTGACCGATCCCTTCCCTTGCTCCAGGAACTATTTCCAGCGGGGGTGGAGGTGTGCTGGGAACCACCCTGTGCTTCTCCCCCACATTTGAGGGGCAGGGGTGGCTCGAGGTGCCCCAGCTCCCACCAAGCCCTATTGCTGCATCCCCCCAGCAGCAACACCCCGACAGCGAACTCCTCCGTGGACCTTTGAGCTGATGCAATTATGCGGGTGCATTTCTGTAGCCCTTCCTGGGACAGCTCGGTCCCATGCTCACGCTTTTCTCCTGACACCTTGAGTCCTTACAGGCTTTCCTTCGGTGCGTGTGGCTGCGTACGTACGTGTATTTCTGCACACACACACCCAAATACGGTATTTTTTGGAAAGGCGATGTCACAGTGTCATGATGCTTTGCTAAAACCCATCAAGTTGTCATTCCCGTTAATGCCTTCTTAATCCCAGTGAATTGGTGAAGAGTGATCAGACCGCATCCTTGGCTTTGGAAAAAGCCGTGAGGCTCTTTTCCCTAATTCGTGGTTTTATTCTCCCTATCCAGGCGCAGCGTTTTAAGGCAGGTTGCAGCTTGGCATCACCCTTTTTATTCTCTCTAACAGTTTCTTTGTCTCATGACAACACGGAGCTTTCACAGCACAAACAAGTCCAAGGAATAGATGAATTTCCTCAGCTATGTAATAAGTAAAGCAGATGACTGAATAAAGTTTCTTTTCCCCGCCTGGTTCAGCAGCTCTGTCTTGCTGTATTACATTTCCTAACTTCTGGCCTCAGCAACTCTCTTATGCAGATCTGCGGCCCCCCTGAGCGGGTAATGCCGTTGGGTTTCCTCCGCCATTGAAAACCTGACCTTTTTACATAGGGCCAAACGCTGCTCTCAGTTCCCGGGTTAATCTGGAGTAAATCCCTGGGATTAACTGGATTTAACCCTGCGCTGGCTGGGGGGCTGTGTGCAGCCCTGACCGGTGGCGTTGCCCGGGGGCTACTGGGCTCCGTGTCCTCGCCAGGAGCCACGAGTTGGGTAAAGAGATGCTCCCAGAAAAGACCAATAAACCATCCCAGGCTCCGCAGGCAACGGCAGGTCAGCCACCTCCTGGTGAAAAGCTGGAAGGGAGCCATCCGAAATCCTGCAGAGGCTTCCCCGCTCTCCCCTGCCCTCCCCGGGGTGGGGGCACAGGGTTTCGTTTCAGTGGTTTTCTCTTGGGAGCCTGGGTGAAATATTCAGGCCCTTTGTTTGGCCAAAACCAGGCTGAAAACCTTGTGTGGGGAAGATGCCTGTAGCCATGGTTTTTCTACCTGCTGGGTATTTTCTAGGACTCACGTGAACGAGGAGAGGTTCTGCCTCCACAGAACCCCGGGCGAGAAGCTCATCCTGCCCCTGGCTCTGCAGCCTCCTGAAACCCTTTTCGTGTCCGTCGTCACAGGAGGATGCCACGACTGGGGCTGGGCGCTGGAGGACGGAGCGCATGAAGTGCGGCGTGGGGATGACCCCGGTCCTGCATCCTTGGGTGGGCGCGATGCTTGGGGGACGTGGGCTCTCTCACCCTCTGCCTCGTGCACACCCTGCCGTGCTGCTTCCCTCCCGTTTGCATCTCTACCTGATGCTCCCCCGTTGGGCTTGCGATGGAGTGAGTCCCCTTTTGCTCTCCCTGTGTGTAATCGAGGGAGAAGCGCTCACCTCTTGCTCCCCAAAGCCCCCTCCGTCTCCTCCGCCGCTATTCCACCCTTGCCGGCCGACCTCTCCCCCCCCGCCGCCGCCTGCCTCGCCAAGGAGGCTGATGGAAAAAGAGAGCAGCAAACCCCAAAGATGTGTCATTGTGCTAAGTGCTTTCAAACCTTGCAGGATGTCACTGTGTCACAATTTCAGTTCATTAGGCGGCGCAGGGAAGACGCTGTGACATCAAAGCACTCCTTTTCCCTATAGAAACGGGAGCAGCTCTTTTGATCTCAGCCCCCAGTATCCCCCCCAGATTCATATTTACTTGTACAACCCAAACCTACGGGGGATCCTGCGCTTGATTCCGCCATATGTTCTGGGGCGGTTTTCGTTGCTTCCCTGCTTTTCTTGGGGAGGTGGTTTGTCGGCGGGGGGAGGAGTAAGCAGTAATTTTTATATGTTTATTTATTTCCACGCTACCCTCTGCTCCTCGGGCACAGCAGGGGAGGGCACCCAACCTATTTCGTGTCAACCAGTCGCTTTGAAGCTTGCCACAATCAAACGCTTTTATTTTGGGGGAACCCGGCCAGCTGTTTGTTTGCTTCCCTGCTTTATATTGATTCAAGGAGATAATCTCCCAGGCCCCACGCGCTTAATCTGTGAGCTGCTAATGTTGCATGAGATATCGAAATGGTCCCCTCTCCCCTGGATTGCTGGGGTATTTATACCTTAATGCAGAGGTTTACAGCATAATGCTCATTTTCGGAGCAGCAGAGGATACGTACGTGTATCTAATACCACAAACTGCTGTTGACTTTAGCAGGGATATTATAACTCTAATTCAGTGCCAAAAGGTGACCATGTACTTCATATTGTAGGAATAATCTGATATAATTTGGTTCCTAGTGAGTCGTTAGGATTTATAACATCAGGGTTCAGCTGCTGTCTGCATCCCAGTAAGAGCAACGGATGCTCCCTGAGATACCGAAACGCAGGGCGTGAGCTCGGGATGGGGCAAAACTTGGCACAAGTGTGACGCCCCGACTTCTGTGTGCCAAAAGAGGGACACACCTCGGGAGCAGGATCTGGCTCTCACTGTGTTAGCATCTGACAAAATGGAGTGGAAATGAATTCCATTCAGAGACACCTAATTTCATGAGAGACTCTCTAAGAATAATTCTGCTGCAGATGCTTAAAGTGATTTCAACATGAAAAGCAGGAAAGACAGAGAAGATGATAGAAAATTACTACAGAATTTATACCTTCCCCCCCTTCGTTTAAGCCCTGCACATCCTGCGCGTGTCCTGGCATGAAAGCTGAAGAAAACCGCAGTGCAAACGTAACAATTTCTTCTATGTTTTTATTGCCCTGAAACAAAGAGATGGCCACTGAAGGTGTATACAGCCGCCTTCCTGGACCCACAGGGACCAGTCCAGGGGGAAAATGTGTGGTTTTTTAAATGAAGTTTTTTAGCAACGTTTTAAGTGCTGCTTACAGAGTGAAAAAAGGCAATATTTAAATCGCGTGCTCTGGATATCAGTTATTCACACCATCCTGGGGAGCCCTAGATGATACTTCTGTGCCCTAAGTGGTGTTTGGGAAGCCAGATCTCAAAAGCCCTGACACAGCGACTGTTGCTGATAAGAACACATGACCACTATTCTCTCTATTTTTTTTTTTTTTAAACTGCATTTTTCCTTCCTGCTGTTTAGGGGGTTTAAACAGCCTTGATTTTCTGTGGCTGACAACACACCCCATATGCTATTTATCTTGTCAGAACTCTCTCCCTCTGCCCTCAGCTCCCATTTTGTTCTCATTAATAGTGATTATGAAAAATGGGGCTAAATACTTACTTTCATGTGATTTATCCAAATGTTGAACTGCGTAATTGGAGAAACTAAGACATTATCCCTTCAGATTCTGTCAAGACTCAATTTCTGCATTTGATTTAATTTTTAGACTCATGACCCATAACAGTACATATATTTATTGCCTTTATGGTGGCTTGGCTGAACAATATATCTATCAGTCAGAAGCAGGAAGCTGCATATTATTTATAAGAATTTAAATAGTTAGGGTTTTTTAAGAACACTTGTCCTTAGCATGCAGTTATTAACACAGGGCCCCTAGATACAACAAAATTGAAAGTCAGCTGGAAGGAATGCCCTTATAATGAAGATATTTAATAACTGGCATCAGACTCTGATTTTCCTGTCGGTGACAAGTGACGCATGAGCAAAGGCAGGGGAGCGCTTTGCACTGCAGAAGCCTCGCCTGCCCCTGTCCAGGGCCTGATCCAGCGGCTCCCTCCCCTTCCACTTGCCACTGGAAATTGCTCACGTATGAAAGGCACCGGTGCACAGACACATAAAATTTGGTCCTGCCTTTTTGAGCTCCCACCCAGCGACGTGCACACACACGCGCTTGCACACACACTGCTTACGGGAGCGCGCGTTGCTGCCTTGCAGTGATTTTGTGCATCCCTCTCCCCCTTCCTAATCTATTATTTCTATGCCTGTTTTTCGCAAATCACTTTTGCATGGCTTTGGCCCTGATGGCCAGCTGAATGCAAATGCTTATCTGCAGCGAAGGGTCTCGATCATATAGATTGTCAACACGCAACTTGAATCGAAACCGAGACTCCTCTCGGCTTCAAAGCCCGGTTTGCTGGGGTAAGGGCAGCCAGCGCAGAGCACAGCAAGCTAAGTAACAAAGCATCGCAGAAACTCAAACCACCGTCGCATCCACGTCGCCGACAATACCACCCTGCTTCCCAAATCAACACTGACACAGTGCTGAAATTGTTAATAAAACAAGTAATCAAGCTGCTAATATCTGCAAGCACCATTTTGCAAAAAAAGATAATAGAGCAACCATCAGGGAGTATAGTTAATATATAAAACAATTACTGTAGTCAGATGCTTAAATAAGAGCCATGGTGGTAACAAATGCATTACTGTACAGAGGAGCAGTTTACAGTACACGTGATATTTTATTTGTGACGCCAGAATGGAAAAGAATAACTCTAAGATGAAGCTGATGCATTTATCACCAAATTTTCTCCAGCAGCCTTTTTCCTTGGCATGAAACCTGCCAGCACACGTGTGCACACACACACACATACGTGTGCGCACGGGTACAGTTGTAACTTAGTATTATTCGTTGTAGAAACTAATATAATGATTTAAAGCACACTCATTTACTGCCAGCTAGTTCATCTCAGTGGTCGTCTTTATTTTAAATACAAACACAGTAATCAGTCCGGAGAGCTTTCTTTTAAGTAGACCTTTCGAACAAAAGCTTCCCATTGCCATTTTTGATAAGGATCTAACCGCTAATCTTTTATTTTGCAGCCAGCCCTGAGACATGGGCATGGCTCTTCCCTCCTTGTGAGACTCTTGCAGGGAACAATAAGAATATTGATTTATTTTTTTTTTTTAGACTCATAATACTGCAGTGATTCCCCCCCCCCCCCTTATTTTCTATAGCGTTTGGTGGGTTTTGACCAGCTTTAATTGCTACAAAGCTCTCCTATTTTCTGTTGTTAGTGCTAAATCCGTAACCTGCTCTCTGCTGCACGGCAGCGGTTAGGACTTCTCATTGTCTCTTTAATCCCAATTCCTCTGTTGTGCATCTTCCTCTGCGAGGAGCAAAAAATGCCTGGAGAACCCCAAAGCACAGCGAAAAAACCATCCAGCACATAAAGAAAGGGGCTGGCTGGGACATCCTGCTTAAATACCGACGGAGCAGCGTGTTTGCTGGGAGAGGGTTGCTAAGAAGGAGTTTTGCTGGTTTTGGTTTAAGGCTGAATGTAAGAGTGGAAGTACCTAAAATGGCTTAACTGAAGCGCCTTGGGTTTGTTCGGAAAGATTTCTGTCTATGCGGCCGTTCAACCCGATGGGGAGAAAAAGAGAAGTATTGTCACCGATAATTTTTTATTAAACTTCACCTTTTAGAAATTCCAAATTTCTGTTTATAATTTTTTCCCTGTTGTGAACTCAGCTCAATTTTTTAATGTGTACAAGGTATTTTTGTCTTTTCCCCTCCTTTAATTTCAAAAAGTTTTAAAAATGTAACAGCTCAAAATACTCTATCAGCTTTAATAACCACATTATCGCTCTGGTTTTGATTTTATGCCATATTCTGCAGATCAGTAGAACTCAAAGCCAGCAAAACTACCCTATACCTCCATTAAAAAAATGGAGACGGTGATCTACTGTGCAATTCCTTCTGTTGTATTATAGACTGAGCAATGACAATAACCTGGCACGTCACATTAAAACTCAGCTTTACGTTGTTTAAAATTTTGACTACTTTTAGCCCAAAGTTTAAACAGAAACAATAGACTCATTTTTCAGAATAAGACCAATGAAAACCGGAGAGGTCTGACCAATAACTATTTTCAGAGCCTGGCACACAGCGCGCTTGCCGGGTATTGTCCCCGCATGTTGGGATTTGCAAAGGGCCGTCTGCTGTTTCCCATCGACTTCCCTGAACTTTGCATTTATCCATTCCTTTAGTGCTCTCTGGTTCCTGTGGGAAATACCTTTAATGCTGGAGATCCTGAGGTTAACTAGCTACAAATGGTATTTGGTTATTAAAAGCATTGGCCAGTCTCGAGGCTGAGCAAGGATGGGTTTCTCGTGCAGGAGAAGGGTCCCATCCGTTCCCGGGCAGCATCACCAGCTCCGCTTCGACGGCATCGGGGACGCAGGAGACCTCAGCCCCTCAGCCCAGCGTCCTTCGCCACGGTGGCCGGCACATTGCAATTGCTATTATTAGGTTTTTGAAATTATATCACTTGTCTTTTTTATGGTCAGACAGTCAACTGTCAGCATCAATTAGGAGAGTTAATATTGACGTCCTCTTAAAAGAGGTTTAAATATTAAAGTGAAAAGGGACTTGCTCTGGGCTTCGTCTCTTTGTGGTGTTCGTCAATAAGACCTTAACTCGCAAAACAGTTGTCACAGTGGTTTTTTGTGTCTTGCGCTGACATGATGCCTGAGCGGCAAATGTCGCCGGAATTTTTCAAATGAGCAAACTGCGCTTATTAATTATGCTAATAATCACGACGCAAGATAGCTGCTCTGAGGAAGACAATAGCTGAAACTTGCTCCTCGTAAAAGGGGCAGTGGCGGAGCCGTCGCCTTTGTCGTACTTAGAGGCTCTATGCAGGAAAAAAATCTTCCTCCACTTCTCGGGAAACAGCCATTCACACATGCAAACCAGAAACCTCAATATGCATATCTTTATTTCAACCGCCATGCTATTTATTGATTTTTCCTGCAATTATGCAGCGCTGTATTTATTTGCATCAGTGCTCCGCTGTGCCATATATTAAAGCTCCCTTCCTCCAGTGGTGGCTCTTTAGAAAAATGCTTCTGATTTCCCCTCAGAGTATGGGGTCAATAGGCCATAACTTATGATTTTGAACCTATAGCCAGACCTAATTTATGGATCATTTCTGGTTTCTTGTGTTTAACTGTTTCTGGGAGAGGGTTTCATCGGGGAGACGGAGCAGATCCATTGTGCACAGCTGAGATCCAGGCTTTAGGGGCGAGAGCTGTATGGACTGTAGTAAAGCTCGATGCAATGCTATAGCTAGTTCAGATCTGCTCCTCTATAAATTATGGATAGTTCTTCTGAAAAATGTTTGTATTTCCTAATATAGCTCTAGATTATCTCACTAAAGCAAGGGAAATGTTGTTAAGAGAAAGTCAGTTCTCATGTATCAGAAATTAATTTTCATTTGCTAAGCACAGAATGCATTTAGTTCTCAAATTTTGTTTATCAGATTAATATTGACGAAATATGGATTTGCTTTTCTCACCCTCTAACAACTTTGGCAATATTTGCTGTGGACAAAAGGTTAAGGTTTTACATTACAGTACGTAAACATTGAAAAAAATTTCTCCTGATCTCCAGCAGGATCGCAGCTTGCGTTGCCTGGCACCTGGTGCGGCTCTCGGGGTGGGTCGTGCGGTGCGACGCAGCGGTCGGCAGGACCAGCAAAGGGATTGCCGGTTTGGGTTTCGCTCGCCGTACGAGCGTTTGAACAGCGCACGCTGTTTGCTCTGACTCAAACCGGCTCAGGGTGCTTAGGGAAGAGCCGATCACCCCTTCCAGCAGATTTTGGATCAGACACAGAGAAAGCTCCGTGTATAAATCGCTGCGGAGGCCGTGGGGACAGCCCAGGCTGCCTGTGCGGAAGAAAGCGTCTGAAGCTGCTGGGACGGGGCTGTGGCATGCTGCATGCATCAGTTCCTTTTTGACTTAACTGCCTCAGCAGCTCTGGGGAGCGATCCCCTTGTGCTTTACATCACCAAAACCATCTGCTAGAGCTGTGCCTTGAATCGCCTGGTCCTCTAGAGGCAGCAGGGAGAAAAAAGGCAAAGTGAAATTCTTCCATGGAAAGAAGTAAAAAAAAAATTAAAAAAAATTAACACATTCAAACCTGAATGAAGTTTTTGCAACCCCAGCCCAGGTCAGGCAGTAGCTGGATTGCACCCATCCTTCAGGAACTCACTGATGGTATCGGGTGCCCTGAGGTTAGCCAGGTGCCTGGCGGGTACAGCGCACATGCCAGGGAACAAATAAACCGCAGCGTCAAAAGCTCCTGATGAGGTTCGGATGTGAAGCGGTGCCAGGCACTATCAGCAGCGGCACTGCAGCATCGGGCTGTGTCAGCACGGAGCTTGCCATGATAACCGATAACCTTCAGTTCTGCGCGCACACCCGGGCACGTGGGATCTCAGGAAACCCAGCAAGAAAGATGCCATGGGAAGTCCAGATCGAGGACTGAGCTGCTCCTCCGTCCCCGGGCCACCGGCTGAGCATCCCGGGCTGCCGCGGCGCTGCAGGGGCAGCTGCAGACATGCAACGAGTGCGTCAGTGCTCATGCCCGCTCGCAGCAGGCTCTGACCCCCCCCCGGCACCTAGGCACCACGGGGTGGGCTGGAGACAAACCCGCAGCCTTTAGTTCTGGATTTATGGCTGCTACTGATCCTAAGCTAACCTTTTGCCATTACAGTGTCTGAATGCAACTTTGGGGATTAATAAACGGGAAAAGTCGGGACCTTAACTGTCAGGAATATAGTAGATGTGTCCGGCACTAAAACCAACAGCCATAAACCATGGAGGAATCCACTTCTCCTAAAGAAAAGCCAGCTACCTGCTGTATAGGGTTAATAGCATCAAGCCAACATGCTAAGAGACCGCAGCCATCACTACGTACTCCACTGTGCAGCGTCTGCGTAGCAGGATCCCAAGGAGTTAAAACGAAGCAAACCTCCTCATACATTTTATGTCACAACTCTCCCTTTTTTGTCTGTGTGTGTGTGTGACCAAGCCAAGTTCTTTTTTAGCTCTACCCTTTTGAAAACTGCTGGTTACAGATAAATTAAAATGCCAGAACTGAAATTGCCCACGTTAGCCCCTAAGGGAGCCTGCACTGTCATCTTTCATTAGATGCTGAGAGACCAAAAGCCCAAGGCAAAGTGAAAGCTGGTTCCTAAGAAAGGGCTGGGAGCCAGGAGCTGCATCTCTCTGCTGTAATCTTGCATCTCTGTCCTTTTAAGTTTAAGCTGAGCAATGCTTTCTTGGACATGTCTGTTTTCATACTGCAAATTTCAGTCTTAAAATCAACAGCAAATATGAACAGGGTATTCCACAGAGTCCTAAATTGTCAAGACAAGCCAATGCATTTTCTCAGAGCAATCTGATGGTTTTGTCTGGTGTCAGCCCTCACATCCTCCAGTGCAGATGATATGTTTGTACGGCTTAATAAAGAGCTGTTTAGAAATGTGACTGTTATTCTTTTTTTAAAAAATAGTCACATAATCTTTCAGCAGCAAAGGTGAGATTTTCCCAATACTTCTTCCGTCATTTTGAAGGAAGGATGGTGGCCTGGTGGGTTTTGTGAAGCGCCACAGAGAGGTGAAATGGTCTAGTCTAAGAAAAAAAAAGTCTAAAATTATGCCTGCACAAGGAGCTTAATAAACCATAAAGGCCAGTGGCTTTCCAGCATCCTTTCACTTTGGGTTTGAATTAGAGATGTGCTTTGACTTAGAAAAATGGGGCTAGACCTCGGTGTGCGTAAGCATTCGGCGGCAGGGCAGGAGCAAAATGGTGCAAAAGCCCAAATCCGATTCCTTACGGGCAACTCGAACTGCACTTCGCTGTTGTGCCCAAAGGATGAAAGCTTCCTCATGTACCCTGGAGGGGTGAATGGGCGAGGAAGAGGAGGCTCTCGGACATCATCTCTGTGTCACCTTCTCCCTACAAAATCCTGCTGAGGACATCAAGCTGGAAAACCATACTGGGCTGCCTGGTTATTGTAACCTTTGGATGGATGGCCACCATGGAGTTCAGTAGCAGGTGGCTGAATATGGTATTTTTTAAGGCATGCAAAAGTGTTGAAAGCCTGGAGAAGCCAGCCCAGTTGGTTTTGCTCATCTGTCGCTCTAGGCAGTGAAATGATTTACTCCATTTCCATCCACATTCTTCTATTTATTTGTATTGAGTTATGATGGGGAAAGGAACTGTCTTAGATGTCTCTTACTTTCCTGGAGTGAGCAAGGCTTTAGTTTTCAGACCATTATATATCTGTGCTCCTAATCTCAGTGTTTTTTTTCCTAGCTGCTCCTGAATTAACTTTTATTCTGTGTATACAACACAAAGCAAACAACCGCACAGCAAAGTCCAGCGCGCTTTTCTCTCTGCGGCAGGTAGGACCACTTCACTGTATGACATCCACAATTGATTGAGTATATGAAACCATAACACAAAGTAAAGAAAACTGGAAAATATATTGTTCCAAAAGTTATTGGGCAAGACCGTGGGGAATTAATTTTCATTGCACTACAACTCCAGAGGAGGCAATAATAATGAGCTGCACTTAGCAAAAGTAAATACCTGCGACAACTCCATGTAGGTGCACAGGGCTCGGGCTGCCACTCTGCGTCAGCTGTTTTTGTGCTGGACACCTTGAGATCACGAAGTAAGGGGAAGCGTTTGGACTTTAGTTCTGGGGAGTTTCTGCTATATCTGAGCAATTCACTGGAAGGCGTTGTGGTAGGGGTGGTATGAGAGGTCTTAGCAAGGACAAACATTCCTGCGATGCAATAACTTGGCATTTTGACTATAGATTTTCTTTCACTGCATCCCAAAGACTTGCTTCAAGCATGCAATGAGGAAGGTACTTCCATGGTCTTCACTGATCAGCGCTGCCACTGCTTTGCCTTCCCAATTGCACTCCTTCTCACTTCTTAAATACATTTATGCTCATATGCCGCAGATGAAGCGTCACCTACTCCGCCTGTTGCCAGAGGCTACTCATTTGGGATAAAGCAGAGGTTTAATCTCACGTGCATGATCTAAATAAAATCAGAAGAGTGAAAAGAAGCAGATCAGACTTTGGCTCTCATTTTGCTCCCACTTCTCCTGACTCTGCAAATAATTTTTGCAGACTGATTCATCTGGAGGGGTGGCAAAGGGTGTGCATGCACCCACCAAGCCTTTGTGATGCCCAGCAAGGATGCAGCCGCATCTCCTTGTCTGGCTCTTCCAGCCCTCTGGCATCCACACTACATTGAAAGGACATGCAAAAAACCCAACCAAGCCTCCAACCCTTTCCAAAAGGAGCTTGGGAACAGCCATCAGGCAGCAATGGTGCCTGACACGGTGCAAATCGGGGTGGTTTCTCCCACTGGTGTGCAGAGATGGGTGCTCTAAAGAAGCTGCTTTGGCCACGGAGCAAAGATTGCGGCAGCAGAAGCTGCGGGGTTGCAAGAAGGGCAAATTTGGTCTAAAATCAGAAACGCTATTTAGTTTCCTGACTTACAAAAGAGGATAATCACACTCCCTTTACATGGGTACCATGCCGTTTAATTAGTAAATGATTAATTTGTTAATGATTTCCCTGGCATGGAAAGCACTACTGAACAGCTTCTTTTCCCAGCCATGTAAATCTGCAGCAGAAGGGAGGTACATCTGCACCTTCTCAGGGCCCTGTTTGGTTCCTCCCGATTCCTCTGCTGCTCTGCCCAGATCTGTTCACTTGGTAGCTGCAGTGAGTGAAACACAGCTCTGCGAACCCGTTCCTGCAGCACCTCTGCATTAAGGCATGCAAGATTTTTGTGAAGCTGAGCCACATCATTGCCCTCGCTGAAGCAAAAAGAGAAAAGATGTTTTCTTAGAGCTGGATGAGAGCTGGGAACTGAGTATCAGCTCTGCTGGCACCCACTGTTGCACCTTACTCAGAGCAACCTGCAGAAAATACATGTTTGCATGGCAGACTTAAACATAAACCATACCATTCTGCTCTATAACCACTCAAATATCTCAAATTCTGTTTTATTCACAATTTCAGCAAAAAAGATTACCAGTGAAAAGAGAAGGAAGCAGAAATGAATTGCAGCCTTGCTTAAGAAAAGGGAAAGAGACCCATTGAAGCCAATTTCTCCAATCAAGAAGAAAGGCTGCTTGAAAACCAGATCAAAACAAGCCTTTCCTTGCAAAGGGAGTTGACCAGAATGGCATTTTCCATAAAAAGGGTTCGAGAGGGACCTCGAGGAGGCAGGGGCTGATTCCCCAGGGTGGTTGGCACCTTTGTCGCACACGCTGCAGCATTCCCATCCCCTGGTGTGGCTCTTTCTCCACCTTCCTCTGGCTCCCAAGGGGTTAGTTTGCTACAGAGACATATGAAAAGCTCCAGAAAGGTTTCCCTTTTCTTGACCTTGCTCCAAAGCTTCCCTGACCAAGATGAATCTGCTCCCTGGCCTCTGGGAGCATCCCAGGTTTCAGGCAGCTTGGTGGGAGCAGAGATATGGCTCACGCCTATCATCTGCTGTGGGTCCTGCCCTTTTAATTCTTGTGAGCAGCTTATCTGCCTTTCCTTATCTCAATCCTTTCCTTCTTCATGATGCCCTTCTTACCCTAACCTTCCTGCCATCCTTTTCCCCAGCCCAGCTAAACCTCTCTGGGGAGGGGCTGCCCCTTTTATAGCTTTTTGCCTGAAGCCACAGGACTCCCAAGCAAGTGCTTTTTTTAGGGCTCTTGACTTTAAAAAGCTCCAGTTTTGGAGCTCAGTGGTGAAGTATAACTCTGACACCGGGAAAAAAACCTGCTACAAGTGTGAGCAGAGCTGGCCCCCTCGGATCTTGAGTGGCTTCATATTCCTTAGGAAAGCTTAACACACAAATACACTGCCTGTTATGTGCAAAGCCCTCTATTCAGCTCTCTGCAAGCTGGTGAGATTGGCTTAAAAATAATGAGGTTTAAAAATAGAGTAAAATACATTTTGGGCAACTTTCGTCTGCTTCTTGGCTTTGGAGAGGTTTTCAGTTTGGCTCTGGGGACCACTTCAATCCCATTTCCAAGTTCTTCTCTGTACCCTGGAGGGCCAGACATCTACTTGAAGAAATCAAATCAAATCTGAGATTGCCAGAAACCCCACAAAAAGACTGACGGTTTTTAAACCAAACAAAATCTTCACTCCAAATGGAAGCCCAGTCCAGCCTGACAACAAAAATCACAAGTTGGCAGTGCAGCCCTCCTAGCGAGGCATCCTCGCTGATTAGCGCTGCTGCCTCATTAACATGCATACTGTAATCTCATTTGCTCCAGGATTGCTTTGATGTTAATTCCAGCGTTTTGGTGCAGTGTGGTACTGCACTTTGTGTTTCCAGGCTAGCATCCCTCTCTTCTGCAGCCCAAGCCTTTTCTTTCTCTTGAGTCTGCCTTTGCTGCAGCCGCTACAGCACCGGCCACCTTCACCCTCCCCGCTTGTGGCTTTGTCCCCCAGGCTTGCAGCCTGGCCCCGTGCTGGTTGTGCTCTGCTTTCCATATAATTTTCTCTCCCTGTCATTTTTCAGCCATCCTTTCATATATTTTTTCAAACTATGTGCACCTTTTTCCCAAGCCCCATGACTCCTAGGTAGGATCTTCAGCCGTGAAGGTTGTCTAGTTGGGGACAAGGGAATGAAACCTCGATCCACCCTGCTCTGTGGGTTTGCCGTATGGCTCATGAGCAAACCCATTCAGCCTTGCTCCCGCAGCCCGGCCAGGCTGTGCTGCCGCCTTTCACCGTGCCAGCAGGGACAGCCTCCGAGTGGAGAGGACAGACAGACAGCATCCTCAGAAGGACGCCTGCCAAGCCCTGGTCTCTCCAACCACACTCTCTGTTCCTGGGGCTATTTTTATGGCTAGAGGAGAAGGGCTGCAGGATGTCCAGTCGGAGCAGGAGCTCTGACCTGGCTGCCATCTGCCCGCCAGCCCAGGAGAAACGTGCCCGCTGCCCGTGCAGCTGCACCCAGCCGCAGGGGCACGGCGGCCAGATGGGGCAGAGCCCGCAGCCCTGGGTGCTGGGGTGCTGGGGTGCTGGGCGCAGGCTCCGTGCGCTCAGGGACGGCGAGTCCCGTGTCTCCAGAAAGCGCTGCGCTCGGTGTGTGCGTGCACAGCCGTGCACGTGCGTTGTCTATAGGTGCTCCTGGGGACCGCGTACCCCACGTGCCTTGCACTCCCTGCATGGCCCTGAGCTGGAGCATGGAAATCAGCACGAGAAGCCACCGAGTGCACACGGAGCAGTAAATCCCGTTTACTCCAACGAGAAAATAAATGCAATGGTGCAGCATGGACAAGGGCATCGGGCAGATGTCCAGTGAGGTGGGGGGAAAAAGTTTAAAGCATGTCATTACAGGGAGCTGGGTTATCAAGAGAGCCAGATGCGTGGCCAGGGTCGGCTGGGGCTGGGGATGCCGTGAAGAGGTTTTGTTCAAAGCAAGATGGGGACTTCACCTCCCTGCAAAACCAATCATTTACATCCTTCTCAAATGTGACTTCCCGATATCCCGGGCATTTATGATTGTGAGGGCTCAGAGCTACCTCAAAACACGGGCAGGCCAGAAAAGCGAGTCTGCTTTATTGTCTGGGAGATCAATGACTTTAATAATTAGCATCTTACTTACACATGATTTCTATACTCAATTTGAATCTTAATTAGAGATGGAGAGGGGGATTTAGAAACCGTGATGTAGCACCACGCCGTGAGTGTCTCCTGCCCCCTCGGAGGAGGTCTCCTTCTCCAGTGGGACCCGTGACAAACCTGCTGCAGCATCGGGGACTTCACCCTGCTGCTTCCTGGGGAGCACTCCGTCCCTCCGGGGAGGACACCGGTGCCGGGGGGTCCCACAGCCAAGCCCCCTACACACATACTGCCCCAAAGCACAGCTCCAGCCGGCAAAGACAGGGGCTGGCCGAAGGGTGACACGCCTCGGGTGCCCACCCGATGTGTGTCCCCAGCTCGCAGGTGCCATGTGTCACCAACACCTTCTGCTGAAGGGAGACATGACCGGCCCTGGGGCCACCTCTTCGCGCAGGACAGCCCGCAGCGGGGCACGGAGCAGTTCTGGATGCGGCTGAGGCCAAGGGTGCTGTTCAGACCCGGCGCCTGCCCAAAGTGCTCCGCAGCTGCAAAAATCCGCTGCGATTTAGGGACCAAGAAAGGGATCGAGGGGCTGTCAGCGCAGGCAGGCAGCTTTAAACCTCTCAGCCTACATGTCTTTACACAGGTTCGTGCATTAAAAAAATGCGAAGCATTTGAAGCCCACCATTTTAATTAAACTGATTTAACATCCGAGCTTGCGAGGGGCGCGGGGCTGGCAAACACAAAGGAGCTGCACAATCACTTTGGCTCCATTGTTGATGGGCTTTTGCTCTCTGTTTGTACAATAACCTATTGAACTTTTCCAGACTGTAATTCAATACAGAATAGATCCTTGCAGGAGGCTTTTTTGGCAGGGAGCACTGAAGGCCTTGAATCAATTTCACTTTTCCAGCGTGGCTGTTTAATGCATTGATACCAGCTGGAAAAAAAAAAAAAAGAAAAATAAAAAGGAATCAATGTTACTTTTATTTGTCTTGAGCTGAACCCTTTTGGGTCTGTTCTTTGTGACACTGATACCATGCAGCGTGTGGCTATTGTCCCACCTTTGCCAGGAAAAGCAAAGACTGTTAATGCGAAACAAGGCAGGTTTTTTTTCTCAGTAATACTTCCCAGTTTTGCAAAGTCTTAAAATCTTTTATAGGAAGAGAAAAGTCCAGCAATCGCACCGCCGCATGGCTTAGCTGGTTGTTCTAGTCCTACTGAGACAATTCAGCGTAACGTCTGGGTCTCCGGGTGCGCAGCCAAGGCGGTGCTCAGGATCAGGCATCGCCCCGTCGCTGGGGCACACGCCTGGAGCTGAGCACAGCGTCGCTCCGGACGGGGCTCTTCCAGGTCCGCTGTGAGCACACGCAGAGACAGGGGCTCTGCTCTTTGAGGACCTGAGCTAGAAACAACCCGGGGAGCTGCTGCCATGGTCTGGCAGCACAGCTGGATCCGGCCCTACGAGGGACCTGTGCTGCGTCGCCAGCAGGACACCCTCATCCGACGCGTCCTGGGCAGCGGCACAGGTCTGTGCAGCCTCAGAGCAAGCGCAAGAGGAGCGAAAGCATCATCACGGCTGCGGCCGAGCCTGGGGTGGGCTCGGTGGCCTGGTGCAGCCCACCACCGCCCTTCCGCGCGGAAGGATGAGGAGTGGGAAGGAGCTGGGGGATGTCCACAGTTTGGGGAACACTGCAGGAGAGAGCAGGCTCGGGAGCAGGGGATGCGCACGACGCACCAGAAGCACTCCCAAAAGGCAAGGCTGTTAATTGTTACTTAAGCAATCAAGCTGTTTCCAGATTGTCCGGGGTGAAGCAGCGGCGGTGGAAGGTATCTTACTGCCAGAGTGAGAAGTGGCATTGTGGGGGCCCCTCTTTGCTGGGAAACTTTTGCTGGGAGTGTGAGTGAAAGCTGCGGGCTGCCCCAGGGCCGCTGGTGTGACATGCAAACGTGAAGCACGTGGGAGAGAAACCAGAGAAACCAGCCAAAAGCAAGCACGCAGAGGGAAAAAAATCCCTCTTGGCTTGAGCCAAACTTCCAGACAAAACCAGGGAGGAGGACTGGGACGGGTCAGACCTACCCTGGGCTCCCAGGCATTCCTGTTGAGCCGGCGTGCCTTTTCCAGACCCAGAAGAGGGACATTTCCCTGCTTTGCCCCTATCCCAGCCCTCCCTGAGCCATGCTGCACACAGAGGGTCTGGCCTCCATCCTATGTGGTATATACATGCGTGCACCAATATAATACAATACAAGACCATGCACACGTAGAGATAGGGGATGTGCTTGGTGACAATTGCCAGTTTTCCTAGGAAAAGGAAAGGCTGGATTTCATAAACCCTTAAGTGATGTAAAAGCACAAATACTGCTGACAGCACAAATACTTACTTACACTCTCAGAGTATTTTTCTGTTAGGGTTTGCCCCAAATGAAGAGGAGACTGATACTGCAGCAGTTAATTACAGGAAACAAGGAGACTATTTTGAATGGAGTTTCACTTGCTGAAGATCTGCCCCAAAACCTTAGTCTTGGGTTTAAAAGGCAGCTGCTGGAGGGCCAGACAGAGCTTTCTGCCCTGCCATTTACCAGGGGGAGAGAGTAAAACACATGCCTAGAATATATATATTTATGCATGCATCGCAAGGTGTCTGCTCCTCCCTATGCGATTAGAAGTCCAAGCCGTCCGGTATTACTGTAGCGAGTCCTGCCAAAGGGAACTAGGAAACAAAGTCATTGCTTATAATTAGGTGCTGCAGTGTAAATCTAATCGTCATTTAGAGAAATATCTGTCAGACAAAGAAAAATCCACCTGACGAGGTGCTGGTGAACCGTACGATGTGCCTGCAAATCAAAGCCCCACGTCCTGAAACTTAGCTGGGAAGGGGAAATAAATGGCAGGGGAGCGGCTGGCGAGGCAGCGTACACCTTGCAGGAGCCGTCCCCGGGCAGGATGGGGCCGGCGGGGATTAAACGCACCGGAGCATCGCCCATCCGCGCAGCCCCCTCCCCGCCGCGCACCGCCACGCGCACGCGGTGCACGCCTGACCCTCAGCAGCCCCTCACTCCCTTTCCCCCCCTTCACTTATAAATCAGAGCAGAATTAATTCAGGCACCGCGTTTTATTTGATAAACGTCAAAATATGTAAATACCGGGCTCTCTTCCTACAGTCGCTAAAACAAATGGAAAACACATTTATTAGCATAGAGATGAGTTTAATCAAATCAGCGGCGAGTACAAATTAGCCACAGGAAACGTAATGAGCTGGGAATTAATTAGCAGCATAATGGTAATAACTTTGCCTGCTGATTACCTTGCGGCCATGGCTCTCCCCCAGGGCTTTCCATGGGTTCTCCAACAGCTGATCTTTTCTGTTGCAGGAGCCCCTGAACTGGAACAGCATGGCCGACAGCTCCCGTGCAACAGACTGGAGGAGGGGAGGGAGACGGAGCGAGGGAGGAAAAAAAAAAAGCCATGCGAGAGATCCACCGCCTTCACCTTCCCAAGCCACAAGCCTGGTTCTTTACCTATCGCTCTCCCGGCTTGTCCTGCCAGGCTGAGTGTTCCCCCGTGCCTACGTGGCTCTGGCGCGGGGCATGGGGATGCTGCCCTCGTGGGTGGTGGGTCGGGTGGGATATCTGGGTCACCGTCGCCAACTGAATATTGCCTCCCTGGCCAGGCGCATGGCACATGGCAGAGCCCCAACAGCAGCCACCCTGCCCCAAGGGGTTATTTCAGCGCTTTCAGCGTCATGCTGCAAGGGGGTGATGCGGGATCTGACTTGTCTGAAAAGAAATATCCGGGCGGTTTTGGATAGGGCTGAAGTTGCCTTGGGAAGGGCAGGAGCGGGGTGACCCCCGGAGACTCAGCTGGCTTTTTTGAGGAGCTGATGTTGCATGAGAAAGGGACAATTGGTGCTCCAGGGGCTTTGTAAAGTGCTGGGCTTGTAAATTAACTGTTTGACACCAACAGTGATGGAGAACAGTGGGGGGCAGGGGCTGGATGGAGGAAAGGGGCAGTTTCTCTTCTTGATTTATTTGTATTCCTTCTGCAGTGCCTCTCCTCCTAACACCTGAGCCGTCCAAAATAACCCGCGCAGACCTTCCAGTGCTGGAGCTAAAAGCACTTCATAAGCCTTAATGAATCAAGCTGTGCAACAGCCCTGCGAGGAATTATTATTCCCAATGGTGCAGGAAGGTTAAGGGAAAAATGCTCACGTTTGGGGGCCTCCATTTAGATGCTCCAGTCCATCCTCGTGCACCTTCGCACAGCAGCCTCCCCTTCAAGTGACTGAGTCCAAACTTGAGAAGTTAAAAAAAAAAGAAAGCTAAGTTAAAAAAATCAGCCAGGCCACGCATTGAGGTGCTTTAGCAGGGATTTGCGGGAGAATTAACTGAGCACCTAAGTTTAAAATGTAATTCAAAGTTATTTCTGGAAATTGTATGGATGCTGAAAAGTGGGAGCACTGCTCCCAGGTCGCTGGTACCTGCAGGGCCCATTTTTTTCCTCTCTGCTTTGGATTGTTGGCTCCAGCCTGCAAAAATGCTCCATGAAATGGAGAGAGGACAATAAGGCGAAGACCCAACGCTGACAAGGACACGGTGATTTTTTTCTTTTTCCCGGGGAGATGGTGTCAGTCTGGACTTGTGCATCCCCCAGTCCCCCGGGCTGTCAGTGGTACCTAATAAATCAGGCTGGTGAATCCAAGATGTGATCCTAACCGTATCGCTCCGACCGCTCTAAACCGTGCCGCCACCGTGCCAGTTGCTTGGGCCATCTAGGTTTGGGCAGACGTTTGATTGGAGCTGTCAAGAGCTGGCGGACTGAAACTGATGCAAACAAGGAAGAAGTCAGTGTTTTAAAATATATATGGGGTTTGGATGGGAAGGGGCAGAGGTTCTTTCATTTACTGGAGACAAAAGAGAGGCAGGATTTTCGCATTTTACAGAGCGTGTCTGTGCTAACAGGAAGGTGTCCGCGCTTTGGGGTTTAACTCCAGGAGGCTTCAGAGAAGCAAGGGTTTCTCTCAACACTGAGATGAACTTAGACCAAAATGAAGGCTCTGTCTTGTCCTTAAGCATAAAGCAACTTCACATTCAGCTCTAATCTTTGAAGCTGAGACCCAGTTCTCCAGCTTAGAGATCTCAGTAAAATCCATATCTGACCTTTGGAAGCAAAAATAAGTGAGTAGGCATACAAATTCCTGCTTAGACACCCAAGATAACGTTTTCCAAAGTCCTCAGTATTGCCCTGACTTTGGTTTTCCAGGTATTTCTGGGATATTCACCATTGCCTTTAATTCAAGCAATGTTGGGTCATTGATCCTACCAACATTTCCCTAACCAATTTGATCAAGCCTGCCACCATCAGCAGCGCTGATGGCAACACCTTCCCTCAGCAACCTCGTTGGTAGAAGAATTTGACATCTTGACAGTTGTCCCCGAAAAACCTCACAAGTCCCTCCAAAACCAAGAGTCAGAGGAGAGAAAATGAGCCCTGCTGCACCCCAGATCAGACCCGCTTTTGTGCAGGGACTGAAATGCTTTTTTAAAAGTTCCAAAACATGGCAATAAACTGCAATCTGCTCCCCACGGGAGGTTTTGGTGAGGTGTGAACTTTTGCGGGAGCGTTTGCTCCTTCTGAAGAAGCAGAGGCAGAACTAAGACAGAGCAACTATTTAGAGCCCACTCTGCAGAGGGACGTGGGAAAGGGATGTTTGCGCAGATATTTTCAGCATTTTTGCAAAAGTCCTCTGTTCAGGAGGCAGTGCTGGCTGCCCTGTTAGTGGCTTGGCTGGGCTCAAGCCCTCCTGCTGCTTGTTGCGTTTGTACCCAATGTTGAAGGGTACCCAAAACCGATGGGTGCTGTGGGCTGTGCAGTAGCTATCATCTGCTCTCAAAGGCCATTGCTGGGATGCTCCTCTGTGGAGATCTCACCTGCAGAGTCAGGGCAACAAGGGCCTTGACCTCTGATCAAAGCTGTTGGGCTTCAGTTAAAGATACTTAGTTTTTTACTCCTTTTAATGCGTCTGATTTTTTTTTTTCCAAGGGAACTTGTGCAAGTTGACACAGTAGATTAAACCATGAGTTGTAGTTGAAGAACCCTGTATTTTATTATCATGGATAAATAATATCTCACTCAGAGGAAAATGGGAGAACACAAGGTCACCCAGCATGCCCAGAGCTGAGCCTGAATAGGAGGTCTAAGTTGCCGGCTCGTGCTCCAGCCCCCCGTGCAGCCTGTGCTCCGTTCTGAAGGCAGAGGGTTTTTATTCTTCAAAGTACCACTTCCCTTTGCTACCTGCAGACAAATAGGTTGCTCTAAGATGCATGCCACGAGCTGATTTTTGATTCATGAGAGCCTGAACCAACACTGATCATAAGAGAATCGACAGTGATCATAAAATATGAAAGGTTTTTAAGAAGGACTCTACATCATACTGAGGCCTGCAGCAGGCTTTCTGCTTCAGAGCCAGAGGGGCCAAAGGCAACTCTAGTTTATTAATGAAAATGTGGGAGTGAAAGCAGTGAGAGCAGAATTTGCCCCTGTATATTCAAGGCTACTTAGTTCCGCAGAAGCTTTTAGGAAATCTACCACTTTAAGCATAAACACAAGACAATTTTGTTTTCATGCAATTTTCTTGCCAATGCTTTTTCTTAAAAATCTGTACGGCTGTCATATAAAATATGCCTTGGTTTGTTCTAATTTAGATTACGCATATTTGTCCTCAGTGAATGATTGATTAAGTGCTCTGATCTTGACTGCTATGTTAGCAGCAGGGTATCTGTGCAAGAGGATTGGAAGTCTCATTGGTTAAACGGTAGAGATGAAATCGTAGCTGTTATAGATCCGGTTTTCTTTTTCACAGCCAAGGCAAATGCTGTCTTCTTTGCAATAACAAACATGCTTTGTAATGCGTTCCAGGACAGTGCTGAGCCTGACTTTGTTTCTTCATGGAGGGGCTTTAAGCTGTCATAATACCATGGCACCAAACTCTTAATGTCACAGATATCACTGTAAAGTGGGTATCTCTGAGTTCACTAGATCAGTTGTGATTTACACTGATGTAACTGAAAACAAAATGTGTCTCACTGACATCTGTGGAGTTGCTCTGATAAAACCAGCATATAAGGAAAACCAGGGAAAAAGATATCTCTGTGCAACTGAGCTCATTCAAAGCATCAAGCATGGTTTAGCAGGACTGCCCAAAATGGAAAACCTCCTTCAGGGGTTAGTTACCCTGTCAATCTCACTTTAACATCACTGAACCTGAGCTGTGTGTGAATATATTGTTACCACAGGAGCTGGGAGGTATTTTCTTGCTTATTTGTATAATCTTATGTCCCATACTTCTTACGGGAAATTATGTCAAGCTGTGTTTTGTCATCTTTTCATTTGTTTATATTTATGATCTAGAACTGACACAACTACAGGTACCTGAAAACACTAACTTTAAAAAAACCCGTAATTTGTTTTTCTTTAATACGTCTTAATTTTTAACGTTGGGCTACTGCGTTGTCTTTGGAGCACTGCATCTCTAGGAAGGTGTAGTAACAAACCAGGCAATTTTCTAAAGAAAAGGGGATTTTTTTCTCCTTTTCTCTTTCTGAAGCTTTTTTCTGACCTTCTTGGAGGTGTAGAGAAAGCTTTCAAGACCATCAGAATAAATGGGCTGTTTACTGTGATGCTTGCAGCCTTGGAAAGAAAAGATAAAAGAATAAAGAAAAGAAAATCTCTATACCCGCTGTCTTCCAAAAGGAGACAGATGAGGTGTGAGCTTAAGAGAAAATATTCCAAAATCTGAGCATGATGCTGTCACGTTAAAGCAGAGTAAAACAGAGAAAAGCTAAACAAAAAGGTAGTGACCCCAGGGGTGGCAGCAGGACTCAGCACCCTCCTTCTTCTCAGGGAGTTCAAAGCTTTGGAATATAAAAAGGTAAGGGCAGATTGCAGAAATACCAAAATATGGAGGTATAGGTCGGAAAAAAGTCTGGTCCGGCTTAATTTCCCATGATTAGGATATCATGTTTGCTATTGTCTGCACTGATTTGTCCACACATACCCGCGCACACAGACACGATGACCGGGGACAGGATCTCTGGTGACTTCTGACGAGATCTCCAGACTTGGTCACTGAACCGCGAGCCCTTTCCTGCAGAAAACCATGGCCTGTAGCCACAGACGGAAGTGCTAAGCTGTGTTAATGATGCTGTGTTATCATCAGGCTCTAATGCTGCCTTGAATGGATGTCACTACTGTGTATGTTCCTGCAGATCAGTTGGTAATTACACTTGGATCCAAAGTAATTACCTTGAGACTTGCACTCTGGTTTAGAAGACAGAAATAACCATGCACTCGCCTAGTCCCACACGTAGCACTTGTGATGTAATTTAATAGCCAGCTACTAATGTGAAAGTAAAGAGGCATTTCTCTTATATTTATGCCCTTTTAAGTTAAACATCGGTGTTTTTTCCTATGAAAGGAGCAGGGGCCATCATGCCACCGGTCTTCTTTTTCCCACTCAAGCGCCCTCCGCTTTTCTTGACAAAATGAAATACTCTGAAGCAAAATAAATATTTATAAGCTCCTCCTGGTGTGTGATTGTTTTGACAAAACAACTTGAGCGGGTCTTGCGTTGGCTTTACTCTCTGCCCTATTTAAATTTTAGGCAGGGAAAAACCAGCCCTCTAAAGGCTGGAGGAAGATGAGGCATTTGGATGAATTTTGTGGTCTCTGGGTGGGGAGCGGACAGACCAGCCATCCCTTTCTGAGGTTTTCCAGGTCACATCTGCCAGTGCATTTCCTCTTTAACCTCCAAACATTAAACACCTGGACAGCTGTAGCACCGCATTAAGCACCTTTTTTTGATGAAGAGCTCAAAGGCAAGGCAGACTGACGCCCGGAGCCCACGTATAAAAGGGTACCGTCACCGTCTGCAGTTCTGTTTCCCAACCGTCCATTAGCAAAGCATGCAGCTTTTTTTGTATAGAATTTACTTCTTCTTGTGCATTTCCAAATAAGCCAGTGCTTTTGCAAATAGTCTTCTTCCTTCAGGGCAAGTAGCGTATTTTGGTTAGGAAAAGAAAGAGTCTACTGTGATCTCTTTCTTTTGGCAATGCCTGGGTAATCATTGCTCATAATAATGCCATCCCAGATGTTGAAACATCTCCTGTATTAATTTTACCCAGAAGATAATTTCCCTTAGAAATCATGTGCAAATCCCCTGTTCTAATTTAAGAATTAATTCAGTACACTAAATCTTAGCACTTCATCCTAGAAATGTTTTGCAGTGTCTGTTAACCCTCTGCAACAACAACAACAAGCCCAAATGAGAGATTTACAGATTTAACTAAGCCTGTCTCTCATACCCAGCTCTGTTTGAGTCTGGTACACAATATTTTGAAATGAGGGTCTGCTTTGACACCTACAGCCTACCTGCTTGAACGATTTCTTTCTCCTCAGAGAATCACAAATATAAATTGATTTGTTGTTACAAATATGGAGGGCAAATACACCAGTGGTCCCAGAGACCCCCACTCCAGTGGTGCCTGGGATTGTCATTCCACCCTCCGTTGGGGCTTTGGCAGATGCTAGGAATGAAAAGATGATGATTCCACATTTTACAAGACTTGAAGGAAAAAAGAGGAGCTGAATGGCTTGTCTGAACCCGTATAGGAAATCTATGGGAGAGTTAGGAACACATTGCACTTCTTTTGAGTCCTAGATAGGGGTCAGTAGTACCTGACCATCCTTCCCTCCCTTGGTGGTCTCACGCATACACAGGTACTGGTGTGAAGTCTCCCATGCATTTGATGAGCTTTCTTCATTCAGTTTATAATGGAAACTACATCAAACTCCAGACCAGGTACTTTCCTGCCCTTCCACGTTGTGACCATCTTAGCACATTGCAGCCTTTATACTGAAAGTCTTTGGCCATCAGTGAAAACAATAAAGAAAATAAAGAGGCCAAATCTATGAATTTCATCCCAGCTATGTGAGACCGGAGTGCACTCCAGCACACCTTCTGTGGAGCAGGATGCTTCAAAAGCCATGAATCTTCTGTTTGTACTAGGGTACCTCTGCTTTGCCTTTGTTGTCTTATTTCTAGCGGTATTTGGTGTAGAAAAGAATTTCAGGTATCAGTACATTTAAGTTAAAAAAAAACCATGCAGGGAATTGGTCTCTGGGTTTTTGCAGCTACACAGCTTGCAAATGCATAAACCCACATTAGCAAGATCATGCCACCAGCTATAAAGAGTACACGCAAACCGTCAGAGGATCACAGAATTCTTTCAGACAGAATTTTTATATGTATCTACAAATGTTTCCTGATTCCTACCATAACAACATGAATTTATTATGTCTCAGTGATAATATCTAGCTAGCTGCTTCACGCAATGTAATGTCACATTTTGGATTTCACTGATTTCACTGCTGGTGATTGTTGTGTTTGCACAAGCGGCACCTCGTGCATTTTGCAGAGCAGAGGGCAGGCCAAGGACCTTCTCCTAAGAGGATTCATTCAGAATCAGCTTTGATAATTATCATAAGGTGATAATATGTGATTAGTGCCAGGACACGCCAGCACTTCCACTACCACTTCACAAACTCTCAGGTGCTGTGCTGAGACTGTGCCGCAGCTCAGCCTCAGAGGAGAGGAATGATGCAATCCCAAAAAGGAAACAAAGGAGAAAAGACAATGTCGCTCATAGTGGGGCAAATCCCATTTTCCTTTCTCAGAGTGATCCACTGTTAATAGTACGTAGTGGCTCTGAGCCTGTCTTATTCGCCTATGTGGAAATGCTCAGAGAGGTAAGGTAGTAAATCACTCTAGAAAGGGCACACATTTCTCCCGAGCTGATCACCAGATTGCATGCTACCCTGGCATAAAACGGTACAAATCCAAGGAAACTTTTCTGATGTACACAGCCAAGACAGCACGTAGCTCCCAAAGTCAGGAAAAAATGAAAGAATATGATGGTCACCTGTCCCATCCCCTCCGACCGGATTGAGGATCCCGTGCCAGGTGTCTCCGCATCCCCCAGGCAGATCACGTCTGCTGTCCTGTGCAACACCGAGAGGATCTGCTGGAACGAGAGCAACCATTTCAACCTTTTTCCTTTATTCACAGAAGATACTCTGTTTAATGACCCCCTCGCTGGGCACTGCTAGTTAGTCTTGTTTGCTGCTGCTTAGACTTAATATTTATTCTTTCTCTCTCATGTCAATAGAATAGGCTGGAAAAATATGACTGTGTCCTTCTGGTCCCTAAGTAAGGGAGACTGCATTTATGCTACCCTGAAATTCAGCACACTGACAACTGCAGGATGGATCTGCTGGCCCAGCAACTCCAAGCTTGTGCATTGGTTATTATTCCTCCTGATGAATTCACTTGGGGGATCTGCTCCTTGAATGCAAAGCTCTCGGGTCAGGACAAATGGAAAATGCATTACATGGAGCGTGACATACCGTGAGTCCCAGAAATGAGTGCATGTTGAGATATGCCCATAGGCAGTGGGATAAAGTCGTCCCTTTATCTCCAAGTTGCTGCTGGAATTTCCTTCTAAAAACCTGTGTTTGCAGCAGCAATGGCTATTTGCAGTGAAATATTGTAGTTTCTTGTATTTATTACATATTGAGATTTAACAAGCTTTGTTCTAATTTTGATCAGCAGGGTTTTTACCTCCCTGTCTCCGGTGTTCTTGGACTCTGACCATTCCCTGCAGTCAGAGACCAGTCTCAGCAAGGAAACTGTTTTCCCATGGGGAGCAGTTTAGTTTCCTTCCATTCCTTCAACTCCCCATTTGGGGTCCCCCTTCACGAGACACCCACAACCAAACCAGGTCCACACGCATCTTGGCCACCCTCCCCACCCGCACCGTTGCAGAGCAAAGAGCAGAGCCCGGTGCAACTCCACTGTGATGGGGATGTTTCTCTTTGTGCTATAATCTTTCCTCATTTTGTTATCTCCAGGCAGCACTCCTTAGCCTTGACATTAAAGTGCCCATCCTATATCTGCATCACCGGAGATTTTATATTTATCTGCCAAACCTTTGTCTCTTGCCCGACTATAGCTATGATGTTAATGACGCTCCTATTTTCAGCCACAGAGGCGGCTGTCATTTAGGTTTTGTCAAGGAAATGACAAAAAGACACAGTATCAAATCTGAAATAGTTAGAAAGCCTTTCTCCAAAAAAAACCCCCAGAACTTAAAATATTGTCCTGATGGGAAAGCTAGCTGTAGTTTTCCAACAAACCTTCAGCCCAAATTTTCTGCAGCTTCTCAGGATCTTGATCCCAAAACAGTTTGTGGTGTCTGAGGCCCTGATCCTGCCACGGAACATGTGCTGGCTGGTTCTGCGGGGGTTTTCTCCTGTCTTCAGAGAGAGAGAGACATACTTTAGTGTTATTTAATGAATTGTCACAAGACAAGCAAAGAGACAGCTATTCTCACCCAACCCACTGATCTTTCTAGAAGACTTTATATATCATTTGTTTTGCTTTGCTGTTCTCCTGAGCTGCAGGTTACTACGTTCTCATTCAGGTTGTTTCATATTCAGATCCTAGAGCATCTTGTGAAGGAGAGGAACTGTGCTTCCAGCCCCAGTTTGCAGCTCAGATCAACATGCTAAAGTCTTGGTCTCAGCAATAGCTTCCCAAATGTGTAGGACGTGGGAGGCTGATGTGTGGATGGGTTGATATAATCAAGATACAAGGGGGCAGGAGGCCACTGTTAGTTTGGTGGCCTGGGAGAGGTACTGGTATCTGCTGGAGATGAGAGCAGAATTCCTGTGCAGCCTGTTGGCAGCAAGAAGGAAGAAAATATCACAGCAGAAAATGATGCCCTCTGTCAAACCAAACCAGAGCAGAGGTTGAATAGCTGCATCTAGATTTGCCTGTACTCTAATGCGTCTCAGAAAGTCAGCTGGCAGGCAAAGGGAGGAAGGGAAAGCCAAGGGAAGAAGATGGTGCAGTGCTGACTTCTGGGATTCCATGGCTGTGCATGGAGAGTGGGACTGGGGGTCAGCGCAGGTCTTTGTCGCTGCCTCAGCAGCCCCAAGCAAGACCGACCATCCTCTACCGTGAACATGCACTCGTGGCAACTCTTGTTCCCAGGAACCATCTCCTAGCTCAGTGTTTTAGCTGAGCACAGTGAGCATTGGCACAATGGAGCATTTTCTTTTCTCTCCCTTCATTTCCTCTCCCCTGGGGGAAAAAAGTTGGGTTTAAAGACTGCTCTTGTTTGATAACTTCCCTTAACTATCAGCTAAATAATACATGAACACTGATCCACCGTGCTGACTGATGACTCCCTCTGCTGACCCTGTTTTATTTTTATTGCTTGGCTCGGGCCAGTTCCTTCAAGTCCTGAATCATCAGAACAGAGACCTTGAGGTATTCCAGCCAAATCAATCCCTGGCCCATTGACATATTGCTTTACCTAACCAACCATACAACTTTGCTTTTCCCTGATAATTTCTCAATTAATTGCTTTTCAGCTCTCATTCGTTACAAGGTCAGGCTGTGACTGGGCTTGTACATTCCCATCTCTGATAAACTCTCCTGGTCCCCTAATCAGCCACGACTGGGATTTTAGTTCCATTAACTTATTCATCATCTAGACATTTTCATCTTGGGGAGCTTGACTTTTGATTGTATCAGTAGTATCTTCAATTATTTAAGAGGACTTAAAATTCCCTTCTTACCTAAAAGGAAAATGCATTTTGAGCACTGAAAATGGATCATATTGGGCCAGTGTCTTTTGGAGGTTCGTATGTGCAAGCCCATGTTAAATATCTCATGCATGGCGAGAGCATAAGAATTTGCTGCTGATGAACATGTGTGTGCATGGGGCTGACTATATTAAGATGTCAGATATAGGGGAATGACAGTATGCTGATGACTAGTGGCTTACTAATGCTAAATCACGCCTGAGATTCTGTTCCATGATGTCAAACATTGATTCAGTTTCCGTGGGAAGTTATGCAAATGCCAGAGCCCCTCAATGAGATCTGAAACTGAAATTGCTAGCAAAAAAAAAAGCTTGCCCTCTCCTAGCAATAAGTCTTTTTAGAAAATCTTCAAGGTAGCTGCTCCAGGAAGGGAGTGCATTTTGAACATGCCCCCCCAGACAGAAGGTCTCGCAGGACCCTTCTTCAGCTTTGGTGCTAGCTGGGAGCCAAATCCTTCTCTTCTGCTGCAGCCTTCTGTCTGAGTCTGTGCTTCATCTTTGCAGCAGCTGGTCCAGTCCAAGGCAACAACCCACTAGTGCTACTTACTACAAAATTAATCTTTCAACAGAAGCAGCAGTCTCTCTTGCACAACGAAATGCCCTCCATCCCAGCTCTTCTCAATGCCCCTCTTCCCGCAATTTGCATCCGGGCAAAACTCCTAAGAGTCTGCAAGCTTCTCCCAGTGGGAGAATTGGTGGCAAAAACGAACAAACTGGCACCAGCTGGGAAATGGTACGTTTCTGAATGGGGCGATGGGACCAAGGAGTCTGGAGGTCCTGTCTTGCCCTTTGTCCCAGGCTCCGTGGAAGCCAGTTGACTGAAAACCACCTTCCTAGGATGGTGTCGGGGGACACTTGTAGATTATCTGAGTGCTTCAGGCTCTGAAGAATATCCATAGAGAGGGGTCAAACTGCATTGACAGACTCTCCAGGAAGAAAAGCTAGTTTAATATTGGCAAGACAAGACCTGCTGCATATTTAAGAGGAGCCTCTCCTTCCAGGAAATATGTGCTGAGGTCTCAGTTTCCTTTCTGCAAAACACAGGTGATAGCTTTTAACGCTCATGATTTCATTGCAGACTGCAGAATTATGGATTTTTCTTGCAGAGCCCTGTGCTCACACTTTTGAGTGTAAATTTTCAGCATTCGCTCAAAAAGAAAAGCCCACGTTATCGCTGAGAAGGGCTTAAAAAAGATTAAAACACAGCGAATTGAAAAAACCCCACACCAACAGGCAGTGCATTGTGATGAAGGAAAGTGCAATAGCAACAACAGTATGAACTCCAGAGCGTTGCTTTGTTTGCTTTTCCCCCCAAACTGTAATAACTCACCCGCCCCACTGGAAAAACTCTGTCCTTTCGTGCCCTTTCTTCATGCAACAGCACGAAGGGCCTTTCCAAGGTCTCTGTTGCTCCCTGTAAATTATGTACCAGAAGGCACCAACACTTGGAGGACGTGAAGAAACGTACCGTTCTCTCTCCGCCTGTTGCTAGGACTCACAGCTATACCCCACCACTTTCCAGGGCTTCGGCTCCTATTTTGGCTGTAGGAAAAAAGAAGGAAACCTTGCTGCTTCCAGGCTCTCCGCATCAGGCTGTAGCAGCTCCGATGCCAACCCTTACAATATTGCTACAGTCAGACATAAAGTCTTAATGCATGATAGTGCCTCGAATCTTACATTCTTCTGAAAAAGGTGAGTCCCCAGTAGTAAATGAAATATTAAACATTATTAAATATGAAACAGCTAAACCTGGATTCCATTAAAATGAATCTTTCATCGTTTTCCTGGGGTTTTTTTTTTCCTTTCCCTTTTTTTCCCAGGGAGCGCAGTGATCTCATGAGCTTTTATGTGTCCTTTTAAAGACAGAAAAATCACAGGTAATTTAAGTCTATTCTACTCAGATTTATTTTAGCTGGAAAACAAATCAAGGCTGTGAAACTCTCTCATGGTCGCATCTATCTCACTGAACTATTCAGCAGTCTATATCAAAGGCTCACCTAAAGACACTGTTGTAATGCCTGCTGACATGTGCCACCTATTTAGAAATCTTGTATCCAGTTACACACTCTACTTTCATTTAGAATGGCTTTAATCTTCCACCATACGCTAAAAAAAAACCCCACCTCTTTTCATATTACACAGGATACATTTAGAGCTGGTTTTGTTGCTTCTGCAGGTTTTCTGGGAGTTAAACTGTGACTTAAGTGAGTGCCGATGTGTAAGCTGGCAACCGGGCATCTAAAGGAATATCTGCAAGAAAAAACGTAAAATTTTATAGAGCTGCCATTAGTCTGGGATAGGCTGATCATGCAAACATGACGGAGGTTATGACTACACAGATAGCACAGGGCAGTCAACAGGATAAGCCATTACTCAATATTGTTGCTGTATTTTGTGACTGTAGTATTTCCACCTCAGAATTCATAAATATTTGGGCATCTGTGCAGGTTGGCTGAATCTCTGATGCTAAAACAAATGCAAAGGTGTATAATTCTCATTAGATATATTTATGGCCTTGCATTCAGAACTTAAGCCCCCTCTTTTATTATTAACTGCTGTATTTGAACAGGACTGATAGAAATTTTTAAAAGAGGATGGGAAAAAGAGCGTTTGGCCTTGCTAAGAGGGTCCCAGAGCCTGGTTCTGTGTTAGAGCATTCCCTCACTCCGGACCATGGGGACTGCTGAAGAAAGCTGGGTCTGGTGGGAGGTCGCATCTCCAGCACACCCCTTAATTCTTGACTCTTCAGGCTGCTGCGTTATGGTCTCCAAAACACGCATGAATTAGTTTATCAGTCTACAGACACACTTTCAGACTGGAAGGCAGTAACTACTAAGAAAGACGAGCTAAAACGGCAAAAAAGGTAGAAAGCCATTAATTACTCATGACTACTGTTCTGTTTTGTGCAAAAAGCCTTCTACCTTGCTTTCCATTTCACTTTCCTTAGGTCACTTCTGAGCCTCAGCAAAGCAGGAGATGTAAATGGACTCCCCACCGCAGGAGCCTGTGCTTGTGACTCGGCTGGTTTGTTCGTACCCAGCTGGGTTTTGCATCTCCCCCTCCAGGAACTGAGCAAAGTGGGGAAAAAAGAAGCCGGTTCTGCAGCTGCAGCATGGGAGAATCCACGCTCTTCCCTGTTTCAGATTTTTCTTCCATTTCACAGATTTCTAAAAAAAATAAAGAGAGTAAATTGTAGAGGTTATTTTCTGTGTTCAAACACCAGTGGTTTCTTTTCAGTGTGCTTTGACTTCAGCTGAGATGGCAAGAGCATCCCACCAGCAATGGCCTTCTCGCAGCCTGACCAGAAGCATATGCTCTTGGTCTGGTTTTGTAAGGGCTTTTTATGCCTAATTCTGGCCTGACACCCTTGGGATGGAGAAGAACAAATACCAACTTTATTATTTATTTATTTTAATGAATTGCCGTTGGCCAGCTCACGTTTTCACCACAAAGATTTCAAATTGCCTTAGAGCACCAGAAAACATGTTGCAAACCGCTATGAAGCTTAGACACGAACATGTCAAATAAGTGATCCACATGAGAGTAGATAGACGTGACATTTAGTAATCATCTTTCTTGGACAAAATGGGGCATTGCTGTCACTTTAAGTAAATCTCAGTCAAATTTCTGGCATTTTACCACAGGGGAAGCAGGAGGCATAATAGTAAATTTCTCCTTAAAAAATATAAAAGATCAACCTTGGGAAAAAAAATGGTTGCCACAATTTAAGCTGTAATACCTCATCCTAGCTTGGCCATCCGTTCACTTGCCGCTGATATCAATATGTCACCCCTAATGTTTACTGATGTTCACTTTATAAATGACTTTTCCTAGCTGTCAGAATATCTGTCACCAGCATCTCTTCCCCCTTTTTGCCTCTCGCCCCCTTTAATAAAGATTAATATCTTTGAGGTTAAGTAGAAAGATAAGATACTACGTAAATGACACCATAGGTCTGATATTTAAACAAGATGAACATGTAATTGCCGAGATTATGTGAGCAAATCGGGTAATTCCTAGCCTAAATGAACACAGTTTGCTTTTGTGGGGTCAGTTAATGTAAGTGCACATTCAAATGAATTGTATATTGTGCAGACATTTGGGCTTCTGAAGGTTCACCCATTGAAGAATTGTAGATGTTCAAAGCAAAAATTGGTGAGTTTGGGTTCTACAGCTTCTCAGAAGTACTTGTATGTTTAAAAGACATGCAGAATGGGGATTCTATAAAAATATGGCACATCATTGGTTTTCCATATTTATAGTCCACCAGTGACTTCTATATTAAGCGGTTTCAGACTGTGAGTCCAAACAAGATTTTTCAACCTGTCACTCCCGCAGCTCAACCTGGTATATGAAATGCTAAACATGTTCTGTCTGCTTTGTACATCTTCCTTGACAAACACCTGGAGTAATGATTCCAGAATGAAAATTTAGCTGGCAATTTTATGGATGAAGCACAAACCAGTTATTTTGGTTTTGCAATGCTAAGAGTAGTGAACATGCATTTCACTTTTAAATTGCAAGATGCAACTTGGAAGATGCAGTGGAATAGATCATGGACTCTTCACATAAGCCACCCCCCAAGTGGCTCAAGTAAGGTTTGCTTGACCAAGAACTGCAGGATCAGGCCAAAACGTAGGATCATACCTATGGACCAAAAGCTACAAGATCAGACCAAAACAGCTGCTGTAGAGGTCAAACTCAGACTTATTTTTCTGACCACCACCTTTGCTGCATACGTACGATGGTCTTGTGGTTAAGAGTGGAAGATACGAGACTCGTAGTCCAATTTAGACAGTTTTCTGCAGACCTCCCAGCCAGGCTATGAGGATCATATCTAATAAAGGAGGCAAACACCTCAAAAGGGACTTCGGCCCTGCTTCCTGACCTATTAACCTGAAATCCTTTACTTTTTGGCACTCCAACTTTGGACGTTAGAGCTCTCTGATACCTACAGCATTAATTCTGTGTATCCTCAGAGTTATGGCAGTTTTGACATGGCTGAGCCATTCAGTTTGTGGTTTGTACTTCTGCCGCATTGGGAACTTGCACACAGAGGCTCTTCCACTCTCTTCCAGGCACCATCCTCTGGGATTTCTCTGAACGTGGTGGAGACCAGGCACAAGGTGCTGGAGATCTAGGTCCTGCCACTGCCTGGGAGGACCGAGACCCACCTCCCTGCATGTGGCACAGTGTCTCCTTCTCTAGGTTGGCAGGCATTTTGGACATGTGCATGTGTGTGTGTGGTGGTGATCTGGCTCCTCTCTGTCCTGCCTGTTCAAGAAACAGCCCTGGAAATGGAGAAAAACCTAAGGACTCATTGGATCAGGAACGGAGCATGAAAGGGGTCATGGCTTTGACGAAGACACTTCCTTAGGAGTGGAGCGTTTGGTTCTGTTTTGTGCTTTATCCAGAGGCAGTTTGACATAAATTGTTAGATTTAGCCCTTAAACTGAGTAAAACCCTCCTCCCAATGTCAGAGGCGACATCCCCATCAGCGCCCCATCCCCATCAGCGCCCACACCACAGCCTCCTCTTTGAGCAGGTACGTTTTGCTGTGTTGGGAGCTCAGCCTCAGTGATAACTGCAGTTCCCTGGCTCCACAGGGATGGGACTGTTCAAGAGGCAGATCTCACACAAAGGGCACTGGTGGTGTTCCTCAGCATCGCACAAAACCTTCCAAATATTGGCAAGCTGCAAAAAATAGTAGGTACCAAAAGCCGATTCCTGAAGTGAGAATTTTGCACATAATTTCTTTCCAGAGCACCAACAAAACTATTGTGCTCAGAAGATGAGTCTGAAACTGCCTTTTGTTGTATTTTGTATGCAGTAGGATTTTATATCTGCAATAACCACCAGGTGATTTTATTTCTAGGAACTAGATTATTTTACAATAAAAGAAAAGACTCTCCGATCGGTAATCTAGCAATCATATTATGAAGAAAAACCACATCTAAACATTCCAGGAATATTATATGTTCTAAAACCAACTTAGTTTTGACTCACACAGATTGATATTTGCACTGTTTTGCTGTACGACACTGGTTTTCTTATATATACAATTGTTTCTTTCAACTATAACTAACCTGATTCTTCACGTAGCAGGATCTGAGAGTAGTAAACCGCAAAGAAATTTTACACTGCAGACTGCAGCAAGCAGAGGTCTCTCTAGCAAAGGCATTATTTTACAAAATGATGGATGTGCATATTTATTTGCTCTGTGACTTCCATGTCAGGTTTGTCATATTTCCTCAAATTACTAGTTAAACCAAGGTTTTGTGTTTTGTTTTGTTTTTGTTTCTGCTGAAGCCTGCAGGCTCAACATACCTTATAAAAATCAAGCTGTAATTTATCTGCTCCATAGATCATGTGTAACAGTAATCACTCTGGAGTCTGTGCTGGGTTCTGATGTCTGGCTTTGTTGGAAGAGATGTATGAAGTGAACAAAAAGCTTCCTGATTTTCATACTCTGTAATAAACCTGAAATATGGAGAGAAGTGAAACACGTATTTAAATTAAACCGTGGAATCATGACAAAGAAGGAATACGGAGAAATACATGCACACCCAGACACATATTATGCAATGACACAGTATTATTTCTCTTACCAGATGGACCTCTACAAGTTATGTATCCTATATGTCGCATACATATAGCAATTGAACCAGCGAAACAATTTTTATCCTGAACTTGGACTCATCAAAATGGTGCATATGTTAACTTGTATTTTGCAGGGACAAAAACCTTTGCCAACGTAAAAGCGTGTGGACCCCCAAATGGGTTAATATTCACAGGCGCTACCCGCAATAGCTAAGTGATAGTTCACACTAAATTCACTGCTCAGTGTTAATGCTTGTTTCACATACATATGGGTAATTTTGGAAAAGCCACAAACAAACTTTGGAATTTTTTGTAGATGTTTGAAAAAAAAAAAAAAAAGGCTAAAATTCTTTGATGAACAATCTAACTGTACAAATGGAAAATGGGTAGAAAAACTCACTGAAGATTGTTGTAGCTTAAATTCCTCCCTACACCCACACCCACATACACCCCTGTGAGGGCAGGAAATAAGATTCAATAATTGAAATATTTTATATTACCCTGGGTGGGCAGTTCCTCCCACAGCTGAATTGCCTTTTGCAAGGCACTGCTCTCCCTGTTTTGTTTATTGCAATACAAAAAGAATATGTGATTCATCTTGCAGATGTTAGAAAAGCACCTCCCCATCTGGAGATGCGAACCGGGCACTAGACGTTGTGCAAAGGTGCTTGCCAGGGCCATGCGAGTCCTTTGTCACCGCGTGGGTTAATAAGCATTGAAGTGCTGTCACCACCAGGGCCCCAAGGAAGCCAAGCACTGGGTAAAGGTTTCTGGTCCACTGGCCGTAGGAATACAGTGCTGCAGTGAGGCCCTAGCATTAAGAACAGAATGTAATTTTAAAATGAATTAATTCTCTGCAACGCACTTAGTCGGAGAGATGCAGCCCCGTTCTGGCTGTGGGAGGGGTACCTCCTCCGCTCCCCAGCTAAAGCGATGCCGGGGACTGTACGGATAAAGCGCATCTTGGGAGGCACTTTCCAAAAGATCAAGGTCCGTTTAGTCTGCAGCCCGAGTTACAGGGCAGATCTCATTCCGCCTCTTGCTCCCCAAAGTCTCTCTTGCCTTTTTTTTTAAAAAAAACACCCTAAATTGCAGCGGCATCGTCATTAAGAGATCCAACAGAAGCCTGGAAGAAGAGATTAGCACATACCAGAGTGACAGGGCTGCTAGGAAGGGGAAAAAATAGACAACATCAGTGCAATGTACCATTAAAAGTATGGAGTGACAGATGACAGTTGGTCTGTGATGGGGTGATTCAGCTAAATGGTAAACAGAAGGGCGAATTCTGATCTCGCTTATGCCAACATAAACCTTGGGTTGCAGAGGAGCTGCTTCACGTCTCTAGTACCAGAGTTGAGCCCATAAAAGCTGTGACTCAGCCAGATAATCTCTGACAACTGTTAGTGCCGTGGTAAATATGGCAACGTGGCAGGCTGGAAAAGAGACTAAAAAAAGTTTCACTTCCACACTTCCAAAAAGAAATGTTTCAGAGCTTTTTTCCCTCAAAACAACATTTAAAATCTTGATAGTAATAATAGAGGTGCTTAAGAAATGTCTAGGTAAAACGTAATTTTTTCTTCAGGTTGGACGAAATATTTTGATTAAGGCCAAATTAATGAGGTTGCTGAGCCAATGAGTTGAAAAGTCAGTTATTCCCATAACTCCAGCCCCTCCGGACTGGACCTGATGGACACTTTACATAAGGGTTAATGCGATGCAGTGGACAGACACTAACTCACGTCTGCATGATATGGGCGAGGAGAGGTTTTCAAAAGGAGATATTTGCTAAGAAAATCTTTAGCGTTTCATTTTGCTTCAAATAAAGGATCCCATCTAAAACATATGTTACGCTCTTTGTGTGGGCAGGCATGCAAACACTAATGTGGGACCTAACAAACTGCAAATTAGAGCTGAAGTCTTACTGAAGCCAAAGCTAAAACTCTCCCATCCTGCCTGCTGAGGCTTCCTCGTGATAAAGCTGGCTGCTCTCTCATTTTAGCACCGAGATGTCTGCAACTCAAAGGGATGGATTCGGCTTGTCCTGCCTCCTGGACTGCCCGAGACCCCTTGTCCCTTCACCCATCGGCACCATCTGGCACCACATTGCTTGCATTCGGCAAATTGCAACCTAACAAACTATTGGGATGTGAACGTGTGCTATATTGCTTTGGCGATTAAAAGAACAAATTCCCTTTTTTCTGTCCATGGTTTAACTTCGTGAGGTATTGGTATTTTCACTTCAGTCCACATAGTGCCTGGCTTCACTAGCAAGCTACTGCGGTATCTGCAGAACTAAAAATAAGACATTTCTCATGGAAAATGTCATATTTTTCACATTGTAGCTGGTCCGAAAGGCAGCTACGCACAGAGCTGTGAAGATCTGAAGTTTGGTTCTGATGTGCATGCAAAAGTTGGGATGCTCACCTGGAAACCCACCCTCCTTGGTGGGAAAGGCCGAGAGAAGGGGCTGCCCCATGGGGATGCCACCGCTGCGGTGGGAGCTGGAGCTCCTGAGCCCGGCTGGAAGGAGGGGAGCAGGGGCAGGGTGTGTTTGTACCCATGCACGCCACTCTCCGGGGGCTTTAGGAAATTTAGGATCATTCCGAGCCATTTTAAGATCTGGGGAAAGGTTTTTGTATTAAGCAGAATGAGTTTCTCATGTGAGCCCAACTCAAGGTGACAGTGAAAATGGGTCTGGGAAATAAAGCCATGCAGAAGTATTCGCCTTATTGGAAAGCCACCAAAAAATATATGGATTGTGGAATTACTCTTTGCTGAGATGGGAATCCAGATTTTATTCCTTTTATTACGTTTTATTTCTTGTGTCATTACAGCATACACAAGCAGATTATTCCCCAGCTACAAAAACAGTTGTAGTGAGATGCTGCAGTTGAAAAGAACAAAACAGGCAACAGTTCAACATTCTCAGTTAAGATAATTATGTTAATATTAATGGATATTAATTTCTGTTTATTTTACAAACATTGTATTAGGAAACTAGCTTTCAAATTCACACCTCACCAAATGCTTTTCAACAATGATTTGTTTCATTAATTTTATCAGCTGCATTCCTTATTTTTTTATAGCACGTTCTTTGCTGAGAGACATTAATCCATGATAGAGCATCCTAAAAGTCTGTGCAAAGGAACCGAGCTAATAAATGTCGGTGTATAGGCTACCCACCACTGTCAGTTTTTCAATTTGCAATGTAGTTGGGGCACATAATACATTTCTGATTTTTTAATCTTTATTTTAAAGAAGTCTTGAAAAATTTCTGTGCATATTTTCTCACTGTTTTAACATGCGTATGAGCCCTCAACATTCAAATGTCAAATTATGTGTGATATGGGTTAGGTAATAAACCCTATGGTATTATTTTTAGAATATCTATAAAAATAACTAACACAGTTTAAAGTCAATGTCTTAGTCAAATATTCAGTTCAGAATTAGTTTTTATCTGAGTTCAGTATCCACCATTTCTGAGTTTCTCACTAAAAAATATAAGATGCTAACGGAAAGTGAACAGGAAAATATTCTGCATATGCTAAATTGACCTTATATTCAAAATGCAAAAATGCTTGTGTCACATGTTTAATTGGTTAAAAAAAATAAAGTGCGTTAATGCTTACACCTGGATGAAAAAGAGAACAGTGCACACATGGTTATTTAAAAAGTTTTCTTTAAAATCTCATGTTTAGAAAACTTCGTGGCCTTCTCTATAATGGCAAGAGCGGAGAGGGGTAGGTGACACTAAATTTTGTTTCTGATTTTGATCCAGATTCATTCTTGCTGATATAACTGCTCATTTCTGGAGGGTACTCTGCTCCTGAGTATTGCAATTTTACCCTAGTGCCCCTTCACCCATCGCAGGGGACGTGGGTGGGCAACTGGCACAAGGGAGCAGCGACTGGTACCCTCCAGCACAGCCAGCTCCGGTTGAGTGACGTCTGGCACATACATTATTCTTTAACACTTGTGTGCCAGTAGGCTTTACGTGCTGTAATCAGACGGCTGTATACGACGTTACACCTCCCAGATGATAAACTCTTCCCCAAAAGGAGCGTGTAAAGCCAAGGCAGGGATGGAGGTCTGCAGAACCTTCTTCCAGGTAAGGGCAAGCCCTGGGTGAGGGTTTTACAGGCTGAGATAACCACCCTAAGCAGAACGGCAAGCTGCTTTTGCTCTGCACTTCCCTGTCAATTTGCTGTGAATGCTCCATTAGATGCTGAATTCCTCTGCTAAAAACTGGAGATGGAGCTAAAATTCAGGTCTTGCGATCAAGCCTCCTTGTACTGTGCTGACTCTCGTGTCTGGCGAGCTCCACCGGCTATTAATCAGTGTGGGAATGTCAATAGCGAAACATTACAATAAAAAATGGGTGCAGTTACATTTTCTCCCCTCCTCCCAGCTTGCTGGGCCAAATTTCTTTCTCTCTCCAAACGTAACTCAAAACCAATGAAGTCAATAGAAAAACCAGTTGACTAGACCCTGACTCACCCCTTGGCTTGCTTAAACCAGGCAATGCTGTTGAGTTAACCCATGACACACGTCAGTTTACCTTCATCTCTTTCCCCAGAGTAGACAGAGAATCCTATTTTTCATATTTCTTTCCCTGGACCTTGGCCAGCTGCATAGAGGTCAAATACGTCAAGCTGGGTCTAAACTACAGGAAAAAAATGAGCTGCATTTCAACCTTCTCCTCTAGCAGAGTGACAATATAATTCATGTTTATATTCCTGCCTTTGCCACCATCCTGCTGTTTGACCTTGGGGAATTCACTTCATCTTTTTGGACCTTCATTTCCCCTCCAGCTCGTTTCTTTTGCGTTTAGACTAATATGGGGCAACAAGAGACTAATATCTATGGGGCAAAATGTGGCTCATGCTGTGCGCTTGCAGTGCTGCTAACATAGTGCATCCATCTCCTGGACTTGAGGTCTCATGCAGAAGTTAAGGAAGGTAACATTACCACAAATATTCCAAGCTTTGGGATAAATGTAAAGCAACGTACTGTCTCCATGTATGCACACATGCCGTGTGTTTTCAGTATTCCTTGCATGTTTAAGATGACTCAGAAGAATTTGTTCCTGACCACCCAAATTAGCACGCAGCCTCCTTCGTGCAAAGCAGCGCCGTGCCCACCAATTCTGCCATGCAGCAGGAAAAGCAAAACACTCGCTCTGCGCTGAGCTGTGATTGAGTTTGTTCAGATTAGACCAGGAGCTGAGCAAACTTGAAATGCCTTCATTTGAGTGAAGCTCCCATTTTTATGGAGATGTTTGGCTGTCTTCAGATCTAATTTCAGGATCCAAACACTCCAATTTACCCATAAGAATGTGTTCAAACACCACTTGACTGCTATTCTTCTCCCTTGCTGCAGAGCTGGGAAGTCATCACGTCTGATGAGGATTCATTATAAAGTTGACAATTTGCCCCTTCCCTTCAAAAAAACTCAGCAGAGCTTCGTTCCTTTCAGCCCACACTGGCTCTCATCCGAAGCCTTCCCTGCTGCTCTTACGAAACCTAAAATATCTGAACTGCAGGATTAAACCCATCCGTGCCCCCTCCAAACAAACAAACAAATAACAAAAGAGGGAAGAAATGATCCCTACGGTAGAGCCATGAATGTAAAGAGCTTATAAGTTAATCATTAGCAGAAAAAAAATCCCAACTGCTCCCACTGCCCTGAAGTCAGAAGGAAAGAAAGGGCGAGATAAAGGGAGAACACGGACATCGGGAAAAGAAAAAAGGCAAGAGCAAGAACACAAAGTGCCACTGCCAAGAGTATTATTTGTCTGCTGTGCGAGAGCGCTGTTAGAGCCCTGTCCGGACTGGTTAACCGGATTATCCACCTTCCAAACCCCCGGTCGTTCCTGCAGTGAGTCCCCTGGGTTCCAGCTCGGCCGCACGCTCCGGGGTGGAGGCCACCCACCCACGGGTCCCCCCACCGCCCCGTGCCCTGGCGCGCAGAAATGCCGTCGGGGGGCTGGGAGGGAGGAGGACAGACCAAACCGAGCAAGCCCCCTTCTCTTTTGAAGTCCCTGATCGCCTTTAAACCCATCGCTTACTCAGACATTCGTTTCTCCCCATGATGACTATTTGCGAAATGAAGGCGGCAGGTTTTTATTTATTATTATGTTATTTTTTTGGGTATCCCTGGTCCGGAAGGAGTTAAAGTCATTATCTCCTCGGATGTCCACAGCAGCACCACATCCCCGCTGTGCTCTATCAGAGCTGCTGGGGCAGTGTCAGCGATGACTTCACCTCCGCGCGTTGCAGCATTGCTCAGTGCCCAACTGCTGGAGTTTGCTAATTTGTGTGTTTTCACTCGAGGCCTGCTGATTCAATCATTTTAAAGATGCCCATTTCTTCCAAGCCAGGGATTTTATGGCTCTAAGGATTAGAAGCTGTTACCCCAACAAACCCTGGAGCTCTATATATTCTGATTTTATGGTAAGCTTCACTAATAAACTGTTTAAAACATATGCTAATTGTGTTTATTGTATTCTTTAATTATCATATGTATCATTAAAGATGTACTATCCCGTTTGGAATCCTAATACCTAATGCCCTCCTTTTTTTTTTTTCTTCTTTTTTTGTACCGTTGCACAGTACTGCATTACGTTAAAAAAAAAAAGAGAGGAAATAGAGAGATATATATTTTAACAAGGAAGCCTATTTTCAATTTTCATTGTTTATTTAAAAGTAGAGTCTTTGAATTTAATTTGAAATCTCTCTCCTGAAGAAAAGCAGGCAGGGAATGACATAACAAAACATGGCATTCTGTCTCTGTGCATTTTATTCCTTAATTTATTTTTTAAATATGCCTCCCTATAGTCTATTATGCTTAGTTTTCTGTTTTCCGACTGCTCAAAATGATAATTTGTGCAGCCGAGATGGGTTACAAAAGATCAGAATAATTGTCCCCTCATTTTTGTTATAGCTCATTATTCTTATCATACGTACACACACTCATATACACGCTCCAGCACGTGCATAATAAATAAGTGTATTATGTATATGTACACACACCCATGTATACATATGTATATTCTCACTTATTCTTGTGCCAATTTTTTCCCCATTAATTAAGAGTTGTTTTTCCAAAAAAAGAGATACCAGTCGCCCTAGCCATGTGAGTAATTTTCACTGTTTTGAAGACTGATTTGATCCTGAATGCGGTTTTATCCTGCCCCTTTAAAATGAGGGTTCCCCTGCATAATAAAATCCTCGTATTTAGCAGTCACAATATATTCCCCTCTACTGACCTGCTCCCAACAGCCGAAACAACGTCTCCCAGCCCTGTTCGCTATTGATTGCAATGGCCTGCCCCGGTTCCTCTGTTTGCTGTTTTGATTTGTTTCTTTTCTTTCCTTTTTTTTTTTTTCCACCTGGGAAAATGCATTGGCAGTAACATCAGGGCATTTCGTGCACTGCTTAAAAACAAAACAGCGACAAAAAAATCCAAGCGTTTTTCAGCTGCGCAAGTCAAGGAAAAGGGATGCGGGGAGAAAGACGCATGTGCTGTGAGATCGGTCCTTGGTCATCAATATTGCAGATGAGAATCATAAATATGTGCAGACGCAGGCCAGCAAAATGTGGGCGCGCACGTTTATCACAGGCTCCTTCTTCCTTTCTGCTGGGTTGTGCACGCTCATGTGCTCCAGCCGAGATCTTTAAAGTTCTTTTTTCCCCCCACATTTGAGGGACATCCTGGGAAAAACAGGAATATCCCAACAGAGTTATGTTTCGATGCAAAAGAATGAAACTACCGGGCTGCTTTGCTGCTGGCACAGTGGGGAATTTGCTCTCAGGAATTTATCAATCAGACTTTTTTTATTTTAGTTGGTGAAGAATGTTTCCTTTAGGTACCAGATGCTAATGTCACATCATGAATGAAACCGCTTCTGCAAATTGAATAATGTCATTTGCATTCACTCATTCAAAATAACATTGAAAAGTGGCGATGCTGCTCTGTGTTAAAGTTAAAAATTCTATTTCCAGGCAAAAGAGAGTGTCTGCTTGGGTATCCAAGCCATGATAAAACAATGGGATTTGGATTCTGATAGAGGTCTTTAATATACATGTTAAATAAGTGTATCATAGGGCCGAAAATCATTTAAAAAACATATAATTTTGGTTTCTAAATAATGGCAACCAACAGCCTACAGCATCCTGGTAACATAATACAGAACTTAATGACGGGTCAGATTCTCTTTATAGGAGTGCAGGGTGAATTTGGAATAAGCTGCCTGCGTATGTGCTGTCGCTTTTCACTTGCTAACTGATCACTGATAACGTCATTAATTGTTTGTTTCGCCTTTTTGGAGATTTAGCCCGCGTGTGCTTGTTGGTTTGACAGCCTCGCCGCAGGTGTACTCCAAGCTGCAGGAAGAAATAGTGGATCATATCATGTCAAAATAAACCTATTGCGGTAACAGACATCTCAGACATGTGCAGACCGAGGCCGATTTTACCCTGGCTTCTGTGGGTTTAATATTTCACGCCAGCACACGGGGTGTTGGCGTGTCTGGGGGGTGCTGGGGCGAGCACGTCCCCCCTGCCTGCACCAACCCAGCCAGCGCAGGTCTGCCCTTGCTGCAGCCCCGGGAAAGGATCATTTTGCACAGCCCCAAACAAACTAAAGCATCGCCCTCTCTCCCTATTACATTAATGGATTTTATGCTACTTTTAAAATTACGCTGTTTTCAAACATGAATGCATTTGAATGTCAGACTCTAGTACCCAAATATAAATGTCAAGACCTCTGTACATCTCTGGCATGTAGGAACTAATTTAATCATCTCAGTGAAGCGATTTCAGTTCAGACAATCACTGTGTTCGAGTGGAAGGGTTATGAAGAGAGTGCACAGTCGCAGGAGAGTGCTTACACACTATTTAGGGCCATGCTTTTTTATAAAAAGAAAACTAAGAAGGGCATTTGTTCACGAGTGGAAATTCCCAACCCCTGCTCAGCTGCTGGAAACTGGGGTAGTTGCATCTCGGGCTCAGAAAAATGATGTGTGGCAGCAAGGCATATTGAATTTCATTTATTGGGGAAAAATGGGGGGAAAAGTGATGGGAAATGAATTTTTTTTCTCCTATGATTGGAGAAAAAAGGACAATCTTGTGAAATACAGGACGCCTGGTCACCGTGCGCTGCTCGGCTCCCCGAGTGGGTGGTCACGCCGGCTGCGCACACAGATGAAGCGAACGCGGGAGCAAAACCAGTTGCAGTTTCGCATATGGACTGTGGGCCTCCGTCTTCTAAATTTCAGCTTAGATGGTTTTGTTCCTCCTTTTTACATCCCGCATTTAAAAAAAGGCAAAGGCAGTGCAGGCAGGTTTTTTTCCCAAGGGATAACTGCTAAACAGGACTAGCAGAAGGAGCTTATTCTCTATGTGGGCCAGCTACCCGCAGCAGTCACGTTACTCAACCATAACCCATGTCTTCAATCTGTCTTAGGAGGAAGGAAAGTTCCTCCTAAATTTCTGGGGGAGTTCGGATCGGCTCCAGGCCACTGCTGTGCAGAAACCCTCGCTGGGGTCATCAGCAGGATGGCCTTATGGAAAAGACCGAGCAACATCACACCTCCTTTCTGGGGTTTCTGGAGGAGCAGAGAGGCTTAGGATGAGCTAGCATCGTTGGCGAAAGAAGAGAAAGAGCAAGGGAAAGGGTGGATCAGAGCCTGGAGGCTGGGCATGGGGAATGGGATCCTGGGGGTGACTGCAGGGATGGCTGGGGACAGCAGATGTAATAATGAAGGACAAACAGCGATCCAACTGGTCCGTGGGTGTGTGGAATGTTTGACAATGTCCTTCTCCTGAGCGTGCCACTGCCTCCCAAACCGCAGTCCAGCACAGTTTGCACGGGAGCCGATCCAGTTCCCGACAAAGTCACTGGGAATAAGCACGGATTCGGCTCCGATCGCATTCACCTGCCTTGAATTTAAAACTTTCAGCTCTAATTCTGTCTTCACAACGAGCAGGATTAAAAAGTTAGAACGAAAATAATTTTGCTACTGTTTCAAGCACCCCCAAACAAAACAAACTAAAAGAATAATCAGAAGTGCAATCCATTTTGGAGAGCTTTGGTGAAAGAGGCTTAATTTGTTGGATTACTTGTTACAATTAGATGCAGTATAGATGATATCAAATTATATTAATAGCTCTAACATTTTGTAAGTGTTAGTATGAAAACTGCCCAGCCTTGATAATGAAAACATGCACAAGCGAGCTTTGTAAAACAATCAAAAATCAATCCAACGTGTCAAGCTGAACATATCAATGAGACAGTTTGCAGTCAGAGGGTTTTCTTATGAAGTGCTGTCAACAGTCAACGCTACACTTGTCTGATCCGTCCAGCTCCGCTAAGTGGAAAGATTTCTCTTTTTTTTTAACCCAATAGAAGAGAAAGGAAAAACAGGAAAATGTAAGCCACGGTAATTCATCTCAAGTATCCTGAAGGACAATTAGTAACAAAGGCTAGCAGTGGTAAGCCTGCTCTTTGGTGTGGTTTGGAGATCCGGGGCTGTAATTATTGAGCCATCCTGCTGAATAGCACAATCAATGCTTGACGGCTGCATGGCAGAGCGCCGGTGCGACGGCTTGAGCTCTTGTGTAAATGAAACGTCAGGCTGGGGGAAAAGGGGGCCATTGTGTTTACCCGCGCTTTGATTAGCTTTTAGCGAACAATGAATTTTCAATCGACGCAAGACATTTTAATGGTGTTGTCGGGATCTTTCTTAATAAGAGGTTCGGATGATAGAAAGGGAGGGAGAAACGCACTGGTGAGGAGGATGAATTTCCCCCGCGCCGTGCAGGTGCGAGGGACTGGCGTGCACGCATCCAGCCCGGCTCCCCAGCGGCAAGGCTCTTCCCGGCCGGAGCGCGGTCCTCGGCACTGGCAGAGCCATGTTGGAAGCAGCCGCCCGGGATCAGAGCCATGGGACCACAGCACAGTCCTGCCAGGCTTCATGACTGGCTGGGCAGGTGACATGTTTTTGCACTCGACTACACATTTTTCTGCCCGAAGGTCCTCAAGCCTCTCCCCTCTTGCTCCCTCGAGCGTGGCTCTTCCTGATTTGTAACCTCAGGGTTTCGCCCTCTCCCTCTTCCATCATATTTTCACCCCTTTTCCCCATCTCTCTCAAAAATAAGCTTCTCCCCTGCAGCATCAAGCTCAAGCTTTTCAGCCTTCCCTTTAAACTCCTGCCTAACTTTTCACAGACACATCTCTATTCTTGTCGTCTCTTACTTCCTTCTTTCACAGCAGAAATATTTATCAAACTGTTCTTCAAACCTGCCAGTAGCTTCACTTCTCCCAGTTTTCCCAGTGCTGCTCCTTGGATATTGCAAAATCATCCCTTCCTCCGTGCGCTGAATGGCCCTGAACATCCAAGCTTGAGCCAAGGATGTTCTGGGAGAGTTTCGTGAGTGTGTGTCCAGAGATTAGGGACTCTACCAGACATTTTTGTTGTTATTCAAAGGTATTTGGTAATCCCATTTTCTCACCAGTTGCAAATATTCCAGACTCGGACACTGTCGCTACGTGGGGAAGGGACAGGTAAGCCCAGTGGGCTTGTTTCCAGCTGCATTTTAGTATGTCCAACGTACATACTAAAATTTACTTTCTGCCTGTGTGCAGACCATAGCACTCATCCTTTCAGGGAAGAAGGAATATCAAGGTAAATAAATACCTGCAGAATACACCTTACTTTGCGCTTATTTTATTGCAGCGGTGTCAAACTGCCCTGGCGAATGAAGCAGCCCTGGCTGTGCTAAGCCTGGAGAAGACAAATAACAACAGGAATATCCAAATGTTTGGGGAATGCATTTGCTTTCTTCACTCAGGTCTCATTCAAACACACTTTTGCAGCCAACCTGTTCAGCGTTAATCTCTCCATAACGAGATTATGCACGTCCTACCCAGACTCCACGGATGCTGTAGCTGGTACGTGAGATGCCTGACTCCTGCCACTCAGCTCTGATGAAGAGTTTAGCCCCGTGTTTCTTCCTCCAGCCCCAGCAACTGCTCAGCCATTAAGCAAAGCAAAGCTGGACGCCTGTAAGCTGCTCGGGGCAGGCACTGTGCCTTCCCCGTAAATCACCACAACACACCTCCTCAATGGAAGGCAAACTCTGCAGATGTAATTGATTAGTAACTATCAGCTAATTACAGGGTAATCACATGATTATTTTTGCTTTGCAAACTGAATAGTTGTCATGAGATTGAATAATTGTGCGGGGCAATTTTACACGCAGGCACATACTAATGCTGAGTAAAACCGGATAATCTAAAGGCTGTATACAGCAGGTAGGATTATTTTATTCCTATCACTGTATAAATCCAATGTGCACATCATTGCATCGTGGGCTTATAGAAGAATGTTTGGATCCTATGCTCTAAAGTAGAACCGAAAGATAAGAAATTGTTCTCCCAGCATTGCTAGAATTAAATGCAAACCCCAAAACCTTTGGCAAGGCAGCGTCTTTGCAGCTCTGCCAGCCCAAAGGGAAAATGTAATGCTTCTGTGCCACGGAGGAAGGAGGAGGGTTTGGGCTGCTCCTCTCCCAGCAAGGAGAGAGGAGGAGAAGCGGCGGCACGGACGCATGGCAGGAGCATGCGCTACTTAACCCGGGAACTTGTTTGCCTGCAGCCCACGTAGCCGTCGCAGTGACACAGTTGCACTTGCAATCAAGTGCAAGCGTTCCACTCCGCTCCCAAAGCCCGGGCACAAAACATAGATGTGGTGGTTGGAATACTTTGTCCCTTCATAGCTTATTAAAATGTTGGTGTTGGCAGGAGAGTCAACCAAATGCCAGCAATGCAACCCAAATATTTTCAGAGGTGGATTGAACATTGTACCAGTAAGCAATTTGAAGAAATTATTTTCTCTGTTGGCAGTTTGATTTGAAAGGCACTCTAGCTTCTGAATATCTCTTTCCTAGAGAAGACAATTAAACATTTCAAGCCATTTTCAATGCCACTGGTTCAGATTAATAAAATATTGGAGAGATAGGGTTAAAGCTGGAAGATACCATTTGATACAATCAAATATTGGAGAGATAGGGTTAAAGCTGGAAGATACCATTTGATACAATCAAATATTGGAGAGATAGGGTTAAAGCTGGAAGATACCATTTGATACAATCAAATATTGGAGAGATAGGGTTAAAGCTGGAAGAGCCCAAGAGATACCTCTCTTTGGGCTCTCATTATCGTGGCATCAAACCTGTGGGATAAATGTTCCCGCAGAAGAGCCCTATATTTCCTAAGTTTAATGGAAATACCAATGCTTCCCTTGCCAGGAAATTCTAAAGCTTCCTAAAGCTTCCTACATCTCAGGATTCCTGCAAAAGGCACTGGAACTAATAAAATAGGACTGACTGGGGAAAAAAAACACACTTCAGTGATTTAGAAAAAATAATATAAAGAACCAACATACATCGGAATTAAAAAAATGCTTGTATTAATTAGAAGACACATTTCTATATGAGCCAAGAGCCAGCAGAACGTACATGGGAATATCTTTAGTTTTTATCCAGGAAAAGTTAATACAAGAAACAAATGCCATGAGCACATTCATGAACGTACAGGAGGACGGTTCGGATCCTCAGCTGATGTAACGAAGCCTCCATCATTTGTTGCAATGGAGATACAGGGATGTAAATCCCAGCTGAGGCTTCAGCTCAGTCTATGGAAATACTGTTGATGCCAAGTGGCCACTAGGCACTAACTGGGAAGGAAGGAAGCCGGAGCAGGGAGACTTTGTCTCTTTGTATTTCTTCAGGAAATAATGAAGGAAATGTAAGTAGAATAGATCTGTAAGGCCACGCTGCTATCAGAGGGCTTGGGTACAAGAAAAACAATTCGGGTTCCACTCTTGTATTGTAATGTCCTCAGAAGCTGACATCGGAGGCTCAGCCCAAGGCCCCAAATGAACTAACCAATGTTTCTGTGCAGGAAAAACTCTCTCAGAATGAGTTACATTAGTTTTACATGGAGCCATACGTACTCACAGCCTGATTTAAAGATAAAAACGAGGAAAAACCCTGATTCTTTGTTAGCAGGAATATTTTTGCTCCCAGAAGATAATCTATTGGTAATGCTGTATCTGAAATGAATTTTGAGTGAAATCGAAAGCTCATACACACTCATTGATCTGAATTTGGAAGAACAGAAACACCTCTCAGTCGTTTCCACAAAGCCCCCTGCTACCCCCACACCATATATTTCAGTGTGCACCGGCTAAGCTTTCTTTAGCTTCCAGGTGTAGATTTTTGTAACTGGAAAATATATGTATCATGCAAACTCTTTTTTCAAATATCTCTGGATTTCAAAATCTCAGTGGTTAAACTAAGAACTGCGTTAGAAGTAGAAAGGAAAGGTTGAAAGCTGTAAGCAAGGGAAAAAAAAAAGAGGAAAAATCAGGGTCACCTGGTTACAGTCAGACAAAAGCCACATTTCAAAAAATGTACCCTGTAATTTAGTCAAAATGGAAAGGACGGGAAAAAGGTCAATATTGTTTTAAATGAGACTAACAGCTTCCTTTATGTAATGGGTGAACTCCAGTGTGTTTCCGGATGATTGGCAATTTAGCTGCTCAGGGAAAAAAAAAGGTTAAACTTATCAGCACACAAAAGTGCCAGCAATTTATTTCTGTCACTTTCCTACAAATTAACCTATTTTAAGGCATTCTGAACCTCATCAGCAAGCCCAGGTGTGGCCGCGAATGAGGGTCACTCCAGGTCCACGTGCACAGGGGGGACGTGACAGCAGCCCTGGGAGGCGGCAGCCATGCAAAGGAGCTCTCAGGGTGGAAGACGAGTCTGACGAGGAGAGAACTTACCTTTACGAAGTGGAAAATACTCAACTCTTTCCCAAATGAGCAAGGTTTGGTCAGCCCAAACACTAATGTGGACCCTGAGGTCTGATGCTCTGCATCTATCTGCAAGCCGGGAAGGTGTAAGGGACGGATGCTCCAGGGGTAGGAGCTCGCATAGCTCTGGTACATCAAAAAATATTTAAGGACCTGGATCCTGTGCTGAGCAACCCTCAGCTTTCAAACCCTGAGGTCTATGCAAAGAATATGGACAAGCAGAGAAAAGCATGTCGCTGACCCTGGCCCCTCACACACCTTTGCTCATCTAGTTTGGAAACCTTGTCATATACGGGCACGTAACTGGGTTTCTTAGGCTGTAACCCCTAGAGACAGCACGGAGAAAACACCCTCTTCTGCAGCCATGGCATCTGTCTGCTCTGCTGTCTGTCTGTCTGTGGTGTTGAACGCGTGTTTATAGCTCTGTGGGCAAACATAAGGTTGGGGTCCCTTTGGCGGTGACAGTCTCAAGTGGAGGGGTGCAGGAGGGGGGTGGCATACAGCTTCAATATCTGCCCAGGCAGGGAGGTTTCCCCCTCATCTTTTTTTTTTTTGCAGAGCAGCTATTGATCAATCCCCATTGATTTTCCCATGAGACTGGCTTGGCTTTAAGCCGCATCCTTCACCGGTGGGGTGTCTCAGTGGAAGGATGAAGTGGGAGTGAAGAAGGGACGGAAGAGAGATGGTCAGCAGCAGGAGTCGGGAAAGGCTCCTGGCATCGCGGCTGCACGGAAATGGCCTGGGAAAGCTGGAGAAATGGTACAGATGGAGCCAGGGAGGGGGCTGAGCAGGAGGGCATGCTCGAACCCACCTCCAAGAGCCCCTGAAAGGCACAGTTCCCCACAGGGGGGAAGGAAAAAGCCAGAGCAGAAAAGTAACATTTTTGCCATCAGTTTATATGAGAGACATGGGCTTCTATGAGAGACACCGGCTTAAATGAGACCTTTAGCATTAACATTTTCAAACAACAGTTGGTCTTTCCTTTCCATGCTAATTACAGCCTTTCTGAAAGACCAGGGCAGGGCCTCCTGTCACCCCGTGTGTACCAGGGCTGGGCAAGGCTGTCTCGCACAGCACTCTGCAATTTCAACAGAAAATAGCATAATTAATTTAAACATAATAGCTACAATTTTCAAGAGGACCAACATGAAAGGCTAGTGGATTGAGGCTCTCGTACCATCTGTGGCCAGAAGTTTCCATGGTCTAGATGCTGAGAAGTGTGGTAGTACCGATCTTCATGGCGAGGTGCTCAGCTCTCTGAAAATCGGGTATTTTTACCTGGTGCTGCCTCTCAAAGGGAACATTAACGGCTTTGATCTAAATCACTCAGTCTCACAGTTGATAATGCTTTTAACTGAAGCAGTGGGTTTTCCCTTTAAAATACACCTCGTAGATAAAGCAGTATCTTTCAATATCTGGATATTTTTTAGTGTCAATTTTAAATACGGGGATGCTTGACTGGCTGCTCTATACCGTAACAAAGCTCTTAATGATTCTTCCAGATACATCCACAGGTGAATCTGCCAGTGAGTTAATCAGCAAAAGATGCTTGACACAGTGATATTTTGATCTTTAGGATTTCCGTGAACATTTATGGGCCTTTTTCCTTCTCTGACCACTTAAAACATCACTATCAACGGACCTCCTTCATACCCAGATTACTCTACAAATAAATACTGCCTGACAGCAAAATGCTGACCTCAAATTAACAGCAAAGACAAGACCCCTGTAAAACGTACAGGAATATGATTTCAATTCAGACCATTAAAATATTTCCACTACTTCTGCTTGATCCTTAATGCTTGTTTTCTTGAATACCTGGAATACTTGTTTTCACCTGCTATACCTGCATTACCTCTGCCATCACCTCTTGTGATACAATATTTACTCTCGTGAGTACTCCCATAGATGAGCAAGAAAACCAGCCTGAAAGTATGAGCAATTTGCAAATGGTGGGGGGAGCCTTTAAAATTTATCTTTTAGATCTAATTCATACAGCTTAATCATCTTTTAATAAAAGTGACAGTCATAATAAGAATAAAATATGATGTAAGCAGCATCAGGAGGAATGGGCTGTAGATTTCCAGCAAAGTTTTCAGGGGCAGGTGAAGTGCCTGGTGTAGGTAGCTAGAAAACACCAGCTTAGGAAGAAAATTAGGAAGGCTGAATTTTCACTTGCTCTTTTTCCCCGCTGTGGTATGAGATAGTCAGGTGGCAGCTCATGTTAGCAAAACATTAACTTCCAGAGGCCTTTAATAACGGCCTTCAGTGATCCTAGAAACGCTAAGAGGGCCAATTTTGCAGTCTAGGGTATTTGAATCAGTAGCTTTTCATATTGCGGTTGAGGCATAAATAGCCATTGTATCTGCTGAAATTATTTTGATCAACTTATGTATTCACCAAGTGGTGTCACTACCACCGTTCTCACCATCGCAGTGCTGGAGGAGCGAAGATTCGAGGAACTTGACAGGATAATTAAGTATGAAAGCAGACTGGATTTAGCAGGACCCCAGTGAGTCAACAATCCTGATTGTTTCATCATCTCGGCTTTGTGCTGTTCATATCTTATCAGATTAGATAACAATCTGGTATAGCTATGAGTTGAATTACCATGTTGAACTGCACAGTTAGACCACATGAAAAACATCAATACACATTTAAATAATCCCATTTTCAAACTCAGATAAGAAATGGCCAACCTCTACAAATCAAAGGCATATCCTCAGGCTAAAATAAAGAGTGGTCTGATTACCTATTCAGTTATATCAAAGTGCAACAATCAAATGCTATTGCCAATATAACGCAAAGGGTCTTATAGCAGAGCAGTAACACAACCGCCTCATGACAGCAAATTTCAGAGCTGAAATTCACGGGTGGCAAATTTCAAAGGTGAGAAAAGGATGTAGCCAGGTAGCTCCCACAGAATTGAATGCTTTCAGTGTCTCAGAGCCTTCTCCTCCTCCACATTCCTCCTTGCAGCGCTTACAGGGCTGTTGTTCTCAGCCTCCCGTGCACAAGCTTGGAGGGTCTCCAGGCAGCAGGTCCCCCCTTTTCTCCATTACCCTCCCTAGACGCAGAATCTCTGTTACCAGCCCACAGACACAGGACCTCTTGTTCCTCCTGCCCTGTCTTCCCCAAATGACCCACGCTCTCCCAGAAGTCCCATTTTACAGGCTTTTCCACTGGAGACTCCCCACCCTCTCCCCACTGCCACCCGCAGGTGCAGGTGGTCAGATGTGACCTCCTGGGTGGTGGCCGGGCCACGGCACCTGTAAGAGCTTTTCCTGCAGCATCTCTGGGGAAGGGGTGGGAGGTGACAGGCTTGAAGGATCTGGCCAACCTGCGAGGGCACACAGATGCTCTCACATCCCGGGCAGCGTGCGAGGAGCCGTCCCCTTGGAGACCTCCCGCTCTGCCCTTTTCTTCCCTTCTTGTCTGTAACAATATGAGAACCGATCAGAGGTTCTGCTTGCACGAAGGTAAATTTTCCCAAGTTGCCCTGTCTTTAAAAGGCTCTCATTAAAAGGGTCACTTTCTCTCTTTTTTTCCTTATTCTCTCTCTCAAAAACTTAAAACACAAAGCTCCATCACTTTGATCTCATGATCTCCTATGCTCAGTAATGCCATGGCACACGTAATGTCTTCTCTTTAACAGGGCATGGAGGACTTGAAGGGCCGTGCTGTTCCATCAGATTCACACAGCTGGGAAAGGTACTAATGGAAATGAAGTTATTTCTGATTCGTCCTAGGTTGAGAAGAGAATTAAGCCTGGAGAAGTTAAGTTTGAGATGAATATGTGGCCCTCTTAATTACAGTCACAGTTTCTACCGCCCCGCCAGATCCTGATACCGCATGAAAGCTGGGCAAAATTCTCCATTAAGAACCCTATTGTTGAGAATTAATTTCAAACTAAATAAAAATTAAATGGGAATCAATTTTCTTTAAGTACTACCAGTCATTCCGCTTCCTTCCTTCTCCTTTCCCCGCCCTTCGCACATTATCCTTTGATCTTTTAAGCAGCTATTTGCAAACTAACCATTAGCTGTCAGTCTCCAGCCATGCGCTGCCTGGCCGGCAGCCGGAGGATCCCGGCTCCCATGCAGCCACCGGCACACTCGCAGGAGTGTGGAGAGCCCACGCAAGGACACGCATGGTCCACCGGAGCAGGGAACCACGGTCATTAATCAAAGATACCTGGAAATAACCGAGTAACGATCCCAAACCTGAGCCCCTCTCTTCCCGCTCTGCTTCCAGCCCCAAAGCAGCCGGCTGATGTGCAACACGGCCAAGCGGAGGAGCTGATTTCCAGCTGTGGCACTGAAACCTGTTGCGGCATTGCCAGGGTGGAGGGAACGGCACGTGCCGAAGCAGCGTCGTGCTAGGAGAGGCTTTTGCACTTTAGTTTTCATCAGTGGAAAGCGGAAAGAGTTGGCGGGGGAGAGGGGCATTAGCTATTTTTTCACACATTTGCCCAATTATTTTCAAAGTTTCCCTTGCTGAAAAAGCTTTTCCATCACAACATTCTGAGAGAAAACAGTGAAGGAGCATATATTTTCCATAAACATTTAGATTTCAGTAAAATAGCCCCTTGCATTTTATATATTTTTCTAAACTGGAGAAGTCTCAGCTGGGTTTGCTCAGAAGCTCTTTGGCTGCAGATTAGGTCCTGCAGCAAAGAGTATCTGCAGATTTCCAGAACAAACGGAAGCTGGCTTGGCAATGTGCATCATCCTCATGCTGAAATGACCAGTCTGCAAGATGCAAGTCGGGAGCATAATAAATATGGGCTGTGGATTTTCTGGGCACCCATCTTGAAAAAGAGCTTGCTGTAGACTAATAGGAAAGGAAAGTGTCAGAGTGAAAATACCTTTGGTGTGCTGATGCTGGAAGAAGATGTGTGAATAAACCATAACTTGATCTGTTAAACTGTTATCTGTTCATGGCTTATATACTCTTCAGGACATGGTTCATCTGACCAGGCATGGTCAGAGAACAATTTCCCTCAAGGGGCACAGTGTAAGCTTTGAGAATAATTGATTTTTTGAATGGTGGCCAAATTGCAGGGATGCGTGCATCTGTACTTCATTTTGGCTCAAATGGAGCACGTTGTTCAATCCAAAATGAAATGCCCGATTCCTAAACCTTCCTTTAAAACAAAATTTAGCCAGAGCTGAGAAGAAAACATGATTTTGAAATTTTGGAAGTATATAATTTAGGAAATTTCTAAAAAAACCCCCTGTTTCAATATTTTCACCTTTGCCAGCTAAAATGATTTATGAATTCAAGCCATATTTAGTGAACAGTTTTGATTAATGTTGAATCCAATTTTTAGCGACTAAACCATCCATCCAGCGCATTCTCTGGGAGAGTCAGTTGCGATGGTGATTGGAAAAAAACCCAAATCCAAAAGTCGCAATCGGGGACGGTGGCGTTTCAAACCCGCCGGCTTTCCAAGGACAGAGGAGGAGGAATTCAACTCCTGGCTTCACGTAACTCAGAGGGTTTCCCCTGCGATGCTTCCAGAGCAGATACTTGGAGCTCTGCTTGGCAGCACGTGAACTCCCAGCCCCTCATTCTTGTCTCTTTTAGGGGTGTTGGCACCATAAACCAACATTTTCCCTTACAACTGCCCTAGCACCCTTACGTGGCGCAGGTGCAATGTCAAGAGATCCGTCAGCTCCTCAGTTATTGTTTTTTCCCTCCAAGCTTTCACAGGTGCCCTCGTTCAAAGTGGTGGCCCCAGGAGATGATGCAGAAGAACGCACCCTCGGAGTCTCGCAGGCTGGGTTTTGGGATGATCTTAAGGGCCTTTTCCGACCTAAATGATTCTACGATTCTAAGTTGGAGAATGTGGCTGTGCAGCTCCTTAGGACTGTCAGACCTCATTATATTCCCCAGGACTCCTGCGTACTAAGGTTAGAGAGACATTTCCAAAACAAGGGGCAAGATACCAAGGAGATAATTATGGATGGGAAACAGAGATTTTTTTTTCGTTTAAAAATGTATTGATATATACATTGATGAGCTAAACTGACAAGCTATGCTTGAGAAAGGAGTAATTGCATCTTTAATAATATTAAACCTGACACCTGCCTTGGCCGATAACACACAGTCCTGACACTACTTAGCTAACAATTAGGACACATGAAAAGGATGAAGGGAAAAACAGTATTAAATTGAATCTGCATTTTAAAGAACATAAAAATAAAAAGAAAGACTGTTAATTGTCTAACACTTTGTTAATTCAATCAGGCATGCAATTTAAAAATAGCTTTGCTTTTTCACTGAAAGAGGAATTAATTACAATTTCTTCCTGAATCCCATATAGGAGAAAAAATATTTAGGACAGCCATGGTGCTCTTAGAAAGGCTGTTTATTAATAAAAGCAGAACACCCCATGCTAATTGGTATCATAAGCACAATTAGAAGAGATGTTGTCCTCCATTTGAAAAAGAACAGAGAGCTACATAGCTGAAGGATATTATTGCAAAACGATAAACTGTTCAAAGGTACGAGTAAAAAAGAGGGTCTTTCCTTTAATGGTAAAATGCCATGTTATCTTGTTTAAATGGCATAACTTTGCAAAAGACGCCATAACATTTCAACCTTTTAAAATGTCAGTATTAAAAAATACATATCACAAATAGTTTCTTTATACACTTCCTTTTTTCCCCCCTTTTCTTCTTTGGGTTTTTTTCCTTTTTTTTCCTTTTTCTTTTTTTTTTTTCCTGAAGGGCTTATGTAGAACTTGCAACTTCAAAGGAAAAGGGAAAGGAAACAGCAAAGATGGTTCAAGGTGATCTTGAGTCTCGCAAAACGTAAACAGATTTAGAAGCAAATTTGGCTTTGCAGGGTTTCTTTCCCTCTGTGTGTATGTTTGTCTGTGTTTTAAATAAAAACCACATCCATCCTGCCAGCTGGTATGTATTGTCTCTAGCACTGAGGGTCTGAAATGGGAGGTCCTCGCTCTGCTGAGCTCTTTCCCGTCTTGATTATCCAGAGAGCCAGTGTGATGACACAGGGAGCAATGCAGACCTATGCGAAGGTGCCAGGAGGTTGGGCTTATTTATTTATTTCTTGGAAGGGCACCTTAATCATCACCACCATGCTGCTTACCCCTCTATTTTTATTTTTTTTTTATCTTTGCAGTCACACTTGGGTTCCTTCAGGGAAATAAATCTGTGGCTCAGTGTAACAAGAGAAAATTATTTTTTCTCAGTTTGCTGCCTGAACACAGTGAAACATTTGATGATCACCTGTTTCTAGCAACAACGGTGACAAAAAACAAAGGGGGAAAGAAAAGAGACAGTAAAGATCCCTCATGCAAGTGTTAGAAGCTGGCTGGATGGCGGAGGTTCCCCGTTGTCGCAACGGACAGATGAGCATGCAGAAGAAGTTGTTAGGGATTAACCAGAAGCAGGTTGAGTCCATGGCTGGCAGCAGGATTTGCTATTCTTTATTTCTAGATTTGATCCACCGAACTAGTGACCAAAAGCTCAAACGGATCCCTTAAAGTAATTTTTTTTGTGGAAACCCTTCTTCTGTTCACCCTGGGGTTTTGCAGTTGATTTCAATGGGGGCACAACTGTGCTTTGGCTGCGGACATCTTGCTGGAATAGGATTAAAAAGTAAAAGGGAGGCAGGGACTCCCCACCCCTTGATTTCTAAAGATTGCTCTGTGTGACTGGAGGAAAGTGGGGAAGTTTGAGCCGCCGTTCTCAGCTCTGCGCTGGACTGGCTGATAAACTCTGGTTTCAGTCCTGCATGTTGAGCAGCACCGTATGCGCCTTCCACTTAAAGAAAACAACGATGACAAATCCAAGAACCCCAAACCAGGACTTTTGGTATAGTTACACCTGGAATATTCTGCAAATAATCCATCAACACATGTATCTAAACATATGTGCGTGCATACATACATATACATATAGACATATATATATACACTATATACACACATACAATTCCCTAATTTAATGCTATATAGAAAACCACGTGCCACTGTTACACTGGGTATCTGAGAACACAAATGACTATAACTTAGCTTGATCTGTGTTTTTTTGCAGTATACCATTGCAGCTCTATCAAATAATCAATGACATTCAATATATGCAACATAAGCATATGCATTTATCTATACATATATAAAGTTATATCTATACATATAAATGGATTATTTACAAAGTATTTCTCAAAATATAGTGACAGTTCATCATATTGAAGGTGCAGTAGTTTGGTTAAAATGACACTGTTGAGCCCCTAGGGTCTTTTTTAATAAATATATTTTTGGCTTCTGCCTTCTGGAAATCTGCACCAGGCTTTGAAACTCCTGAAAAATTGATTTGCTTTTTTATTGCTGCTTAGCCCACACTACAGGCTGGACATATTTTCTTCTTTTAATTGAATCTGCGCGTTACACTGCACAAGTGCCGGGACATCAATTTAATATCTAGATTTTTGTGAGCTTTCAAACACACAAAAAAACCTTATTTAACATGGTTGGATGTTTCTATTTTGCTTCTCAGAGTTTTTGATTTGTATATTAGCATTACAGTAGCTGTCCAAGTTGTGTGATATTCCTTGGGAGAAAAAGATATAACACTAGAGGAATTTTTTTTTGCTGCTGCTGCTTTCCTGCTGTAGCTTATCGTCTTAACAAAGACAGGACTACAGTGGGTTTCACAATCTGAGTAAAAGCACTTTATCTGAGAGACGCACCAATGGGTAAGAACTGAGAGAAGATAAACATCCCCACATCAAGAGGCACCGTGCTGCATGAAAGCGGTACAGCAAGGAGGGATGCGCAAAGGCTCTCGAGAGCAGCGAGGGAGTCTCCGGCACCAAAGGGGCGTTCTGCCCTTCACCGCTGCGATAATCGTCTCGGGGACAAGTGCTCACCTTGCAAAAGTTAAAATCATGCTTGAAAATATTTTTTTTCAAGCCAGAAGAGCAACCTAGCAAAAACCCAGAGAGCCCAAAGTGCCTGATCCCAGTTATCAAATGAGGCTGGGAGTGGCGGAGTCGCTTGTTGGTGACAATTGCTCATGCAATACTGTGGGCAAACCGGGGCCGGGATGAACACGGGAGCTCAGGAGCAAGAGCTTCCTAGTTACATGCACAAGCAGGTTTCGACTGGGTTTGAGGAAGTTCTTGCACCCCTCATGCCTTCAAGTCCACGAGTAAGGTGGATCGTCCCAGTGATGGAGTGGGGCAGGACCAGGCGACTGCACATGTTCTAGGTCGGCTGAAAAACTTTACCAACATGAACGAATTAAACCTCTCGATTAACTTCTCAGAGAAGGAAGAAATAAGTGGTATGAGGCAAAGGGAGCTTAAGGTACTGTCTACAATAACTTCCTTTTGTCTAATTGATGTAGTTACTTCCTTGAAAATCCCTTACGCAACAGGCATGCTGGAAGGGTGCAAAGCAAGATTTACTTTGCTCATAGTCTGACCGAATCTAGAAAATTACCAGGGTAAAGAAGATTGGTGTGCACAAACAGAGTTAGACCAGCACGAGCTTCTCTGGTGCTCAGAGAGGCTCTAGGCATGTGCTCCTATTCCTAATTCTGGAGTGCTGCTGAATCCGATCCTTTCTTTTACTCACTGAATTATTATTTCAGGGTTTCATCCATCATCTGTTGAACAGGACCGGGACAATCCCTCAGAGAAGCCCCTTTACGGGCTCACAGGGTGTGGCTCTGAGATTGCCATCTGGGTTTAGGACAAATAACCCAATATTAAGAAACTGTGTTCAAAATATTTTGGTTTTGTTCTGCTGCCATGCAAGCCCACTAAATAAGTATGTTGTACTGGGGAAAAAGAGAAATGCATCGATACAGCTGAGTCCATATGTAATTAAGGTAAAGAGTTGCACACCGGCACAGTCAATTGGTATTAAGGAGTTTCCACTTGTGCATTACTTTGATGTAAACCCTTTTCCCCACTGGATCAGATAAAATCGCAGCTTCAGCCGACTGTCTGCTTCCAAACCCAGAACAAAGCGGGGCCTCCACAGTCCCAGAGAGAGAAAAAAAATTACACATTAAATGAATCTCAGAAATAAAAACAAATGCCAGAGTTATTCCAACAGGGTTGTATCATGTGCCAGCGATATTCCTGGGCAAGGAGGGGGCAGCCCTGGAGCAAGTACTATTCATTATTATTGATGAATATTCTCAGGAGAAACAGAGGATGTTGCTTAATGGCTTGATCTAATATGCTATCAGAGAAGAGGGAAAAAATAGAGTGAAAGATATCCTCAAATGCAAAAGCTAAGGAATCTTCTGAGCTGTGGCTGGTCCTTTAATTACCCATGCTGCGAGGGAGGAACACACAAAGAAGAAGATGGCTTCAGTGAAAGTCCTTTGAGATGAAGTCCTTGTACTAAGGCACTCTACTTGTTAAAGCTGTAATAATGTCACCTGGAGGTTAGCTTTTTTATTAGGACTTAGAGTCACAGGAACATTTAACACACACTTGTGCATCTAATTTGCCATGCAATTGGCATAACTACCTGTGCCAGCTGGGGAGGTGCAGGTAGGAGCTGATGTATTTGTGCAAGGAATTATTAGGTTTGTAGAGACAATCAGAAAAAAAAAAAGGGAAAAAGAAAAGGTCAGAAGAAGATCTGGCTCCAGCATGGAGTAGATATTGTGCAGACAGAACCAAGGGTGATCAGAGAAGTTTTGGGGAAAGCAACACCTATGGCCAACAGACCCACAGACATGGATGTGCTGCTCCTTTGCAACGTAAGAGATTTTTTTCCTCCAAGTCGTATGGATGGCAGGGAGAGCAAAGCCAGATGATACGGCACCTTAGTGGCTGGTCAGGCAGGTTCAGAGGTGCCCAGTGGCACCGGCTTATCTGCTGTCTGCTCTTCAAAATCATTCAAACAGCGCATCCAGTTGCAAAAGAAACCTTGGGTTATCCACAGCCCTTGAGACACCTCTCTGCAACCCCTCTGTAGGAAGTTTCCTCAATGCATCTCTGACAGCTGCGTGGACTTGCAAGCTCTGGGGACCAGGAATTCCCCCGTCACAGCCTCCCACATCCCTTTGCCCTGAGTGGGGACCCAGAAAGTGCCCTGGGTCCTGCTGGGGAGCCGTGGGCTCCCAGGGGACCTTGCTGGGGATGCTCTGCCACCTGTACGCACAGCTCCCAAGCCCCGCATACCCATGAAACCCCTCCCCAGCTGCCTGCAATGGCAAAGGACCACTCCAGCCAGCTGGCAGGCACAGAGAGCGGCAAGCGAAGCAGGCAGAGGAACCATGAGGAAAATATCTCTGGCACGAAGCCTGGCAAGCGCGTGGTGCCAGCACACAGGGAGGCTGCGGGGAGGAGGGGCGGCAGGATGCTGCTGGGACTGGCCCCGAGGTCCGGGTGACAGCAGGGTCCCCAGCCTCGTCCTTGATTTGGCTACCAGCTCCACTCATTCCCGTGGCTACGGCGGCGAAGCTCCTTGGGCTTTAGGGAGGTTTCTGCCGCGAGGAACGGGCGTGAGAAGAGGCAAGCTCAGGGTTTCGAGGTAGGTGCAGGACTGGAGCTTGCAGGACACTGGCCAAGGGAAGGGGACAGGCAAGGAGCCATCTCCCTGCACTGAGACATGTAGGGAGACACCGGATTAGCGATACCGGGTGCTAAAGGTTAATGGTCTACAGGGTGACAGCACCCAAATGATCCAGGCTGGACCGTCTCCTGCCTGCTGCTGTACGGACTCGCTCTGCTCGCACCACCCCGTGCAACCCCTTGCTCTGTCAGCAGCAGGGAAAAATCGGTGCCTGGTTCTGTCCTCGCTCACAGCTCATCTCCCCCCACTGGTTTTGTTACATGCAGCACATTTCCAAAGAAGCAGATTTTAATTTCAATAAACTCTGTAAGAAATAGATCAGCGCTAAGGAGGGGAGCAGCCACAGGAAGTGAGTTTAACTGCTCGGCTGCAGAATATTAATAGGATAGAATGTTATTAGAATAATTTTTCACCGTTTATTAGAATAATTTTTCATCATGAATAATAAATTAATAGAATAATTTAGTACCACTAGCCCTCTGTTTGAAAGGGTATTTTATTTAAAAGTAGCTTGAAAAGTGGCATTTGGGGAGGTGGGATGGGGAGCAGACCCAGGGTGGAGGAGGCACTGCAAGGCTGCACCGCACCGGGACTCTCCCCTCGCCTTTATCCCCCTCAATTCGGGCGACCTCCTTCTCCCCACCTGGCTGGGGAAACCCAACCAGGTGAGTCCATCGCTGCTGACGGCTCTGCGAGGGTCTTGCTTGGGGCAGGAGATGGCTGGACCAGAGGATTCAAGCCCTGGGACGCTGCAGCTCAGGCCTCCTCCTGCCCAGCTGTGTACCACCATGCATCCTCCGCAGCTCCACATCCCAGTGGAAAATCCGTCTTTCCTTCCAGCAGCCTGGGAAATGGCCACATCCACTCCCGGGTACCTTTACGTGGCTTTAACCCCTTGTTTCCCTATCTTGCTGTGGGACAGTGATGCCCATCGCGGTAGTTTTGTGCAAGCCAAGAGGTCTCTCTCTCTCTCTCTCTTTTTTTAATTTGCATCTGTGTGGAAGATAATCATTCCTCAGAAGGCTATTCACACCACAAAAGCACAATGACATTATTCTCTCCCTCTCTCTCTCTTTCTACTGTTTTACTCTACAACTGACAATTAATGTTAGAAAGAACATGAAATGGATGAGAAATTACAGCAATTTATCAACTGAAATTATAGGTGTAGACACATGTCAGCAGTGGAAACAGTTTCTATCAAAATTAAAGTATTTAGAGATTTTCCTCAAATTTCAAATTATGCAAATCCCATTTTTGTGATACGCTGGTACTGTAGCTTTAATTGCAGGATTACCAGCAAGCTGCAAACTGCACTTGTAACCAGGATTCAGCTCTTCGGAGAGCAGCTCCCTTCTCTAGCACATCTTATTAATTCAACAAAGTTCCCATCTCTTTAACAAATTAAATATGTTTTGCAGAACAGGCAGTGGTTTTCTTGGTTTCAATCTGTCACAAAGGACCCTGCTGTTTGCAGAGGTTACTCGACAGCTGGATGAACAGACAGGTTTGAGTCCAAACACGGATTCAAATGCATATTTATACATAAAACATATTTATACAACAACATCGCGGAAACAGCTTGTGCTGCTGAAGTTTCTACAAGTCCCTTTAAAGTAAGGACACCGTAACCAAAGACGGAGAAGGAATCTGGATTTCAGCGTCTTTCTCCAGGTCTTCTGGGATCAGTTGAAGCTGCTCTGTGACCCCAGAAGATCACGGGTGCTTCCACGAGGATGGAGCTTGCTTTTCCCCTAGAAATAACCCACGTGGCTGGAAAGCCCCGTGCCAGCAAGCCTAACACAGTGTGCTCCTGAAAAGCTGTTTGATCACTGCCAGCCTAATTAGAAGGCACAATATTCAGGATGTTATTTCTCTTCCCTTCCCCCATTTTATGTTCCTCTGATGTTGCAAAAGGAGACAAGGATGAAGCAGACGAGCAGGCAGTAGCTAGGAAAGGCATTTGCATGGTAGAGAGTGCCAGGAGACTGCCGGGCCGAGGAGGGGAGATTTGATGTGCCCGAGCCCGAGCCATCCCTTCGCTGCGCAGCCTGCTGGGATGCTGTGGTTCCACTCGTGCCCTCCACAGAGCCAGGATGAAGCAGAGCAGACGGGAGGAGAGGAGAACATGTTTCATCTCCAGAGGAGAAGCAAAGAATACTCTCTGGGTAGCTGTTCTGTAATGCCAAGCATTGCTGGGGAAGGGAAGGAAAGAAAACAACATTTTCTCAACTTGCCCCATGGAAGAAGAGTGGGGTTATACTCTGCTGCATCTGCCAAGTAATGGGATAGCTCTGGGGCACTGACACCTGGGATACCTGTGCATCACAATATTTAATCTCAGCGGTCCCTTATCATATATCGGAGTGCAACACTCCAGCACCAAGCTGTGTTTTTTAGGTGGTTTGCAATGATGCTGTTTAATGCAAGAACATCTCCAATGCTGTTCAACAGATCAGTGTTAAGAGTCACCATCCTACAGATGCTGGGGCTGAAAATCCTTTCTCAGACTCAACTGGAAAGATATAAGGCCTGGCTGTAGAAGATCGCATGACATCGTGTCGTGGTTTAGCCCCAGCTGGCAACTAAGCACCACGCAGCCGCTCGCTCACTCCCCCCCGGTGCGATGGGGGAGAGAATCGGAAGAGCAAAAGTAAGAAAACTCGAGGGTTGAGATAAGGACAGCTTAATAGGGAAAGCAAAAGCCGCACACACAAGCAAAGCGAAGCAAGGAATTCCTTCACTCCTTCCCATGGGCAGGCAGGTTTTCAGCCATCTCCAGGACAGCAGGGCTCCATCACGCCTAACAGTGACTTGGGAAGACAAATGCCATCGCTCCAAATGTCCCCCCGTCCTTCTTCTTCCCCAGCTTTATATACTGAGCATGATGTCATGTGGTATGGAATAGCCCTTTGGGCAGTTTGGATCAACTGTCCTGGCTGTGTCCCCTCCCAGCTTCTCGTGCACCTGGCAGAACATGGGGAGCTGAAAAGTCCTTGACTGGTGCAGCAACAACTAAAACATCTCTGTATTATCAACACTGTTTTCAGCACAAATCCAAAACATAGCCCCATACCAGCCACTACAAAGAAAATTAACTCTATCTCAGCTGAAACCAGGACACATCGATAGAAATTGTGGCAGCACTATGAGCTCCATGTACCCAGGCATGGACTTTACACTCAAAAGCAAACTGCACCAATTTGGGCTGGGTTTTTCATGCACTTGACTTGTTCATCTGCTCACTGGATGGGTGACACGCAGCCACCCTGAAGAACGTTGGAGATAAGCTAGCATTTAATTCCCCTTTCTTGAGTGTTCTGCCAATGACGAACTAAATCGATACCAAAGTGAAGTAAAAGGAGTATCCGAGGTGCATCAAATATTTCATTCGAACCCCTGTTCTGATAACGACCTCCAGGTGCTGTGCTGGCGTGCGGGTGCTGCACTCAGCCGTGGCTGTGCTCTCCCACCCATCCAGCCCCAGCAGCCTTTGGTCTGCCATCGGGCATGCATTTTGCACAGCCAGCCGTACCCCTACTACTTTTGACAACTCCTCCTTCCCTGGCTTATCTACCACACCATGAATTGCGCGGTAGCTATTGCACGGTAACATCCGAGCTACGACCGGTGGGTCTCCCTAACCAATGGGTTTCTTTTAATATTTTTTCATGTGGCCAGCCCAAGACACAACCAGATGCCTGGGATCTATTTGCATATGCCAGGCAATGTAAGGCTTCTGACAGTCACTGTATCCAACTTCAATAACCATGATATGCTCCATCTGCTGACGCCCCAGCATAACAACAGTGGGGAGCTGTACTGCCAGAGGCACTATCTTTAACAGCTGAATGGCTGAACAGCTGGTAAATCATCGAAGGACACTTTTCATAGAAGAGCAGGGTTGTTGGCCCCGCTTCTTCTCACACAGACGTTGTGGAGCGGAGGCAGAGGAGCCACGTAAGCAATGACATGTTATAGGGGCAGCCTTAGCGAGAGCGTTCCTGTCCTCCGCACCCCAAGTAGCCACGAGCCGAAGAGAAGCTGGTGAATTGGATCATGTAAAAGGAACAGGCTAATTGGAAAAATAAGTTACCTGTAGGCCACCATGCATTCAGATGGGGTAGAACGTAACCTTTTTAGGGATCCAGTGATGATGCTCCCTGTGAACCAATAATCCTCACTGCTGCTGTTTGGAAAAAGAGCGATGGTGTCGGAGCTGAGCACGCGGGATCAGGGAAAGAGGCCAGAGACAGCCTCGTCCCTCTGTGCAGGGCTGATGAACACCACCCAGCTGGGCTCCCTCGGCAGGCAGCTCCGGGCAGGTTGCAGGACCAGGCTATTTCGATATATATTTTGCCATGCAGGGAGGGATGGAGATTGCTGATCAACTGCACAAGGATGGCAGCGGGGGCTGCTGGATGGCACGGTGGAAGCAGGGTGATGGGTGATGCTCGGCACAGAGCTCCTGGCTTGGCTTTGGTTGGTGTTACCCTTCTGTTTGTTTTTTTTTTGAAAGAGGGAGAGAGAAGACAGACCTGGGAATGTCGAGCTGTGTGTGTTCAGGAAAAAAGACTCTGGTTTTCCTGTGACTTGGGGTGAGAGCTTGAGGGAAGGCTACAGATTGGTTTTACCTGAAATTGGGAAGGGAAAGGGAAATAAGGAAAAGGGGAAGGGGAAGGGAAGGGAAGGGATAAGAAAGGAAAAGAAAGGAAAAAGAAAGGAAAAGAAAGGAAAAAGAAAGAAAAGAACAATCATTGGGAGAAGGGGGAAAACCAGAATTGATTCAAGCATTTTTTTTTCCAAAATAATTCAGTGATTCTCATTCAGCTGGTGCTTTTCTTAAAGACCAAAGAGCCTATATGATAAGCATATTTTACAAATTAGGTAGCGATTTATCCTGCTTTTGTTTTAATGATTGAAATGAATGATGTCGTGCCGCTTGCTGCTGCTGCTGCATTCAGCGCCTGCTGTTCTTGGGAGCTGAAGACACCGAGAAATTTGCATACTTAATGCCGGGAACTGGCACAGACTAAATAGCTTCTTTTCTTTCCTCTGTGTTTGTAGATTTACTGTAGTGCTGGGTTTAATCAAAGGCTTTTTAAAGCCGTCCGTGTGCCGTTTCACAATGCTGAACTTGCATGTGACAAAGGCAGCTATTTATTACTTATCAGCTTTATGGCAAGTACCACAGGCTACTCTAATTAAAGGTAGAGGGGCTGCATACCCCTGCAGAAAAAGGCACCGGCCGGTTAACATTTCTAATCCCTAATCAAGGCATGGCATGGATTAATTTTTTTGTTGTTGTTTCTGGTTAAATATTCAGCAATAAGGTTAGGGCTAGGAAGGGAGCTAAGGAAGGGAGCTAAGCCAAGAAGGTCCCTTTGGATGGGGTGTGAACTTCCAAGTGTAGGCGATGAGCTCTGCACGTGGATCCCCTAGGCTTCATTCGCTGAGGTGCTCTACACCTTCACCTTCACTGAAGCAGAACTGGCTGGGACATCGTCATCTTCATGAACTGTCACCAAAACAGCATGGATCATTAAAGCAAATGGAGATCCATGGAGATAAATCCATATCAACCAGCTTTCCTGTGGGCTTCCCTGTTTATTTCTCATGTACACATGAGAGAGAGCAGAAAAGAGAGAGGTGTCGAACTCCATCACTTGATTCGGGGTTGAGTGGATCATCAAGCAGAAGATGTAGAGTGAAAAGCTCTTCTTGAGAAGGAGCTTCAACCTTGCGCCTTTTATGAGTAAGACCATTACCCCAGAGATCAGGTTACGGCCCAGAAGACTCTTCTATTTATTAAGATAATCCAACAGTCCCAAATCTAAGAAACCTTCTTACGATAGCTACGTTTTGATTTGAAAACTCAGATTTTGATACAATCCTATGTCTTCAAAAACCGGCCCAAAATTCTTCTTTTTGTTCCATCACAGACAAAAATAAATGCTGAACTTTGAAGGATGCTCACAGAATGGAAATATCGTATTGTGGACAGCTCTGCATTCAAATCAGTGCCCACGAAACCCTGCAAGAATAGCTACACTGACTGTAGTGAAAGCAGAATTGCCCCTTATTTACTGTCAGCAAATTTAGGGTTCCCTTTGAAGTCAGTAATAAATTTCCACTGGCAAATTATTATTATTTTGAACAGCAAGAAAACACATTTTCCTCTCTAAATATTTTCCAACTTAAAGAGAAAAAACACAGTGCAGGGGAGAGCAAACAGAATTAATCTCTCGTTGGGAATGGTCCTTAAAGAGGCAAACTTCTTAAAAAAAAATAAATAAATTGCCCCCTCCCCCCAACATCTGCTGGGAGCACTCGGAGATAACTGGCAGCTTGAACAATAACTCTGAGGACTGGAGTCCTGGAACAATGGGAGTGGGACGAGAGCAGCCCTCGCTGTGGCATCGTTTCCAGGCCTTCTGCACATGCAATTGGTTAACGGGAATAAAGATCAAGTTGGACCAATAACACTATAATTTGGAAACAAATATATTGATTACAAGAGAGTCCCACTGGAATGAATGGGACTACTTGCAAAGTGCGGTTATTATTCTGCACCATAGGGATTACAGAATATGGTCTTCTATGGTTCTGAATTGATCAGCATGATATTATCATCTTGCAAATGCAATATTATCATACTGCAGTAACGCGTAGCCGTGTGCTGGGGCCCGCACAGAGATGGGGTGATGCAGCAGTGCCCAGCCTGAAGGACCACTTACACACAGCAATTCCTCTTCACTCCTTTGCTACAGCTGCTAATTCCTACAGATCCTTTTAAAAATCTTCATCACTAGACCCTGCAGGTCGTGTGCTTCTGAACTTCACTAATAGGGAGTTTATCTTTCTTCTAAAGTGACTATTTAATAAAAGAAATAAAAACTGGCTATGAAATATTTAGGAGAAAGGCTAGTATTAAAATAATGGGATTTGCCAAAACATCTACACCTATTAATAATGTTTTAGAGCACAATAATGGGATTAATTTTAAACATCTAGCTTATTTCTCACCATCAGAGGGTTTTGTTTAGGTTCAGCATTTTATTCAGCTCTGGAAGTGACACCAAATCACTCTGTTTTTATTCTTCACTATTTATTTATTTAAATTTAAATTAAAAGATGAGATGCACATCTAAGGTTTCAAATTCCCTAATTCATCTTTCTTAAAGCAGCAGAATCCCAACATCATCAAAATGATCATCTTGAAAGGAAGTCAACTAGCCAGACCCCTTCAAAAATACAACCAGAGATCCTCAAATTTGCATTATTTCAGAACTAGAAGCAACAAGTCCCAGGATCCTGGAGACCTCATGGTCTCTGTCTATATAACTGATGAAGATCGGCCACCTTTCCCTCTTGTTCTACCACTACTCCGTGTCTACTGTTACTAGCCCAGAATAATGTTTATTTCCACCTCATCTCCTTCCAACATGAGCATCGCCGCTGCCTTTACACTGGTGCTTCCCTTTGTCAAAGCATCTTTTTGCCTTCCTGCATGTGGAGTATCACCGTTACTCCGTTGTACCCGGTTTAATTTTTTTTTTTATTTTCTTTAAGGCTAAGCTGAGCATTTCAAACAGACCAGTGAGTTTAGGGCCCATCTTTAGCTACCTGCAGAGAACAGATTTTCCGAAGGTGGGTGTTCAATATTTTCTGAAAATTGTTTCTTTTTAATGAGTCCAACAGGCTCCCAAGACGAAAGACACCCAAACTGCTAACCATTTATTAAAACTTTATCCCTGTAGCAAAGTTAAATTGCAAAGTTTGAATTTTCTTTTCTAAATAATTTTCTCTGCATTTTAATTCATTTCAGTTTGACAGCCTTAAAGGAGACAGATCAGGCTGAACCAAAGATTTTACCAACTCTAAACTGGGCCTGTTTTAAATGATGCAATGTTTATTTAAAGCTAGGAATTATAACGCAAAAAGTCATTTTTTCCCCGCCGTGTAGGTAACAGCCCAGTACAGACCCTTTTGGGAGAACATATGCAACAGCACGATGCTGATTAAACTAACAAAAAAAAATTAGGAGGACCACAAATTTGCAAAGAGGGTTTTGCATTCAGTCCACTATGCTCAAAACCACAGACAGAGACTCTAATGGCCTTCTTGGGTCTCATCAGGCTCGTGCAGCTGTTACTTCAGCTAGTGCTAGTGCTAGCCTAAAGGGAAAAGAGACACTTATTTTTGGTTTGTGGTGGCTGCTGCAGCTTCATCAGCCTGATTTATATGCTGATTTGCATATGTTCACCCACAAATGCTGTGAATTGCGCTTTTCCATGAAACCGTACCATTAACGCTGGCTGCCAAAGTAGTGATCAGCGGTGCTGTTCCACATGTTTGTCTTGCGCATATCTTGGATGGTAGGTGTGTTATCAGGCCAGCCTTAAAGCTTCGGGTGCGCCCTTCGACACTTGGCGATAATACTCCATGTGCAGTAAAAGATGGATGATATCGTAGCTGAGATTTTTTTTTTGCTAGCAAAATGAGCGCTGTCACATTTCACATCACTTGCCAGAGAGGATACTACTAGCTCATCACTTGCAGGCCAAAACTGGTGGTATCTATGTACCGTAGTAACTGGCTCTATAGCACTCCATTTACGATAACTATAATGCCGATTCATAAAAACCAACCAGCAAATATTCTGTGAGCACAAAATTGTGTTATTTATAGACCAATTTCTCAACATCTGACATTTCTGCAAGAAACCTAGTATTATCTTCACTCTAGTCACCATGCAAACCTCCGAACATATCTGCAGTCCCACGATATCTTGAAGACAAAAGAGACAATTAAACTCCCTGCGTGATCACAAAAGTACCGATCGATACTGGAATGGTCGGGAGGGCGTTTTCCACAGCCGGTGAAGCACATGCCCTCTTGCTGAAGATCATCAGACCTCAGCTTGTGTCGGACCATCCCCAGCTCCTTGCCTTTGGGGGAGGCGTTCAGACCCCAGCCGCAGAGTCCCTTCAGCCTGCGAGAAGCAGTGCTTGTTTTCCTCTAGGTGTGGCAGTCAGGATAGAAACTTGGCTCTGTAATCGATTTTATTCCATTTTATTACTCTCGGCTCTTCCAGAGTATTACAAACTCTCAGGGGACCTTTTAAGACATGTGCTGATGCTTCACTTATAAATCAAATTTCCCCTTCCTGGATACTTCGCTGGGTCCCATCCCCCTCCTGAGCTGCAGGAGCAAACTCCTGCTGAGCACAGCCCGGGAGCCATGCACCAAGGCCACCTCTGCCTTCATGATGTCTCCCCAAAAAAGTTGTAAGGGGGAAATTTTCCCAGTGTAAGCTCAGGTTTTACTGGTCAAACTTTTTTTGTTATGGCTTAATAAGATGCTTTATCACCCCTTCTCCCCAGATGGCAAGTGCAACAGGTACAACCAGCAGTTTGCTGCTATATCTGGATCTGCAAAAGATTTTTTCGAGGCATGCTGTGTCGGGTGGAGATAGCACCTCTTCACCCTCCTGACTGACAAGGCTGTGTCAGATGGTGTCTGGGAGTGTGGGCATGTTTGAGACAGGGGAAGGTTACTGGGAAAGAAGATATTTTCAACGCACATTTTTCTTGAATTGAAATTAAAAGCTGAAAAGATTTATTACAGTGGCATATTCACGCTGCTATATTTAAGGTGATGTCAGTGTTCTCAGCATAATCCTTCTTATGCACCAAGGATTAAAACTCAGCCATAATAAAGTACTCAGAGCTGAAACTTGTCCTCAAATGTTTCCTGCTTGAAGCATTGATTTTATTTTATGAAATGTAAAATAAAATTAATTCAAGAGTTTTGTGGGTTTGGAGATGAGAACAAGGAGGAATTCTGCCCATAGATTTGTCCATGCTGATTGCTAGCAAAGTCAAGAGACCCACGCAGAGATGATGCTGCCAAGGCAGAAACATTTTACATTTCTTCCTTTGAGCATGGCATATCGGACTACAGACTGAAAAAGTACCTTTACCTATAAACTGGTGATAAAAGAACAAACGAACACAAATTCTTGTTGGCAGTGTGGCCCTGCCTGTGGTACTCCCAGGACATTTGTGTACAGGAGAAGGGAGCCAGAAACAGCCTTTGCTTCCTCCCTGGAGTACGTGTTTACTCTTGAACATGATACAAATAATTAATAGGTTATATCTGTTGAAATGATAAATAAAATGGCAACAAAGATACTTGTGTGGAGGAACAAATCTGAAAAAGGGAATTTGCATGTCTTTTTCCAGTATATTGTAATTACAAAAAATATCTAGTTTCTTGAGTTGTTCTTGGTTCATTGGGCCAGCATTTTTACTCCATAAGTTCACCTTTAAAATATGAACTTGAATCATAGTCCTGAGCACCCTAAAGAGATTTTGCGTGATTGCTTTCACCTTTCATCCAGGTGTAGGACTCCAGGTCAGGATCGCTGGCTATGCTGGCTCGGGAGAGTGCATATGGGACAGGGAGTGCTCAATGAGCATGAGGGAGAAAACCAGACTGAC